>NC_086324.1:18899218-19561718 GCF_036172605.1 Pelobates fuscus | reverse complement strand
GTAAACCAGGGAGTGTATACAGAGCCTAGGCTAAGCAGAAAGGAAAACCAACACTTCACATATTGCCTGAAATAGTCTCACACCATTTAAAGCTTTGAAAACCTCTTGCATTTCCAGTCATTTGTTTGTATACAAAAAACACACACCAAAAAAGCCACAAAAGGCACACAGTGTTGCGCAAGAAATGAGCAGTCCTCGTGTTGTCTTAGGATTGTGACTTCTATTAAATGAAATCAGACATATCTGCTATAATGCATTTATCAGTTTGAAATTACAGCGGCTGGCGAGACTCCCTTTCAGACTGACATCCAAGACTACCACGGAGGATTTCTTTTAAGGGACATTTTATTATGCCATCTAACTTTAAGTACATACTAATTTATATTAATATAGTTCTTAGATCTACATAGATGTCATATTTCATAAGAGGGGGGAAAAAAGTGTTCAAGTGTATTTCAAAGTAAAAGCTGGCATTTATTAACCAAGCAGAGAACCATTCTATTCGCTGGATTATTCGCTAAAGCAATAAAAGCAGAGAATAAAGTCCATTGCACATTTAGGAAACAAAACACAAATTGGACATTTTTTGGCAATATTGGTGTAAAATTCGCAATACCCGTATCAATGGCGATTTAGTGAACAAACTATTATATTACACCTTTATAGTGTGTAACAAAAAAACAGAAGAAATCTTGTCTGTGACCATGAATATAAAGTGATAAACTGGGGCAATACAAACTCCCTCCCTTGATTGGTTTCGGAGTAAAAGCAAAGCAGAATAAAACCAATAAAAGAGGCGGCTGTGGTTTTGCTAAAATCTTTACAAGGCAAGAGTCTTCAAAAGAAGAGAATTTCCTCGCAATAATTGCACTGCACTATACATGCCTCCATTATCTTGGCAATGCAGAAGCCATCTGAGTAACGCTGCATTTGCATACCCGCATGCGTTCCGTCATTTAATGTCAGACTCGGCTGAAACAGCTGGTTCTGTGAATACAGTATCTCCTCACATTACACTGGATTCTCAGACTCCCTTTCATCCTGCCTGAGGTAGTAACTTGATACAAATTGTAGCACACGCCTGACAGCAATCCTATTCCACTTACCGATGACTCTACGGCAGAAGCCACAAGTAGAATTCAACAGACAACAAAGCAAACACACAATGCTATAAATCTCTAAATGACAGAGGAGTAAGCAACAGAAGCTGCGTGCACTCACTTGGCAGTCAAGGAACTACATGAAAAGATCCGACAGGAAGTGCCTTAATATAATACAGCAGTGGTTCTTAACCCCTAGGTAGGGGGTTTTAGTGATGGAACAAGCACATCACGTTTGCAATGAATATATTTAACTGCACAAAATAACCCAACACTGAAGAGTCTAATGTGTTTTACAGAATGAAATCAGTTATCCATTATATTTCAGTTGACGAATGGGTCAAAGATCATTTTAAAATGGAAAGATGGGTTTCCAAGCCAATACCCTTGTACATAATTTGGGTCCCTGTCAAACGTTTAAGAAGCACAGCACTATAGTGGCGTTCGAAAAAATGGTTTCTAACCATTAAATGCCATATTTGCAGATTTAGTACGCGGCATGGAATGTTGTCATAATTTGCAATTCAGTCGCTACCCACTGTTAAGAAATGGGATTTGCCAGGATGCCGCTCCCTGCCTCCTCTCAACAAATCAGGATTGCTGGAAGACCCTGCCTAATAGCTTCGGCACTGTCTGAAAGTGTCATCCAATGAGAAGTACTGCACAACCGAACGTAGCCCACATACGCAGAACTTCTGGCTGTAGTGCAGGCTGTAGTGAAGGCGTGGAACAGCTCACAGTGGACCCAAAGTGAGAAGTCATACTGATCTAAAACTGTTGGACTATTTACACTAAGGGGGGGGGGGCAGAGCCCTCCAGGCACCATAACCACTGAAGTATGATGTAGTGGTTACGGTGTTTGGGTTGTCCCTTTAAACACAATATGAAGAAAACGCTTGAGTTTAAGAGAATGGCAAGGGTGAAAATAAATAAATAAATAAATAAAATACCCCACCATCAACACCACCACATTGTATAGGTGTAAAATAGGGATGGTAAGATGTACTGGTTTTTTTCCCTCTTTTTAATATATCTAAATATGCTTGTTTTTTTCTAGCACAAACATGTTTCTTTATCACTTAATATATAGAGATAAAATACATTTGATTTATACCGATGATGATCATATTACTCTGTTATCAAGGAGTGTCCCTCATCTAAGCCATTATGAAATAAAGCAAATTTTATTGAATAAGACTGCCACTAAACAGAGAGTAGCACTAACCCATGTGTTATCCCCTCAATCCATTACTATAGATTTTTAGAATCTCCAAAAATTCAGCTTGTAGTATCATGCAAGGTGGGTTAGTAGTTTGAAAGCACCTACCTGGGGCATGATATGGTTGGCAGTTTGCTGTGGAGGCGCTGGGGGAGGAGCTGCAGGCACTTGGTTCCTAGCCGGTTGCTGAGTTACTGGAGGATTATACACAACTGGGGTGCCGTCTGGGTTTATAAAAGGCTGACCTGGCGCATAATAGGATATTGAGAAAGGCATACCATGAACAAAATATAAAGTTATAGTTACTATTGAATCTATGTAACGGGTATGGGTGAAATTAAGACAAATCATTTTTGTTTATAAGACTTCTATTGTATTCTATATTTAGGTAAAATTTAAAACAGACAGGTTTTGACAAAGCCTCCTTGTGAGGATGACGAAATGAGAAATAAGGAGTTAATTAAGGACAACAACATCTGCTCTCAAGGACATACCAGAAACTAGCCAAGTCTATGATGAAGCCTACCTGGTTCAATACTAAATGGATACAAATTGCACCTTTCAGAACTTAAATAAATTAAATTTAAAAAAAATGAAGGATGCAACCAAATCAGACACAGAATGGCTTAAAGAAGATGAATGTCCTTGGAATGCCTACAGATGACCTGTGGAATAACAGAGGGTTGGACACAGGTCACAGTGAAACCCGACTAGGCCCAATGAGTTAAAGAGAATTATACCAAATTGCATTTTTACTAAAATGTGTACTATTTTTACTAAAGGTAAGAACATGCACAACCTAAGCCCTAAACCTTCAGAAAATGTCTGTTACAATTTATCCTTCAAAGCAGTCGTGAAGAGATCCACCTTTCAATTCAAAACAGGGGGGGTTCATTAAGCAGAACTCTAATAAAGGGGGTTCATTAAGCAGAACTCTAATAAACAGGCTATCATTATCAAACTGCATTTCTGGTTTTAAACTTGAAAAGCTGCCGGGCACTCATCTTGTTAACATTTTCATTAAAAATATAACTTTGTATCTTTTGAACAGGTAGCCATATTCGTGTATTCAGGAATCCCTATAACGAATGCATATGTCATGGCTTTATTTTCAATGACTATGCCCTCGAGCCAGCATTTTTCAAACAGCCCTGAATCTAATCATGATCTGGCAACACTAATTGGACCAGAGTAATCAGTACAGTTCAGCAAAAGATACAAGCCACAAAAAAAAAAAAAAAAAGTACAATATACATTAAATTCAAAACTAATTAGAACTTTTAAATAAGAACACAGTAAATATTCCCGCAAAACATTACACGGAATTATATTTCAATAGGAAAATAAAAATATTGTTTTCCCCATCAATAAAGAATATATAAGAAATTAACCACTCCATTGCTGCAGGACATAACACCCATATGGCAATGAACAGGTTAAAACTGCACAGCAGCTAATGAAAAACATTTAACAGATAAAAAACACACAACAAATACATAATATACACAAGATCAAGGTTACAGTATATTTTGCTTTCACTCCCTCACCCGCCCCTTGGGTACAAACCTGTTTGTGGGTTGATCAGAATACTGCCAGGTGGAATGCCCGTGGCTTCAAGGGGTAGTAAAAAGAAGCTAGCGCTAGTAGGTGCCACCTGCCCGCTCACTCCACCATCATAGGAAATAGAATTACTAGTACTGACAGTTGGGTAGACAGCAGGAGTACAATGAGAAGGCTGGCTTATAGCCGTTACTGGAAGAGGATGCTGATTTTGGGACAGTGAACCCGTGGACGACCCTACACTACTAGAAGACTCGGAACCTGGGGAGAGGAGCAACGAAAAATGGATTTTTACCTACAGATCACACAATAACACATGCACATTTATAAAGGCAATGCTTTAACCCCCAGGCTGCAAGACATGCGGGCCACAATCTGCAAAGCAAGGAGCTGCGTACTGCTTAAGCAGTTGGGAGAAAAAAAGCAAAAAAAAAAAAAATCAACATGCATTTTCTAATGCTCTCTATTCTGGCAGTCCAAACAATACAAAGCACTATCTTATAAAGCCAAATCATGCGATTAAAAGCCATTATGCACAGTTATTTGGAAAGCAGTAAAAACTACCGTATTTCTTTGCATAACATAATAGAACTTGTAAGTAAACTGTCAAGTTGCTAGGGTCTGATCGATAAAGTCATTCAAATGATAAAAGAGTGTTTTTTAAAAAAATCCAACACCTATCTGCACGTACAGCTATTTAGTTAGAAGCACACTCTGTAAGGGAGCTATTCATTAACCACAGTGGGTTTTAACATGAGGAGTGGCACTTAACATAAAGCATGCAAAGATAGAAAGCAAGTGTCCAGAGAATCTCAACACTTTCATATCTAGATCCCAACACCATATCCATTATTTAATAATAAAAAAAAGGAAAAATAGAATGGAAATAAAAAAAAAAATAAAAAAATAAACTGTATTATATCCAAATTCAAAAGAAAATAAAGACTCATATCACGGAAAACTGGGGATGAGAGATGCCTCGAGTATTCAGGCCAGATGCCTGTTCATAACTTTTAAGGGACACTCCAAGTACCAAAACATCTTCATCTAAATTAAGTTGTTATGGTGTCAGGAGTCCCCTGGTGGCACTCTTACCTCAGGATGTTAAACCATCCTAAACGGTTTTAACCCCAAGGTTGCCTCCAGCAGTTATGTCCACTCCACCCCTCCTACCTCCCCTGGCAGGGGTTCAGCTGATTGGATGAGAGCAGTCAGTTGAGCGCTTTCAGCCTATCAGCGGCGGCCCTCCTCAGTGGAACTCCGCACTTCCTGAATCTGAAAATTGTGGGAGGGGGTGTTGAGACTGGCACTGGAGGTAGCTTTGGGGTTAAACCATTTAAGAACGGTTTAACCCCCTGAGGTAAGAGTGCCTCCAGGGGCCTCCTGGCACCATAGCAACTTCATTTAGATGAAGTTGTTTGGTGCATGGAGTGTCCCTTTAAGTGGAAAGTGTAATTTACTCGCAAGTGGAAGGTTTTTTTTTTTTTATGATAGCACCAAAGATGGGCTTACACACAGAGGAAAAATGGAGTTATGTTTTAAGCAAGCATGCCCATCAGGCCATAATACCACTTTTCGATGAAGCACAGTCAGCATGTCACTCCCAGACAGAGCAGGATTAGCCATAAGGGACTGTAGGCATTTGCATTTTTTCCTCCTGTCCAACCAGCATTGTTCTATCGTTCCCAAATGTACACCTCTATTTTATTCACATTATCTTTTCCATTTTCCTTACTCCAACCAATCCTTAAATCCCGAAATCTTGTTTTGGTCTCTCCCATTTCCAATATCCTCTTGCCTCCCATTACTCTTGTCTGCTGGAACTCCCACGCCACACACATAAAAAAAGCCTTTAAATATACTAAGAATATATAAACAAATTCTAAACCCTACAATTTAATCTGTATATTGTGCTGGTGAAACCACCAAACGTATAGATAAGAAAATCCGCTTTTCTGAAGACTGCTACCTACATTAACACGACCTGGAAATGTTCACCATATTATCTTTGAGTCTTGGCAAAAAATACATTTTAAAAATGCAGAGACCCCCACAAATGACTGCGCCCCTTTAAGATTCAGCATGTAAACCATATGATCTAGTCAATGTGGGTCAATGCAACAGATGGAGGAATGTACACAACAAGAAGACAAATGTCAGTTCACAAGGGTGACGGTTGTTGTGACAGTTTTGTGATATCCTATACAAACGATAGATGCATTTTTACTGTAGCAACATCACCTTCCCATATTTACAGATAACATTCTATTTCCATTCCGTTCTCCTATTGATGTGGATACAAAATTATGCAGAATGAAAATATTTTAAATTAGTTGGAAAGGTTGCAACACATGTAGACCGCTATTGTCCTCAACAGTCGTCCTTAAGAACAGCTACGTTCAATACAATGCAGACAAGTACATGCGGTAGGTGTTTGCGCAAGAGCTGTAATAACGAAGGTGTCATGTGTAAACAAGTACCAAAACAAGCATAAAATAAATAAAAAGGAGAGCCATTGCCACCACTTCATGCACACATACAAATGATACCTGTTTTAGAAAGCCTCCCTGTACTTTTGTTGCTTCCAGAGCTGTCGCCTCTCGTCAAAACAGAAATTCCACTGAAGCTGCTAGCTTTGGTGACGGCAGGCTTGAGATTTCGGATCGAGCTATCAGAATCAGTGCTGCTCCATGGCCGAGGTTCGTTGTACTTTAAGTCATTCTCCGTACTGCTGTAGAGGCTATTTGCCGACCTACCCGAAGCATCTTTATTGATCCTGTCAGTTAAGCAACTGGAACTGTTAGTGTGGACTCAACAAAAACAGCAGCAGACAAAAAGAGGGCAAGATTAGAAAGTAATAAATTACCTAAATATCTGACGCCTTTGTTGTGTCATGTTCATTTCTTCATCTTGAATTCTGCTGGCGTTTTTAAACAAAACAGGTTAGCAGATTTCAGGAAACATTTGAATTAATACAGCAAAGAACAAAATGCAGATCGCATACATTACCCACCTTTTGTCCGGAAGGTAATTCTCCTGAGAACACAAGGACTGATGGAAAAAAGAAACCCTGTTAATGTGTTATAGTATATTTTTTTAATATACAGAGAAACAAAGATTAAACTTTAAAAAGAGAAACTGTCACTTCTCCAAAATGTATACAATTTAATAAAACACTGAAAATTACCTATAAATTGTGTTAACCTTTTAAACATGAGATGCTTTGTGTTCTTTTAAATTTGTATTAAAGATTTTGCAAATTACATCACAATCCAGTTAACACCAGGCAAAACCAGGGCAAAAAATGCACATGAAGAGGAGAAATAAAAACATTGTTTTAATGTATTATTTTCTCTATTCTGCTTATTTCACAACTTACAAATACAGGTTTGCCTGTAGATTTAGAGGATTTAGGACAATGGGGTTGAGAAATATTCTGCAGTTTGAAAACATGTGCATAGGGTTTGAAAATTTACATTTTCAACTAATGGAAATATAGTATAATATTAATTAATTGCCAAAGTAGAACACAACACAAACATGCAACACTGAAAGCTATTCAACTGGGGCGCGCACATTTGTGTAAATTTAAGTGGTTTTAATCCCAATTACAACTGTACATGGAATACGACCAGCTTTTTATTAAGACTACTTCATTCTGGGGAAAAATAAAAATCTTCAAATTGTCCCTTGTGCTAAAAACCTAGACATTCTAATAGAGTGTGGCTAAAAGTGAATGATACAATGAGGGAAAATGACAGGGTGCGTTCAACTACATAATAGTTTTGATTATGTCTTTGTGGAGCTCTGAACGATCAACAAACATTACCATGAAAGTAACTGTATGACTGCTGTGCATTTGGTGCTATCAGTGTAAAATTGAAGAGTATTTGGCGGTTGCTAAGATCTGTGCTTGAGCTGAAATATTCCATCTTTTAAAATAAGAATGAAAAGACATGTTGATACCAAACTCCTAAAGCCACTAAAATGTCCTCATAATATTTTTTTTGTTTTTCATAGAAGCAAAGTATTTTTAACCGTATCAGGATATGTAATGTGTATCTATATCTATATATATATATATATATATATATATATATTTTTTTTTTTTTTATTTGAACATAAATGTAAGGACACAATAATGCACACCAAGCCTTGCTCTCACTCAGAGCATTTGTGACATACAGGTTCCAAGTTAGGATTTGATGTTGTGCCAGAGCCACAACTCCTTTGTTTTATAATAAATCATTTTAACTCATTTGTTGGAGGACGTTACCTCACTCTGAGGTCATCCGTCCATCCCGCTTGGGGGACAATTAAGAACTGAGAACCTGATCCAAGATTCAGGTACTTAAAGGACCACTATAGGCACCCAGACCACTACAGCTTAAAGAAGTGGTCTGGGTGCCAGGTCCAGCTAGGATTAACCCTGCCTGCTATGGGTTAATCCAGCCTCTAGTGGCTGTCTCATTGACAGCCGCTAGAGGCGCTTCCCACTGTGATTTTCAGTGAGAAGACGCCAGCGTCTATAGGAAAGCATTGAAAATGCTTTCCTATGAGACTGGCTGAATGCACGCACGGCACTTGCCGCGCATGCGCATTCAGCCGATGGCATCAGAAGAGGTAGGAGAGTCCCCAGCGCCGAGGGAGCCCAGTGCTGGAGAAAGGTATATACTTTTCTTGGTGTAATGTAAATTGGTGGGATGGGTAGACACTGAACCAGTTAAAGTAGGAAATTGTTTCCAACAGTACGCACATCTCAGACTGTGTTTAAATACTTACCTCCTGCGCAAATATTCGTTCTCTGGCTCTCTGGTATTCCTCTTCTCTTTCTTCAATGGATTTGCTCCTCCTGTCATCCTTTAATCTCATCCTCATCTGCGTAGGAAGATCATTTATTACTATACCTGCACCAACCACTCCAGGTCAAGGGAGAACGAAGAAATACAAATACAATACACTGACCTGGTTATCATCTTTGTCTAAACTCGAATTATCTCTTTTCAGAATGTAACGCTTCTGAAAGTCTACATTCTTCTCATCCTTTATATGTTCTTCAAACTTCTCATCCGGGCTAAGATAACAAAAGAAAAAGAAATTAGAGAAAGATATATATTCATTTCTTTTGCTCCGAGAGCATTTTTTGTGATGTACACAAAACATGAACAAGCAAATAAAAATTAAAAATGCTAATACTGAACCAGGTATAAAACCAAGTTTGTTTTTAGAGTAGTAAATACAGAACTGAATTATTGAACTCACATTCGCGTATTACTTGTTTTGTTTACAATAACGGATTTTCCACTCTGGTCCACATTGTGATCTAATCCAAAATATGCAGCGACCCTGTGTAAAAGCATTCTATGGTAGGACGTCATTGGAGGAAATTTTTTACGTTGCATTCTTTATGGGGGGTAAAAAAGAAAAGAATAAATATCATTGCAAACAAATGAGAGAGAGAGAGAGAGAGAGAGAGAGAGAGAGAGAGAGAGAGAGAGAGAGAGAGAGAGAGAGAGACTGTGCTTTTTTAAAAAAAAAAAAAGAAAAGACACTTTTTTGCAAATTGCAAACCAAGCTCAAATATTTGTAAAAGCATGGAGTAATTGGAATAAAGCTTACTCGTTGGTGGCAATGAAGTCTAATAAATCCTGTTCCAACTTCAGCAGCATCATTCGGTCTCTGCAAAAATAAAATAGCGTTTACAAATTAAGGACCAGATTAATGAAACCTATATAATTTGGATGGAGACGGGGGGTGGAGACGACTGTGGTACCTTACAAAATATTTATTTACATTTCTGGCTTGGGGACTAAACTTTCCCAGATTGACTGCAAAAGTTTAGGAACTACAATTCACTTGATGATTAATCTACAATGCTGGTGTTTGGGAAGTACACTTTAGTTGGAAGTTACAGCTTTGCTAATCTCTAACTCCTTACCCCTTGTTAAATTTGGGCCACAGTACGCACCTGTCATGCAGCTAGAGTATTCTGCACGTGCCTAATCAGCTTTACTGGATACCCCCAAATAGTGTCCCAAAGCGTCCTTTACAACCGGGAAAGTCCACGAGCCCCAACTTGTGTTATGCTTGCACGTATTCCTGTCTGTATATGCATGTGTGACTGTATGTGTCCAAAATGTAGTAAGATGTATGAAAAGTATAAATTTGCAATTTAGTGGCTCACACCCAGTATAAATTACACTTTGGGGAAAACTTTCTGGAAATTTTTCTTTTTTAGATTTTCAGTTTTATGCAACACCCAATTTGTTTTATTTATTTAATTTCCTTCACAAACTAAAATGTACTGAATTTTTTTAAAATGGTTTTAACCTATTTTCCTATCTTTCTTCTACACTAAGAACACGTTATGTCCTGTACGATTTCAACATGTTCCAAGAACTAATTTTTATAAATGCGTGTTGCTAGTGGCATGGAATTGGGGAGGGGTTCGGGAGAGTAAATTTTTTTTAAAAAAAATAGCAAAATAAAAACTATAATTATACCTTAGACAGATATTTAGAATACAAATGTAGCTTTGTCATTTTAGGTGAAATTATCTAGTATTACAACTTCATCATTCAATCTATGAAATAAAACTGAAAACACCCATCACAAATGAACAATTAGCTTAACGACTGAAACCTTTACTATTAATCTTTTTTGTCTTCTGGACAAATTTATCAATTTCCGTCAATATGCTGTTTAGCCCTTTTTCAAGATACAACAAATATATTATATCTCTATATATATCGGTGGATACTTGGAGAATCCCTTTGATTGAGCCCTTAATCCGGTTTGGTGTAAACTTACTCAGAGGAAAGAAAAATTATAAATAAAAGACCTAATGCAGT
Organism: Pelobates fuscus; assembly: GCF_036172605.1. Lineage (NCBI taxonomy): Eukaryota > Metazoa > Chordata > Amphibia > Anura > Pelobatidae > Pelobates > Pelobates fuscus. Next base: position 19,550,988 of record NC_086324.1, on the reverse strand, counting down.
ACTAATGCAATAATTATCATGAAAACATTAATTTTAAGATATTTATTTCTCTCCATCAGTTCCTCATCCTGTGTATTTTTTTCCCTAAAAGATAAAAAAACATTTTACCTACACTTCTGTATATTTTATTAACTGCCTGATTATTAAAAAAATGTTTAAGTGGAAAATTAAAATTACATTAGGGAGTTATTGATTATACAGCTATAAGGAAAGAGAGAAAACTCCAGAGGTATTAACTGGAAAACAATGACACTTAAAAGATTATGGTGGTTAATAAAATAACTGCAGATAAACATTGTGCTTATAAGTTATAATCACATAAGTAGTTGCTAATATCTTAAGAACCTGAGAGTTTTACATTTACAGAGATAAATATCCTTTATTCCTTCCATTCAAAACAGCAATTGGAACCAGAATTATTTTTGTGAAGGAATTATCCAGACTGTCAACTGAGCAATATGGCCACTACCACAGTATGGGGCCATAGTAGGATATCACGCCACTCTCACCTCCTGTTCTGCTACTTTTCCACCTGGTTTGCTGCCCCCTGTATGCCCTTCCTGTTGTGTCTTTATACTCCACTCCTCTAGATTGTAAGCTCCTCTGAGCAGGATCCTCAACTACCTATTGTTCCTGTAACATTTTGTAATGGTCTCATTTATTGTTACATTTACCCCTTTATAACATTGTAACGCTCTGCATTATAAATTGGCACTATATAAAAAAATTTTTACAAAAAAATAATGATAATAATAATGTTCGTGAGGGCATGTCAAACAGAGAGGTTGAGAAAGATTTATTAAAGCAAAACCACCTCTTAAAGTGTCAGCGAGAGAGTTTGTAAAAAATAAAAGAGGGGGGGGGGGGGGGGAATGGAGGGTTGGAAATCTGGCAAATTAGAAAAAGACGTAGAAGAAGACAAAAATAAAATAACAACCCCGTGCACGAATAAGAAGAAAGGATTGAAAAATAATAATCTGGGGAAATAATATTTAAACCAAACATGGGTGGGGAAGGAGTATGGTATTTACTCTTGGTACCAAAATGACTGGTGACTGTCTACCCATGACCCTAATAAATAGTCACAACGTTCTAGAGCTTGGTGAAAATATCACTCTAAAGAAGAGATACAGTTATATAACAGCTATAAAAGAAGAAACGTAGTCTAGAGAAGATGTTTTTTTCTTTGTAATTTAAACATTATGGCTACAAACTACATCAATATTTAATTTTAAACCTTGCAATAATTGTATACACTATTTTTTTAAACTCAAGCCAATAAACACTCATACAGAATTTAAAATATTGCTGGCTGCAAAAGTTTAAAATCACGTATATGTCGAGTGGCATTATGGCAAACCCATAGCGAAGCAGGCACGCACTACGTGCTTTCCAACCAGATGCTCTGTATTTATAGTTTAACACGAAAAGGTCACTGTAATGACAAAGGGTGCTGTGACCCATGACAAAATTAGATTTATTGGAGCTTTCCTTCTAGATTTACACTTACCAACCCTACTGGTTACCTAGTAGCGGTTGTGTGTCACTGGGTACAGTTTAAAGTCTGCCTCTCTTTTCACTGAGTAACAATTTCTCCTGATGTTTGAGAGTTCTTTTAAACTCCACATTCTAGGCTTGGTCATTGACAGAATCCTAGCCGTAGTTGAGTACGGGTTACTAGTGTGTCAGAGTAGTGCTGTTTATCTATAGCAAAATAAAAAGCATTTGGCACATTGTAGATTCATTATCAGGCCAAGTATGAAAGCAACGTCATCCAAATCAAAGCGTGGATACAATGTCAGACTGCCCAGTAACAAACTACAAACGAAACGATAGCCAGGGCAGCGTGTGATCCACCTCTTTGGTTGAGATTATCAGAACTGATCTCAGCCAATCCAATGCTTTCCTATAAGAAATTCTGATGATGTCAGCCACAGAGGCGGATCTGGGGCTGACATAGGTGGGCCAACCACCAGAATAGTGTTTTTAACACTACAGGGTCAGTAAAGAAAAAAAAAATTGTATTCCTGACCCTATAGTGTTCCTTTAAGGATATTAATCCTATACTGCATTATCACGGACAATGTTAACGGTCGTCATATTTGTCACGATACCACTGGTGAATTTTAAGAATAATATACATGTTTATGAAGATTGGAGGAAAAGGCCAGAACCTTTCTCCGGTGGCACCAACTCTGAACAAGCCTCTCACATTTTGTGTTGATCACTTAACGATTCCCAATAGTTTTTGTATCTGCATACTTTGATTCGGATGGCGGGATAGACTCTTGGTTATCTAGTGATTGTTTCTATTTACACACGTACCTTCTGATCTGCACACATATATATTTGTTGAAAAACATGCTCTTTTAAATGTATATGTAAAGGGCAGAATAAAAGTATTACTGGGTTTCTATTAAAGCGGTAATGTCACCTGATTTCCTTAATTTGATTTGGTTTTTGAATTGGTAGTTATCTAAACTTTTTTTTTTTTTTTTTTTTAAATATGCCTTTTTACATCTATCTTTAAAAAAAAAAAAAAATTTACACGGAAGTATTATATCAGGATAATAAATATTTTACCCAGTTGTGTGTCAAATCACCAACAGAATTTTAAAAAAATAAAGTAAAACTGAACAAACTATCGGATTGAGACAAACAGGTGGAGAAGGAATTTATAAGGAACATGATGAGGTAATTTAACTTGTGTGAGTGGAGTTTAAAATAGCATTATATCTAGCCATTTCTCATATATATATATATATATATACACACATACACACACACACACATCCGGCCATCGGTGTAAACGTCTATTAGGTTCGATGTCTCTATAAAGTGAACATTCCAAGTTCAATATTAAGAATGATTGGGGAAATTACTGCAAATTGCTTGGCAACAAAAAGAAAATAAAATTGAACGTGACAGCACGCAGCTCTATTCCTCTAAGCAGGGGAAACTGAGCTAATGCAGTAACTTTACACTTTTTCATAATGAAATCAAACAAGCTGCTTTGCAGAACAAAGTCTAAGAGGGACATCAGCAGAACATTACTGTTAATAAGACCATCAGAGAGAGTGGACCTTATCTGACTTATTTCCCTACATTATTTCACTCAGATGCTGCTGGGATCACATTAGCTAAAGTTTCATGGTTCACCTAATAGTAACATAAAGTGGCTAATTATCCAGAGGAATGGTATCACTTTAGGTTAGCAGCAAATATACGCTAATGCATATCCTTTGCAGAGCAAACACATTTTGCCTTTAACTTCCCAAGGTGACCATGTATTCAAGTATAGTAAGTGAGAAACCTATCATCCCGCCCACTACTCTGGAATGGACAGGGATAAGTGATTATAGTACGTCCGCTTGAAAAAGTAAACAAACAATAAGAACAGCATTACAGTAATAAAACAAACCGTGTAAAATCCCATCCAGACATGCCAGTTATCATATCCATCCAGACATGCCAGTTACCCATTAAAATGACTCTCAGAGTCTGAAGAAGTAACTAACATTGTTTGACAATACAAACTCTCCGAAAGCTGATGCAGAATGTTAAACAATTTACATACCGGTCCTACCGGTATGCCTTCTAATAGTGGGAATTAAAATCCAGAGCAGCACCTGCAGCCATTTCAATAATCACGGCTTAAAAAGCTACCCAGGACTTTAACTCCCATTAATCTCAGTAAAGGCCTCATCTGCACCCTTTACACACCACACATTAATCCTTACACTACACTAAACATTCATACCTACATTATCTCTAAACATTAACTCTTGCACTACATGAACACTGATACCAATCTAAAAATAGCATATAACATCAAATATACCGAATGTTGAAATGCGTATTTGTTCTGGAGACCTTTATAATCCATGCAAACATTTGGTCTCATGCTTTATTACAATGTCTTCGGAAATCTGATGGCATTATTTTCCCATAACACACGATTCACAGTTAGGTATGCGCTCATTCGACATCACACCACTCACACACACACACGCTCATTCGACATCACACACACACACTTATTCGACATAAAAAAAAAACTAAAAAAATCTGTATATCCTACCTAGGATTACTTTTTAGGGTGTTGACTAAAAATTCATGTAGATCAATTCCTGTCGAATCTGTATATTCCTGACTGGAATCTAGAAAGAGAACAACATCTAGGATATTAAAACACAAACCAAAAAATACAAAACTCACAAGGACATTAGCACAGATAAGCGACAGTACTGCGGAGAGACTATGGTCTCCGAGGAAATTTAGTGTTGTTGGAGTGTTATTGGAAGGGTCAGTACAGCTAGAATTCTGGTCAAGTAACAAAGGAAGGCAATAAAAACAAAATGCGATTGGAATGTTAGGGCCTTGAAGAGGCTAAAGGACAGTATAACAGACATTTGTTACAATACAATGTCTTGCGGCAAGTGGCTTAGGTCATACCTTGCAACAATCCAAGAAAATAAACAAAAAAACACATATACCTCTGGACAGCATTTTTCGAGAGGACTTCTCACTCCCCTTTTCTTTTTCGGTTTCATCTTTCAAAGGTTTCTCCTCTTTCCCAAATGAGGGCGTGAGCTGGACTTGAATGGTTTCCTATGGATTTGAAATAAAATCTCAGAACATTCAAAGAGCATATGTCATACAATGAATCTGCAAAGCACTATATTAACAAGAAAAGAGTGCCGTTTAACCCCATTCAGTCGTACACGGCAGAACAACATGGCACTCTCTTCCAATTAGAGCTTAAAATGTAAGGACATTCCATCCCAGAGATTGCTTTACTTACCCTAGCAGTGTCGAAAACTAAGAGACAAGAAGCATCGGTGATAAAAACATCCAAACTCTTTGGTCTAATTCAACGATTTCTCACCTCGACACTGCAGATGTTGGCGAGATACTGGCTTGTGTATTCTGTGCATTGTAGGAAGTGTATGGTGATGTTAGCCATCACTAGCCCTATTTAGATTACATATGGTGGCCAGCTAGTTAAAGAAGAATGCAAAACTAAGTTACCCTGTCTTTAACCCCTTAAGGACACATGACATGTGTGACATGTCATGATTCCATTTTATTCCAGAAGTTTGGTCCTTAAGGGGTTAAAAAACAAAAACAAAAAACACAACCAAAAAAGCCTGTTCATTATTTCAAAGCTAGTCTCTTGAGACAGAGGGCTGTAGATGCACCGCGTAGAATAGAACATGAATTTCTGAATCTACATCGCAGTGCAAACTAAAATATTTCACCAATGAGGACAGCGCCGTGCTTTCTAATTAAATCAGGGCCCTGCTGTGAAGCCAATTTGGGGAAATGGCATACAGGGGCAACAGAAGAATCAAGTGACCTTCACAAATAATGACACATATCTAGAATCTGAACCCAACTGCTTGAATTAAAAAGGGTCTCTTTCCAGCAAATGAGCCAGGTTGTCATTGGCCTTGCAGACCAGCATGAGAAGAACAAAGAACAAAGAAGATAATTTGATAATGTGGCACAAGCAGAAACAAAATAATATATTTTATTTAATATGAACAAGGCCCTTTCTATTTAATGCCAAACACGCTGCACCTGAAAATGTTTCAGATTTACGGTTTCATGGGAAGTGTTATCTTCCAGATAATGTTTTCACATAAAATCAGCATGCAATGACTTGGAAGTATTAAACAACGCAAACAGAGAATATAGGTTTAAAAAAAAAAATCTTCCTTTTGTACATAGCATTTATTTAAGGGCTTGTTTGTAAGGGGCATCTAAAATGTAGCAAAGGCCAAGAACATCTCAACTCAAAATTCTATATAATAAAACAATGCGGCTTAATGATATGACATCAACATGGATGATCCAAGACTAAAACAAAAGGGATTCCAACACACATACATTTTAACACACATATCTACATCACAACATGTAAATATACAGGAAGTTAGCAAAATCTGCATGGGCATTAGGCCTCCCCCATAGGAAATCATTGAAACAATGCTTTCCTATAGGGATATTCAAGACACTGGACGTACTCAAAGTTGAAGGACGTCCAGCATTGTCTCTCTAAGCTAAACTCTGTGAAAACACCTGGAAGCTCCTCTAGTGGCTGTCTGGTACACAGCCACTAGAGGCAGTCATAACCCTGCAATGTAAACACTTGAGTTTCTCTAAAATTAGTGTTTTACATTGCAGGCTTAATAGGTCAGGGGTACTACACTCAGACGATTTCAATGAGAGGAAGTGGTCTGGTGCCTATAGTGAGCCTTTAACAATTTAATACTCATGATTGGCAGGCCCGACGCAACCAATGAGCAGAGACCTTTAAAGAACACCCACTTTTTCGGAACCTGACCCATATTCTTCTCCTAGGAAGGAGAAGAATGAAAATCATTCTGCAGGATAAGTACTGCTCACTTGATGGAATAAAAATGGAAAACAGAACTGTGAAAAACAGAACCATACAGCTGAACACAAATATATCAAGTAAAATATCAGTGATGGTTTGAGTCCAGAATAATATTAACCAAAGCAGGATACGCCACATATATATTTAATGTGGACATCTAAGCGGAAAACAGTAAATCACTACGTTATTAAACAAACTGCACTTTAAAAGGTATTTTCACAAATGTTCCCAAGATTTTAGACTGGCTATTTTTTGTCCCCGTACACCTGATGCATGTAGTGTGTTGCTACAAGGATTCAATGTTTGGGTTTTTTTGTACACTGTTTGGGTCAGCACTGTCCAAGACACATTCACAAGTATAATATACCTTGTTTCATATTTCTGTTCTTTTTTCAACATGTATTGTGAAAAACTCTTCATTAAAATAAAGATTTGAAGAAAGAAATAACAACAAAAAAAATGTATATTAAAAAAACAAAAAAAAAACGTATTTAATACTGATCTATACAACAGGTTTGGAAGTCCATAAATGGATAAGTAAGTAGGTAAAAGATTCCAGATTTATGGCTCTTTAATTGAAAGGGAACCTTGCCAGGATTCTGTAAGGTTCCTTTCAAACCTGGAATGCACTGGTAGCAAAACTAGAGAGCATGTTGAATGTAAAGACATCTGGCATTAAAACACTATCAGATTAAAATCCTAATGGTGATGGTACACATATAACTGGGACAGCCAACACCAAGCCATCCCCTACTTTATAACTCCCAGAAGAAACCACGACTACTAAAAATGTAACACTTGAACAGACAGGAAAATGGGTTTCATACAATCTTTCAACACACTTCATCTGTATTATAAGTAACATCATCGCTCAGACAGATTTGGGATGCACAAACACACACACATGCCCCCGTCATACAAATAGGACACCGTGGTTCTATCTACCATACACTGTGCTAGACAAAATGCTAGCAAGTAAACATCATTAAAAATAGCTTATAGCTAATTATATGCAACTAGGAGCAGTGAAGACTAGCTTTAAGTTACATTTTCCATGATGCTTCGCTAGCCTCGGGCTTGATAAGTACCAAGGTTTCCCAAATATCTAGAGCGCCATTAGGTATCACTGTCATAGGAATAACTTGCATGCAGGACAGCTGCAGTGGGTGCATGCGTGTCCCTTCGTTCTGAACATGTGGTAAATGGCGTTCCATAATGCAGAATGCAGCACTTGGCATCGTGAAATGTAAACCAAAGTGCAAGATTCATTCTATATATCTGCTGGCATTTACCTTAGAATAACATATGGCTTCTATCCTGTAAATTACACAAAGGGGACTGTATTGCATATACACACACACACAAACACACACACACACACAACAGGACCAAAAAATAAAATGACAAAAAAAAAAAAGCCTATGAGATCAGAGGTAGCGGCTCACAGAACAATATTATAGGAAAGTCACACAGTTCGCAAAGATGAGCATGTCAAATGAAACCACAAAAAAAAATAAAAAAAATAAGAAAACTTAGTAAAGTTAGGCTGTGTAACCCACTGAATAACCAATGCATCTATTACCTGTGCATCCAGGGGGATATCAGCTGTAGAAGGAGGAGGAGACTCTTCACATATAGCCAGGCTCCGAACTAGCTTTAACTTTGAACTTGACTAAAGAAAGTGATTTATAATAGAACTAGGTGTCAAAATTTAGCACAGCTACACAGGAAAAGGCAAAAGCATTAAAATAACTCATTAAAATCAGGGATGCACCAAAAACAGAGCGTCCTGGCTATTCCTGAACACAATCTAATCCTAAAAACATGCTGAATTAGATAGATATTTCACTGAAAGTATGGCAACATATTTGTTTTATTCTACGTCAAACTTTGTTTGTTTTTTTTAAACACAAACATTGTTAGAGAAGTGTTTTTTTTGTTTTTGTTTTTAAAGCATTTAAGCTTTATTTGGATTAAAGTCCAAACTAAGTCAGACTGAATTCAGTGCATCTCTAAAATGTAAATCTTTTTATTCCAGCTACAAAAGCACATAAATTTAAACAAAAGGCTAGCACAAACACCAAATGAAGAATCAACCATCCAAAAACAAAACAAAAACAACAACAAACAAAACAAAACACACAAGCCACACTATTTAAATATAAAAAGTCAAATCAACAAAAGCAACAAAATGATGCAGCAAATTGTGCATTTAAGGCTAGAACGGCACATTAAAACCAAAAGTCCTCGAGCACAAATGATCTGTCGAAGCATGCCAGCAAACAAGTCTATTACTGTACCTTAGACCTTTTTCCTGTTTGCCCCAAAGGCTGCACTTGCCGCTAGAGAGTAGGCACAACAAAAGTTCTCATTAAAATAATAGAACTATACATGCCATTTAGAAGGAAAAAAAAGGTCGGGGGGAGGTGGGGGGAATCGTGATTGGGGAAAATGCTATGTCTTGACACAAAGCTGTGCCAATACAAATAAATGAAAATGCATATTCTATTACTTAAAAAATATAGCAACACAACTAAGCAGGCCCCAGTAAAAGTGGTGTTTTAATCTTTCCCATAACAAAACAATTCTAGCTTATTACAATTTACTATAATACTTTAATATACTTTAATATAATAGTAGTGCAATAAAGGCGTGCACGAGGCATGCAGTTGTGGAAAAGCAATATTGTTTTATAGAAAGAAAATCACAATATGACAATGTTAATATAAAAAATAAATTACATGTAAAAATGGAGTTGTACAGGACAGTTGAACATTTTCAATTCCTAGGGGAAAAAAAAATATTCTCTACTAAAATGTTTAATCTACTTGGCTAGTTACAGCTTATGTTAATGTTACCTCCTACATGAGATGAAGTTGTACTAACAGCACTGTGAGTAGGTTCTGGGAGATAAACTAGTTTTGGTGGTAATATTAGGATTGGAAGAAATAAATGCCCTTGTAGAGCATTACAGAAACTCTAAACAAATTTTAAAGCATAATATAGAATGCACAATCCATTCAAAATAATAATAATAAAAAAAAACAACAACATTTTAAAATTAATAAAATTCCTTTAGTTCCTGCATTTACTGCAAACCTCCATACTTTGCAGCATCTGTAAAAAGTTCACACCAAATCAGGAAGTATAATCAAGCTCCCACTCAATGCTTTACAGCACGAGGAAGCTTACCCCGTAAGAGGTGGTTTACGGGCACAGAAACAGCCTAATTTTAAGGCAAAATTATAAAAATAAAAGCAGGGCAGGGTGGGCAAGAGGGACAAAAGGTGGAAACTAATTATAGTTTTTCTCAAAAAAATAAATAAAATACTATAGAAGATTTACGTAGATTAAAAATTCAGCATACTTAAATGTGACCTAACCTACCTATTGCACCAACATGCATCTACTGGAAGAGAGAGTATCAGTAGTATCCCATTACTATGTAAACCCCCCAAGTTTGCACTCTAAAGTTATTGGGGGGGGGGGGGGGGATCCTTAGGTGGTTAGGACAATCTTGTAAACCAAAAATGCCACGGCTCTATAAGAGTGATCCATTCAGGGACTTCAGACAGCACCCATAAGGCAATGGCCATGCATTAAACAAAGGTAGAGATGAGCAGACTTTCAGAAATGTGCACATTCCTATGTGGTTTACCACCAGCCAAGAATGTGCCTTCCGAACTTGGATAGAGATGTATGTATATTTATTTTTTACAATCTAGGACTCTCTCAGGTGCTTGCCAAGGTACTTGTACCAGTGCTACTACAGCTGACCAATGCCATTAACTCTAATATACTTTTAACAACAGCTAGGTCTTACACACAAATACTGGAAGACGTGGCATGGGTGCTGAGGGCTGCAAAGAAATAATAAATTAGGAAAGAAAGGGTCAAAGCTGTAGCCAGAGCAGCCAATGACACTGCTAGAGAGCATAAGAGGAAGACTCTTGAGAGAATGAATTTAGAAGACAGGATTCCTCAAAGCACAACTGAGGGGAGTCGGGTTTAGGACAGGGTAAAAAGAATAGGAAATGTACTGCCTGACTGAGGTTGGTGGATAACTGAATATGGAATTTAAAAAATTTGCAATTGGGGGAAAAAAAAAAAAAAAAAACAAAAATGTATTTTTTTTAAATGCTGGGCTATGTTGGCCTGTAAATTGCATTGCTCTTTCCAGTTCTCTGCAATGCTCATTCAATTAAATAAATTCTTGGATGATATATATTAGGAGGGGGCAGCTATAATTTCAAGCATTAAATCTACATGGATGTAAACTTGATGTCAGGTAGTGAAGTAATAAACCAGTAAAATATATAGTTCTAAAAAAAAAAAAAAAAAAAACAATCGCAACTTGACTAGAAATATACTAGATTCACAGCACTGTGCGTAGGAAGAGTTAATATTTCACGGGCGCGTTTTGGGTCGCAAATTTGCAGATGGATATACATTTCTACAGAACAATGGAAAAATTAAAAAAAATACAAATCTGATGATCTGCTGTATAAAATCTCACAGCTGCTAAGAAGGTCGCAAAATCCTCGGAATAAACGCAAGGCTTTGCTGCGCACAGCAGCGGTCTGAATTACCTGATGATTCAGAGGTTTTTCACACGGTTATATTTAATACATCCCAATAGAGATTCGAATAGAAAAGCACACTAGGCACAACAGAAGTACAGAATAGGCAAAATAGATATTCCCTGTTGTATTCCTAGCTTTGCCTCCACTTATGCACTAAAATACATTTTCTCTTTGTTGCTTTTTCGAACTCAGTACTTTTAAGCCCCGAGTTTCATCAAAAAATTGGTAGTTTGTTTGGTCTAACAAAGAAATACAATATTTAGGGATTAAACTCTGCTCAGATTCATAGTCTACGATGTATAAAAACTACATGGATTTGATGATAGATCTTAGGGAGACCGTAGATAAATGGAGGGGTTTAGAGATCTCTGGTCTCGGACGAGTAAACCTACTTAAATCATATTTGGTTCCAAAAATTGTATATTTGTATAAAACTATTCTGATCCCAGTTCCATCTAATAATAATACTAATAACAATAATAATAATAATAATAATAATAAAAGAAATGGGAATTATTTTGTCGTCATATGTGTGGAATGCTAAAAAACCAAGAGTACCTGGTTATGTTCTCAAGAGAAACAAACTCAGGAGAACTGGGTTATCCAGATGCACAAAAAAATGCATGAAATATGTATGCTCTCCCATCTATTTATGTTAAACATTAATAGAAATAAAATCTGGGGTGGTATAATCTAGAAAGGAGTAAATGTGGAGGGATTGATCCCTACTTTTTCCTTTGGCTAGACTATGAACATTTTAGACAACTCAAAATATCGAATCAAATAATATCGTTTTTTAATGACCTGTTTTTTTAGATTCAGAAAGAGAATTGAAAAGAGACAAACCATAAATCCTATTACTAGAGCTAGCCCTATTTTGTCTCTTTCACTGTATATAGAAGATCTAGATATTCTACAATAGCAAAACTACTAAATGTAAAAATAATTTCAGATCTTTATGATAGCGTAACCTAAAGATCTTTTTCCAACTTGCAGGAAAGGGATGCTCTTCCATCACGAGAAATATTTAAATATATTAGGATTAAACATTTTCTAACTTCAGATCTAACAAGTCATCCAGAATTAATAGACATTCATACTACACAACTTAACTCTAAAACAATTACCATATGTGCTAAAATCCTAAATAAGAGAACTATCTTAAATAAATCTAAAGCGGTTTCCAGTTGGGAGAGAGATTGTGCTTTTACGGTTTCTTCTGAGATTTGGAACAATGCCTAACGAATCACGAGAACCGCCATGCATTGTATCACTCTACATGAACAATACTTCAAGTTAATACAGGGATGGTATATGGTTTCTATACACCTTGCAAAGTTTGATACAAATTTAGATCATATTTGTCGGCGTTGCCAAAATTATCCAGGCACCCAAATATACATTTGGTCGGAATGCCTGAGACTGCCTCCTATCAAAAAACGTGTTGAAGAACAACTGATAACTCTTCTCATTGGAATATAGCCATACGTCACAAGCTTTCCCGTTTCATATCGATTTACCTGTTACAGGAAAATATACTTGATATCTATGTGTTACCTTGGCTGCAGCAAAAATGTGTTTAGCTAGACATTGAAGAAATACAAGCACGCAAACAGGGATCGAAATAAAAAAACAAATAAATTTCCAGAGAGAGGCAGAAAAATGAAACTTTAATAACGATATAAAGATGCCATATAAATAAAAAAAAATATGAGATCCATGGATTTTATACTATGAAAGTTCAGGCCAGGCCAGTGACCTGTTGAATTAACCTACCCTTTGAATGATCTACCCCCAAAAGTGCCCCTTTTTACAGAGCCTTGAGAGATAGTGAGGGAAGGGAAGACATTTTCTTTTACGTAATTGCAATAATTAGTGGAGGATGGAGTTTTTACTTATCATTTTTTTCCCCCTTTTCTCTCCTATCCACGTTTTATGCTGAACCAATATTATATTATTGGTATTATCTGTGCTCCAGATAGACCCAGTATCCATCCAAATTTTCAGTTTGGTTGTTGTAAGATTATATTTGTCTATACTCTATGATTGCATAAATAATTGTAAATGACTGACTATGCGCACTTGACTGTAAGATGGAAATGTGACTGTATGTCTATTTATACAATTTAAAATATTCAATAAAGGTGAATTATTTAAAATAAAAAAAAATAAAATAAAATAAAAATTTGGTATTTTGTGATGCTAAGCGTTCTTTACTCATCAGCTTAAATTAAAGCTTTAACACTCTGCCAAAATGTTTTATCTTATGTATTCGTATGCAACTTTGCCTTTCACATGAGCAAAGAAAATATTTTTTGCTTTAGAAGCAACTCTAGTTATATTCAGAAACTAGATCACGGGGTAGTCTGTTATATTCAGCAATCTCCAATGGAGCAAGCCCGAAGCTGCCATAAATTTTAGCGATGCACAGGGTTTTTTTTTTTGCCACTGGATTTGCAGAAAGAAATGGCTGTAGGAAAACCAGTTTTGCCAAGCCGGATAAACTACTTTTGGTAGATGGTAACATGGAAAGAGGAAGTGTCATCAGCGTAGGACATATTAACAGAGACTTCTCAGTGTGCAGAATAAAAGGGCCGGGGAGCATTATATTTACAGTTTGTTATTTTTATGTTTATTTTTGACAACCTTTCGTAGATCTAGGAGTTTCTTTTGGCAATCTGATAGGAGACCCAGCTTTGATATGATGTAGCTAGTGTGAAGGTGTCTTACCAGGGCATCCTGCTTGTTATCAGGGCAGATTTCCTCTTTATCGGCTTGAAGTTTCTCATAGCCTTCGGATTTCATGAGATTTTCTAGGGAGGTGGAGTGTCTCATGTCGGCCTCCGAACCCTTCATCTCTTCTGTGTCGTTCTTCACAGCAACAGCACCAGACATCCTCATTGGAAAAGGTCACTTAAGAACTTTAAATGATATGCAGAACCTTAAACATAAATACACGTTTTTTTTTTTTTGTTTTTTTCGGATTTATGCAAACATATACTGAATAAGAGTACATACATAGTCTACGTGTTTATGATGGCTGTAGAGTAAGTGGATATTGGATAACCCACGTTTGTCTATTCTTTATATAGAATATATTTTTTAGAGGCAGCAATATACCACAGTGTGAAATATTTAATATGACTTGTTATTGTGACAGCTGTAATCAAATAATGTGGTATGGTTCTAATAATGAGTTGATCTTAGTATACAATTATTGTAAATTTTCCAAGACGTGAGTAAGGCATTAGGAGGAATTCATTTTTACACCCCAGTTATGGGCTATGCTATAGTGTATATGTCCACATTACTTGTTTACTACATTTGAGATCTAGAATAAAGGAGTGCAGAGACTGTATTTTAGGGTCGCTTTCAAAGGTGAACCAAAATCTCTCATTTCTAATTGATGCTATTACAGATATGAACAAGTAAGAAGCATACAATGGCAACAGGGATTAATGTTTAACAGGTCTGCTTAGTTACCCCCATGTTGTCTGTCTGTTGTAGGAATCCTTACAGAATCTTTGCTGGAAATTAACCATTGATAACTGATAATCACATAAACCAATGGACAGCATACAGATAGTTCCTGGTCATTCCAGGATTCTATGGAATCTATCTTTTTAATAGGCGACGACTGGCTTAATTATATTTCTGCACATTAACAATAGCAAAATACCCTACTTTGCATGCTTAAAGTCAATTATTGTGCTTGTATAGCAGTGACACTGAATTAAATGCAAAAGGACTTTTTTTTTTTTTTTTTTTTAAATGTATTTTTATTTTTTTGTCGTCGTCTTTGAGGGGCTATAATTCAGAAAAATAGAAGGTTGCTGGCTTTAATTGTTTCATTTGAAGTGTCAGCCAGGATTCTAAACATAGATTCAACAATGGAATGGGGCCTGTTACCATGGGAACCAGAGAGAAGAACCATCCGCCGCAGCGTTAAAAAAAATAAAAAAAATTGTGCTGAACAGGTAACAGGAACAAAAGGCCATTTCCCAGCATCCACACAAATACATTATCTCCCAGAGAAACAAGACAATGCCATGTACACTCTTTCCATGCTTCTCTGTGATTGATTCAAAAGTAGCTTTTCCCCAAAAAATGATTTCCAAAATGTTGACACGAGGCCATACATTTTCATCTAAGGCATGTCAACGCTGCTCACTGTGGATCTTCACA
The DNA here is from genome assembly GCF_036172605.1 of Pelobates fuscus. Lineage (NCBI taxonomy): Eukaryota > Metazoa > Chordata > Amphibia > Anura > Pelobatidae > Pelobates > Pelobates fuscus. Next base: position 19,535,817 of record NC_086324.1, on the reverse strand, counting down.
TGTCTTAACACAGCTAGTAAACATGCCAACGTATACATTTACGTGTGCATAAAACAAAGAATCACATTTTTGTTTGATTTTTTTATTTATTTATTTTAAATACACATGCTCACACAAATAAAAACCCCTTCTAGGTTTCTTTCAGAATCTTCCATGGAAATGTATCTAATCTTATTGTTTGTCACTGTAACTCAAAGTATAAATAATTAAATAGGATGTGGGAGGAAGGGAATTACAGATAGATACAGTGCGTATTACTAATAAAAGGTCTAGAACGGAGGTCCTAGAGACAGACAGACATGCGTGCATGGATACGGCTCTAAAACTATTTGTTAAATGGACATTGTGATCCTGTTAATTAGGAATGAATAAGAATACCAGGAAATAAACTACTAGCTCCAAGTAAGGCAGCCATTTAAATGTTTGTTTATTAGATTTCCCCCTGCTGCACGACAAAATAAAAAAGGGGTCAGTTTTGGTTTATTGACAAAATGTTCTATAAGCTCTGTAAGAGGAGCATTATAAAATGCTAGCAGGTTCATTCCCTAAACTCCAATTCCAAGCAGCGACAAGAGCAGATCTGGAAATGTTTTCCAGATCAGCTGTTTGCGCATGTTTGGCATTTATTGAATAACCCTGTAAGAGTGGGTGATCTGAACATGTTAGTTCTGCAAGGGAAAAGAAAAACACAGGGTTTTCGCTTTACACCAAGCTATTTCTCTTTACTAGGTCCCCTCACCACCAGATTAAAAGAAAAAACCACACACACACACACTCTCTCTCCCCTCAGTAACACTATGGAATCCAAGGATTCACTCACTCTTCCAACCATGAACTGTTCACACAATGCTACTAAATCATGTTTTTTGTTTTTATTACTGGATTAAAAATAAGCAAATGAATCCTTAATTAGTAGTCACATTACTGAGACATACAAGTGGATATTTACATTTTGGGAGTTTTTAGCAAAGCAAGTCAGTAACGAATAAATGCAGCATTCAGGTACAATAGGATTCAAGGGAAACAATGTAATATACATTCTGGTTGGGTTAGGAAAGAATTGGAGTAGCAAAAAAAAAAAAAAATAGATGTCATAAATTGACACTCAAAGAAAGCACTACACTTAAATCAGGGCTAAGGCAACTGCTGTTCTTCAGATACCGTTCCCATAGCCAGCCTCAGGGAGATTAGAATGGGAGTCTGACGTGGGCTAAAGGAGAGTAGTTTCCTGGCCAAGGCTTCAAACGAGACAACTACACCTTTATTCAACATATTAATTATTTAAGTCCGAAAACGTGTTTAGAAAGACAACTATTCCAGAAACCTCAGGCTCGAGAACCCCTAAGAAAGAAACGGTGTGGCTAAAACTAGCACCACCCTACCCAGTGTTCCACAGGCTGACATTTACCTGATGTATCCTATTGTTGAGACACTGTGGTACCCCACAAGCAGAAAGAGAAAGAGTCTCGGGTTCCTTGCCACCAAGATTAAGCAAGATGTCAGTTGTAATGCACCATCTGGTAGGCGACAGAAATCGTCCCATGTCCTTGTCACCAATTTAAGGTCCTGGACTGAATTGCAAAGCTTGGGGTCAAGTGCAGCATTCCTCACGCCAACCTGGGGGAGAATGAAAGAGGTCGAGCAAATCGATATTAGAGAAAAACACTCAGTCATTTATTTTAATTATTAAATATAATCCAGGTTTAATGTACATCACTATTCCTGTACATATTTAGGTAATTAGACAATTCCCTTGCCCCCTTCCACCCCCTAATCCTTCATACAAGGGATACGTTCTATGCATTGATGATATGATGGGAACATTTGCTGCCAAGAATGTCTGCCAAAGGATTTAGGAACATAATAGGAAAACAAGTGTGGGATTTTGGCACTTTGTTCTGCGCTACACATTATAAACATCAAGATATTAGAAAACGGAGATTCAAAGTAAAAATGATGGGGTATAAATTGTTGTACTAATCAAAGAGAAAAATAATTGCTTCAAACGTCACTGAACCACAAAGGGGTAAAGTGGCAAGACTTGCAACCTCCACCTAAAAAAAATAATACAAAAAACACAAAAAAAAAATAATTTTGTTCGTAAATAATCACAAGCAATATGTTTTTATGTATAACAGTCGAGAGAAACCCAATAAACAAATCCATGAGGGTATGTGATAATTGGCTAGCTAGATCATTAAACAAAAAGCACACAATTAGTATCTGAATCATCTCCACACTACACACAAAGCACTTGATAAAATGTATCTCTAAAGTAGAAAATTTAAAGATTTTGGTCATTCCACTGCACGCATTCGAGTTATTTCTAGTAAAATCTAATAATGCAGATCCCTAGGACAGTTAAATACACACAATCAAGGCATCAATGATCACTTTGAAGACAGATATATAACATATTGACGTCTAGTTTTTTCACTGGATGACAGACTCTATATGGAGGCAGTTAATCAATTCTCAAATGTATCATATTCTGGATCTAAAAATATTAGTATTTACTCTACACTTAGGGGACTATAATCCAGTCTAGGTTTTGCTCTCCGCTGAAACATTACTGGATTTCTCTACAGACCTCTTCAATCATCTTTCGGTCCATCTACAATTCTAGCCATGAGGACCCCCTCCCCATCTACTTTAACAAAAGAATATCCTACAGCATATCCAAATTGGGCATACATACTCACACAGTATATAATATATCACATATACCCGTGTGTATAATTATATATATATATACATATACACACACACATACATATATATACACACACACACACAAACACACATATACACACTATCCTACAGCATATCTAAATTGGGCATACACACATATTACACAAATAAATACATATACACAAACTAATATATATATCACATATATATTTGTGTGTATATAAAAAATACATACATATATAATATACATACACATTTTATAGGTTTCCAGTGGTTTCCTTTATGTTGAGACAAATCTGAAAACACCCAGCACAGCATTATACAAGCTTCGTCTAATATTGATCTCAATGAAAGCTATTTTAGAGCTGTGCCTAGCGTAGTAGTTACCTTTTTTTTTTTTTTTTTATAAATAATATTTAAAAAAAAAAAAAAGCTTCATATGAAAATATTTGTAGGAATGACAAATGAGCCAGGAAGCAACCCACCATGACTTCCAGAAGACTTAGCAAAGCAAGAGGTATGTTTCCATCTGGCAATGAAAATGTTAACAACAAAAACAAAATACAATTCCTCTTCCTTACTACGAAACATCCCAAAGTAAAATAAGGCGGTCACGCCAATTACCACGATGGGCTAGCACACTGAATAGATATAGATTTCCACTTGTCACAGATACACAGCCCTCACCCTGATACAGAGTAATAAACCACGTGAAACACGCGGGAACAAATACATTTAATTAAAAAGTCTTTAGCAGTTGCCTGTAACAGAACCTTGTAAAGGGATATAAAATCTTCATAAAATAAATTCACATACAGTATATACATTCTTACAAATCAATAGGATGACTTGCACTACAATAGAAAGTGGGGGAAAAAAAAAAAAACACACTTATGGATTGCAGCAATTTTCGTAACCAAATATTTAATTATCGAGTCGTCCTTTAAATAGTAGAGGGTTAACTCTATTTCGGCTGCAATGTATCAATCCTGATCTCTTCACTGTACTCCCAGCTATCTACGGAAGTCCATGACGAGAGGATATTTAATTAAAACTCTGCGGATAGGGACCCAATAACACTTCACTCTCATTTTAAACCCCCTGTAATATTATACTTGCAGAACAAAGATTGAATTCTACAAAAAGCAAACCCAACAGCAGTTTTGAATGCATTACATCATAAAACCTAGAAAGTAAATTTCAAATAAAACCAGCATATTCATGGACACAGGCAGAATATATAAGCTACTTTGATTTAAAACAAAATATACCAAAAGGATGATATTAAAGAAACAGAAAAATAAGAAAAGAATTAAATAAAAACACCCACAGTTTGTATGGTTTTAAAAGGGGGTGCTAACAAATATAATTCTTACAAAGTTAAAGAACAATAAAAACAACAAAAAGGTTAAAAAGAAAAATCAGTGAGCGGTCAAATACCTGAACCATGCCAGCATCTGGATTCATCGCACCAAATTACAGAAGATGTGCTTTCCATAGCATCGACACAATTGCACTGAATGGCTCTTTGAGAGCGCGATTATTGCAGAACCTACACTTAAGCAATGATTCGGGCACCTGGCAAGTAGTCTGCTAAAGGCACTAGTGAGCACAGAACCAAACAGCTGCACTGGTGATGTCATCATCGGAGCAGCCAGTAACGGAGCAGTGCAACTACAACACGTCTCACGCTAAATTCAGCTCTTCATTAGCAATTCAACAGCAGATGAGGCAAAAAAAAAAAGTGTGAACGTGTGAAAGTGCCAAGTTACAAAAAAAAAAAAAAAAAAAGTGTGTGGTGGGGGGATGACAAATTTGCTATTTTTTTAAAGCATGAAAATGATATTACATGCAATATGTTTTTACTAATATATATATATATATATATATAGTTAGTGTGTGTGTGTGTGAGTGAAAATAAAGTGTTAAAACACCCTTTTCTTTTTTTAAACTGCAGTAAGAATAGAATTCTCATTGATTGATTGTTAAGGTAAAGCTGGACAATTCAAGATATTTTATTTGTTTTTGGGGGGGGGGGGGGGATTAAACAGAGAAGCACATTATGTTGGGGATTTAATTCTCACTGAATAAACACACATGTGATCAAAAGAATCCAGCACACAGTAAAAACCCAACACAGGACCACCAAGTCCATCCAAACAACAAAAATGCAATTTGGCAATTATACTTTGTCCAGTGAATGAAAAAAGAAAGTCAAGTAGTAAAATAATTTCATTCTTTATTGCCAGAGAGGGGGTGACTGTTAAAGAAAACTATAAATAAATATTGGAAAAATTCTCTACCTCCCTAGATGTACACATTACAACAGTCCTATGTTCACCAGCCCCCTCTCCCCCTCCAAAAATCATTATTTTGCAGATCCTACACAGCACATACAGGTAACACTCCTCAATACTATAATTATTATTATTATTATTGCCATTAATATAGCGTCAACAGATTCCGTAGCGCTTTACAATATTATAAGAGGGGGGATTTTACTATAAATAGGACAATTATAAGAAAACTTACAGGAACGATAGCTTGACGAGAACCCTGCTCAAAACGAGCTTAACTACATTTTTAACCCCAAACCCTTTAATTTTGGATCGGCTCACAATCTATGGAATTACCTTAATTACATTTCCTTCAAAACACACTGATTACATCCATCATCAATGTCACAGTGTATTTAAAGTCAAGGAATAAACAAATTGCATACCATGAATTGCTCTGAGAGGTGTTCCATTTTCCAGAAATAGGTAAAATGAATGTTTGTTGTTTGGTTTTTTTTTTAACCCCAAAATGCTCGCCCAGCAGAAGCTATACGGTTGAGATGAATAAATATAGTGAACCTGTCACCTATAAAATGCCTGGATGACAAAGTACGCTCCAGGCAAATATGCAAATTCAATCTATACACCGGGCTAGCAAAATTTCCAGCATATGTATAGATTAAAAGCCATACTTGCCCGACGGTGGCTTCCTGCTTGTTGCTGTGGGCTATGTATAAATCTGTGCACTCTCACAGAGATTATTTTGAACCACTGGATAGGCATTGTGCCATACAGCACTCACAATATACCTATCAGAACAAAATGTATGCATTTTTAAGAAATAAAAAAACCCGAATGGTCGACATGTGTAAGGCTATTACAAAAAGAGGAGAGACAGAATGACTGTGCTGGCTAATTTGCTTTTCTTGTCTGCCACGTTCTAGACTTTTATCATTATTCATATTTATAAAGATGAAACAAGCTTAAGGTCACATAAATCTATAACCTTGGATTGCCTGCTGGTCTGTATTCCACAAATTCTCAGCCAGTGGATCCTGGGCAGGGGTCAGCCTCACCTACCTACCCAACCCAGGTTATTAATGATCCAAACTATAACCTCAACGTCTTGAAATTTCGATTTTTAACCAAGCAGGTAACAGATAGAATACACAGCCCATATTGTCGTAGGCACATACATACAGCACGGCCAACAAAGTTACTTCCCATCCTCCACCTAAATGATTGTTTAGTTCTGCAATAAGATCCAATACTAGACTGTCTAAACTGCTTTGACTCATTGTATTCCCTGTGGTCTACTCATGCTCTCCATGAACTTTTTTAACACCACTTTTTATTCAGCTGTGCTTAACATACACACATGAGTTTACAGGGTCCAGTGGTTGGACAATAGGCATAGCTATGTAGTTTGTAACATAGTCCTATTGTGAAGATTGTTGCAGGTAAAGAACTGCAGAACTTGGCCAGTACAGATCAGATTAACATCATGAGAATTTTAGTTCTGTAACAGCTAGCGATCTAGCTTTTGGCTGCTCCAGGCACAGACCATGGAGGTGGCAAGGTAATAAAATCTGGGAAAGAGGAGCACAAATAAGAGTGAAGCAGAAACCCGTTGGTGATACCGCATCCAAAACTGTACGATCTCCTTAGGAAATGGACTACAAGGAAACGGTCTTCCGCAGACACAGAAATAGCACACTCCAACACTGCAGTATAATTAATTAAATGAAGAGTGAAAACAGCAGGGTAAAAAGAAAGACATAAAATAGAGGGCTAAACAGAGCAGTGCTTCCCAACCTTTTCAGACTAAGGCAAGCTTCAATTAAAAGGAACACCTATTTTTTTTTCCTTCTCTTTTATTTCCCCTGTTATCATCAGCACAATCTAAATGTCACATTACTGCAGCCTTAGTAACAAAGTATGCAAAATGTATAGTTCATACTTCTAGCTAAATTGAATTCTTGGGTTTTAATTAAAGCGGCACTGTCATGGCCGAATAGTTTTTTTGTTTTATTTTTAACCTCCCTTCCGACTCCACTACATATAATTGTCCCCATATCACCCCAAATGCCCCTAAGCACCCCATATTACCCAATTTTAATCTTAATTTTGTGCCCGGATTTAGGTCCTGGGCGCCGCCATCTTTATGTGGGTAGATGAAGTCCCTGTGGGACACGTCATCTGCCCACACTAGATAGCGTTGTGGGCATTCGCTACGGGAATTTCGTCTATTCATTAATTCATCAGAAAGACGAAGGAATGAATAGAAATTTCAGACGAACAAACAAACACAGAATATCAGTGTTTGTTTGTTCAGTTTATTACAAGGAGGGAGCTACCAGCGCACAGCTCCCTCCTTGTAAAATGTAAAAATAGAAGCAACTTCCTAAGCCCCTCCAAGTCCTCCCTTGCTCTATGGGGGTCAATATGAGCGGTGGGTGGTGGCCCTAAAGAATAGTGGGGGGAGGACTTGTCCTCCCCCCCGGCCCCACCCATGAGCGGCGGGTGGGGGTCCTAAATTATAATAAGGGTGGGGGACCCTTTGTCCTCCCCCCAGCCCCCACCCATGAGCGGCGGGTGTGGGAATCTATTGTCCTGCCCCCTAACCCCCACCAATGAGCAGCGGGTGGGAGCCCTAAATTACAGTCTATAAACAGTGAGCAGCCTCCTGGGGGGAGGACAATTGTTCCCTCCTCCCCCTATTGTCATTTAGGGCAGCCACCCGTCGCTCATGGTTGGGGGCCGGAGGGGGGGTGAGTAAAATAGGTCCCACTCCCTATTGTAATTTAGGGTCTTTACCCGCAGCTCATGGGTGGGGGCCTGGGGGAGGACAATAGGTGCGTGTGTGTCTCTCCCCCCCCCCCCCTATTTTCGTTTAGGGCCCCCACCCGCACCGCTTCAGCTAAGTATTCATACATTCCATTGCACCAAGCTGAGAAGTCATATTCAGAAGTTTTTGCAAAATAAGCAAAGATCCCAGAAGTGTCATATCCACTTTAACCTACACATCGCGAAGCTACCTTAGCCAAATGCGGTCTTGCTCTACCTTGCTGAACTATCTCAAACACAGTCTCACTAACTCACAACAAACGTGCTCACGGAAGCAAAAAGACAGACTGTATAACTAGGCCTGCTTTTTGTTAAATATGTCGGGGGGAAGAAAACAAGAGAACACATCTTGGAAAACTAATTTAGTTAACCAACTGCTCTGTGGAAATGCGGTTGTCTTAACCATGCCCACGTTTTCCAGCAGGTTTTTGCTCATTTTGCGGTAACATCGAAGCCATCCTTTATTAATGCTGGGTATTATTGCAAAGTTTTAATTGAATTAATGAGAGCATTATCCTTTCAAGATCCATTAGGAGATATTGACTTGTCTGCATCACAACACAATTCCCATTACTTTTCACTTATGCCTCATTATTTCGCACCATTTGGCAGGAAAACAACTGCCCAAGAAACATTATGAACCAAAGCCAAGCATAGTAAACTTTGAGTAGAGAAGAAAATAAGAAAAACCGACTGAGTAAATGTACTTGTTGCAAGCATTGTGGTTACCATTTCCAGATCTAGGAAAGGAAGAAACTGGTTTTATAAAAAAAAAAAAGAAAAATAAAGCCAGAGAATATACATCATTTATTTTATTTTTTTAATTATAATATATACCGTATTTATCGGCGTATAACACGCACTTTTTTCCCCTGAAAATAGGGGAAAAATCGTGGGTGCGTGTTATACGCCGATATCCCATAATTACTTACCTGTCCTGAAGCGTGGGCCGGCTTCACAGCGCGCACCGCGGTACAGGAACTTTAATTTAAGGTTCCGGTTTCCGGCGGGACTGAAAGGAAGTGTGCACAATAGTGTGCACACTTCCTTTCAGTCCCGCCGGAAACCGGAACCTTAAATTAAAGTTCCTGTTCCGCGGTGCACGGTGTGAAGCCGGCCCACGCTTCAGGACAGGTAAGTAATTATGGGAGGGGAGGAAAGTACACTATGGGAGGGGAGGGGAGGGGGAGGAAAGTACACTATGGGAGGGGAGGGGGAGGAAAGTACACTATGGGAGGGGAGGGGGAGGAAAGTACACTATGGGAGGGGAGGGGGAGGAAAGTACACTATGGGAGGGGAGGAGGGGAAGTACACTATGGGAGGGGAGGAGGAGGAAAGTACACTATGGGAGGGGAGGGGGAGGAAAGTACACTATGGGAGGGGAGGGGGGAGAATACTATGGGAGGGGAGAGGGGAGAATACTATGGGAGGGGAGGGGGGGAGAATACTATGGGAGGGGAGGGGGGGGAAATACGAGGGGGGGGGAGAATACTATGGGAGGGGAGGGGGGAGAATACTATATACTATGGGAGGGGAGGGGGGGAGAATACTATGGGAGGGGAGGGGGGGAGAATACTATGGGAGGGGAGGGGGGAGAATACTATGGGAGGAGGGGGGGAATACTATGGGAGGAGGGGGGAATACTATGGAAAGGGGGGAGAATACTATGGAAAGGGGGGACACTATGGGATGAGGGGGGAATACTATGGGATGAGGGGGGAATACTATGGGATGAGGGGGGGGAATACTATGGGATGAGGGGGGAAATTTCCTGGAATTTCTTTCTAAAAATGAGGTGCGTGTTATACGCCTGTGCGTGTTATACGCCGATAAATACGGTACATAAAAAAGCAAAAAACACATCTAACTGAGATGATAGAAAGATTGCTGTGCCAGACAGGCGAAAACCCAGAAAGCGTTTAATTATCAAATGTAGTAAGGTCTTTAAGGCTTTGTGCTTGATAGCGGCTACATCATGTAAACAGGAAGTGAAGCACAACTACACCTAGATCCTTAACCATATTGCCAACTAAACATTAGAATATAATCAAAACGTGTCCTTCCTGTTATGAGTAGTAAATGGGATAGCGGTCTGCCCACCTCTATGACAGGCTCTTTCAAAGCCTTGCATTAAAGAACTTGCAAAAATAAATCATTTATAGTGCCACAGGTGGGGGGATATATATCTTCAAATCGTCATTAAAGGACCACTATAGGCACCCAGACCACTTCAGCTTAATTAAGTGGTCTGGATGCCAGGTCCATCTAGGGTTAACCCTGCAGCTGTAAACATAGCAGTTTCAGAGAAACTGCTATGTTTACAATAGGGTTAATCCAGCCTCTAGTGGCTGTCTCATTGACAGTCGCTAGAGGCGCGTCTGCGCTTCTCACTGTGATTTTCACAGTGAGAAGACGCCAGCGTCCACAGGAAAGCATTGAGAATGCTTTCCTATGGACTGACTAAATGCGCGCGCAGCTCAAGAGGGAGGAGCCCGACCCTGGAGAAAGGTAATACATTAACCCTAGAGCCCGGCGGGAGGGGGGCCATGAGGGTGGGGGGGACCTATTAACACAATAGTGCCAGGAAAAACAAGTTTAAAAGTTGCTTTGGTGACTATTGTGTCCCTTTAATTGTTTTTTTTTAAAAAATGATTTTATTTTTTACACCAAAAGTGATTGGGTAAGAACCACTTTTCCCTTTAAAGAGTATACATTTGCTTAATTCAAGAAGGTTTAGAACTTCTGTCCCACCATTCACTTTGAAATTAGAGGGGCAACGGTTTAAAAATAATATCAGGATGTATTACTTTACTGAGAGGGTAGTGGATGCATGGAATAGCCTTCCAGCTGAACTGGTAGAATGGTTATCTGCAGTCACATTCTATGTTTCTATATAGTAATTTATGCAAGTCGACTGCTCTAGGACTATGACAAAGACAAATTGTGCCTTTTATCCATCCATGATGTTCTTCTCAATGTATCTGTTGGTTGAGGAGAGAATACACGGAACCTATAGAGACATTTACTAGATATAATTGTGTTTTTAAAAGTTAGTTCATACCGGTAATTCAATCCCTGTAGCAGAGATTTGCAAAAATACGCTTTTGAACACAGGTGATCCACACAATCATTGGGATTGATCCACCTGGCTTTGTGGGTATACATCCATAATTCCTGCCTGACTTCAAGAGACCGAGGACTGGAATTGTAAAAACCTTTGACATCTTTAGACACAGCAGAAACCAATAATTACCTGGCACTGATAACCAGTCTATTTCTGTAAGTACAATACATCCCTTCAAACAGGTTTTTCCTTTGAGAGTAGAATTACATTTTGTAATGGATCTTGTAGATTTATTTTTCATTAATTAGTTTATACTTCAATAGTTCTAAACTAAAACTACCTGTGATGGACCTTGTCTGGTACAATTTTTACAAGGAGCTGACAAATTTCATAACAAAAACAGACCTCATCCAATAACCTGTCACACCTACAGACTGATGTACACAAAGCTACAACAAAAGTCATAGACCGGTTTCTCTATAGTCTGCTAATCTAAAGATCATTGCTACAATGAATTGACATAGTTTGAGATTATCAGATACCTTCCAGCAGTGTTTTTATTTTGTTAATCATTTGTTCTATAAACCAGTCTGTTGAGACATGATATGATAATATTTATCTACTTACTATTTAGTATTAGTGTGTGTGTACTCTCTCTCTCTCTATCAAAAACATTAATAGACTACAAGGATTATGTTTATAAAGCAATTCTGGGCAAAAGCATTCAAAGTAGAGAAATCATGGAAAAACAATGGACAATTCTTTCTCCCCAAACATTTGGCCAATCACAAATGAAAAGCATGATATTGGGGTGCGGTGCACTCCATGAAGTGATCCTGTCTTTTTAAATTATGCATTATAAAACGTAGTTATGTTAGAAACCACGTTTACATTGCAGGGTCAAGCACATCTCTAGTGGTTATCTTCCAGACAGCCACTAGAGGTGCTTCCTCTGCACTGACCGAGTAAAACTCAGTCATGTGACACTGAAGCTCACAGGAAAGCACTATATTCAATGCCTTCCTTTAACAAGCACTGGATGTGTGTGCATGCATATCAAGTTCTCAATGCTTCTCTATGTCAAGCATGGATTGGACAAGTGACAAGGAAGCCATGCCACCTTGATGATGTCACAGGAGGAGGAGAGAACAGTGCAAAGGAAACTGGAGTGCCCTGAATGATAACATCACTTATCCCTTGTTGGCCACATTCCCTTGTTGGCCACAATCCCTACTGTAGCTAACAACATTTCAGGCTCCTACCACTCATTGGATCATTTGTATCTTGGGGTACTTACTGTGAAACTAAATATTAAAGTGGTACTGAATATTATTATATTTTCTATACCCGCTACTTCAATTCTGAGCGGAGCTACCACTGTCTAGAAGAGTCAATCCCCCCAGCCGTCACCAGTGATGGTTGCAGGGATATTAACTGTAGGTATCGCGGTTCCCGTGGTCTTTCAGGGTCCTTCAAATACCTCAATGGGGTGACGTCGGCTCCTGGAGCTGAAACTCCAGGAGCAGAAGAGGGCTGGCTGAAGAAGATGACGGCGCCTGCAAATGACAGTTTCAGGTAAGTAAAACTAACCTTGGTCTGCCCCCTGCCACTGGACGACCAGAGGCAAGGTCACTGTTGTGGGTCTTTGCAAATTATGCAAAGTCCCCAGACAGTGACAGTGACACTTTAACAATGTTATGCTTTGGTTAATTCAGACTTATACATGCATATGTATACACATATACATACATACACACACACACCATTCTTTAAGTTCTATACAGTTTGAGATTTAAAGGAACCCAATAAGATCCAAAACACTTTTGTAAGCTCTGGAAAGCTACGTGCATGTTAATTTGTATTATGTAGTGCAACAAAACATACATACATAAGAGGGTAGTGGAAGCATAGAATAGCCATGGAATAAGTGGTAGAAGGTAAAACAGTGAAGGAGTTTAAGCGTGCGTGGGACAGGCATAAGGCTATCCTAGATCTTAGATCTTAAATAAGGCCCAGGGACTAATCAAAGTATTTAGAAAATCAGGGAGACTAGATGGGCCGAATAGTTCTGATCTGCCGTCACATTCCATGTGTAACGGATCACCTGGCACCCCGACTGAGTACCTCCGTTAATGGATGCTCCTAGTGCTTCCTGAGGACTCCAAGCACTCTGGCAGACACCATAATCACCGAATCCGAGAAACCTTTAAATTCTCCCAAGCGTATGAATGCTGTAGACCATTGAATAGGAACCATACGAATAGGCTTGTACTCCTAGCAGTCAACTGGAACAGTATACATTAAATCCTTCCCCCAATAATGAGACGACACATCACTTTGAGGGTAAAACAGGAACTCTCGACTGGCTCATCCAGCCTGGCTTTTATTACACTAATCCACATACAGGCCACACCCAGGGGGAGGCATAAAATAACCAATCACATACATGGTTCAGCCCACACATCCCCTCCCCTCAGATAACATTAAACTCAATTATCCGGTACACTTTTCCAGCCAAGTTCTGGATGTACCCCAAAACCCGGGGGTACACCTTTAAATCCAGCATCGCTGGATAGCCCTTATTCAGGGGGACAACATATCCAAAATTCAAGTAATTCGGATGAATGGTTCGTGAGATATGGGGTTCCAAAGATTTGACCGACCGCATGGGTAAAGTATCCGAAAACAGTTCCATGCATTTTGGCCCTGCGGTCGGTCACAAACAAGGGAATGAAAACAGGCGAATTGCCTGTGTTATAGAGCCTGGAGAGGGTTTGAATGAATTCCCTTGTTTATGGGGCTCTTTCTACCGAACGGCGGGTCATTCGGTAGTTTCCATACGAATTTCTGGAAGTATGGAGGTCTCAGCGGTGTTTGCCTAGTCAAGTGTCCGATTTTAGTTCCAGACACTCGACGGCAAAACACCGCTGTTCGGTAGTTTAAGATGGCCGCCGCCACGTGTTTGTTTCCCGAATGGCGGCCACCCAGAGGACAAAGACCACACTGCACTGATTGCCAATTACCTGTTTGCAACATTGTTGCAAACGGTAATTGGAGGCACACTCATTCCTGGGTGGTCTGGTTGTTCGGTAGTCTCACTCAATATACTGAATGGAGTGATTCTACCGAACAATCAGATGAATGTTGCATACAAATCACCCAGGATACACTTAACACATCTATAAATACATATATAATATTACAGGCAGTACACTCGAATATGCTTCACAGTCTTAAAGGGACAGTAGTCCCAAAAGTCCCAATATGTCCATAGATGCTGTTAAAAGGGCCAGTAGCAGCAATATACAGTACAATATGCCCCAAATAACCCAGGGGCCATAGTCAGTAGGTAGGAGGCTAGCAAACAGGCTTCTCCAGGGCCCAGTGGCGAGGTTGGTTTCGCCACATTTCTCCCTTTTTCCAAACAGACTAACAGGGTACCTGACCTCTTGCCGGTCAGTGCCCTTGTTAGTCCAGCAGCCCACCCACAAAACAGAAACAGCAGTACAGCCCACCCACAATAAATGGTTACTACACCTGAGTAATGGAAAAACTTGTCCAGGTCCAGGTGCCTCACCCCGGCTGTGTGGGGGACTGGTAGGCTGTTTTGGTGGGTTGCTGAGTGGGCAGAGACCAGCGGTACTCTGCCCTGGTGCCAGCACTACTACAGGAGTAGTCTGGTTGGAGCCTGGTTGCTGGAGACCGACTGTCTCCCCTTTAGCTGCGCAGCTCTGCTGCTGGAGACCGACTGTCTCCCCTTTAGTTACACAGCTCTGCTGCTGGAGACAGACTGTCTCCCCTTTGGCTAAACAGCCCTGTTGTGGGGGGGCAGGACCGACCGTCCCTACCCCCTGTGCTGGAAGTGCAGAGACCACGGTCCCATCTGCACAGGTGTGGGGCTTACAGTCTCCCCCTGGTACATTAAGCTGCCGCTGGGGAGAGGTGGTAACCAGTTCCTCTCCCATTAGAACACTCTGCCCATTGATGATCCGCCGCTGGGGAGAGGTGGTAACAATCTCCTCTCCCATGCCTACTTTCAGTCTTTGTGGAGGGAGACCGACTGTCTCTCCTCCCAATTCAGTGTCCTGCTGCTAGGGAATAGAGACTGGGCTCTCTATTCCCAAAAAATCACGCTGCTGCTGGGGGGTAGGACCAACTACCTCTGCCCCCTGTAACTCAGCCTTCCGCTGGGGAGGGAGGACGCTGCTCTCCTCTCCCTGCACTTCACACTGCATTCCCGGCATATCACTCTGCTGCTGGGGGATAGGACCAACTACCTCTGCCCCCTGTAACTCAGCCTGCCGCTGGGGAATGGAGACTGGGCTCCCAATTCCCTGCAATTCACACTGCCACTGGGGAATGGAGACTGGGCTCCCAATTCCCAACAAATCACACTGCCGCTGGGGAGGGAGGACGGCCCCTTCAGCTCCCTGTAACTTGGGCGCAGAGACCACGGTCCCATCTGCGCTGGTGTGGGGCTTACGGTCTCCCCTTGGTGGGTTAGGCTGCCGCTGGAGAGAGGGTGTAACAAGCTCCTCTCTCTGAACTGTAACCTGCTGCTGGGGAGCAAGGATGGCCCCTTCAGCTCCCTGTAACTTGGGCACAGAGACCACGGTCCCATCTGCGCTGGTGAGGGGTTTACTGTCTCCCCTTGGTGGGTTAGGTTGTCGGTGGGGAGAGGGGGTAACAAACTCCTCTCCCTTACACACCTTCAACCGCTGGGGAGAGGGGATAACAGGCTCCTCTCCCTGCACCGTAGACTGCCGCTGGGGAGCAAGAACGGCACTTTCAGCTCCCTGTAACGCACACTGCCGCTGGGGATCTGGGCCGACTGCCCAGCATCCCTGTAGGGCCGGTAGAGAGACCGCAGTCCCATCTCCACCTGCCATCTGTGGGTCTTCCCAGGACCAATCCGTGAGGCCCCTCAACATTTGTGAGTAAGGGCCACCTGCTTCCCCACCTGGCAACTCTGGCTGCTGCTGGGGATCTGGGCCGGCTGCCCAGCATCCCGGTGGGCCCGGTGGAGAGACCTTGGTCCCATCTCTACCTGCCTGTTGTGGTTCCTCACAGGACCAGTCTATGAGGACCCCCACTTCGGGTTCCTCCCGCCGCCTCAGGGAAAGACGGCTAACCTCCTCGGATGCAGCCTCTACTCGGCTGCTGTAACGCTCCTGCTGCTGAGCATACTTCCTCTCTTTCGCCAACCGGAATTCTCGGTCCAGCCTGGTGTTTCGCTCGGCCATGACCTGGTTCCAGATCACTCGGCGTGTCTCCATGGGTATATCATCCCCATACTCGGCCACTCGCTGCCTCACCTCGGCCAGCCAATCATCTCCAGAGCCAGAGCCTTCCATACTAGTCTGCTCCCAGGGGCGCTGCACGAGTGCTAGCGTTGCCCTCAATTTGTAAATCCAAACAGTGTCTCTGAGCTGCTTTACCTCGCACTAGGACGCCATCCCACCGCTTGCCACCAATGTAACGGATCACCTGGCACCCCGACTGAGTACCTCCGTTAATGGATGCTCCTAGTGCTTCCTGAGGACTCCAAGCACTCTGGCAGACACCATAATCACCGAATCCGAGAAACCTTTAAATTCTCCCAAGCGTATGAATGCTGTAGACCATTGAATAGGAACCATACGAATAGGCTTGTACTCCTAGCAGTCAACTGGAACAGTATACATTAAATCCTTCCCCCAATAATGAGACGACACATCACTTTGAGGGTAAAACAGGAACTCTCGACTGGCTCATCCAGCCTGGCTTTTATTACACTAATCCACATACAGGCCACACCCAGGGGGAGGCATAAAATAACCAATCACATACATGGTTCAGCCCACACATCCCCTCCCCTCAGATAACATTAAACTCAATTATCCGGTACACTTTTCCAGCCAAGTTCTGGATGTACCCCAAAACCCGGGGGTACACCTTTAAATCCAGCATCGCTGGATAGCCCTTATTCAGGGGGACAACATATCCAAAATTCAAGTAATTCGGATGAATGGTTCGTGAGATATGGGGTTCCAAAGATTTGACCGACCGCATGGGTAAAGTATCCGAAAACAGTTCCATGCATTTTGGCCCTGCGGTCGGTCACAAACAAGGGAATGAAAACAGGCGAATTGCCTGTGTTATAGAGCCTGGAGAGGGTTTGAATGAATTCCCTTGTTTATGGGGCTCTTTCTACCGAACGGCGGGTCATTCGGTAGTTTCCATACGAATTTCTGGAAGTATGGAGGTCTCAGCGGTGTTTGCCTAGTCAAGTGTCCGATTTTAGTTCCAGACACTCGACGGCAAAACACCGCTGTTCGGTAGTTTAAGATGGCCGCCGCCACGTGTTTGTTTCCCGAATGGCGGCCACCCAGAGGACAAAGACCACACTGCACTGATTGCAAATTACCTGTTTGCAACATTGTTGCAAACGGTAATTGGAGGCACACTCATTCCTGGGTGGTCTGGTTGTTCGGTAGTCTCACTCAATATACTGAATGGAGTGATTCTACCGAACAATCAGATGAATGTTGCATACAAATCACCCAGGATACACTTAACACATCTATAAATACATATATAATATTACAGGCAGTACACTCGAATATGCTTCACAGTCTTAAAGGGACAGTAGTCCCAAAAGTCCCAATATGTCCATAGATGCTGTTAAAAGGGCCAGTAGCAGCAATATACAGTACAATATGCCCCAAATAACCCAGGGGCCATAGTCAGTAGGTAGGAGGCTAGCAAACAGGCTTCTCCAGGGCCCAGTGGCGAGGTTGGTTTCGCCACACCATGATTCTATTTCAGTATGTAAAATAGACAGAGATACTTCATGTAACGTCAGCGAAGTCTAATGCTAAATAATCCTAGTTTACGCAAGAGACTCACTGCCATTAGATATAGCCCTAAACCTGAGGACTGCCTCTGCACTCACCCATTTTAATGTACACATCTGGGGGTCTCCATTCAGTAGGCATCCAATAACAAGGACAATTAACCCCCCCTCTTCCCCAACCATCTCACACTGGCAAGTCACCTAGTCAAAGCATCTACACATAGCTGTGCTCAAAAAGAGCTTACAATTCATGCACTTCAAAGATCTATAAAATACATACAGAGAATGAAATGTGCAAAGTATAGTTTTTCACAGATATCACAGTGCTCATTACATACATTGTAACGTGACAAAAATGTCCTGCCTAAAGAATACTCGAGCGTGTGTGTGTCATCTTATTTTTCTTAAACCTAAATAAATCCTGCTTCTTCCAGAACAAGACATGTATGTTCTTATCTGGAAAAAGCTGTATGTCTCCTTTAAGTGCATTACATAGCACTGGTCTAGTCTTCCAAACATGCTTCACATTTCCTATTAATAGTTTTAGTGTCAAACTCCCCCAAGCTACCTGTTTGAGCTGTGAAACTCATTCTACAAGCAAAAGAGGTGACATCACACATGACACGGGAGGTGTGTTTGTGCCAGATTCAACACTTTAATGGTTTCCTGATAAACGGATGTCCAGGTTTAACCTTTGCAGGGAGCAGGCATTGTAACGCAACACAACTCGTCTGGTAGCTAAAGAGAAAAAAAAAAATCTCCAAACAAGTTTCACTTTGACTCTAAAGTAATTTTATATTTTTCACATAAAAAAAAATATGATGTAAAAAGCCACTGCTTGGGATATAAATTTTAGATACGGTTTTGTTTTTGGTTGTTTAGAACATATAAGAAAAAGAGGATTAAAAAAAAAAAAATTATATATATATATATATATATATATATATATATATATATATATATATACACATACATATACACATACATACACACACACAGTGGACTGTCCATTTTTGTATTTTTAATTTTTTTTAAAGAACAAAACAAATCTGTGAAACGCTATTAAATTAAGTCATTAAAATATTAAACCAAATGCATTTCTGTGGCTCCTTAAGATGTCTTTTGATGATCCCAAATGCCACAGGATGAGAACTATTTAGGTGAGATCTTAAAGGAATAATGTGTTACTGGGATTAAAACAGTACATATTAGAAGCATTTTGACATTCCGTTCCCTGTACAGGAATGTTATCAAGGCATGTGGATGAAAGTACCAATATGGGACTGAAAGCATCAATGTGCTGTAAATATGTCCTCTGCACTTAAATAAACCCAGTAGTTACGTCTGTAGAACACGTCATTGGCCAAGAAAGCACACAGCTAACATTTGTGTTATCTGTGTTCATGTAACATACATTATACCAATCTATGAAATGAAACTTTACACGATCACAACTGCACTGCAGATTTTTCTACGATTGAATGAATGTCCTCATGTAACCTAGGGTTTCTATTTACAGGGACGCGTTCAAACATAGGATGCGGAAAACTGCTGCCCAATTCTCATTTCTAGCCTCAGGAGAAAAACAACAGATCGAAGAATGACCTGCAAAGAAAGAATGGCACTCATTGTCATCTCTAAATCAGAACACACGATGTAAGCTTCATCCACTGGGTAAAACATCATGCAGTGCATAGCACAGGAGCAAACTGATACCTAAAGAAAGGAATTTTAAAATAGGAAGAGTAGACCCTTTGTGAATATACCAGTGTATTCAATACACTATAGCAGGTAGGTTTTGGGGGGGGGGGGGGGGTTCTATTTTTGTGGATCAGCCGGCCATAAAGTAAGATGTAGTCCAAACAGATGCAGCTCCAAAGAAGAACCACCACTTCATTACAGATAAGGTCAACTAAAGAATGCTCAGTCTTACAAGGTTACTCCAACCAAGAGTTTAAAAAAAAAAAAAAAAAAGTAAATACTAGTTTTGGTTAGAGTAGCGACTGCTGTGCTAGTACCCCCCATGTTAAAAAATAAAATAACACTGTGACTTACCTCTAGACCAGTGCCCAGGCAAGTTCTCCCCTGAGCCTCTCTACACAACTGCCAGGGAAGAACAAGGGCAGCACGCAAATAGGGGGTTGGCATGTCTCCAATGTAAACCTATCGCTAGCATGCTGCACGTGGTGACAACAGGGGTCCAATATTTGCAGAATTGATATTACCCAGCCCAAAAATTTTCTTCCGGGCTGGCTAATGACTCCCAAATGACGCTGCAGACATAAGAAAACAAATAACTGAAGTGGTCATGGTGCCTAGAGTATAGTCTGATATTGCAGAGTGCTGCCGGCAGCCATTCAATAGATTACATGCTTTGTTTGTGGAAAGAAAATTATTTGTAACTTATACATAGGAAAAGCATATTTCATATTTTTTTTAAGTGATGGTTGTGGAATCTAAAGAGAGTATCAGCAGGTCATGGTAATAGCTAACTCGTAGCAATCTTCAATGTAACCTCTCCATGCAAGGTTTAAAAGTGGTCATTTGATTCCAATGGGGTGCTAAGCCTTAGCCTATAACTACAGCCTACGACCATTGACAATGCAATAGACTTAAGGGAGACCAGCAAACTTTCTTTCCACCACGGTTACTAAAAAGCTTTATGGATTATGTAGTCATTGGCATTGGTTGAGCAGAAGGCATCTATTGGACAATTATCAAATCTAGTGGCTCTTAAAAGGGTAGGCACTATAACTGGTTCATCTCACTGAAGTGGTTACAGCGTCTGGAGTCCCCTGGAGCGGTCCTTCTGTTCAATGTTAAACTATTTACATGTTTTAATGCTATGAGAGTCCCCAGCAGTACATCCCCTCTGTGCTACTTGGCCTAATGAGGAAGCATCAGCTTGAGCAGCAATGATTAACAGTGATTGGTCGAGTATGTCAGCTGACTGCTTTAAGCCTATCCCAGCCACCCATTTCTGGTATGATTTGGTATGGCTAGAATAAATTAGTTCTTTGGGTGCCGTGCTGTAGGTGGTCAGGGAGCCTTATTCAACGTTAAACTTCCTGAAAGAAGGGACTTCAGGCAATATAACCAATTCTATTAGATAAAATGGTTATAGTACCACTTTAACCATTTCATTGGGTTGTAATAGGAACACATTAGTGTGATTCCAGACACCTGCTCAGAATACCCAAATTACTATAGTGATGGAGACCTCAAGATTAATATTTTACATTATTTTGTCAAAGAAAACACAGTAAAGGATTTTAAACATGCGTGGGATAGGCATAAGGCTATCCTAACTATAAGATAAGGCCAGAGACTAATGAAAGTATTTAGAAAATTGGGCAGACTAGATGGTCCGAATGGTTCTTATCTGCCGTCACATTCTATGTTTCTAAGTCATGTGACGTGGAAGCTCAATAGTAGAGCACTGGTTCAATTCCATGCCTCCTCGATGTCGCGGGAGGAGAGGTAAACAAGCTGAAATCGTTTTTGCGCTAGACAAAAGGCAAGTAAAATCTTTATTTTATTAATTAAACGGAAAAGGGGGTGTAATATGTATATCACTAGAGACAAGGGCGTTGTTACGGTTGACCCCAGGCAGAGTTGTCCTGGTTCCCAATCCTGGAGAGTAGTATAGAAACTCCAAACAGCATCCAGCAATAATCCTGTAAGTGTGGAACATCCAGCTAGCTATAGGTAGAGCTAGTATAAAGCATTTTCCTACAACACGAGTCGAGGGTAAGAAGACTGGTTAATTGATTGGCAATGCACTGCTTAAATACATTTTCAGGCCAGAGGAAAACCCCTCTGGACCTGATGGTACACAGGATGACAAAGAGCAACAACCAATGAAGCCAAAGTGCATCTTTTCAAACCTTCCCATATAGCCTGGAGATCATTAGTCCCAACGGTTACAGTAATTCAATTATCTTCAGGTACATGCAATATTGTAACTTTTATACATACAGGAAAACTGAATAAAAATATATAACTTTTACACCATGTTCTTTAATTGTCACCATCAACCTATCCCCAGACAGCTGGGATCTGAGCGCACAAAATATATGAAAAGCACTCAGATCTCACAAATGGTATGGGAACGCCATAGGGGTAAAGATTATCCTGAGGGCTGTTCGGCTGTTATTAGTCCAGGAGCCCTCGGCCATAGTGTCCTGCAAGTGGTCGGTACACTCTACGTACACTCTACCTGGGCGGGGTGGTTGGCCGTTCGATTGGTTGGTTTGGTATTGGCGGCACACGCCAAGGGCCGGGTGGTCGGTCATTCGTACATACGTATGACCTGCAACAGTTTTTTGGGAAATAAGCACAAAGTAACAGGGTTGTAGCAAACAGAGGGGACTTTGTAACAGGTGTCATAGCACTACAAATACAAGTAATTTCTAATACTATAGTGTTATTAAATATTGCATCACTAGCCTGTATCATAATCTGTGTGTGTGTCAGTGTAAAAATCAGTGCTGTAAAGTAAATTGTGCTGAAAAACATACGGCAAACTGCCAAACACACTAGTCTGACTGACAAAATCATAACCTACAAAATATGTATACAACATTGCAGCCCTAAAATCGTTACTGGCCAGCAAAATGAATGTTCCACGAATCTGTGAATTGTGCTAATCAAATTGCAGGCAAAGAAAGATATTTTGGAGTAGAAGTTTCGTTATTTACATTTCTATGTCTTCAATAATGGCACCTTCATGCTGGAGAGTAGGACAAGTCGTGATGATCCCAGAATACAGCGACTAACCCACTTACTGTAATTAATAACATAAAAACATTGGCCGGAGCAACATGGCATACGTTTAGTCCTGATGAAGGTGCATATCTGGCCTAGTAACCCTAATTGACATGTAATATTTTTATTTGTTTTTACACATCATGAGCTATAGGATGCCTTAAAAAGTAATGGCTACTTCTATGGAAAATATTCAGCAAAATAAAACACTCGAAGATCCCCTATAGTTTAATCGGCCAGAGGAAAAATAATATACATCTCAAAAGCAAATTAGCGCAGCAAAACAAAGTCCTTCATACTATGGAAATTATCTTAACATTGAACAGAAAGAAAAATAAACAAACGTACATATGACCTTGAAGATTTGGTTTTATTAGAGTGGTTAAAGCTCTGAACTCCAAACATTTCATCTGGGTCTATTAAATGCTCTTAAAAGTGCAACCTTTCGTACATATACCTCTGCTTGCTCAGCCAGCTCTCTGTACTTTGAAAACTCGTTTGGTGTAGTGCTATAAGATTTCTGACATCTCCCCAGGGCTCAAAGAAAGACCAGGTTTCTGAGGCAACCAAGCAGCGAACATTCTGTTCTTAGGAAACTTCTCAGTATTAAACATTCGTCAATCTCACCCGTTATCACAAAATGCTTATGGTGTTTGTGTGTGGAGGGGGAGGGACAAGTTATGAAATGCAGGAGCCAGTATTTTGACCAGTCCTTGTTACACCAAACATGCTGGTTGGCTAACAAAACATTGCTACGTAGCAACAAACTGCAAACTCTAGGGACATCGTATAGGATTCATGAATCATTTCAGATAATAGGATTTAAAGGCTTGTTTTAAAAAGCATTTCAAGTTCCTATTCCAGGCTCTACGAGTGCTCTGAGAGGGAATGCAATGGTGGAAGTCAAGACCATCAGTCACATGTTTTTTTCAGTTTTAAATGGCATTTATCCACATTATGATGAGAATATTTTCAGTCAACAAATTCATTATTCGTATATGGCCCTGACCAACAACTCTGAAGCAAAGTTCTAAAAGTAAAGCAAGGAGAATCGCAGTGGTGTCCATGGTTATCAAAATATATCCGGTCTTAGAACTTAAAGGACCACTATAGGCACCCAGACAACTTCAGCTCAATGAAGTGATCTGGGTGACAGGTCCCTCTAGTGTTAACCCTGCAGCTGTAAACATAGCAGTTTCAGAGAAACTGCTATGTTTACAATAGGGTTAATCCAGCCTCTAGTGCAGGGGTAGGCAACCTTTTAGCAGCACTGTGCCGATAAGGGATTGTGAGGTCCCATAGTGTGCCGGTCCTATTTTTTTAAATTGAGGTGTGTATGCTGCCGTATTCTGCTTGTGTTATTTTTACTGTAATTGCTTTGTATCGTTGTATTTGTGTGTATATGAGCTATTATATTGTATATATTCAGAAGTACCGTATATACTCGAGTATAAGCCGACCCGAATATAAGCCGAGGCCCCTAATTTTACCCCCAAAAATTGGGAAAACGTATTGACTCGAGTATAAGACTAGGGTGGGAAATGAAGCAGCTACTGGTAAATTTCTAAATAAAATTAGATCCTAAAAAAATTATATTAACTGAATATTTATTTACAGCGTGTGTATATAATGAATGCAGTGTGTATATGAATGCAGTGTGTGTGTATGCAGTGTGTATGAGTGCAGTGTGTATATAATGAATGGAGTGCAGTGTGTGTATATGACTGCAGTGTGTGTATAATGAATGCAGTGCAGTGTGTGTATGAGTGCAGTGTGTGTATGAATGCAGTGTATGTATGAGTGCAGTGTGTATGTTTGAGTGCAGTGTGTGTATATGAGTGCAGTGTGTGTGTGTGTATGAATGCAGTGTGTGTATGAATGCAGTGTGTATATAATGAATGCAGTGCAGTGTGTGTATGAGTGCAGTGTGTATGCAGTGTGTGTATGAGTGTAGTGTGTGTATATGAGTGCAGTGTGTATATGAGTGCAGTGTGTATATAATGAATGATGAATGCAGTGTGTATGTGTGAGTGCAGTGTGTGTGTATGAGTGCAGTGTGTATGCAGTGTGTGTATAATGAATGCAGTGCAGTGTGTGTGTATGAGTGCAGTGTGTATGCAGTGTGTGTATAATGAATGCAGTGCAGTGTGTGTGTATGAGTGCAGTGTGTATGAATGCAGTATGTATATAATGAATGCAGTGCAGTGTGTGTATGAATGCAGTGTGTGTATGTGTGTGTGTGTGTGTGTGTGTGCAGAGCATTGGTGGGGGTTGGGCATTTTATTAATTATTATTTAATTATTATCTTAATATTTTTTTTTGTTATTTTTTTTTAGGTAATTATTTTTTTATTGTATTATTAATTGTATTCATTTTTTTGTTATTATTATTGTAATATTTTTTTTTCTTATTATTTGTTTTATTCATATTTTTATTTTTTCGTCCCCCCTCCCTGCTTGTTAGCTGGCCAGGGAGGGGGGCTCTCACTCCCTGGTGGTCCAGTGGATGGGCTGTAGGAGGGGGGCTGGCAGGAAGCTGTAACTTACCTTCACAGCAGCTCCTGTCAGCTCCCTTCTCTCTCCTCCGTCCGTGCAGCTCCCAGGGCAGCTTCCTCTGCAACTCTCGCGGCCGCGCGGAGCGTTGCCACGGTAACTCGTGGCAACGCTCTGACCCCGCGGCTCTCGCGAGAGTTGCAGAGGAAGCTGACCTGGGAGCTGCACGGACGGAGGAGAGAGAAGGGAGCTGACAGGAGCTGCGGTGAAGGTAAGTTACAGCTCTGCCAGCCCCCCTCTCCCCCCAGTCTGTATTATGGCAATGTAAGTTGCCATAATACAGACACTCACTCGAGTATAAGACGAGTGAGTGTTTTTCAGCACAAAAAATGTGCTGAAAAACTCGTCTTATACTCGAGTATATACGGTAGTTTGTGGTATCGTGTATGATACATATGAATGTGGGCTGTGTATGGGGGCTGCTTGTGGAATTGTGTGTGTGGATGGATATGTCACATTGTGTGTTTGGCAGTGTGTGTATGTGTCTGGCTGTTTGGGGTATTGCATGCGAGAGGCTGCATGTGGGGTTGTGTGCATGTATGTGGATTGTTAGTGGGTTACATTTGTGCGGATTGTGTGTATGTTTGTTTGTGGGCTGTTCGTATTATTTGTATGAGGGGAGGGTTATTGTGCATTTCTGTGTATATTTAGCAGTGTGGGTGGGTTCCAGTGGGGACCCGGCTGGCCAGGTACAGGTCAAGGTACAGGAGCTGCAACAGCAGCTGCAGGCTGCTCTACTACAGTGTGGATTCCCATTCACAAGTGCTGGAATTAAGTGATCGGAGATCACTTACTCTATGTGCTGCAATGCATAAATTGAGGATTGTCCTTCACCACCTTTTCATATTAGCAGATATCTGAAGTTTCACTGGGACTCCTGATAGGCCAGAACCTGTTTGGCTCTAGCAGCCTTGAGTGCCGTGCAAAGACACCTCGAGTGCCGTGCATGGCACTAGTGCCGTAGGTTGCCTACCCCTGCTCTAGTGGCTGTCTCATTGACAGCCGCTAGAGGCGCTTCCGCGCTTCTCACTGTGACAAGATGCCAGCGTCCATAGGAAAGCATTGAAAATGCTTTCCTATGTACTGACTGAATGCGTGCGTGGCTCAAGAGGGAGGAGAGTGTTTAACCCCTGCCTCCCCCTTCAGCCGGCGGGAGGGGGGCCATGAGGGTGGGGGGGGGACCTATTAAAACTATAGTGCCAGGAAAACAAGTTTGTTTTAATGGCACTATAGTGGTCCTTTAAAATTCTTCTTCTTACATAAACCCAATGGGTATTAAAATGATGGCTTGCTTTTTTTTTTTTATAGTTTGTTAAACACCAAAAAGTAGAAACACTGTTCTGTACAAAAATAGTGAGAGAGTGCATAATTTACGTAACAGAGCAGTGTGAGAAGTATTTTATCATCCTTATTCCTATGTTTTTGGGGGGCAGGGAAAAGCAAACAAAACTACTATTTTACTGAACAATTCCTGGATTCGCAGGGACCTGTGAAATGTGAAACTGCAGTCTTGCACTTTACCTTGGAAGCAAAGGGGGGGGGGGGGGAGAAAAATGGAAGATTAATGGCGCGCAGCAGGCTCATTCATTGTGTGGCAAGGAATTGTCATCTGTGAAACATGAACTTGACCGGCTTACGACGCAAGTCCAAGCAAACATGAGCACCGCGTTTACTTTCAGGATAGATAGATATGGGTTTATTTGGGGACTGTGTCAGAAGTCTTCAGTAACAAGTACATCACTGTGACCTTTTCGATTGAGACAGGAAAATAAAATATATATATATATATTTCTTCAATCTAGAGGCATTGATTTGGCCTTTTGGAGAAGAGGAAATTGATTAGTGCTCATTCTTATAGGTCCCGATTGGTTAATAAATATCACAAAGGGTTAATATCACCATATTTGTAGCCACTATGGGAAACTGCTTGGAAAAGAAAAAAGTGACAACTTTCACCTTAGGCATACTGCCCCCGGCCCCCTCCAAATTTGGATATCCTACAATCCAGATCATCTGAGTGCTCCAGATTTTTGTTATTTAGACCTGTTTTAATATAGCAGGTTGTGTGTGCCAATTGTGTTGGGTGACTGCAGATTATATTGTATTAATAGCCATTATGCTGTTCAGTAAACATCAGCAATTATTCAGATATTTCAAGAATTATGCGGGGTAATACTAAGGGGTAAACGGCTTATTTTCTGTATTCAGCCGCTAAACACCCAGTAACGAAAACAGACAAAGAGGTACACACAAATAAGAAATGCAAAGCATGCACTTTTCCACATAGTGAACAAAGTAAATGGATATTAGTAGAAACAACGTCATTGCAAGATTGAAAACTGTGACAAAGTTTCTAAATGTAAAAAAGTAAAAAAAAAAAAAACAAGAAATAAACGAATCCAACCACCAAAGCTATAATACATTGCAGTATTGCATTAAAAAAAGATTAAAGGGACACTACAGTCACCAAAACAACTTTAGCTTATTGAAGCAGTTTTGGTGTATGGATCATTTCCTTGCAGCGTCACTGCTCAATTCTCTGCCATTTAGGAGTTAAATCACTTTGTTTATGCACCCTTGTCACACATCCCTGCATGTGACTTGCACAGCCTTCCATAAACACTTCCTGTAAAGAGTCAGCTAATGTTTATACTTCCTTCATTGTAAAGTCTATTTCATTTAAAATGTATTATCCCCTTTATCACTTTAGAGAGAAGGCAATAAGAACTTTTAAAGTAAGTTACATCTAATTTAAAGTGATACCATATTTTTTTTTTTATGCATGGTGTGGAAGAGTCACAGACAGGGGACAAAGACAAATGGGATTTAACACCTAAATTGCAGAGAATTGAGCAGTGAGACTGTAGGATCATGATTTATACCAGGGGTAGTCACCTTTTTCTACCTACCGCCCACTAATGCATCTTTCTTGATGGAAAAATTTCCTTACCGCCCACCAGTTTTCGCGCAAGTGCGGAATATTTTTTAGAAAGGAGGGTGTTTTTAAAAATAAAATAAATGTACGTACATTTATCTTTTTATTTCTACTTTATCCATGTTTATAATGTTTTTTTAACTTTATAAAGTTTAATGAGAAAACAATAAAGTAAATTGAAATTACCTTTACTAGTGATTAATGAGGTCCTTGAGGTTGATGCTGCGAGACTAAATATTATCTGGTTCGATTTTCGTAAGGTGGATGGGGGGGGCTGTAAGGTGGGTAGGTGTTCTGTAAGCTGGGTAGTGGTTTTGTATGGTGGGTAGGGGTTCTGTATGGTGGGTAGGGGGACTGTGAGTTAGTATGGGGGATGTGAGGTGGGTAGGGGGGCCATATAGTGGGTAGAGGGGCTGTAAGGTAGGTAGGGGGACTGTGAGGTGGGTAGGGGGACTGTGAGGTGGGTAGGGGGACTGTGAGGTGGGTAGGGGGACTGCGAGGTGGGTAGGGGGCTGCATAGTAGGTAGGGGGACTGCGAGGTGGATGGGGGACTGTGGGGTGAATAGGGGGGCAGTATAGTGGGTAGGAGAGCTGTGAGGTGGGTAGGGGGGCTCTATAGTGGGTAGGGGGCTCTATAGTGGGTAGGGGGGCTCTATAGTGGGTAGGGGGGCTCTATAGTGGGTAGGAGGGCTGTATAGTGGGTAGGGGAGCTGTGAGGTGGGTAGGGGAGCTGTGAGGTGGGTAGGGGGCTCTATAGTGGGTAGGGGGGCTGTGAGGTGGGTAGGAGAGCTGTGAGGTGGGTAGGGGGGCTCTATAGTGGGTAGGGGGGCAGTATAGTGGGTAGGGGAGCTGTGAGGTGGGTAGGGGGCAGTATAGTGGGTAGGGGAGCTGTGATGTGAGTAGGGGGGCAGTATAGTGGGTAGGGGAGCTGTGAGGTGGGTAGGGGGGCTCTATAGTGGGTAGGGGGCTGTAAGGGGGAGTAGGGAGGCTCTATAGTGGGTAGGGGGCTGTGAGGTGGGTAGGGGGGCTGTGAGGTGGGTAGGGGGCAGTATAGTGGGTAGGGGGCTGTGAGGTGGGTAGGGGGACATTATAGTGGGTAGGGGGCATTATAGTGAGTAGGGGGTCAGTTTAGTGGGTAGGGGCAGTGAGATGGGTAGGGGGGCTGTGAGGTGGGTAGGGGGGCTGTGAGGTGGGTAGGGGGGCAGTATAGTGGGTAGGGGGCTGTGTGGTGGGTAGGGGGGCATTATAGTGGGTAGGTGGCATTATAGTGAGTAGGGGGTCAGTGAGGTGGGTAGGGGGGCTGTGAGGTGGGTAGGGGGGCTGTGAGGTGGGTAGGGGGGCTGTGAGGTGGGTAGGGGGCTGTGAGGTGGGTAGGGGGCTGTGTGGTGGGTAGGGGGGCATTATAGTGGGTAGGTGGCATTATAGTGAGTAGGGGGTCAGTATAGTGGGTAGGGGGGCAGTGAGGTGGGTAGGGGGGCTGTGAGGTGGGTAGGGGGGCTGTGAGGTGGGTAGGGGGGCAGTATAGTGGGTAGGGGGCTGTGAGGTGGGTAGAGGGACTGTCTGTGAGGTGGGGGCATTTGAATGGTGGGTAGGGGGCTGAAAAAGGTAAATACCTTTCAGTGTCCTCTTGGTACGGTGGGCAGCTTCCCAGTAACATGTGTGGGGGTGGAGCTTGTGGGCAGGAGGCAGAGCTTCTGTTTGGGGGCGGGGCATGCGACCGGAATGATTTTAGAGTGTGCAGGGAGACTGAGAGGTCTCCCTGCAGCTGCTGGCAGCCACACCAGCCCCCAGCTCCTCCCTCCTTCCTCCCCTCGGACTGACAGGCTGGCAGAGTCTGAGGGGAGGATTAATCAGAATGATTAGGTCTGTCAGCCCCAGCCACACCAGCCCAGCCACCCACTCTCTTAAACAGAGGATTTAGCCGCCGAAATCCCTACCGCCCACCTGGAATCCTGAAACGCCCACTAGTGGGCGGTAGGGACCAGGTTGACGACCCATGATTTATACACTAAAACTGCTTCATTAAGCTAAAGTTGTTTTGGTGACTATAGTGTCCCTTTAATATAATAGGTTATGATGTTACAAAAACATGGGCTGAATCTGCATTAAAAGTTCTTACACCAATTCTATCCTGAAAGAAAGGAATTTGCCTAATCCAATGTAATTAAAATGTTACAGGCCAGGGATCAGATTTTATTGGCACTCCCACAGACCAAGCTGGGCAGGTTTTAGGTTTGAGAGCTACTGTCCCACACGGCAACACTCATTCTGTAGGTGTCATCTTGTTTTGGGTGACAAGCATTGCAGTCAGTACAAGTGAGCTGTGCATGCCTTGAGAGAATGGTTGTGCTATCCTTTTTAAAGGGGACTTTCATGTCTCTGGAATTGATTGACATCATTGAATACAAGAAGATCCTATAACTTTTTTTTACTTAAGTTCTTAAAAGATTTAGAGAAGGACATCACAATCCAGTTTGGAAAAGGCAAAGCCGGGCAAACATTGCAGATACATGGTTTCAGGTTTTCTCTATACCGACTACCAGGTACAAAGGACGGAGCTCATGACAATGAATAACACAAAACCAATATTTTCTCACCTCCCAAATAAAAATATTTCTTAAACACAATAAATTCTGGAAAGTGATATAGCCTCTTTAAAGTGACAGCCCTCCAAAAGGATGAGGGACCCTTCATTCTAAGCCTGCTTCGTAAATATTTGACATACAACTAAATGAACTCAAACTTAATATCATAAAATCTTGGCTGTTTGTTCTTCTCAGAAGCGATCACCCCGACTAAATAGGAGTGCTGTTTGGATTAAACGTGGAACCTATAATGCATACTAGCACCAAGTTATTTTGTGAACCCCTACATCAGAGATCTTGCAGTGAATCTCAGAGGAAAGAATTTGGGGGTGGATGAGGTTTATTACACTAAAAAAGAAAAAAAGAAAAAAAACAGTGAAAAGATATTCATCTTTGAAGTTCCAGGATTTAAACCTTGTGTAAAAAGCTCTCGACAAGCCAAGTAGCGACTCAACCAACCCTGAGACTCCAAGAACATTCAGTATGAGTGCTGAACATGTTCCATACATAAAGAGGAAAGCGGATACCTGAACTTCAACTCTCACAAACCCTGCTGTATACTTTCTCAAAGTAATTAAGATGTACCTGAAGGTATCACAAGTATTGACCACCTTTATTAAGGACCATAAGCACTATTGTCCATCGTGGAGGTTATGGTGCAAACAGTGTGAGCACCAACCTCAAAGTTAGCAGCAATTGGTTTATGTGTAAACGTAGGGAGGAAAAAATAAAATATAAAAAGTAGCTATTGTGGAGGAAAATACTGATCTATGTGAAGTGTGTACATACATTTTTAACACTGGTAGCAACGTGGCGCTATGGTAGTTCTGTTATAAATATCAAACCTATTTCCAAAGGCAGCAACCATTCATAGGCCATCATAATCCTATAGCTATATTTTTTTAATCAATCATTTAGTCTGTAGGACTGTCAGAAGAGGCAGAAATCTTGCAAGACTAGAAAGGAAAGGTCAGCTGAATAATACAATATAGTGGGTCATATCTACTGTTATTAAATAAAAGAGAAAAATATATATATTACAAAGGCTTAACTACTTTAGCGAAGCAACAACTTGAAAACCATCGCTGATGTCGAACCAATAGTACACCTGTTTTTAGAACATTGAGGACAAATGGAAGTCCAACAGGAAAAGCACATTTAACAGGGTAAATAAAAATAACTTTACATCATTTTAAATGACAACATAATTTATTAGTCACCACGTATGTTATTAGAGGAATTCATAGAATTCTTTATTCAACATCATCTGTTCTCTTGCTGGAAGTGTCACATGCTGGAAGCGTCCTTGATTTCAATTCACAAAGGTAAAAAATAAATACAAATCTTGAACGACAGAAGAAAATCAAACATTTCCCACCTTTAAGGTTAATGCTGTTCCAAAAACAAACATCAAACAACCATATTCCCCTAACAGGACGAGCCCCCAGCCAATCAGGAGCTTTGCGTACTGGTCTATGAGGTCAGCTCTTATCCCATATACCTCTGTTGAGTGTTATTTAAGGGATATGTTGTTCAACCCCAAGCAGTAGTTACATCCTTCAAATACGATTAGTGCTTCTACCAATTAATAAAAAAATTTTTAAAAAAAGCTAAACCACAGCTGCTATCAGCCGCATTCATGGTTTCTTAAAAATTGAGAAGTGCACAGTATTTCTCCAGCCACCTATCAAAGCCCTAAAGAGGAGGCAGGGTGTTTAATGGCATTTGGAGACAATTTGCAAATTGCCGACTTAAAGACGTGGAGGAAGACAAGGGAAAACCAATTTCTTGCAAAAAAAAAAAAATAAGTTATAGTGTTGCTTGAAGTGGCCCTTCTACTCTAAGCAAGATAAAAAAAAATAAAAAGACGACATTGTCATAGAAGAACACAAAAAGGGGAAAAAAAATTAAATACAAAAAAAAAAAATAAAGGTGTGGATGACAAGATCGGCTTCTGGAAAGCATTAATATTTAATCTATACTTTGTGCTTGCAAAATCGTCAAAAGCAGAGATTAAAAGATATAGTAACTGGAGGTTCTCTCGCAGACACCAACCGAGGTAATATGCTTGAATCATCAATATTACGTAAGAGTGTATTTATACATTTGGTAGCAACCTGGCCTGAACTTTACTTCGATTTAGCCTGCTTCTAGCATCCAGCCCAAATAAATTAGGACTTATCACTTCTTTATAAAACTCCATCTACACACGGATACAATATAATTTGTTTTTTCCCCCCACCCTATCCCCTTACCATACTGCTCTTTTGCAGTCGAAGAAATGAAAATATGTAAATCTAATAAAGATCTAACGAAGGGAAGAGGAAAAAAAAAAATAAACGAGTCAGGATGCATCCCTTTTCACACTGCACCTCTCACTGACCAACATTGTCATAAAATATACACACACACACACACACACACACACACACACACAGATCACTCCCTCTGTTGCCATGTTATGTCCAGCACCAATAAGGCTTACCGCACAATTAGCAGCACAAAATTAGCATATACCTGGTGGCCCTGAAGCAGTGGTTTGTACATGTATGCTTTTACCAGGTGTTGCTACAGTAGCTGCATAGTAATGAAAGTCACACATTCTGACAAGGAAGGTTTAGGACGATATGTGGTCTTGCATTGATCCCCTGATTACGTGAACAAGCTAAAATATCTGGGGCAAATCTAGGAATTATGTCAATCAGAGGAAGAGGATATCTCTAAGCTATCAGATCTAGATTACCTGGTCTATAAAATAAGTTGCCTTGGGATGATAGGAGCAAAGCATTGATTTTGCCGGCTTAACCCCAGGTAACCATTAGCAAATGGTTTGACTACCTACACGTGGAGGGGCACTTGTAATGGTGCATGGAGTGTTTCTTTAACTGGTCATGTATATTCTACAGGATCCACACCTGCCATCTTAAAATACTCCAACTATTGTATCAAAATAGTCACAAAAAACAAACGGGTATAGCTCTGTGGGGGGTTGTGTAAAACAATTTCTAGTTTTATTGCAATACAGTTTTCGGTCATTATCTGTACTGTATAAGAAGTCCAATGAGAGAATAAGAAATGTCTTAAGACATGTAAAAAAATAAAACAAACATCTATATTGAGCCTTTTTGGGATACAAAGTATGTACTGGGGCGGTTTCCATGAAGCTAGCTTATCGTAAAATATTTAACATCGCAGCTATAGTACGAACAAAGGAAGAAGACTGACTCATTGCGCTAAAGCAATAAACAGTAAAGCTCACAAGCCATCTTGCTGAGTACTTTGTATTTATATACTAAATATATTAATTATATAAATATCTGTACTTTATTTTCCTACAAAAAGACACATGAAAGGTGTGACTATAACCAAACCGTTCAGAACTCACAGATTTTTGTGACTATTCCCTTGGCTTGCCAAGCTTCATGGGAAATGTAGTTTACAAACACTTGGGACCTCAAGGTTATTTATTACTGCCATACAAATCCTGAGAGTTACATTATTTTTCTTCAAATTACCAGGCAAAACATTTTGTCAACCTCAGGGAAAGATTTCACTATTAACTGGAAAACGGGGCCCATGTTTTATGTATTATTTATATAGAGTGCCAACATTATGTGCGGTGTTGCAAAATGGGTAAACAGGATAAGTCAAATAGATTGTGGCAAGGTGTATAGGGCTCTGTTCAAATAAGCAGACAATAAACAAATGGCCCTTCTACTCTGGAGGGGGACTGTCCCTAAAAACAAGTCACAGTGATATTTCCTGTATGCCCTCATTGCTCATATACATCATTTTCATCAACCTCCAAGTATCAGCCAAAATACACAATTTTCGCATTGCCAAGTAAGACACGGCTTTTTGGGGGAGAGTCTAAAGAAGGTAGTTTCATTGCAAATTCATTTTAATGTATATATTAAATTAGACTATGGGTCATTGAGCAACTTTTATCAAGAATGGGTCACCAGCCTAACGCAATGCAGGTAATTTGGGTCCCTGAGAAAATAGATTAAAAGAACTACTGACTGGGAAGTGCTGGAAAGTACTATCCTTGCTACCCAATATGTTTTTTTTTTTTTTAACTATGTCACACAACGTTCAGACAGTTAAACTTTAAACATCATAGGAAATTTAGTAAAGAATTACATGGTGTTAAAGCCGCTACAGATCCCCTGAGGACATTAAATGTCATCAAATCAGCTCATAAGGAAGCAATGGATTCAATGCTTTCCTATGAGATCATTTGATTGGACACGTGCATCTCGTCTCCAATGTTCCTCTATGACGATCATTCGTTCGATTGGACAAGAAGCTGGTAGTTGACACCCCCAGGATGACGTGGCAGGAGGAGGTGCAGGCAACAGAGTACACTTTGGCACTTTTTTCCCCCAACTTGATTTTAAATTTAATTAAGGGGGCTCTGCATTTAACTATTGAGGGTATCACTATAGCTTTAGGGATACATGCTTGTATTCACAACAGTAGAGTGTTTATCACATGTATCATGTTACAATACACTGAATGACAGATAATACCTTCCATTTTAGATCAATATGTTAAGTGAAGCCATCAAAGTACATACGTGTCCCATCAATCACTCAGTTCCTGTTCTAAGAAAAAAATAAATCATTTCCATTAAAAAAAAAAAAAGTGGTGACAATTCAAGAGAAACAGGAATTTACTACAAGGTATCACACCATGGGCTTTAACAGTTTCCAGAATTTCATGGAATCCAAATTCTGGGAAATACTGTCCAACAGCAGAAGGAAGACAAGCTTGGACACATGTAGCTTGCAGAATACATATTGACTTTTCATGATTAGTGGCTAGCAAGGATCCAATAAGTCACGGGTTCGAATGTGTCCATTCGAGCTGCTATACGTAACATCCACTTCAAAAACAAGCTAGCAGGGCTCAGGTGGCTGTGCACTGCTGGGCTACTACAGAGGGACCACTCATTTGTTAATAGCGCCCCAAGGGTCGTTTGTTAACCTGCACACACACTTGAATATGCAATTTACTTAACTCCACCGATATGCATGGTATGGTTCCAGAGAATTGGGAAATAATACTAGCGGTCCTTACCCTACTTAAAAGAACAGCGCTTTCAGATTTACTAAAAGTGTGAATTCTAAGTGAATTTTAGGTTGTAAAACAAAATAACTGAATTGAAAAAAATATCCAGTTTAACTGCATTTTCAGTTGAAATTTGGAAATCATTCTGACAATTCTGAGTTTGGCTAATAATCCTGTTTTCTGTAACTAGGCACCAACATATTATATAGCACTGTACGCTTGCTAAACCAATATATATACACACACACACACACAAAATGTTAAAACCACAAGTATATAGAAAAAGAATAAATACAGACACAAACACAATAAAACATCAACAAAACATACCATTTGTACTGTCCCCAATTGTAGGGTTGAAAAATCTCCTATCCATTATTTTTAAAACTAGTTAGTGTGGCACATTACCATCTAACCGTAAATTAGAGAAAATGTAACAGACAGCAGCAAATTGATTTATAGCATAATAAGAATTTGCATACCCACAAATAGATAGAGCCCATAAATCTGATGTAAACAGCAATAGATCGATATAAAGATTGGTTCATTTTATAATTCAGCCACAGACATCACATATTTAAGGAAGTGATTTTGTCATGAAGCTGAGTTTTTGATTTGTCCACCAAAACAAATGTTTTCTGTTCTCTCCATTCTGATTTAGAAGCAGAGAGTTTACTATTTCTAATGCCACTTTGCGCAGTGGCACCATATTTTAAACAGACATGTATGTGTGCCAGGATCTCGACGTGTGTAGCACTGCCCGGAAACTGGATTGAATTTAGTTGTTTTTTTTTTTTTCTCATGGCTATATGTGCACATGAAAGGGCATTTATGAAAAGTGAGCAGACAACATACTTCATTTAAAGGACAATAAAATTAAGTTGGACAAAAATCACCAGTTTATCTGATTATCTCAAGTCCATCCCCCACCCGCAACTCGGACAAAATGTAACTTGTTGAATGTCAAACCTTACTTTTGAAATATCGAACTTGAGTCCTTTTTCAACCTAGATTAACACGTAACACACAATTTACCATACAAAATCCAGCGGTACTCAATTAATGAGCAAAGTGCCAAAAACATGATGTCAGACAGCCCCAGTCAGTCAATACAAGAGACATCCCTAACCTGAGATCTGTCACACAAGAGCGTACAGATAAAGGATACGTTAATGACGACCGGGTTCCAATGATTACCAGTGCACTGTGCAGTCAAGTGCTGCCTAGCCCCCCAAAATCTATACTTTGTTGTCCTTTTCGTACTTCCACTGCATCAACAATTGTTGTGCCATGAGTCATTAGAAGAGTAAGCAATGCAGATTTCATTATTAAAGCAATGTACTGCCATTTAAAAGCTATGGCTTAATGTACCAACTATACAACTAAACATTTCCTGCACAATGAATAAATAAAAGTACCTGCCAACATAAAAGACTGCACAATCTCTTATTTGTCTAGCCACGGACCCAATATTGGGGTGGCACATGTCCAGTGAAGTTTTAGAAGGATGTTCCTTTCCTGTAACAGCAGAAGACCTCGATGCTTTGCTCTGGGGAGTCTAAACTTGGTGATCTGGGCATGGACGACTATGTGAATTTTTAGTTCCACGACAGCTGGAGATGTATAAAACCCTTTCAAGTATTCTGCAATGTGTTTCTCAGCCCTGTGACACTATTTTTATTTTTTAAATCTACATCACATGTATTCTGCTTGCTAATATACATTTCAGAGCAGGCAGTTAAACCAAATGTATTCTCACAACACAGACCTAAAACAGGCAGATCAGTTGATGTGCCAGCTCTAATGGGGTAAACGGAAATCATATTAACTTATATTTAGGTTGTTTTTTGTTGTTGTTTGTTTTTAATTGTATTTTGAAATTACCGGAGGGAATATAATAGGATTCCAGCTAGTTTCTTCGTACTCTACAGATTTAGAAATTTGAAAGACAAGCCTGATTGCCTTCACAATAAACCGTAAAATAGTTTAAAAACACAGGCATTCACGAAATTGGGAACAATGGGATATTGAGAAGGGAAAATCAATTATTAGGACTATATAGCTTTTGCCCAAAAATTGCTACTGTCTAAATGACCTTATTCAGCGAATAAACACCAAATTATTTGGTTTAAATTATTTTACTACAGACTGTAAAGCTGATAGAAGTATGAAGAACAAAGACAATGTAATAGTTAAGTTGATATAGCATGGGTTAAACAGGTATATGCATAGGTCTTAAATCCACTTGATCAAACAGGCTTCACATGCATGTGTTTGCATCAACAATAGTTCTAACCCCAGGGGGCTTACAATACATTCCAAGGGGATATACTGATGGCATGCTGCATCTGTCTAAATCACTGCAGTGTCACACAGCGGCCTAGGGACAGCATGATAAGGAACTGCTAACTTGCTTCACATATGGATACAGAGGGATTTTATCCATGTGACATTATTCAATGAATGGCAGGCCTAACAGGCTACTGTAAATGACACTGCAAAGCATGTAACAAAGGGAAAGGAAATACAGAAATTATGTTGGAGCAGAATTCATGTTATTCTTTTGAACACGGCTCTGGAAAAGCTTTATACATAACATACTAAAGGACAGCTCTAATGTATAATAAGCTGATCTATTCTCCATGCGGCTGGGCGACTGCCCATTCAATCCCTGTTTATATGACAGGTTCAGTTCACAAAGGGAGGATCAGATGTAATTTAGACTTTAAGGGGTCACCGGAACTTGCGTTTTGACAAGGATGCTTTCGGTGCCAGGGGAAATTAAATGTGCTGTGCTTTAGCCCTACCTGGAAGGAAAAACGACGACTGAAATAAATACAAAGTCCGTTAATACAGGGCCTTGGCTGCAATTAGATTAAAAACAACATCTCAGCAAAGCCCTGGTTAAACCAACTGGCGGGAGAGGAGTTAAAACACACGCAATTATAAAGCCTGTGAGCTGCAGTCGGCAGCTGATATGCACATCTACATCCAAGTGAACACAATCTTTTGTTAAGACAGTACAGAAGCGTTACATTATTATTTATCAGCCGACCAATCCCACAGCGCTGTACAATAGGTGGTTATCATCACAGGTGCCAAAAATACTGGGTACCAAATCCAGAACATCAGAAATGAGATTTACTGTTACAAAAAAATAATAATTAAAAAACGCCATGCCCAACTGAAAATAAATAGGAGTTCTCAAAGCCCTGATTCCCGTCACAAGAATACAAAAAAGATACCCCAAAACAATCGACCATGATATATTCAGTACCACACCCATATACCAAACTCCACTGCAAGCTGACATTTATTAATAGGGATAGTGAGGCCTGGCCTACCGTAACCCACAGCTTTGTCAATCTAGAGAACAAATTACCATTATTAATTTTCTAGAAAATACACAAATTCTCAGTAACCTCTTGGCCTGGTTAAACAGTAGTAGGGTACATGACAGGGCTTATTTAGCTATTCCCCCTTGCACCTGTAGGGAAGAATGGCATTTAGCCAATGTCCTGGGTAACGTGCATTGTAACCAGACCCTCCTCAACTTCATCACCTGCACCAGCAGTAATGCATGTCAGCCAATATATAGATAAGAGCAATACACAGACCAGTTGATGAAGGGCACCCACTCTGCCTTGTCTGCGGCCTCTTCAATTTTATATCATGCCTGCACTAGCATGGCAGCCACATGAATAAATTGAATTCATGAATAAAATGACTGTATGCCAACACCCCCACACTGTACCCAAGATTTTCACTAATCAAGCCCTGCATCAATTTATTGAAGCTATAATTTCTAATCAATACGTTAATTTACTGTATACCACCAAAGTGCCCCCCCGTCTTGTATAGACCAGGGACTCTTTCAAGTCCCTCTGTACCAAAGAATGACAGTCAAACATACAGAAAATTATATTAAACCAAATGGATGTAAGCCCCCTCCGGTGCCCCTTCACTGCCTTGTACCCACCAGGCCTACCCAACCACTTGTGTACCAATATATAAGCAAAATATAAACCCAATATTAACAAATCAAATTAATGTACACCGACCACAGTGCCCTCTCAAAGCCCTGTACCCACAAATGGGTCCCCTTCCCGTCCTAACAATGGCCTCTCCCAACCCTGTGACAGAAACATATATAGATAATTAGTCAAATAAAATAAGACATATGACTGTATGCCCCTCTCACAGCCCTGTACCCACCAGGGCTCCCCCTGTACATGATAGCCAGATATACAGGAATAGACAAATAATCCACATTACTGAATGCCACCCCCAGTGCCCAATATATTACATGTGTTACTCCCTGCCCTGTGCCCACCAAGGCCTCCCCAAACATCACCTGTACCAATGCATGATAGCCAGATATACATGAATAGACAAATAATCCAATACTGTATGCCACCTGTGCCCCTCCTTGCCCTGTGCCCACCAAGGCCTCCCCAAGCATCACCTGTACCAATGCATGATAGCAATATATATATATATATATATATATATATATGAATAGATAAATAATCCAAATTACTGTATGCCAACCCATGTGCCCTGTACCCACCAGGGCCTCGCCAAACATCACCTGTACCAATGCATGATAGCTAGATATACAGGAATAGATAAATAATCCAAAATTTACTGTATGCCAACCCAGTGCCCCATATCTGCCCTGTGCCCACCAAGGCCTCCCCCAAAAAATCACCTGTACCAATGCATCACCTGTAGACAAATAATCCAATACTGTATGCCACCTGTGCCCCTCCTTGCCCTGTGCCCACCAAGGCCTCCCCAAGCATCACCTGTACCAATGCATGATAGCAATATATATATATATATATATATATATATATATATATATATAATCCAAATTACTGTATGTCAGCCCTATGCCCCCTGCCAGCCCTGTGCCCACCAGGGCCTCCCCAAACATTATCTGTACCAATACATAATATCAGAGATATAGAAAATGATAATAAACCACATGACTGTATGCCACCCCCAGTGCCCCCTCCCAGCCCTGTGCCAAGCAGGGCCTCCTGCCCCAGGGCATGGCAGCCCCCACCATATTAAATAAACTCAGTACCAGCACCCCGCCATTGGCAGTGCCCCCCTTTATTTCCCAGCGCCCCCCCTCCCCCTGCCATGGGCAGTGCCCCCCTCCCCTATAATAAATAAAGGAGAGCCCCACTTACCAGCTCACAGGCTGTCACACAGGGAGGAGGATTTACTGTCCTGCGTGGGGACAGCAGCAGCTAACGCCTCATTAAAAATGGCTAATTACAAATAAATAAATAAGAATAGAATAGAGTGGGAGAGAGGCTCAGGCAGTGGAGGGGGGGGAGGAGAGAGTGATGGGAACGCGCAGCGCGCTCCCGGCAGCAGCACGAAGGCTGAGAATAAGGCAGGCACGGGCACGCGCGCAGGAAACCAGAGAGGGCGCGCGCGCACGCCGGCTTCTAGAAGGCAGGGACCAATCGACTTGAGAAGTGGGCGTAAACCGGCGATGCGCTTTGACCAATGAAAATGGGGAAAGGAAAAAAAAAATTATTAAAGTCCGCAATCAGGACTACTATAGGTCGAGAGGACCGGGCAATGACAGCAAAAGGACCAATCATAGACGAGAAAACTAAGCCAATCACAATATGGAGATGGCGGGTTGTAACCAATGAGAACACAAAGAGAGGCAGATTGTGACCAATCGCAGGGCGCATGGGCGGAGCTGTTCCTGTCGCTGTGATTACATGGGAAGGAGGTGTTGGGATCTATTTATTTTGAGTGATTGGAAGGGCTGGACATAAAAATATAAACCTAACATGGCAGACACGTTGCATCATAGGAGTTGTAGTACAACTGTCAAAACACCTTTTTGCCACTACTTAAAGGGGAACAGTCACCAACCATGGTTTTTAATTAATATTATGTTTGTTTATCTCTATATTTACCAAATGTTGTGAGGTATTATTATTATTATTATTTTATTATTTATATAGCGCCAACAAATTCCGTAGCGCTGTACAATGGGAATAAAAAATAAAACTAAATACAGAAATCCACAACTATTTATCCTGCAACTGGGCGCCTCCATCTTAGGTCCCTGTCAATCATTGTTATTATTAAGAATATTTATAAAGCGCCAACATGCTCCGCAGTGTTGTACAGTGGTCCGACAGACGAGTATCTGTAACCAGACATGGGGTTTAGACGGGGTTTTGGGTTCTGGTCAAACGAGCTTACATTATTATTAATTAATATTATTATAAGCTCTGTGGTTTGCACCTGGCAGTCAGCATAGAGAAAGCAAACAGACATGCCTCCTAACAGGCCCGATTTTGTCGGGACAGTCCCAATTTTCAGGTTCTGTCCAGCTTTGTTCCCTGGTGTCCTGTTTTTGGAGGCACCAGAGAACTGTCCCCTAAAAGCATAGGGTGAGCGGATCATTAGACGCATTTGATCTACACTCAGGGCTCTAATAACCTGCAGAGTGCACTGAAATCGTGCATGGTTTGCCCTCAATGGGTTGGCCTGCTTGATTGGACCCTCCTCTTTCTGGGCAGGTCCACTTCGTTGGGCAGAGCCAGCATCACAATGACATCACTGGCTTGCCCACTTTATCCCCCACCCACCGGTATCCTGCTTCCTGGCACACTGATGTTGGGTGGCATGGACAGGGAAGAGGAGAAATTAAATAATGTGTTTCTGTTTCTACTCCTCATCAGCAATGTTTGCCTTGTCTAAACTGTATTATGTTGTAATTTGCTATTTTTAAAAATTTTATATGAAGTTTAAAAGAAAACAGACCATCTCATGAAAAGTTATAGGTGATTATTCACTCTGTTATGCAATGGTGTAATTTGGAAGTGACAGATTCCTTTTAAATGAAAAGCACATGTCCAAAAATTCATATATTTGTCTTCCAATGCATAAATAAAAATATGTATCTAGTAAAATCTGCACAAATATTTGCTAAGCCCTAAAACGCACATATTATTAGCTACAGAATTGGCCTCTGTGGCCGGCTGTATTTGTCAGTGAGTATGTGTGTGTGTGTGTGTGTGTGTCTGTCAGTGAGTGTGTGTGTGTGTCTGTCAGTGAGTGTGTGCGTCTGTCAGTGAGTGTGTGTCTGCCAGTTATTGTTGTTGTCTGTCAGTGAGTGTGTGTGTGTGTGCCTGTCAGTGAGTTTGTGTGTCTGTCAGGGAGTGTGTGTAGGTGTCTGTCAGAGAGTGTTTGTGTGTCTGTCAGAGAGTGTTTGTGTGTCTGTCTGTCAGTGAGTGTGTGTATGTCTGTGTGTG
The DNA here is from genome assembly GCF_036172605.1 of Pelobates fuscus. Classification (NCBI taxonomy): domain Eukaryota; kingdom Metazoa; phylum Chordata; class Amphibia; order Anura; family Pelobatidae; genus Pelobates; species Pelobates fuscus. The sequence continues at coordinate 19,492,894 of NC_086324.1, read as the reverse complement.
TGTAGCTGTCAGTGTGTGAATGTGTGTGTCTGTCAGAGTGTGTCAAATTAGTGAGGATGTTTTTGTGATTGTGTGGATGTCAGTGTATGTGTGTCTGACAGTATGTGCCTGTCAGTGTGTGTGTGCGTGTGTCTGTCATTGAAAGTGTGGGTTGTTTAAACAGTGTGTGTGCCAATGACTGTATGCGTGTGCCAATGACTGTGTATCTGTCAGTGAGTGTATGTCAGTGCATGTGTCAATGAGGGCGTCCGTTTGTCAGTCAAAAAAGTGGCCTTGACACAAAGTGGTGGGGCAAATTTAGATTAGGGAGGTTCCTGAATTTAGTCATGCCTAGGGCAGCACAAATCCAAGATACACCATTCTAGCACTTACTTCCTTGTTAAAGCTGTACGTTGGCCAATTACATGCTTCTCACAATGAGGACAGATCTTCATTCTAAAACATTTCATAAATATTAATATTATTATTATTATTATTGGCATTTATATAGCACCAACAAATTCCGTAGAGCTTTACAATGTAATTGGAGGGGGAGATTTAACAATAAATAAGACAATTACAAAAACTTACAGGAACAATATGATGAAGAGGACCCGGCTCAAACAAGCTTACAATCTAGAGGAGGTGGGGTATAAAACACAGTAGGCCAGGAGGTAGTAATCAAGCAAGGTGGGAGTGAAGCAGGAGGAGAGAGTAGAGTGCTACCCTTTGGAGAGAGCAAGGGACAGGTATGTGAGGTAGAGGTTACTCTGGGAGGCCATAAGCTTCCCTGAAGAGATGGGTTTTATCTTAAGGCACTTTTTAAACGATGGGTGGGTTTATGCAGATTTAGGCATTTGTTAAAAAATAAATAATATATATATTATATTATTTATAGTGGTGCTGCTAAGTATTTATTTTATACGTCTAAAATGGGAACTTGCCATTAAAGCTATGGTGTACTAAAATCCTTGTGAGTCTCAGGTTGATGGGAGTTATATTCCTCATAAGTTGTGATCTCACTGTCACATTACTACTGATGTATATTTTAACTCCCACCAGCCCTATCTCACTGAGGCATGTCTTGCACTAACTGTGATGGGACATAAATTCCCTTCAGAGCGGCTTATGTTATTTTTTTATTTTGACCTGTGCTTCTAAAAAGGGCAGGGGTCATAGACTAGACCTGATTTATGGGGTGGGGGGGGGAGGAGGGGTTTTGCTGTTATTTCATGGGATAAGAATGTTAAATTATTTTCAATATCATCGTCGGCATTTAAAGAGTAGAAACATATTCCGCATTGCTTTAAAATTTCTTAATTTTTTATTTAGGAGAAATGAAGGTCATACAAATTGCAAACCAATATAAATGTGGGAAGACCAGAACATTTACAAGCCTTTAGATTGTAAGCTCACGGTCTATCTCTTTGTATAAAAGAGCTTCAATGGCTAGATCTTAGCTTACAGGCAGGGCCTGTAAGAGAGAGGGAGAGGGACAAGGGAGAAAGTTCTCCACCTAGATGCGACCAAAACTCAACTGGCTGCTAAAGTAATTTTAATAAAAATCGTTTGAGCACCCTTTAGTGCTCCCTCCCTCGCGGCCCCCCCAACAGTGATAACTTCTGTCACTTACCTGATAACAGCCAGGGCCGGACTGGGGATGCAAAGCAGCCCTGGAAAAAAAATCTATGCCAGCCCCATAAGTCAATGCGACATATATTGTCGCATGTAATATGTAAAGCTATGTCTTGCCACCCCAGATGATTGAGTAATATATATATATATATATATATATATATATATATATATATATATATATATATATATATATTCTATATATTGCTTTTTCTAATATAAAATATTGGTCCTTTCAGAGTAAAACGTTTAATTATACAGTAAGCATACTCACATGCCGACACAGACAATCTCACTGACACGCACAAGCTCATTGATACACAGCCTCATAGACAATCTCACTGATATACATAAGCTCATTGACATAAAAACACAAGCTCACTCACTAGCAGACACACACACACACATACATGCGAGCAAGCTCACTAGCAGGTGCACACACACACAGCTTAATGTAGTGGTTCTGGTGTCTATAGCCTGTCCCTGCAGGCTTTTCAATGTAAACACTGACTTTTCAGAGAAAAGGCAGTGTTTACATTGCTTCCAAGTGACACCTCTAGTGACCGTCACTCAGACGGTCACTAGAGGTGCTTCCTGTGTCAGTGAGTAAAAACACTATTTTTAAAACACACACACACACCATGGCAGACACACACACACATAACACGACAGACACACACACACACACACACACACCATGATAGACACAAACGTGACACAGACACACAGTCAAACACACCATGACACAAAGTCCATGACACACACACCCACACTATGACAGATAGACACACACACCATGACAGACAGACACTCGCACACCATGACAGACACTCGCACACCATGACAGACACGCACACCATGACAGACACACACACCATGACAGACACACACACCATGACAGACAAACGCACACACCATGACAGACAAACGCACACACCATGACAGACAAACGCACACACCATGACAGACAAACGCACACACCATGACAGACACACACACGCACACCATGACAGACAAACAAACGCACACCATGACAGACAAACAAACGCACACCATGACAGACAGACACACACACACCATGACAGACAGACACACACACCATGACAGACAGACACACACACACCATGACAGGCACAAACAAACACACACACACCATGACAGACAGACACACACACAAACACACATGCATACACTGACAGCATTACACATGTGGGTGATTACCTGTGGGTGATTGGCTAGGGGGTCATGCAGGGCAGAGAGCTGGGAGTGCTGTCACAGGAGCTGTTCTGGCGGCCGCAGAAAGAGCTGTTCTGCGGCCGCAGAAGGAGCTGTTCTGCGGCCGCAGAAGGAGCTGGGGAGGCGGCCGCGGAAGGAGCTGTTCTGGTGGCCGCATGGGAAGCTGTGCTGTCTCTGCTCCCCCGCCCTCGAGCGCTACTGAATGAGACCGGGGCCGGAATATGACGTCATATTCCGGCCCCGGTCTCATTCAGTAGCGCGCTGGGAGCAAAGGCAGCACAGAACAGATCCTTCTGCGGCCGCCAGCAGACCCAGATGTCTGCCCGGCCCCAGGTGCCGACGGCCCACCGGGAAATTTCCCGGTGTCCCGGTGGGCCAGTCCGGCCCTGATAACAGCACAGATGTTGCAGCGTGATTGACGCACTCGCTTTAGGTCTTCTCCCATATAAAAGCATTGTATAATGTTTTCCTATAGGGTTTTGGGTAATGCTGGTTGTCCTCATGAAGAGCGTGATGAGGTCCAGTGTCCGTTAGGAGATCTCCTGGAAGTCCCTCTAGAGGCTGTCTGGTAGCCAGTAGTGGTGGCTTCCCACAGCCTGGCCCACACTTCCTTGTAGCTATACTGATTCATATCAGCAATGGCACTGTGATAAGCTGAATGTGGTCAGCTAACACTCTCAGCCAATCACAACCACACATTGCTGCTTAGGCTGATGCTTCCTAATTAGTCCTAGCACCACAGAGGAGATAGATTGCTGAGAACTCTTGTTTAGCAATAAAACATTAAAAACTACTTAAAGGGACACTATAGTCACCAGAACAACTACAGCTTAATGAATTTGTTCTGGTGAGTAGAATCATTACCTTCAGGCTTTTTGCTGTAAACACTGCCTTTTCAGAGAAAATGCAGTGTTTACATTACAGCCTAGTGATAACTTCACTGGCCACTCCTCAGATGGCTGTTAGAGATCCTTCCTGGGTCATGGCTGCTTAAAACGCATCCAAACATTCAGTGTCTCTACCCTCTGCATGCAGACACTGAACTTTCCTCATAGAGATTAATTGATTCAATTCATCTCTATGTGGAGATGCTAATTGGCCAGGACTGTGTTTGAATCATGCTGGCTCTGCCCCTGATCTGCCTCTTTGTCAGTCTCAGCCAATCCTATGGGGAAGCATTGTGATTGGATCAGGCTACCACTTCTGATGATGTCAGCAGACTGCTTATTCTTCTGAGTCAAACAGCATGCAGAGTTACAGCTTCAGTCTTGAATACAGTAAGATTTTGCTATAATTATGGAGGCATGAGGGGCCTAGGGGGACTAGATGGTGGTGTTAACACTATAGTGTCAGGAATACATGTTTGTGTTCCTGGCCCTGTAGTGATCCTTTAATGCTGAATGGAAGGAGAGCACAAGGGGATTCCAGATACTATAACCACTTAAATGAGATGAAGTAGTTATGGTGCCTACATTGTTCTTTTAACTTGGTGGAATGCCCCACTTTACACGGAAATCAATGGGTCCTGATCAGGGTAAATACAACTGGCTGTGCATTTTTATGTTTATCTTTTTACTTTTATCAGGTGTTTAAACTGGAATTACAATAATTATCTTCATGATATGTGCTTTTCCTTTCATCTTTTTCAGAGCATGCTTCCAGCATGAGGAATCTTGGCAATGCAGATGTTTGTGAAGTACATTTAGGCTGACTTATCACAATGAGCAAAATAGTATAAAAATGTTTCTTTATTTGTAAATTAACTTTTGATAACACAAAAGTATTTAAAACATAGCTTTGACTTGTCAGTGTCTGTTTAAGGAGAACATCCCCCCCCCCCCTCCCCCTTTCCCATGCGATGTATGTTTTTATTATTGACTCAAACTATTTTTTTAGTCTACCAGCTGTTCCGAACAGCAATGACATTTCAATATCGGGCCTTGAGGAATGCACTTTGGGAGTTCTGTTCTATTCCATGTGGCAGGAGATCAGGGAATATACGATCAGTTGTGCACACTCTGACAGTTCACTTCTACAAAGCCACCTGTTGTGCAGTCTTCTGATTATTGTGTCAAGTCTGCTAGTTGGAAATTACTTTACAAAAAATAAAAGTATAACATTAAGCATGGTTACATTAATGTACTGCATCTTTGTAATGCTCATTGACCTCAGCCTGTGAAAAAGTTAAATGGACACGGGCACCCAATGTGGGCACTGTCATAAAGGATGTACTAACAGACCACTCTCTCAGTATGTTTGCAATCAGCAACTTGCTGTTATTCCAGTATTTTTGTTTTGTTTTGACAATAACCTTTTTTATTGAGGCTTAAACATAACACATTTGTAAAAATACATCAGTGACAAGTACCGACAATGGTATAAAACGCCATGTCATGGTAACAGAGTATTGACAAAAGTGAAATGATACAGATAATATAACAAGACAATAAAGCGGTGATACTACATAACGACATTAATAAACAAACAGTCACTGATTGAGGGTATTAGTCCCTTTTTTTTGGTTATATGTATATATAAGGTAGAATAATCCTGTGTCAGGGATTTCAATGCCCAGGTAAACTGACTTGCTCCCTCCTTGCCCTCCAAGGTCCAAGTCCCGTAGACGTATATAGCAGAGTCTAGTCAAGGGTCAAGATGGTTTCCTACAGGACAACTCTTTATCAAGAAAAGACTAATGTGCGATATTGTCAATAGCTCCTTTTTAAAATCCAGTTGAGACAGAACAAATAAACCTTTTAACGTGTGTGAGACTCATATGTAGAAAAATAAAACAGATAAACACAAGAGACATAAAGAGACTTTTTCACTGGATATATTCAACCAGTGATACCGGAGAAACTGACGGAAGCGAAGCACAGAGAGATGGACACAGGTTTCTTCAGGAAGGAAGAGATTCTTTATTGGATCACCGATCGGGACTCAGAGGGACTAATGTCACCAAAATACAACAAGTTCTGAGCCCCGGACAATAGTGCAGGCTCCTTATATAGACACATAACTCCTCCCATATTAAGCTCCACCCGCACATTCTCTTGACCAATCAATACAAATAAGAATTAACTTCCTGCTTGACCGCATGGCTTGTCCAGCACAATGGAGGAGGGGAATACTACATCCTGTATTCTTGCACATGCTCCGTACACTACTGATCGTATCTTGCCTCGTGCAACCAACTGATCGATACGTCAGCATATGCACGTACACATGCCACGTGGTAATCTCGGCCTACTACATTTATTTTTACCGAGATTCCACCACACCAGGAGCAAAGGATCCTGCAGTGGTGAATACTGCAACACTAGCAACTTCCCATTGGTGTGTGGGCCTAGTAGAGATGCTTGAGGTATCAGGGATCTCCATGGAGTCCCAGGGAGTGCAGGAACACACCGGCTTCTGATGCTGAAGTAAACCTAGAACGGTGGTCATATCTTTTGGCTATCAGAGCCCTTGGGTACCCCTATTTATATGGAATAGAAGCTGCATGCAACTTTGCTGTCACTCCCTTTAATAAGGCCCGCAAATAAAATGTTGGACGGCTGAAAAAAAAAATGTTGGAAGTCCTGAAAAAAACACAAGGGTTGTTCCTCAATAATAAAAGGAGCTTGGCCCCTGATTGCTTTCAATAATGCTTCCTTGTCTTCTCTGGACCTGAAATACATGACAGCATCCCTAGACATAGGGGTTATTCCAGTTTTTAAGCTTTTCTCGTGATCTTTATATGACTCGCAAATCCGCTAACACAATGTTTTAGCCCATCTTCTTGTGATCTATATATGGCCTGCCATTCTGCTAACACAGTGCATGCATTTTTAATCAGTTAAGGAGCAATGCCTGTCTGTGTAGTCATAACAATCTAGCCTCTACCGACAATAATCTAAAATGGAATGTCTTATTCACTCAGCGTTACAAAGGTTCCACAGAGCGACTGATGAGTGAGAAAGCAGGAGCATATGGTATAATTAAATGGTTAAACAATGTTGGAGAAGGCACCCCAGATTTAAATTATGCATTATATATACGTATCTTATACAGATATGGAAATCAACCTCCCATGGGTGTAGGAACTGGTTGTGGTGACCCCCCCCACCATAAAATCTGATGTAGCTTTTAAGATCCAATGTTTCACTGTTTAAGAAAGAAAGGGAAATACATTAAAAAGTAAGTTATACCAGCCTACTAATGGACCTACTTGTGTCAGTATATATATATATATTTTACAGAAAACAGCATGGTTTTATGTATGCTCCCTAAGTGGGGCTAGGATTATTATGAAATGTTGCCCACCAAGATTTCCTTTGGTCCCTACGTGGCTACGCCAATACACCCCCCCTCCCACGCACACACATGGAAGATATTTGGGTATCACAATATCTTCTAACAGTGTTTTTTTGGAAATATTTAATTTAGCAAGTTCATCCGCATTTTACTATAGACTGAGAAGGTAAAAGATATATAAAACACAAGAAGCATTTATCTGCCCATCGGACAGCATTTAGCAGACCCACAGTAAGGGTGATATTTCCTATAAAGTAACATGCAACAACTAAACCAGTTTTCAAAAGTCATGTTTGGCAAAAAGGTTAAACATTTTATTACAGGGTTATCTGCTAATGTAGGAATTCAAAGTGATTTTCAAACATGATGCCAAAATAGGCAAACTGGAAAAATTCACGGGGGTCAGCTATTTTAGAATTAAATGTGAAATTCACATGAAAATCATGGCATTCCTTGTTCCAGTTCCCTCTGTGCTGGCTCTGTCTCTTCTTCCTCCGTGGCCAGCACCAAGAGAGAACCTAACGACGCGCGGTGAGAGCAGCTCGCACATTTGGTCTCCCTGTAGGAAAGCATTGAATCAATGCTTTCCTATGGGGTTTACAAGGCACTAGATGTCCTCCTGCATAGCATTATTTCATGGAGTCAAACTCCATGAACAGCAGGAAGTGCCTGTAGTGGCTGTCCGGTAGACACCCAGCAGAGGCAGTCTTAGCACTAATGAAAACATTACAGTTTCTCTGAAACAGCATTGTTTTACTTTGCAGGATTAACGCGGACAGGGACTTTGCACCCAAACCACTTCAATGAGACAAAGTGTCTGGGTGCCTAAAGTGTCCCTTTAAGAGGGCTTCTGGTGAAAAGTCAGCTTTTTACTTAGTATCTGGAGATATCTGGAGTCTTTAGGAATTTTGTTATGTGGTGGATTTACTGAAAATGTTCTCTGGTCATCTGACGCTGACAGGTGTTCAACAAGTGTTACAATGCTAACCTCTGCAATTCTATTATTATCTTAATTGGTGATACTGGCAGGGTAGCAAGGCTAATAAAAACACGTCACCCGACTGTATGGTCTAAGTCTAAACTGGTTTCTATTTTCATTGACTTGATATGTTCTATTACAGTTACTGACCATCTAGGCATTTGTTTCCAGACCACATTTCCAATCAAGCTCAACCAGCCTGTAAGCGGTATGCCAGTAACTGAAGGCTTTAATTCCTTTGGAGATATGGTCCCCAAATACTTGCCAAGCCCAGGTTAGCCACCAGTGATTTAAAGGGACTGAGTGATGGTTCCCCCCCAAGCAACATAACATCTTTCCATTGTTGCACAGGTTTTGGTACAGTGAGAACCCTGCAGTCATTGTCCCAGCTAAGAGCAACTTATAACTGCATTGATTTGATTGAATTAGGAGAGCGACAATACATCAATGGCTCTAACACCCTTTTTACTTCCTCCTTTGTTGTGTCAATTCCATCCAACGTGTATGTGCAGACTCTGCATACAGCACACATAAATTGGAAAGATCTCTCCTACAACACAGATGTGCTTTCCTTTTACATAAGTTAGTTTATTCAGCTGGACAGACATTTATGGGATGAGATCGGACCCCATAGACCAGAATGAGAGGCTCCTAATTGGTTTAACCTTTTCCTGGTCAGAAAGAGTAATTAAAGGTACACTATAGTCATCAGATCTACTACAGCTTATTCGATATGTTCTGGTGAGTAGAACCATTCCCTTTAGGCTTTTTGCACTAAACACTGTGTTTTAAGGTAAAATGCAGTGTTTACATTACAGCCTAGGGATACCGCCACTGGCCACTCCTCAGATGGCTACTAATGGTGCTTCCTAGGGTAGTGATGCACAAGTGTTTTTAACATTATAGTGTTAGGAAAACATGTTTGTGTTCCTGACCCTATAGCAGGCCTGTCCAACCTGCGGCCCCCAGATGTTGCTGAACTACAACTCCCATGAGTCTTTCAATGAAACAGACAGCCAGGGAATCATGGGAGTTGTAGTTCAGCAACATCTGGGGGGCCGCAGGCTGGACAGCCCTGCCCTATAGTGTTCCTTTAAAGCAGAACAGTCACTCCATGGCTCAGTCACTCTAAAACTATGGACTGTGTATGTCAATTCTGTGCAAAAATCAAGTCTGTCATTAGACAGATGTAATCACCTTCTTCACTTTGAGGCAGCACTGTGAAACTCTCCCTCTCCATCACATTACATTAAATTGAGCCCTCCATGAACCCCCCTCCATTCTCCTTCACATTCTCTTAATACATGATGTAGCCCTCCCTTCTCCGTTCCCCATAACTTCCTTTTGCTCCTTGAGCCCTTCTGTGCCTCCCTCCCTCTCCACATGGGATTGGACCACGGACCATGTGCGGTAACCACAGAGGACTAGTGGAACTGATTGGGGAGAACTTGGCCAGGCGCTGGATTCAAAGTAACTTTTGATCTATTTTCACCAGTTTATATGCAATAAAAAAAAAAAAAAAAGAGTTGGAGTAACCCTTCAACATGTTTCTCTTTTCAAAGTACTTGAATCTCATTAGCTTACGTTACTGCTCAAGGACTACAAAATTATATTGGTTGAACTATTAATCAAGATTTACCCTTTATAGCACAATCAACATCTCTGGGTTTGTGACAATAACACATCTGTCTCACAATTTTGTATCTCACTTGATATGTGGAGGATTTGGACATATGCCATTTAAATCCACTGATTGAGAACTCTGTTTTAAACCTATACCCTACACTTTAATGGTGTCACCTTTCCATACTCAGTCCACGTTCCTGTTATTTGTCATTCTCTATTTTCAGTCTAGCTCTTCGATTCTATTTTTGTTTAATCTCTGGGCGTTTCATTTGCAGCCCGATACCGCACTGCAACATTTATTACAATGTCACACCTGCTGCTTTATTAGGCAACTGGGATATGAAGTCTTTTTCTTCATGTTTTGCCATTTATATAATGTTGCAGTGTTATTTGCAGATGCTAATTCCTATTTGTCCTTCTTGTTAAATATCTTAAAGGGATAGTCCAAATACCACGACTACTAACTGCTAACAGCATTAGTGACATCAATTCTATTTCTCAAACTGGCACAACATTGATCTATCTGTTGCAGAAGGGACACTTCTGCTTTAGCTAGATATCAGAGAGGAGAGCTGGGAGAAGTGTCAAATATTTTGATATTTACTGTGGGACAGCACCAGGGCACCATAACCACTAAAACGTGCTGCACCTAGACTGACCCTATAATGAAAACAAAATTCTGAAAAATAAAAATAACTTTTTTATGTGTACTGTTGTGTGATCTGCCTTGTCCCCATTGTATTTTTTGTTGTTTTTTTTTGTTTTTTTTATATTCTTTATTTCTGTAGAATTTTCAGATTTTTTTTTTTTTTTTTTACAGGTAGAGTGGATGAAGAAGACATATTTGCGATCAGTACAAAAACAAGGATCTCCTAACATCATTAAAATAGAACTAACACAATTTTGAAACAAAGTGATTTTTCCAAACTTAACTTTATCAAGCCAAACATCTGTACTGTACTAAAGACCAAATCGATAAAATAAATATAAACCACGAGACGTCTTTATCAGCATATTGGACAGCATTTGGGAGCCCACTGTATAAAATGTTAAGTAACAACTGATCCAATCATTGAAATGGTGCACCGGTTGGAGTGCCATTACATGTACATAATGTATCACATGGATATTTGCTAAAGTAAGAATTCTTGGGAATTCAAAGTGAATTTTAAATGGAAGCCTAAACATTCCCAATCAGCTGTACGTCCAGTTTGCCACAGAACAATTTTCTTTCATATTTAATGCTCTGCTTCCTTGGCAGGAACTGTGTTACAGAGACTATGAAAATGTTCCGTAAAACGCACGATAAATAGCACAATTTTTAGACACTTTCATTTTCCCTTTTTTAAGTAGACTTGTCACTCTCAAACTATGTCTAACCAGCTTCCCTGAGGCAAAGTATTAAAATACAACTTATTAACTTTCTACTAACCTCTCCTGTCCCTTATTTTCCTACTCCCACACCTTGGAAGGAGGACCCTCCTTGATCTACCTGGAATTATAAATAAAGAATAAAAAAAAAAACATCTTAATACATTGCATTAACAGTGCTAGCATATTTATGGATCTCTTACGGTTAAGCTTTTACATTTTTAAGATTTAAATTTCCAATGATGTTCAAACAGCCTCCAGGGTGGCTGGGTGTCATAGGAATTGTAGTTTACAAACACTTGCAAGGTTATTCACTGAACTCCGTCTTGTAGCAAATTAAGATGTGAATGGGAACATTCAAAGTCAAATATCTGATTTGGCAATATTGTCAATATTTGGTGTTGTGTTATTTTAACATGAGGTTTGCAATTCAGATTTAATTTGGTAGAAATCAGACATTGGAGAGCTAAAGGCTGTCATCACCGTTTTGGGGAAACATTTTCAGGGCTATTCACTGTGAATTGTTGGGAATTCATTGTGAATTGCACATTTTAGACCAAAGCTGTAGATTTGGAAGCATAGCTTATTTTGAGAATTTATTTTCCAATTCAGTTACTTTGGCCTTAAATGACATTATTATTCAGTTTGAATTACTTACAACTCTCTCTTTAGTAAATAACACTAATATCCATTGATACCCATATCTGGAGCAGGCCTGTGGTGTGCCTGCAGCTCCAAGTGCGGTGAATGTCAACTCCCATCACTGTGAAGCAGCCTGGTTTACTCAGAAGGCTGGCTGAGGGTGATGGGCCTGGAGAGCCTGTATGAAATACCCAATAATCTCAGCAGCTATAGCAATGTGTATCACAGGTATGTGAGGGTGAGTGGGGGCTCTCACTCAGTGAGTACAGGTACAAGGTCCTCAGTCCCAGTGTGTTTAGAGAAACATGTGGGTCTCACGTGCTGGTGACGTCACTTCCGCCCACCCGGCTGGAACTTTGTGTGGATGACGTCATGCTGGGAAAGTGTGACAGACAGCCGGAAGCAGTCACTCGGCTGGCGCCAAACTCGAGCGTGAGTTACCCGGGCTGGAGGGCACTCTGTATAGCGGGCACCAGGGGGGCTATACTGAGTGTTATACAGAGTTACCGCGGCTGGAGGGCACTCTGTATAGCGGGCACCAGGGGGGCTATATAGGGTGATATACAAAGTGCTGAGTATGTTATACTGAGTTACTGGGGGTTATACAGAGTGTTACAGAGTTACCAGGGCTGGAGGGCACTCTGTATAGCGGGCACCAGGGGGGCTATATAGAATGATATACAAAGTGCTATTCAGAGTACTGAGTATGTTATACTGAGTTACTGGGGGTTATACAGAGTTACTGGGGGTTATACAGAGTGTTATACTGAGTTACCAGGGCTGGAGGGCACTCTGTATAACGGGCACCACGGGGTTATACTGAGTAACAGTGTGTTATACAGAGTTACTGGGGCAGGAGGGCACTCTGTATAGCGGGCACCAGGGGGGCTATATAGGGTGATATACAAAGTGCTATTCAGAGTGCTGAGTATGTTATACTGAGTTACTGGGGGTTATACAGAGTGTTATACAGAGTTACTGGGGCAGGAGGGCACTCTGTATAACGGGCACCACGGGGTTATACTGAGTAACAGTGTGTTATACAGAGTTACCCGGGCTGGAGGGCACTCTGTATAGTGGGCACCAGGGGGGCTATACTGAGTGTTATACAGAGTTACCGGGGCTGGAGGGCACTCTGTATAGCGGGCACCAGGGGGTTATATAGGGTGATATACAAAGTGCTATTCAGAGTGCTGAGTATGTTATACTGAGTTACTGGGGGTTATACAGAGTGTTACAGAGTTACCAGGGCTGGAGGGCACTCTGTATAGCGGGCACCAGGGGGGCTATATAGAATGATATACAAAGTGCTATTCAGAGTGCTGAGTGTGTTATACTGAGTTACTGGGGGTTATACAGAGTTACCGGGGCTGGAGGGCACTCTGTATAGCGGGCACCAGAGAATCGAGGCGCTGTACAGAGTAACGGGGCGCTGTACAGAGTAACGGGGCGCATTATACAGAGTGCTGAGTGGGCATCAGGGGGTCATACTCGGTGCTGAGTGTTATATAGAGTAGGAGCCAGGAGGTTATACAGAGTTAGTGTTATTCAGAGTGGGCACCATGGGGTCATACGGAGTGCTGAGTGGGCAACAGGGGGTTATACTGAGTTACAGAAGGTTTGTAGAGTCATGGTCAATCCTATTGCCAGGGTAAAGATGTATCTCCATTGAACTAGGGGTCCCATATTTTATGATCCTGTTTTGGACTGTCGTGAATATGTGAAGTGAGGCTGTTCACATTGTATTTTTTTAGGCTATGGTTGTCTGTGAGTGTAGCGGAGTGCTGGTCTTTCAAAGACTATCACTGCTGGTAATCCAAATAGGGCTCAGGAACAAGTAAAAAAAAACACCAAGAGAATAATATCCACGGTTAGTAAAGAAATCCAAAAGTATCCCATACGTTTCCCAAAGACTGGACGACACACAGAAACATAGAAACATAGAAACATAGAATGTGACGGCAGATAAGAACCATTCGGCCCATCTAGTCTGCCCAGTTTTCTAAATACTTTCATTAGTCCCTGGCCTTATCTTATAGTTAGGATAGCCTTATGCCTATCCCACGCATGCTTAAACTCCTTTACTGTGTTAACCTCTACCACTTCAGCTGGAAGGCTATTCCATGCATCCACTACCCTCTCAGTAAAGTAATACTTCCTGATATTATTTTTAAACCTTTGTCCCTCTAATTTAAGACTATGTCCTCTTGTTGTGGTAGTTTTTCTTCTTTTAAATATAGTCTCCTCCTTTACTGTGTTGATTCCCTTTATGTATTTAAATGTTTCTATCATATCCCCCCTGTCTCGTCTTTCCTCCATGCTATACATGTTAAGATCCTTTAACCTTTCCTGGTAAGTTTTATCCTGCAATCCATGAACCAGTTTAGTAGCCCTTCTTTGAACTCTCTCTAAGGTATCAATATCCTTCTGAAGATAGGGTCTCCAGTACTGTGTACAGTACTCCAAGTGAGGTCTCACCAGTGTTCTGTACAATGGCATGAGCACTTCCCTCTTTCTACTGCTAATACCTCTCCCTATACAACCAAGCATTCTGCTAGCATTTCCTGCTGCTCTATTACATTGTCTGCCTACCTTTAAGTCATCAGAAATAATCACCCCTAAATCCCTTTCCTCAGATGTTGAGGTTAGGACTCTATCAAATATTCTGTACTCTGCCCTTGGGTTTTTACGTCCAAGATGCATTATCTTGCACTTATCCACATTAAATGTCAGTTGCCACAACTCTGACCATTTTTCTAGTCTACCTAAATCATTTTCCATTTGGCTTATCCCTCCTGGAACATCAACCCTGTTACATATCTTAGTATCATCCGCAAAAAGACACACCTTACCATCAAGACCTTCTGCAATATCACTAATAAAAATATTAAAGAGAATGGGTCCAAGTACAGATTCCTGAGGTACCCCACTGGTGACAAGCCCAAGCTTCGAATATACTCCATTGACTACAACCCTCTGTTGCCTGTCACTCAGCCACTGCCTTACCCATTCAACAATATTGGAATCCAAACTCAAAGATTGTAGTTTCAGGAGCAGAACTGAACTGAGGTTTAATTTCACATGCCCTGCTTTTAAGCAATTCTCCCATGCAAGGGAGACCCCCACACTAATTATTACAGTAACCAATAAAATACATGTTACCTCCCACACATCTCCTCCCCTCAGCATGACACATACGGTAATCCACTTAATCCATGTACATTATTTCCCCAGTTCCTGGATGTGTACCCCAAATACATAGATTTCATAATGTGAAAGAAAAATCTTCTTTGCAAGCTTCCTAAGCAGAATATATCGATATTTACCTGGAGGAGTTCAAATTTCTTGAGGTTAATTTTGTATCCTGAGATTTCAGAATACGTTTGGATAAGGGTCAGTAGCACTTCAATTGATTTTTCAGGGTTTGTTAATGTCCATAAGATGTTATTCTCGTATGCATTCCCTCTATCTCCTGACTGTTCCGTATAGCCCGCTGTAATGATTCCAAGGAAAGGGCAAAAAAAGTGGGGATAAAGGACAGCCCTGTCTTGTTCCATTGAGAATTTAGAACTGTGGTGGTGGTACATTATGAAGGAGTGCTCCTTGTGGTGCCTGATATGCAGCTTGGAGAAGAAAGAGGAATTCTGTTGGAAACCTGTACTATGCAAGAGTGTGGTAGAGAAACTGCCAAAGAAGGCGATCAAACGCCTTCTCTCTGTCAAGTGAGATGACAGTCATTGGGATTGTGTGGTGTTGTGCCAACCAGGTTAAATCTATTTTTTTGCGGGTGTTGTCTAATGCTTGCCAAGAATGCCACTTTTTTTTTTTAACAGTTATAAACCAGTTTTTAATGAAGGGCCCTGCCTGTCACTTGTGTTATGTAAATTTTTGGTTTTGAAAAGGTTTACATGGAACCGATCAGAATTTAAAGGGCACTGACACTGTCAAAGTCTGTCTCCTGTTGTCGGAGCTTTGTCTTATACAGTAAGTACACAGTCAGCATACTTCTCTGCCGGGCTCAGTACACTGGAACTGCAAATAGATACTGACTTGACATTTGAATTGTGCAAAAATTAGTTTAATTAATAGATTCCTATGAATCACAATAAGTTAAATCACCACCCAAACATAACTTAGATTTATTCAGGTGTGGGCTAAATTATTTAGAATTCTGCTTGACCGGCTTTCGTGGGCTCATTGAGGAAGCTACAATTCTCCAAAAATAATTACTTGGGAGCTGGTTGTGCACAGTTTTCAGAGATGAAGATTTAAATGGTGATAATTTAAGAGTAAATTTCTAGGGACAGATGTATCCACTAAAATTAAGTCTAGTACTTACAATATTGCGTTAGAAATAAAAATGTGTTTTATACTTTCTATTCCTGCCTAGCTTTGCCGCTTTGGCTAAGATCATAAAGCTGCATGATCTCAACCAATCCAATGCTCAAAGCATTAGGTGGCTAGTGCGTATGAACTGCAAAACTCCAACCAGGTGGTCTGTCAATGGGAATATCTGATTGAAATAGCAGTTTCCATCGCCTATTTTAGAAGTGACAGCCTCTAAAGGCATTTAAACCCTTTAATGCAAACATTTCCGTTACTGCAGAATGACTATGTTTTCACATGCAGGCTTAAAACCAGTGGGGCCTGGCACCTAGATCACTTCATTGAGATGAAGTGGCTAGGTGCCTTTGTGGCCTATTATGGTGCTTAGATTGTCTCTTGAAACTAGTCAATTATTTACTACTGGATGGAGAAAGGTCCCTTGATACCTAGACACCATTTAATATATATATATATATATATATATATATATTTTTTTTTTTTAACGTAAAATTGTCACTATTAGATCTGAGATAATGCCAGTCTGTTCTAGATTTAAGGGAAGGGGAGCTGTGTCCACTACTGTGTCCGTTCAGGTGGGTTCTTTCAATCTCTGGAATTGAAATAACAGCAGACGTATTCATGGTACCTATCTACTATACTCTCTTTCCCATACTGTAGAGCGCGTCGTAGTTTCTATTCCAGCTGGTTCTTGCAGACGCAGGAAGGTTAATGTAATCACTAACCTAAATGTCATTTAAAAGTTGCTATTATCTCTTAGCATCAGACAAATGGGCTTCGTTCACTCAGTTCAGTAGTGAGGTCTAATGAAGTATTTTTAGATCTCCGTGTAGGAGGGGATAATCCATATATACACATAATTGTACAGGGAGTTATTAAATATGTCTTTCTACCTATGATAATGAGCAGTAGGTGATTACAACGTCCATGATAAAATTCATCTTTCAATTCCTCAATGAATTTCGTTTGGGGAAAAGAATCCAGAAAAAAGACGGATTAATCTTTCTAAAACAATTCCTCAAGAGGCCAATTTAT
Source organism: Pelobates fuscus (assembly GCF_036172605.1). Classification (NCBI taxonomy): domain Eukaryota; kingdom Metazoa; phylum Chordata; class Amphibia; order Anura; family Pelobatidae; genus Pelobates; species Pelobates fuscus. Next base: position 19,475,751 of record NC_086324.1, on the reverse strand, counting down.
TTTTTCTCATGCGGAAATATATTCACTCATAGTGTTTTGAATAAAAAGCAGTGCAAATGCTATCTTTTGTTAAGACTATTTTTGAATTCATTTATGAGATGATAAAAAAAATAAAAAGTAGACCAGAGGTTAAAAAATGATTGATCCCCAGTTAGGTTGGCAAAGCGTCATGGGAATTGTAGTTTTATAATAGCTGGAATTCTATTTTATTGACCACCCCCTATTGTAGACCATATGTAATCTTTCTGAATAATTATATTTGTGTGGGCAAAATTGTACAATACCATGGCTTTTACCTGTAATATTTAGGAATCTATATTTAGTTTTAAATTGTGAAGTGGAAGAATCTATATTCTCACATTTGAATAAACAGCTTCTTTGAAATATCAGCCTTCCCAGAACGGAAAGGTCTGGCTTTACACAACCTTTTCACAATGTGCGATTTAAATTATTTATGTAGAACAAGGCACGTACTGTATGTTTTACAGAGGCTGCATCTATACAAGTCATGGTGTCACAGCAGCTTGTAAAACCTGCATGAATTGACTTCTCCTGGTCACAATTTAAAGAGAACACACATTATTGAGATTGTACTTTTTAACCATTTTTACTGAAGGTTATCAAAGTTATTCACAATAGTGAGGATTGTCAGGAAATCCAAGTGAATTTAAAATTTCAGGCCAAAGTAGCTGAACTGTAAGCAGAGCTGGTTTAGAAATGTTTTCCAGTTCAGCAAATTTGGCCCTAAAGGACCAGTTTGGACACCATAGCAACTTAAGCAAAATTAAGTTGTTATGGTGCCAGAAAGTCCCTGGTGCTGGCTCACCCTTAGGGGTTAAACCGTTCATGAACGAGTTTAAAGGACCACTATAGTGCCCTGAGGGTGCCCCCACCCTCAGGGTCCCACTCCCGTGGTGCTGAAGGTGGAGGAAGGGGTTAATCCCTTACCTTTTTTCCAGCGCTGGGCTCCCTCGGCGCTGGGACTCTCCTCCCTCTTCTTCAGTCATCGGCTGAATGCGCATGCGCCGCAAGAGCCGCACGCATTCAGCCAGTCTCATAGGAAAGCATTCTCAATGCTTTCCTATGGACGCTGGCATCTTCTCACTGTGAAAATCACAGTGAGAAGCGCCTCTAGTGGCTGTCAATGAGACAGCCACTAGAGGCTGGATTTACCCATAGGTAAGGGTTAAACCTAGCTGGACCTGGCACCCAGGCCACTTCATTAAGCTGAAGTGGTCCTTTAAGCACAGACGATGGTGCTCCGGATCAATCTGCCACCCCGTCCTTCCGCTTTTTGAAAATACTAGATTTATACACGGGCAGTATCGGGCAAGTTCACCACCAACAACTTAATTTTGTATGTTATGGTGCCCAAAACGGTCTATCAAATTTGAAATCCCCCCTCTCTCTCTCTGCCCCTCTCCCCCTCCCCCAAAAAAATTAGTAGGGTGTTACACTCTTGGGCGACAGCTGTTTATGACAAATTATTTTTTTTATGAAGACCATTGCCATTTAAACTACATTCCAGCCCATCTACAGGCATATCTCTTAAAAGTTGGGTGATTTCATTAATAGCAACATTGAGCTGTAGTTGCTATGGTACTTACAGTTTTTAATTTTACTATTAATAACGCAACTTCCTGATTTCCCGACTGTCTTATTAAAAGACAATTGTGGCATGATGTGCAAATTATCCCATGATCCCCTCTTACAATGACATTCTTTTTGCTAGTTAGCCAATGTTGAGTCCCTCTGTTGCCAAGAATGTTGTGTGGTACATGGTATCCTACATGTATTTGCATTCTGGAGCGTGGCAGCAGATCTCTTGTTATTACTTATAAGTAATGCGTTTGACCGTTTCTGTTTATATGTTTTGGTAGATTCATCCTGCTTTACATTGACAAAGGTGTGACAGTCAATCAGCTTGTAGGAACGAGTGAAATGTCTCCCTTGTAGTAAGTGGAGGCAGTTGCATTTAAAGGAACACTATAGTCACCTAAATTACTTTAGCTAAATAAAGCAGTTTTAGTGTATAGATCATTCCCCTGCAATTTCACTGCTCAATTCACTGTCATTTAGGAGTTAAATCACTTTGTTTCTGTTTATGCAGCCCTAGCCACACCTCCCCTGGCTATGATTGACAGAGCCTGCATGAAAATTAAAAACTGGTTTCACTTTCAAACAGATGTAATTTACCTTAACCCCTTCAGGACGGAGTCAATAGTGCACGTTCTGATCAAAACAAAACGTAAACAAAAACTGGAATTTGCGCTATATGTCTGTTCACCCGTAGTTCCCCTCTTTCATATTATATGCACCCACACTTATTATATATCATTTTGTTCAGGAGAAACAGGGCTTTAATTTATCATTAACTATTCATATATGGAACATAATTCATTATGAATAAAATAAAAAAAAATGTGAGAAAATAAGATTTTTTTAAAATTTTTATTTCCGTCTGACAGTTTAGCTGTGAATGTCATAATACTGTTTGCATTTACTGCACAAAAATGCACATATTTATATTTTTATATATATATATATATATATATATATATATATATATATATATAATATGTAACGTCATTCTAAGTGTATTTTAATACTAATATATGTACTTATATTAGTATTATATATAAAAATATATGTACTTATAATATATGTAATATATGTACTTATATTAGTATATATATATATATATATATATATATATATATATATATATATATATATATATAAAAATATTTATTTTATTTTATAACATGTCTAATTAATTTTTTTTATACTTCCCACCAGCAGGGGGACTGTCTGATATTTTAGACAGTCCCCCTGCTGGCAGATCCACAGCCAGCTATAGGGGGCCATGTGATCGCTCTTTGAGCTGCCTGGGCTGTGAGGCAGTCCTCCCGAAGCGGAGCGCCGGGAAGGTAAGTATCCCGGGCGCTCCAGGGCTTAAAGCCGTTACGGCGTGCTATGCCGTCACAACGGCTTTAAAGCCCACTAAATGCGTGACGGCATAGCACGTCGTAACGGCGGGAAGGGGTTAAATAATTGTATCTCAATCTCTAAATTGAACTTTAATCACATACAGGAGGCTCTTGCAGGGTCTAGCAAGCTATTAACATAGCAGGGGATAAGAAAATCTTAATTAAACAGAACTTGCAATAAAGAAAGCCTAAATAGGGCTCTCTTTACAGGAAGTGTTTATGGAAGGCTGTGCAAGTCACATGCAGGTTCATAAACAAAGGGATTTAACTCCTAAATGGCAGAGGATTGAGCAGTGAGGCTGCAGGGGCATGTTCTATACACCAAAACTGCTTCATTAAGCTAAAGTTGTTCAGGTGACTATAGTGTCCCTTTATCTTTAAAAACACATGCATGTTTTTTTCCAGGCTTGGTACATTCTTTGTTTCTCACACAATTTTTTTTTTCTACTTTGATAATGTACCTCAATGTGATATCCAGGAAAAGTGTTCACACAACATTCAAGTCAAATATTCGAGAATCTTGTGAAAGATGAGCTTAAAATAACTCCAAAGAGGCTCTCTTCCATAGCATGTCTTTTTACATTATCCTACATGTTTTTTCCTACTGTTATCAAAATTGTAAACTCTTCCTTATTGTTTTCTTTTGAAAGATTTTTGCTTCATATTGTGTAATATTTCCACCTTCACGGCCGGCGCTGTCTGTTTCGTTTTCTGGTGCTAAGAAGAGTCTGATCTTGTTGTTGTGTTTGAGCAGGCACTGAGCAAATAGAAGTTTGAATGGAGCTTAAGGCAGATAGAATGATGAGTTTATCAGTCATGTCTGTTTTTGTTGTCTTTCTTGTAAGAACTCCGGCATGTGCTGAAGTGTGTTTGCAAACTCTAATAACCAACCGCAACCTTCATCAGTAAGGGAGGGTTCGAACATAATCATAACAAGTTTTATGTATGGTCTTTGTCCCAGCTTCAGGGAAAGCTCTTAGTGTCCTTCTTGTGCATCGACAAATGCTAGAAGCGCCAAAATTAAAGTACTACTCTACACAACATAACAGACTGCATACTTTGATACTTTATTGCAGGTCTTCTGTATCTCTGCACACAGCTGTTTAGAACGGACAGGTATAAGCCCACCTTATGTTTTACCTGCCCTTGCACGTACTTCTATAGTGTGTTCACCTAGGATTCTAAAGCCACAAATAGCGATATTTAAAAGCCAATATCAGCTGAAGTGCGGCTGGTATTGGTTTAGGCGGTATTTCCAATCACTTTTTTTTAATTAATTTTTGATGGGCAGCATATGTTGGGGCATGTAGCCCAAAATCGGCTGGAGTAGCGATGTTGGACGCTCAGTATGGAGATTTTTTATGGGGTTAATTGACGTTTAACTAGGTTACTAACATTACTGAGTTGGAACAAAGAACCTGTGCAGCACACTATTGGTGATGCAATAATACTTTAAAGGGTGCTGTCACTTTAAGAGAAGGTTTGTACCATTTTGTTTTCCGTTTTAAAAACAACGCTGCCTTTACTTTGTATTTATCACAACTTCAGAAATAAAAGGGAATCATGACAGAATATTTCCGTCATGTGTTCTTAAGTGGTTAAAGAAAAGGGACTAACTTAATGTGTTTTTTTTTTTTTTTTTTTTTTTTAAATAAATTGTTTAAAATAAATTCTCATACATTTTCAGTGACAATAGGCATCACAGTCCCTCTTACCTCTGTTGAGTAAGATATAGATGCTGTAAGATCACTTTTGGTTGGGGTATATGAAATTAAAGGAATGAAGAAAGTGTGAATGCAGAAATATTTGCATTCATTTTATTAGATACATTGCTTAATTATATATGCCACAGAAATAGTAGCATCCATTATTAATGTCGTTTATAAACACAAAAGGTTTTTTGTTAATTTTATTGCACTGTCCTTTGCAAAAAAAAAAAAGCTTTTGTGAATAATATCCTGATTTGTTTTTTTCTTACATTAGGAAATCATGCCAAAAATGGACAAACGGCCAAAAAGCAGCTCTTCAGTGTCGGATATTGATAATCAATTATCATGTCTACCTGACAGGCTTAGATTGAGGCTGCTTCCCTTCCAGAGAGAAGGCGTCAGGTTTGCACTGCAGAGAGAAGGAAGGTAATGTAAAGCTTATATATGTTTCTGTCACCACACATGTACAATAAAGTATGTGGAAAAAACCCAAAACACAGTGCATGTGAGATTGGGAGAACCAGTGTCCTAGATCGTAGCTGTAATTAGTTTACATTTCAATTTTATTTTACCTACCTGATACTAAATGGCTACCAAGTGTCAAACTATGTGTCCTTTATAATAGGGATTTCAAGTTAAGGTCCCCAAGATGTTGATGGATCGCACCACTTATTTTGAATTTAATGAATGGCCAGGAATCATAGGAGTTGCAGTTCAGCAACATCTGGGGGTCCAGAGTTTGATGTCTGTTACTAACCCTTGCTGAGCAGGGGTTCATAAGATAAAGTGATCTCAGTCGAACAAAATAAAAGTCTCCTCAGTTGCTGAGCGCCTTCTTGGTTACCTACCAAAAACCTACCACAGATGCTCTAAAATATAGGGGTTTGCAGCAAGTGCAATAGAGAGTATTTACTTTATTATTTTAATTGTTTAGCATATTTTAGCGCCTTTTCTATATAATTATTTTAAAATAATATTCCAAAATTGCAGTGTCCTTTTAAAAGGGAAACTGTATGATATGATTCTGCAAATTATAATGGCCAAATTCCTTTGTTGAGATATTAAAGCGGCACTGTCATGCCGAACTTATCTTTCTTTAATCGATTCCTCTTCTCTCCCTCTGTCAGCATCTGTTCTTCATTTCTTCCTGTCTGCTCTCGTTTTCTTTAAAACATAAGAACTTGTCTTATGGAGGTTTCCTACGCTTGACCAGCGGAGGAGCAAAATGTGCTTCGTTTCTGGTGATCAAAGCAATTTTCCCACAATTCTAACCTTTGATCCGTGATCCCGCGATGCTTCCTGTCAGTATTCCCGAGCGTCCTGTTACTTAGACAGAATGCTGGCGAAACTACCCAATTTCGTCCTTACATAATGAGAACAGTTTGTTCATTCATGTTAGGACGCAATTCGGGACTTTGTTCGTATCCGATCCTATTTGTGCCGCGGCTGCATCTTCCAGCCGCTTAGTAGATAACTTCCTTATTCCCACGGTATCAGGGAGCGATCTACCAAAAGGCTGAAAGACCTAAATTGGTCTTTCATCCAAATTTACTAATACTAAGTAAAGATTACTTAGTGTTAGTAAATTCTGCCCCTACTCGCTATATCGCGAGTAGGGGCATGTCTAGTAAACAGTGAGCAGCCTCTGGCTGCTCACTGTTAAAAAAAAAAAAAAAAAAAAAACACTGCGCGAGTGGGGGCTGACTGCCAGGTGCACAGGATAATGATTCACAGGGAGCCAAGACGGGAGGGACCCAGTTGCAGTTTTCACAACTCCCATATAATTCTTTATTAAATACATATAATATTAGAAATCCTGAGACCGTTTCCCTTTAATTATCCTCCATTTAATGTGAGATGCTCTATTCCATGCATATAGCAACACGTCCAACTGTTTTAGGTGACTGGCAGCAGCCTATAACTCACTGCTCAGAGGAGGTCCTCTGACCCTTGCTCTCTGACAGTGATACTATCAAGAAGGGCTAGATTAAAATCCAAATATCTTTAAGCTGAAGGGCCACGACCATCACTACGTTGTAAAGCGGCATATATTAATATATCGTACACCATGTCACCTGTTAATTTTTCATGATGGTTCCTGTTTAAGTACTGGAACCGCAGCAGCTGTGACTGTTTTTGTTGGTGCGTTGCGGTATCTGATACTTACATCTTTGATTTCACTAATTCCTCTCTGAGAGTAAAACTTTTAAGTGTTTTGCATAAAACACACTGTGTAATGTGCAAAGAAAATCCAGTTCCTTTCTGTCAATGCTTGTTTATTGTATTTAGTTTCATTTAATTTACCAGCATTCCTGTATCAACCTCCTTTTCTTTTATTTTGTTGAAACACTGGAGCTTTATTGTCGTACAATTACAGTATATTCCATTTCTGTAATCAGCTTGTTTCGGTGTGTTTTTTTTTCTGCTTTTAAATTTGTTTACCTAAAGCTCCTCTCTGAAAATGTAAATTTGTGCATGTCTCATTTTTAGTATTTATCTTTTCTTCAGTATCTATTTTCGTGACTAGGTTTCTGTTTCCACCTGCCCTCTTTCCATTTCTAGGCTTTGTTATGCAAATACATGTACTGTTTTTTTTTTGGTTTTTTTTCTGAAGAATTCATCTCCACGACTTTTTGATTATTAATTACGGATATACTTTCTCGTTAAATTTTCTTTTTATGATTAATACTCACAAAGAGGGAATGAATAAACAATTTCTGTATTGTTTCTTCTTGATGGCTTAAAGCGGCACTGTCATGCCGAATTCCGTTTTTTTTTTAACCCCCCTCCCGCCTCAACTACATCCAATCGACCCCCTAGTCACCCCCAAATGCCCCTATGCCCCCCACATTACCTATTTTTTATTCTTTATTTTCTGCCCGATCTTTATTCAGGGCGCCGCCATCTTTGTGTGGGTAGGTGAAGTCCCTATGGGACACGTCATCTACCCACACTACACAGACTGTGAGATTCCCGCACATGCCCAGTGAAACACCTGGACATGCGAACGGGAATTTCACCTATTCATTCATTCATCAGACAGACGAATGAATGAATAGAAAAAATCAGACGAACAAACTAACACTGTGTATCCGTGTTAGTTTGTTCGTTCAGTTTATTACAAGGAGGGAGCTACCGGCGTGCAGCTCCCTCCTTGTAATATGTAACTATAGAAGCGGCAGGGAGCAGAGCTCCCCACCACTTCATAAGCCCCCCAGGTCCCCCCCTCACTCTATGGGGGTCAATATGACCCCCATAATAGCACAAGGGAGATTAAAATCTCCCCAATGCCCCTACTCGCTATATCGCGAGTAGGGGCATGTCCACTAAACAGTGAGCAGCCTGTGGCTGCTCACTGTAAAAAAAAAAAAAAAAAGGGTAATAAGGGGGGGACGGGGGGCCTACTGTCCTCCCCCGCCGGCCCCCAAGCCTGGACGGCGGGTGGGGGCCATAATGGGAATGAGGGGGGACCTACTGTCCTCCCCTCAGGCCCCCACCCCTGGGCGGCGGGTGGGGGCCATAATAGTAATAAGGGGGGGGGACCTACTGTCCTCCACCCCCCGGCCCCCACCCCTGGGCGGCGGGTGGGGGCCATAATAGTAATAGGGGGGGGGGGGGACCTACTGTCCTCCACCCCCCGGCCCCCACCCCTGGGCGGCGGGTGGGGGCCATAATAGTAATAAGGGGGGGGGACCTACTGTCCTCCAGCCCCCGGCCCCCACCCCTGGGCGGCGGGTGGGGGCCATAATAGTAATAAGGGGGGGGACCTACTGTCCTCCAGCCCCCGGCCCCCACCCCTGGGCGGCGGGTGGGGGCCCTAATGGAAAAAAGGGGGGGGGGACCTACTGTCCTCCCCCCGGCCCCCACCCCTGGGCGGCGGGTGGGGGCCATAATAGTAATAAGGGGGGGGGGGGGGGTCTACTGTCCTTCCCCCCCCCCGGCCCCCACCCCTGGGCGGCGGGTGGGGGCCATAACGATAATGGGGGGGGACCTACTGTCCTCCCCCCGCCCCCACCCCTGGGCGGCGGGTGGGGGCACTAAGTAAATCCCCCCCCCCCCCCATCAAGGTGACTAGGGGTGCCCAAGCCCCTAGTCACCCACCCCCCACCCAAATAAAAAATGCCCCTTCCTACCCCCCTCACCCTAAAAAATAGTGAGGGGGGAATAAAATTGCTAACCTGTAAAGTAAAATTAAACTTACCATTCGACGTCTTCTTTTTTCTAAAATCTTCATTTTTCAGCCCCAAAAAAGGCCAAATAAAAAACCATCATAGCCGTCGAACTAAAAATAAAATAAAAAACCCGTGCGCAAAAAAAAACCCGACGAAAAAGAAAAAACCCGAGCGCACACAAAAATAATCCATCTTCACCCATGGAGGGCTCCGCGCAGACTGAGCTCCGCAGGGCGGGGCAAGGCTTATAAAGCCTTGCCCCGCCCTGCAATTAGCCTAAGAACACTCTGATTGGTGGGTTTAAGCCAATCAGAGTGCTCTTTGTCATTTTACAAGCGTGGGAAAGTTCTTTGGAATTTTCCCACGCTTGTAAAGTGTCACAGAGCACTGTGATTGGATGGCTTGAAATCCATCCAATCACAGTGCTCTGTGTCATTTTACAAGCGTGGGAAAGTTCTTTGGAATTTTCCCACGCTTGTAAAATGACACAGAGCACTGTGATTGGATGGATTTCAAGCCATCCAATCACAGTGCTCTGTGTCATTTTACAAGCGTGGGAAAGTTCTTTGGAATTTTCCCACGCTTGTAAAATGACACAGAGCACTGTGATTGGATGGCTTTAAATCCATCCAATCACAGTGCTCTGTGTCATTTTACAAGCGTGGGAAAGTTCTTTGGAATTTTCCCACGCTTGTAAAATGACACAGAGCACTGTGATTGGATGGATTTCAAGCCATCCAATCACAGTGCTCTGTGTCATTTTACAAGCGTGGGAAAGTTCTTTGGAATTTTCCCACGCTTGTAAAATGACACAGAGCACTGTGATTGGATGGCTTTAAATCCATCCAATCACAGTGCTCTGTGTCATTTTACAAGCGTGGGAAAGTTCCAAAGAACTTTCCCACGCTTGTAAAATGACACAGAGCACTGTGATTGGATGGCTTTCAAGCCATCCAATCACAGTGCTCTGTGTCATTTTACAAGCGTGGGAAAATTCCAAAGAACTTTCCCACGCTTGTAAAATGACAAAGAGCACTCTGATTGGCTTAAACCCACCAATCAGAGTGTTCTTAGGCTAATTGCAGGGCGGGGCAAGGCTTTATAAGCCTTGCCCCGCCCTGCGGAGCTCAGTCTGCGCGGAGCCCTCCATGGGTGAAGATGGATTATTTTTTTGTGCGCTCGGGTTTTTTCTTTTCGTCGGGTTTTTTTTTTTGCGCTCGGGTTTTTTATTTTATTTTTAGTTCGACGGCTATGATGGTTTTTTATTTGGCCTTTTTTGGGGCTGAAAAATGAAGATTTTAGAAAAAAGAAGACGTCGAATGGTAAGTTTAATTTTACTTTACAGGTTAGCAATTTTATTCCCCCCTCACTATTTTTTAGGGTGAGGGGGGTAGGTAGGGGCATTTTTTATTTGGGTGGGGGGTGGGTGACTAGGGGCTTGGGCACCCCTAGTCACCTTGATGGGGGGGGGGGGGGGAATTTACTTAGTGCCCCCACCCGCCGCCCAGGGGTGGGGGCGGGGGGGAGGACAGTAGGTCCCCCCCCCATTATCGTTATGGCCCCCACCCGCCGCCCAGGGGTGGGGGCCGGGGGGGGGAGGACAGTAGATCCCCCCCCCCTTATTACTATTATGGCCCCCACCCGCCGCCCAGGGGTGGGGGCCGGGGGGGAGGACAGTAGGTCCCCCCCCCCTTTTTTCCATTAGGGCCCCCACCCGCCGCCCAGGGGTGGGGGCCGGGGGCTGGAGGACAGTAGGTCCCCCCCCCTTATTACTATTATGGCCCCCACCCGCCGCCCAGGGGTGGGGGCCGGGGGGGGAGGACAGTAGGTCCCCCCCTATTACTGTTATGGCCCCCACCCGCCGCCCAGGGGTGGGGGCCGGGGGGTGGAGGACAGTAGGTCCCCCCCCCCCCTTATTACTATTATGGCCCCCACCCGCCGCCCAGGGGTGGGGGCCGGGGGGGAGGACAGTAGGTCCCCCCCCCCCTTTATTACTATGATGGCCCCCACCCGCCGGCCAGGGGTGGGGGCCGGGGGGGAGGACAGTAGGTCCCCCCCCCCTACTACTATTATGGCCCCCATCCGCCGCCCAGGGGTGGGGGCCGGGGGGGAGGACAGTAGGTCCCCCCCCCCTTATTACTATTATGGCCCCCACCCGCCGCCCAGGGGTGGGGGCCGGGGGGGAGGACAGTAGGTCCCCCCCCCCCTTTATTACTATTATGGCCCCCACCCGCCGGCCAGGGGTGGGGGCCGGGGGGGGGGGACAGTAGGTCCCCCCCCTACTACTATTATGGCCCCCACCCGCCGCCCAGGGGTGGGGGCCGGGGGGGAGGACAGTAGGTCCCCCCCCTCATTATCTTTATGGCCCCCACCCACCGCTCAGGGGTGGGGGCCGGGGGGGGGGGACAATAGGTCTCCCTCCCTTATTTTACTTTACGGCCCCCACCCGTCATTTAGGGGTGGGGGGCAATATTTTTTTTATTTTTTTTCTACAGTGAGCAGCCACAGGCTGCTCACTGCTTACTAGACATGCCCCTACTCGCGGTATAGCGAGTAGGGGCATATTATTTACTAATACCAAGTCATTTTTACTTGGTGTTAGTAAATTTGGCTGAAAGACCAATTTAGGTCTTTCAGCCTTTTAGTAGATAGCTCCCTGATACCGTGGGAATTAGGGAGTTATCTACTAAGCGGCTGCAAGATGCAGCCACAGCAATGAATAGGATCGGAGTTTCATTCATTTGAATGAAATTCCGATCCGAACAAAGTACCGAATTGCATCCTAACACCAATGGAGAAACGGTGCTCATTCTGTTAGGATGCAATTCGGCAGTTTTGCCGGCGTTCTGTCTAAGTGACAGGACTTTCGGCAATACTGACAGGAAGTATTGTGGGAACTGGGAGGAAAGCTAGGGATCATGGGAAAATTGCTCTGACCAGCGGAAATGAAGCACACTTTGCTCCTCCGCTGGTCAGAGCTGGTCAAGCGGAGGAATCCCATAAGACAAAGAGTCCCTACTTTGTCTTATGGTTTTAAAGAAAACTAAAGAAGACAGGAAGAAAAGAATAACAGATCCTGAGAGAGGGGGAGAAGAGGAAGAGATTGAGGAAAGGTAAGTTCGGCATGACAGTGCCGCTTTAAGGAATTCTGATAAATAGTCTCATTGCTGACAGTAAAATTACTTTTTTTTTTTTTTTCCTTTGTATGTTCTTAGAATACATAGGTAATGTAACAAAAATACTTCAAGACACTCCAGGCATCGATACAAGTTTTATGTATTTTATACTTTTTTAGAAGTAATTAACGGTTACAATGGTTTCGTTTCTCCTCCTCCAATTCAGTGTGTGCTAGGCTGTGCCAAAACTTGAAGTGAACTTGTCAGCAGTTGTAGAAGTTTGGCTAAATCAGCTCTACATACATCATGTATCTCAATGATAACTGATGTAGGCAATGTAAAATTGAGAAATACCCACCTGATCGCTGTTCCATTACTACTGTGTCCTGAGCTTTGTGGCTGTTATTTTGTTACATGACACACACCTCTGTTTTGCCTATGCTATGCCCAGTCTCCTCAGTGATCTGCCGTGCTTGGGGCTGCAGACTCCCTGTCGTACCTATTCATGAGCAAACTGAAGGACTGCCTGTGGGATTAGAGAGCTTCCAGCTCGTACTGAGCTGTAGTGGAGGCGGGGTGCGGCAACTGGTGGACCCCAGGTAAGAAGTCAAATTGTTCTTAAATGGTTTGACTACTTTTAGTGGGAGGATGCCAAGACACTCCTCACACCATAACCACTATAGCCCACTGTGGTTATGGTCAGGGATTTATCTATCGCAAGGCAAACTGGGTGGCAATTTCCAGGGCTAATGCCTTGTTTGCCTCGTTTTATAGGGGCCCAAGAACTGGTCGGCTGTCCACCTTTGGGTTCCCCCGGGGCGGGTGTTGAGGGAGCACTTTCCCTTGAGCTCTCTGCTCAGCTACGTTGCGCAATCCGCAGTGATGCTGGGATCTGGAATATGACGTCACTCTGCGGCGCGCAAGGGAGCTGAGCAGGAAGATCACAGCTCCCTCGCTGAAAACTTAGAGCGCGCACTGAACCCCAGGTGAAAAATCCACCCAGCTATCCCAAAAGTAGGGAGGCTGGGGGGGATTTAAATAAAAAAATAAATAAATAAAAATAATAATAATAATTGGGAGTGTTGGGGAAAATGTGTTTGTCAATGAATGTAACTGTGTGTTTGTCAATGAATGTGACTGTGTGTTTGTCAATGAATGTAACTGTGTGTTTGTCAATGAATGTGACTGTGTGTTTGTCAATTAATGTGACTGTGTGTTTGTCAATGAATGTGACTGTGTGTTTGTCAATGAATGTGACTGTGTGTTTGTCAATGAATGTGACTGTGTGTTTGTCAATGAATGTGACTGTGTGTTTGTCAATGAATGTGACTGTGTGTTTGTCAATGAATGTGACTGTGTGTTTGTCAATGAATGTGACTGTGTTTGTCAATGAATGTGACTGTGTGTGTCAATGAATGTGACTGTGTGTGTGTCCTGTGAGTGTGTGTCCAGTGATTGTGCATGTCTGTCAGTGAGTGTCTAAATGATTGTGTGTCAGATTGTGTCAAATCAGTGAGTGTATGTGTGTATGTCAGTGTATCTGAGAGTGTCTGCTGGTCCGTGAGTATGTGTCTTAGTCAAAATGTGTGTAAGTTAACAGGAAGAGGTGTGGCCTTGGCAGGAAGGGGCGGGTACATTTAAATTAGGGGTTGCCCAAGATCTGTCATGCCTAGGCAGCACCATTTCAAAATCCACCACTGGTTATGGCGTGGGGAGTGTTCCATTAAAAAGACACTATAGTCACCCAGACCACTTCATTTCATTGAAGAAGGAAAAAAAAATATGCTAAAAAAACCTTTTATTTAAAAAAAACAAAAAAAAACTTGGCAGTGCCTCGGTTTGATTAACCTTCCACTAGAGGCGCTTTTGGGTCCTTAACTGAGTTTTACTCATGCTAATATCTTTCAATCCCTTATAGGAAAGCATTGATTGAAAATTTTTTTGGCATGTGCCCTTAAGTGGTTAAAGAAGTTGCAGACCAATAATAGGGGGACAATAATAAAAATATGAAATTAGGTGATGAGATGTTTTTCCCTTTTTGTTTGTTTTAGTAATTTCGTATCCGCCCTATTTCCGTACAAAATCCACGGTTTCTGTTCAAACTGTATTCAGATTCTGAAAAAAGACATGATAAATAAAGCTTTCCGCTTTGTAAAGTCTGCAAACTGCCTGATTCATGTACAGTCATTCACTACAGCCTGCAATGAGTGACTAAGTTTGGTACTTAATCGGTAGAAGGGATTAAAACGAGGTTCCCTTTGCTAATTTTATACAAAATGTTCTTGCTATGGTAGCAGTGAGAATTGCTCAGTCAGTGGTCTACTGAGAGCCACAGCAGGCTGGCCTGAGCATGCACGAACCATCTGTTAGTGGTGGACATCAGCCTAACCAGCCGTCATAGGCTGGCAAAAAACAAACAAAAAAAACACATTGACATAAGTTTTTTAAAATTTTGAGTTGAGCTAATCAGCTCCCTGCATTCTGTGTCTATCTAAAATTGTCCAGTCATCAAGGTTAGCATCAAGTGGATTAGATTTTGAAATCACTAGTCAGTAAGACTTGACTCTTGCTAATTGTTTTAATTTTCAATATTTGCAACTAGAAGAATATTTCATATTTAAAATTATACCTTTTTTTTTTTTTTTTAAAGATTAGTTTCACAGTTATATCAGAACTGATTTTTATATCAAATCTTTTTATCGAGGTTACGCAAGATAGTCCGTAAACCACATGAGAGCAAGTAGAGCTTTGACATATCAGATCAACTGGAAATATTATGGAAATACCTCATTTTGTTGTTTCTTGTTGTTGCATAAAACAATATTAATACAAAGGCTGAGGGCCACTGGGTCATATATCGGAGCCAGAACACACTGTGGTATAAAATAAAATAAAAATGCTAATGAAATGCAAAATTATCAGTGGTTTAAATTGCTATGTGATAAGTATTAAAAGTTACAAGGATTAATTATATGATATGCTCCCAGTCCCCAACCCAGGATCAACGGACATCCACGGGGGTCAGAAAACAATCCCGCAGTGTCACCACCTTTCAGAGATACACTATCACGTTCCCTTTGCGGTATGAACAGATTCTCTGTTTGACACAGAGTTCCGCTGAGGACTGCTTCTTGTGAGGCTTGTCTGGTCGCAAGGAGGCCGGGTCCAAACAGCTTGAGCTAGGAAGTCTCCGTATAAGCTAGCCATTCCCACTCGAAGAGTTGTAGTAAATGGTCTCATTACCGGCTGTATTGGACACAGGAGTAACGTGGGGGGTCTGTCTCAGGTGCTTGGAAGGATGTAGCTTCCGCCAAAATTCAGCAAAAAGCTGGTCTACCTGGGCCGTGGTATTGAAGAGCAGGCCTTTCACCATACTGAAATGTTGAGTACACCGATCAGCTTTCTCTCCCACAGGGTGAATGTGGCCTGGTAGCAATAGATGCTGGAATACCTCTAACCTGCAGGGGGGAGTGGGGTGCAGATCAAAGGCTTCTATATGCTCGAGGGCCCACAGAGCAAGGTGTAAGGCTCAAAATATCATTAAATTCAATCTGCAATGCAGAGCTCAGGAGATATGTGACTGTCAAGCCTCACTCCCATCAGAACTGATTTTGCTATATACCCTTAGTAATACATAGATAATGATGAAATTACTGCAAGGCGAACTATGTCCAGTTTAATAGATTAATCACTCATATTTGGAGAGCAAGTTAAATTAGAAAAAAAAAAAGATTTTCATTGTATGTTACATAGATTTGCAGAATAACACTGGTATTAAGAACAGAACTTTATCTGTTTATTTTAGAAGACTTTTGCTGTGAAAAAGTTTATATTATCTCTGCAGACCCAAGTTCAATTAACTTGTGTTAGTGGAATTCATTTACCAAATATTTAAATATTGCATGTATATACAGACTCGTGCTACATACCTAATCTGTCATTCTGATTAACCTTGGAACTATAATGTTTCCTAAATAGAAAAATATCTTTACCTACACTCCCTCCCCCCTACCCCCACAAAAAAAGCGTTTTATTAAAATAAATCATATTTGAACCAGTTTTTTTTTCTTTTCTTTTCTTTTCATTTTTTTTATTTTTTTAAAACATCGATTTTATCCAGTTCCGGTTCAGATATTATAAAATTCATAACAATTTGAAATTCACAGTAAAATTCCAGATAATTCTCACTTAAGTGAATAACCTGCATTGTTTAGTATAGCAGACAGATAGATGTTGTTAACGATTCCTGCTTGATTCCATTTACAATTAACTGGCAGATGAACAACCCCTTGAATTAGGTACACTGTTTTCTTGTTGATTAGTTGAGTAATTACTGATCTGTGTATATGACATTTTGTAATATTTTTTTTCTTGCTGCAAATTTAGAAAGCGTATAACATTGTTACTGTGAATTCGTCTGCTCTCCGCCAAATTCTTGTCCTTGTGGATGATAAAACCCATGAAAAATCCTACCTCAGCACATTTACTCACGAGAAGTCGGTAGACTGTAATCATGATCTAAATCTGTTTGAACAGTGTGAAAATTTTATATATTTTTTGCCTATCTAGCTAGCTTCATACAGCCACCATTTTATTTTCATCATTTCTCCATCGTAGGACTGCAGACAATGCAGAGTTTTCTAATAGGCTATGACAATGCTAATTTCCTTGCCCAGCTCATAGCGATTGTTTGAACCGCCTGTAGACTTTAAACGGAAAGCAATATTGTCCACTGCACAATTACTTTAAAAAGAAAAGTACAGACTGAACAATTCACCAACAAAAGCTTAGCGCAGCCTGCAAATCAGCTGCAATGTTGGTATAAAAGGATGATTAATGTACAGGAACAATTTGCTATAATGAAGCCAGCATTTCTGGAATCTTTAGCCAAAGTGGCTACCCCCACCTCTCCAATAATTAGCATTCCGTGTGACAGCAAGTACATTAATCATTGCTTGTCACATGGGGCAATTACCCTTTTTTGGAAATTTATTATAAACCTCATATCTACTGTGTGTGTATGAATGATTGTGTGTATATATATATATATATATATATATATATATATATATATATATATATATATATATATATATATATATATTATTATTTTTTTTTATTTTAAGTATGTTGAATTTAAACAAAACATTGGTAATTAGTGTGCACCGTAGCTGCAGTGTGGTTTTTTTTTTTAAAATAATTTTAAACAATGTTACCTTTATGTTTTGCAAGGTGTATCATTTTACTGCGCAAATTAGAGTTTTCAGTCGTGTTATTGTCTCGTTTTCCTTCCAATTTATTTTTCTACAGCTGGCGTTTGTATTTAGCTGTCATTCTGGCTCTCAAAACACAGGATAGCTTGACTGTATCCAATCAGACACATATACTGCCACACTGTCATCTCTGAAAAGATCGGTGAGGTTCCGAGCACACCCTCTTCCATTCCTTTTTTTTGCCTGTGTGTAATTAATTCCTTGAGGAATTGGCCTTTCGAGCACTGTCATGGAGTCATCACACAGAGAGGTGTCATTGCCTGCTCGTTCCACTGTATGGATGCAGGGAGGCAGAGAGAAGGCATGTTAAAATGAGCATAAATGTTTGAACAAATCAAAATCTAACCACCTTGTTTTAAAGTGGCTTTCCTCAGCCAAGGGACTTAGTAGCTGATCACTTAGTGCTTTCCTTTGAATATTTTTGAACATGAACTTAGTAACCTCAAAAGGGCACTCCTGACATTTACACATTGTATGGGCAACATGTAGGGTAGGTTAGATTGTATTTTTTTTGTTTTTTATTTATGAATCTTTTTGAGCATTGTCCAGTGCACATTTGGATTTAGCAGTTCTTTTGGTGTCTTCAGTAAAATATATTTTCAGTGTTTGTTTTTTTTGCTTTGAGGTATGCCCACAAACCATTTAGTGTTTTTTTTTTTTTTTCCTTTTTCTCTCAGCAGAGTTTGCTCTATCCGAATATACAGCTTGGATTTGGTTGAGTGCTAGTGTGCAAATATATATACTATTTATAATGAAAAAAATATGTACATTTTAATAAAATTCATGGCAAATATCCATGTATTAACCTACATTCCTAAATCTGTTAAAACAATATAGTACTGCTGGGTGGTTAAAGTAGAAAAAATGATTTATTTATAATTTTTATTGCTTCTTAGTGAAAAAATACAATAAAATAAATATATTTTTTTACTTTTTTTTCTCAACTAAGAAGCAAGTGGCATATATAATGTACACCAATAGAATGAAATAGTGCAACTGTTCAATATAAAAACAAAGTATCCAGCCACTCCAACTTGGGTGAAACTCGATAGTGATAAAAGAAATGCAATGTGCAAGAGGATTAGAATATAAAATAACTTGTCAAATGTTAGCCATAACCAACTAAACATTAGTAGGAAAAATATAGAAAAAAGGGGGGCGGGGCCGGACAGCTGAAAGGAGAGGAAGCAGACCTGGTTAGCTCCTGCTCTGCAGCGATAATTAAGCTGAATTAAGCCACCTAAACGGGACCTAATCGGCCCAAAAAGGCTACCAACCGGAAGGTGACAACCAGGGGCACACAACCATGCCACACAAGCAACAAATTTGGTATACAGCACCTGCCCTTCCTACGAGGCCTACACGCGTGGTCGGCGTGAGGGAGACGGCCGCTCCCCTGCTGACATCCACGGCTGACAAGCGGAGACCAGACCCTCGTTCCCCCCCCCCCCCCCCCCCTCTGGACCGGTGGGGGTTATCCCGGTCTACCGCCGGGAGACCCTGGCACGACCCGGCGAGAAAGCTGAGGAGATGCAGGGGCCTGCAACAAGCGGTGGCACTACACTTAAAATGGTGGAGGCAGCATGCTCCCCCAATACTCACAGCGAGCAACCAGACATAGGGCACCAGCTGGACAGGGCCTTCCAGGTTTTATGGGACAAGCTGGAAGCCCTTATGTTCCCGGAGAACACTAAGGCAGTGCCTGCCACCAAGCCACGTACTCAAGCGAGATCAAACAGGTGCAGGCACGGACACCTCGAGCACCAAGCCGCCCAGAAGGTCGGAAGCAGTGAGACACTCACCAGCGGCAGGAGACCGAAGACCTGTTAGGCGGTAATAGGAACCGGCAAGTAACCGTGCAGACGCACATTAGCCCGACCTCCCACCAACCTAACAGAGAGGGCTTGTCCCCAATGATTATGACAGAAGTGCTGGAGGAGGTGCTCAGTGAGTACCCCTGCCAGCGACCATTAACTTTGCCGCCAAGCACAGCTCACTTACAGCGGAGCCAACTTCACACGCACATCCTGCAGTGCGGCGACATCGACAAGGGAACAAAGGAGGCACCCAGCAACAAGCTTTAAAGAGCGATGTCCAACTACCTCTCACGGCGCACACCAACCTCCAGAGGCACAGAGGTGGCAGGCTTACCCCGACAGGGCTGCAGCCCAAGGGACCCGATAGCTACCCGAACTCCCACAACTGGCACCAGACACCTAGCAAAAGAGGCATAGAGTGAAGTGTGGCCCGCAGAGGGACTTGCCCACTCGCTCAGGGAGAAGACTTCCGCGGATTGGGGCCCACACCATACTGGACTGAAAGTCTTACTGCATACACAATACCACAGGGATACACTTACTCAAGCGCGCAGGATATTTCATAGGTATCACTATGTGTGTCGTGCCACTAGCCTAGTCCAGTCATTTTAGACATATAACGTACAACTTGTTCATAGGTCCTTTCCCACAGCTGTTGCCTACTGTCTTATTCTACACTGCATCTTACTTGATGTTACATGCCTCCTACGAGCATTACAGCTGGCACAACCCCAGAGGTCAACACCATAATCCACCAGCATGTAATCCACACATTAATAGTTAAACAACGCCAAGCGCGCCATACCTAGCCTGTAACCGATTAGTCACGACACAAGTGAATGTAGCCGTGTCCTGCCTAGCTTATTACTTTACAACTTTACAACTTTAAACAACACTTAAATAGTCTGACTACGATTAATGTTTTGTCTATTTTCTATGACTCACACATGTTCAGCCGTTACTTTGCATTTAAAAGTAGCTAACTCGTGAACACTCTTGATTACCTGCATACTAATTATAAAATTGTGCAAGAACTAACATGCTCCTGATTGTTATAAATGATTGAAAAAGCATGTGGGGATTGCTGTTGGGGTACCCCATGCATGTTGTTCTCTCATATGCACTACAAAAATAAAGAATAAAAAATAAAATATATATATATAGAAAAAAGTATTTCCTTAGTGACAAAATTATTAAAAAGTTTGAATTCCACAATAGCAAACAAATCAGAGACAGTAGCAGTGTAAAGAAAAGATCAAAAGAATAAAAAATAAGTGAAAATTGGTTTCTACAAGTTTAGGTAATTGTTACTATCCACAGTTCTATCCAAGAAAACCAGTCCTACAACACCTTTGCTGGGTGCAGCCTACACTCTGATGGCTGGCTGGATCAGTTGAGATGTGATCGTCAAATGAGGATTTTCACCTGCCTAATACACACCGTTATGCCGGGTCGTCCTCAAGAAGGCCAGGTAACAGTCTTGGACTGTACAACTTTAATTTCAACTTGTGCATTGAGAGGTGCAAAGATTTTCTCCGTAAGGAGAGAATACTGATGTACTTAATAGACAGCTATTAGTAAAACGTCAGATTCTTGCGCGAGTAATCCCCTTTTGGTATTATTGGTAGAGTATTGCAGTAGTTTTAGTGATTCACTATATTTATTATCATGTTGTATAGCAGAGAAGTGGGTTATCATAATTGTAACATTGTTAAATAAAGGTTATATTTTACTCTGAATTGTGGACTCCATTATTCTTTACGTGTTCCTGACAACCAACTACAAAACGAAAAGAGGATTTGTAAGCCCTTTTTTTTTTTTAAATCAATGTATATTTATTTGCAAAAACAATGATTCAAAATATTTTTTTTTTTTTTTTGTAATTCTTTATTTTATTTGTGCTTGAAATGATAATAGACATGCGAGGCCACAACAGCCGTCGCAGGCATAACAGTAGTAATACAATTTGTGGCAGAGTAGACAGCACAGTTTTATGTACAATGTGAGACTATTAAACTTTATGACATCCATAACGAGTGGTAAAATGCTGGAACATAAGGTTAACAAATCATGGTATTTCCGTAACTTGTTAGTAATAATACAAGAGCCAATATATGTAGTGAACGAGTTATGGTACCTTTAGTTGGCTATCGTTAGAGATGGTTAAGCCAGACTAGTTATGTATACACTCTTATATAGTACTCTCGTGGTTGTGCTCCTAAAAGTGAGCATTGTACAAGTATAAGGTCGACAGACACTCGAGCTAGTTGCCCTGGATGTGGTCAGTAGCAAGCTGTCCAGAAGCACAGCGTGTTAAAAGGGTAGGACGTGTCGCCATCTCACAGAGAAGAGGGCTAAGTGCTAGTTTTGAGCTCTCTTGCTTTGCCACCACGGCGGTATTGCGTTACGATTAAACCCTAAACTCTATAGTAATGGCACGGATGTGCGCAGTTATAGCTTTCAGTAAGCCCTTTTTAATGATACATTTTAAAAACTAAATAAAATGCTAAATTCAGAGTGGGGTACTTATCTACATTTATCCATATTTTGCTAATACTATTCAAATATTTATAAATATTGCAGAAAAGGATACCCTCATTCCCCCAAAATTGTTATAGAAAGTAGTGGTTTTATTTCACTTCACTGCACCTAACCAGGTTACTTATTTATTTTTCATAAATAATATTCCACACTGACGAGAGAACAAATCAAAACACAGTTTTAAGAAACAAAACTGCTAACTATAATAGAAAACAGAAAAGAGGGAGTCAGCCTGTTAGACAAAAGTTCTGAAACTGGAAAGGTATAGGGATTCTACCTGCAAGATAGTAACCGATTTATCCAGGAGCTTGCTTAGTAGAATGAATGAGATAAAATAAATGAAAATGAATAAAATTAATTACATTGAACTGAAGAATGAAAAAAGTAATCTAAAGTGTAGGTTACGTGACGTCCTTTAGTATGCTTAGTATGGATTAACCCTTAGCTGTCTAATTTAACTGTATGATTAGACACAATTATGTGGGACCCAAGTAAGTAGGACAAGTATATAAAGAAAATAAGATAAAATGTAACCTTACTCCTCAATTACAGAAAAAATAGGAATAGGGATCAATTTGGAGGATACAATAACCAGATGGTTATGTGTTCACAAATCTTTTATTCAAACAAATAGTTTATAGAGTGAATAGGCTCAGTACAACAAAGCTGGTTTGTATTAGGCAATATAAATATATATCGCTGGAAACAACTGTAGGTATCAGAGTATTATTTATTAAAAATTATTATTAAAAAAATCGAAAGTTCAAAAATGAAGTTAATAACACATCCACAATGTTAATGCCAGTCAATTATGGGTAAAAAATGCAAGACCACCTTATTATTAAGTATGGATGGATCCGGATGCTGTTAGTGATCCTCTTGCCCAGATCCTAATCGCCGGTGAGGACGGCGTGCGTTCCACAGTGCGTTCCACCTCGAGCCTCACTTCGGGGGAACAGCACTGCTCTTGCGGCGGTGTCAGTGATGCGCCTGGGATCCGGGATAGGTGAGTTCTTCTGCAGAGGTACCCTGGCTGGATAGAGCTCGTGTGGATGTTCCTTCTGGCTGTTCTAGCTGTCTGACGCGTTTCGTAGAGAATAGCTCTACTTCATCAGAGACGGATACGCGTTTCGTAGAGAATAGCTCTACTTCATCAGAGACGGATCCGTCTCTGATGAAGTAGAGCTATTCTCTACGAAACGCGTCAGACAGCTAGAACAGCCAGAAGGAACATCCACACGAGCTCTATCCAGCCAGGGTACCTCTGCAGAAGAACTCACCTATCCCGGATCCCAGGCGCATCACTGACACCGCCGCAAGAGCAGTGCTGTTCCCCCGAAGTGAGGCTCGAGGTGGAACGCACTGTGGAACGCACGCCGTCCTCACTGGCTCACAAAGAGCGGATAAAACTAAATTTAGATCCCAGGGCGGACAGGTTTCCCTAATGTTGGGAACTAAACGGCCCCGAGCCCTGAAGAATCTAGATATCGGAATGTTTGAGGCTAAACACCTGAAAGAAAAGAAACTGATAGCTGAAACTTGTAATTTTAAAGATGCTGGCTTCAATCCCTTTACAAATCCCATCTGAAGGAATTTGAGAATCTTTTGGATGGAGGCGGAAACAGGGTCCTCTTTAAACCTACAACACCATTGACAAAAATTCTTCCAAATCCTGGAGTAAACTTTAGACGTAGACTCTTTGTTAGTAGCCAATAAAATTTTTATGACCTCAGGATCTAGGCCATTACTCTTTAAAATCTGGAGTTCAGACACCAAGCCGTCAACTGGAATCTCTGAAGGGTTGGAAGAGGAACCATGGAGGGATCTAGAATATATTTTGACAGTGGAAGCTTTCAAAAAGTGGCCCCTGGAATATTTAGAAGAACCGAAAACCAACTTCTTCTTGGCCACCAGGGAAGGATTATGACAATCCTTACTTTTTCCAACTTGATCTTTTGAAGCACTTTGGGAATTAGAACTACTGGTGGGAAAACATATGCAAGGTTGAACTTCCATGGTACTGACAGAGCATCTATGATATTGGGTTTGTCTGCGGGGTTCAGAGATGCAAACAGTCTTGTCTTCCTGTTTGTCCTGGAGGCCATAAGGTCTATTTCTGGACAACCGAAACGGTCTGAAATAAGCCTGAAAATTCTGCACGAAAGGGACCAATCTGTTTGTTTTAAGTGATGACGACTCAGGGCGTCTGCTAATACGTTGAATTTTCCCAGTATGTGAACCGCCGAGATCGATAGGAGGTGCACTTCCGACCACAGCATGATCTTTGAACAAAGAGTTTACAATCTTGTCGACCTTGTACCTCCTTGTTTGTTTAAAAACGCCACTGTCGTTCGATTGTCCGAACGTATCTGAATATGCTGACCTTTTATCTGGAACTGAAACGCCAGGAGAGCCATCCACACTGCCTTCAATTCTTTGAAATTTGAGGAAGTTCTCAAATCCTTTTCTTGCCAAAGCCCCTGCTTCTTCAGGTCCCCCAAATGGGCACCCCAGCCCAGTGCCGAGGCATCTGTTAAAATTCTGAAGGCTTTCATTCGGAATGAAAGCCCTGCTTGCAGGAACCGAGACGAGGTCCACCAATGAAGACTCCTCAAAGTTTGATTGTTGAATTTCATCAGCCCGTCCAGGCTGTCTGTCCGTCGATTCCATACTTGTAGAATGTTTTTCTGAAGAGGCCTCATTCTGGCTTTTGCCCAACCGACGGCAGGGATAGAAGCCTTAAAAAGACCCAGTAAACTCATTGCTTCTCTGACTGAAAAAAACACCTTTTTCTCTGAGTCTCTGAATTGAATGTTTTATCTTTAGCTTCTTCTCCTCTGGCAGGAAAATCTTCATAGAGATTGAGTCTAAGATTAGACCCAAGAACTGAATCCTTTGAACCGGAACCAATTCCGACTTGCTGAAATTTACTAGCCAACCATGAGCTTGTAAAGCTGTAAGAAGGTCTAGTTTTAGTTGCTCCTTTGACTCTGCAATCAAAAGCCAGTCGTCCAAATAAGGGATGACATAAATCCCCAAAGTTCTTGGATACGCTGAGATGACCACTAGCAGTTTTGTGAACATCCTGGGCGCAGATGAAAGGCCGAATGGTAGGGCTTTGAATTGGTAATGTTTGGTCACCGATTGGATGCAGATCGCAAATCTTAGTAGCCTTTTGCTGGATTCCGCCATGGGCACATGAAGATAAGCGTCCTTTAAATCCAGGGACGCAAACCAATTTCTTGGCTGAACCAGAAAAGAAGCAGATTTTATTGATCCCATCTTTTTTACAATATACTTGTTTACGGCCTTTAGGTCTAGTATGGGTCTGCAAGAACCATCTGGCTTTGGTACCAAAAATAGTCTTGAATATGTGCCCTGATGTCTTTCTCTTCGGGGTACTTCTTCCACAACTCTCTTCTGCAGGAGTCTTGACACTTCTTGCATCAAGGCTAACTCTGTTTCCTGAGAATGAACCTTGGAACATAAAAAAAAAAAAATGATCGGGGTATTTGTCAGTTCCAGACTGTACCTGTACTTTATTACTGAGAGAATCCAGCGATCCGATGTCATACTTTCCCAGTGATGTAGGAAGTGAGACAATCTTCCTCCCACTGGCCTGGCGTCACATTTTATTTCTCTTGTCCGTGAGTTTTTCTTTCTTTCTATAATCGAATACTTTCTTTTGTTGACCCCTATAGTAGTTCCTGCGAAAGGAACTTCTAAATGAGGGCTGAATCCCCACTTTACGGTTCCAAACTTGTCTCTTATTGGATTCAGGCAAGGCCTTCCTGCCTTCCTTCATCTGTTTTAACAGATCTAGTTTAGACCCGGATAGTCTTCCAGATTCAAAGGGTAAGTCACACAAATAATTTTTTGATGCCGCGTCAGCTGACCAGTTTCTAAGCCAAAGTGCTCTTCTAGATACTGTCGTTAGACCCAAATTCTTAGCAGACAATTTTAGACTTTCTGAGGAAGCATCTACCAAAAAATCGGCCGACATTTTGATATTTTTTAATAGCTTCACTGGATCTTCCTTTGACTCTCCTGCATAAACCTTCTCAAGTTCTTCTAGACAATGTTTTTGGGCTTTAGCCACGGATGTTCCTGCGATAAGAGCTTTCGCTTGGGCCGCTGAAGAAACAAACATCATCTTTAAGGACGAGTTTATCCGCTTCTCCATCACATCCCTTAAACCACTTGAGTCACCAATAGGCAACGCCGTTTTCTTCCCAATCTGAGCTATAGGGACGTCTACTACAGGGACTGTATCCAGCAGGCAGTCCTGGTCCGCTTCCATGGAAAATGTTTGCTGCATACTCTGCTGTAACCAGCTAAGAAATGTGGACATTTCAGATTTTTTAGCTTCCTCCGGAGCCTCTTTGGAACATAGAGAACAAAGTTTCTTTTTATACCCATCCGGCATAGGTTGGAAACATATTGAGCAACTTAAATGCTTGGTTTTTGTAGAGCATTTCCCCCTTTCTGTAGCTTTCTCCGGAATCTTTGGATTAGACATACTGAGGAAAGAAAGAGAAATAAAAAATTAAAAAAACATTTTTATTTCCCCTTTAAGATTCAGGCTAGAGCCATTTAAAATAAAAGCTAAATGTCTTACCTTAAATGGCCTCACAGTGTGTTGGAGGGCAGGTGAGAAACACACTTGCAACAGATCTGATAGCTCCTGGCAAACAGAGGTTGCTGCTGGAAGTTGCTCCTTTAAGTCCTGTAGCCATTGAACGAAAAAACGGCAAGTTCAGATTTGGCGCCTAATTCCAGGTTGGCATTGCGCATGTGCATAGCGCTCCGCGAATCCCTGGTGTAACGTAACCTGTACGTGCGTTCCACCGCAGGACCTCCCAGCCGACGCACGCCTGCGTCCTTCGTCTGACCGGCACCTGGCGCGGACAAGACGGCATAAAAAACGGCTGAACACGCCGTCCGGCGTTCCACACTATACTTACCTTGAAAGGAAGCAGAGCCTCCCGAGCCTCAGCCCTTCTCACCTGCTTCCTGTGCAGAAAAAACCTGCACACCTCCCCTGCCAAAGGCAGGCAAAGAACTGGGGTTGTTTGAGGTGAGATGTTATTTAAAGGAATGTAGTTAATTAAAGGGAGGGTCTTAAAAAAGTTGGAGAATTGCCTGCCCATTTTTCCCTCCAGATTAGAAATCCCATTGGTAAAGCACTGCCTCTAATCTGAAGGGAAAACAAAATATATTGTTGGATGAACCCCTGCCTGGATTGTCATTACCAAAGTGGCCGAGCCATTTTTTTTTTTTTTTTATTCTTTTTGAGATATCCTAACCCTTTCAAAGATTTTTAAGTCAAAGGGTGGCTAACTGTCTGTGGTCAGACTTCGATTCCCATAATGTTTTAGCAGCCAAAAACTGTGAGAGAATTATGGGGTAGTAGTTAAACAAATAAAATAATAAAATAGATGTGAGCCTCTTGTCGGTTTATTAAGTTAAAATACATATTCCCTAAATACATTGAATATATCATGTGCCCCAGAGATACATGGTTTATTCAGTGGAAAATATTACATATGCTCACCTTACCATTTCATTGTATCCATGGATTTTACTCTTTGTATTACATCCACCCTTCTTTGCTCATTCTGCTCTCTTCTATAAATTGTTCTTACACAACATATTAATCCATTGCTGCCCCAGCAGAGTTATATTCTATACAGCCTTTAATTATGTTCTCACTGCTTCTTGCTGCATCTCTCCTCAGTGCATTCCGAGGGTCCCCATCAAACTGACTTTGCACACATTAAACATTCCTTGCACTCGTAGTGAAGTCAATACATAGCTATTGAAAAATATATTTTCTTTATTGTTACAAAAAATACATAACCAAATTAATAAAAATTGATAGGCGGTGAAGTGCAAGTATTACTAGTCCAAGGGGAGGGCCTCAGGACTTAACACGTGTTTCAACTGTTATTTAATTTGCCATGTTTGGGGGAGCTTTTCCCAAGCAAGCCAAATACTGATGTGCCGGCGTCTGAACGGAGTGATGTCATGGCACTCTGTCTTTATACTCCATAGCCAACACTAGCAGCGTCGGCTAAGGTGTTACCTTTGGAGAGTTGACGGATTGCTTGTGGAAGGTTTTTCAGTCAATTCTTCAGCATAGAGTCTATGCCTATGAATTGACAGAGGTGGGAGAAAGGCCTATTTTAAATAGTCTCCCCTCCCCCCCCCCCCCCCCCCCCACAACAAACAAATCTCCTAGCACAATGTATAGAAGAAATCTCATGCTTCATATTAACATGAAGGTTATACATTTAATTCCAATAAAACAAAATCAAAATGGAAAAATTATTAATGATTATTATTTCTTCCCATGACACACAGAGGGTTTTTTTGATGCAGAAATCGGAGTTGTATTTCTTACCTTTTAACATTCTTTTCGTTTAGATCTGAAATGGGTAAATACAAAAATAACACAAGATATATGACAGACCACTTTAAAATTCAATCTATTCAGTTATGAAACACACACATCAACTTTTAGCTACAAAACATGAAAGATGTCATTATTGAATTGACACGTATTTTCTGCAGCCAAGTCCACTGATGTTTTCTGTTTAATAACAGAATCTAGGCATGACAAAAACCACTAAGATGCTAGCTTTCTGCTAGTTCTGCAATATCTTGATTTCCTTGTCAAACGTTTGCTGCCAGATACCCGGAGGCATGGTCTTGTGATTAGAATCGGGCCTCCAGGTAACGGCAACTGGGTCAAAGTGCCATCGGTAAGCCATAGGAGTCATTGAAAGCTCTCGATGATAGTTTTGTTAATAAATTGAGTAACTTTATACTGCCTTTTCAGCATTTATTACAGTACATTTATTGAAAAAATGACAAGTGGAATATTTGGGAATGAGCTAGTGCACTGTATTCTAAAAATAAATAAAATTGGTCCCTTAATTTAAAAGATTACTAAAAGCACCCATCTCAATTAAGTGGTCTTGGTGCAGTGATCATTTTAGGTTTTTTTTTTTTTTTTTTCTTTCTTTTTTTTTTTTTTTATTGAGTTTTTGCAAAAGTAATGGATAAGACAAAAGGGTACAGAAGGGAAAACAGGGAGGGGTGAATAATTACAATCTTTACATCACAATTCCATGTTCAGTCAGCTTGGTCACTTTATACAATGGGTAAAATATACATTCTGTGCTATACATCGGAATAATAACAATCACGATAGTTATGCATATGGTATTGACGGTAATATCAGCCGCTTTCACCTTTTACATCTGGAGCTCAAGTAAGGTGAGTATATGTGGCTTGGGTGTTTGCTTATTGTTCATGGGAATTGCGCATGTGTGGTTGAGATGGGAAGGGTGTCGGGGGGGGGGGGGGGGGGAGGAAAAACCAGGAGAAGAAAAACTGGTATACCTAATTTGCGGCTCTGAATGCTCATTGAGTGGTAGAGAGTAAGAGAAAAAGGCGTGTAAAACTTACTCGTCCCTTGACATGTAGTGTAGTGGTACTCGAGTGTGACTTCTGAGTGGTATAGCACATTGCATTATAGTGTGTTGTGGTTTAGTATGGCCTGCCCGCCCTCTAGAGTATTTGGTTGAGGTTTTTCACTTCAGTGCGGTGTGCATGCCAACTTGCCCACCTTTTAGTGTATGTCTCTGCTTGGCCTTCCAATCTGTACGCCATACATTCATAATCCGAAATAGCTTCGATTCTATTCCACACTTCCAGAGGGGAGGGGGTATGTTTGTTTTTCCAATGGCTGGCTATACTAGTCTTTGTTGCTGTTAGTAGGTGTATAATGACGGAGCTATTATTGTCTAGAAGCAGTTCTGGGGAGACGTGGAGTAAGTAGCATTCCTGCGTAAACGGTATTTTGCGTGTTGTTAATAGCCTAATGGCTTTTACTATCGTTTGCCAAAGTCCACTCAGTAGTGGACAGTCCCAAAATATGTGTCTCATGCTTCCCTTGTGGAGATCGCATCTCCAGCATAAATTTGGAACCGATGGGTACATGTTTGCTAGCTTGGTCGGCACTAAGTACCACCTCATCAATAGTTTACAATATGCCTCCCAGTGGGCCAAGCTATGGGACACTTTTCTCGTAGACTGAATTGCTTTCAGCCATATCGGAGTAGGAATACTGATGTTTAGTTCTGATTCCCATAGTTCTATGTATTTGTGTTTGTGGTCAGTGTCGTTCAATGCTGTGTAACAGAGGGATAGCGGTTTTATTTGCGGGTGTTTGCCTATACAATATAGCCCAAAACTTGTTAGTTGTGATTCCTCGCATTGGCGAGTTTGTAGGGATTGGAGAATATGTTTGGTTCTGATATATGTGAAAACTTCTCTAGAGGGAAGTGCATATTCCTGTTGAAGGAGTGGGAATGGTTTTAAACCCTCCTCTGAATATAGTTGTGATACTGAAATTACTGAAATTATTCCCTGTTGACGCCTTGCTTCCATATTGATATCTTCCGATAGCTCTGAGATTATTTGTATGGGGGCAAAGTATATAGTGTTGTTTGTGCCGGTGAGCGAACTTGCCCATTTCCTCCAGCTGCTTATTAAGAATCTCGTACTAGCCATGGGTTTGTGTTTGTTAGATTCCCATGGCTTGAGCGATCTTAGCATAGAATTTATTGCATGCGGTCGTATGCAATAGTTTCCTAAGTGGGTCCAGATTTGGGGTGTAGTGCATGATAGTGCCAGGACTGCCACTCTATAGTATGCCCTAACGTTTGGAGTGCAGAGTCTGCCTTTGGTTGGGGACAGCCAGGTGAGACGTCTGGCTATTCTTGGTTTTTCTTTTCCCCATATGTATGCATTGAATATGTTCTGGAATCTTTGAAGCTATTTGTCGCCTAATGCTATGGGTATGGTGCGGAATAAGTACAGGACATGAGGTAATACCATCATTTTGACAGTATTTACTCTCCCTAGCCATGATATTTCTAGGTTTTGCCATACATCTAGTTGTGCCTGGAGTTTGTAGGTTAAGAGGATCTGATTTTTCTTGGATCAACTGGCTGTTTGATTTGGTCAGATTAATTCCCAAGTATTTTAAGGAAGTTTTCCTCCAGTCGAAGGGGTGCTGCGCTTTAAGAGTCTGGAGCATGTTTGAGGTGATGCTTATGGGTAGTGCTTGTGTTTTTTTAAGGTTGTTTTTGTAATATGATACTCGTCCGTATTGTAGAAGAAGTTTCATCAGGTTTGGAATGGAGTGAGTAGGGTTTGTGAGGAAGAGGAGTAAGTCATCTGTGAAAAGGGCTATTTTGTGGGTCCCTGCTGGAGTGGATAAACCCTCTATTCCCTGGTGTTTTTTATTGTGGAGTATAAGAGGTTCCAAACGATCATTTTAGTTTTAATATATGGAGTAAAGCAAAGGAGAGTTATGTGTTGCTACCCTAGACAAGAAAAAAAAAAATCAATATATATATATATACATATATATATATAAAACTAATGCAAATGGGCATACAAAATTTCACAAAAGCAGCAGGAAAGCAACGACTCACCTTGGCAGTAAATGTGCTTCAAGTTCTTTGTGCTGGCTGCAATGCTCCTCCAATTCTAAAAGTTCTCACAAAATAGCAGTAGTGCACTCAAAAGAACTTAATTGAATAAAAGAAAATATCTGGAGAACGAGTACCCTTGTAGTGCAGATTGATTTCAACATTACGAACATGGCATGCCCGCCTTAATATGCGGTAGCGAGGGTAATTGTAGCTCACTCGTATCTGCCATCAAAAAAAGAGATGGAGTTGTTTGGGGGTGGAACAAACTAAATGAAAGAATTTTATTTTATAAAACCGAGAGTGCTGGATCTCTCTATCTACATAAAGTGTATTTCCGAGCACCGGGCAAGTATGGATAATGGGAGCTGGAGTGCAGGACATTGTGGTGTGGGTGTGTATGCGTGCATTATTTATGGTCTCCACAATTCACAAGATAATTTTGACTGGCTTCCCAACTTGACGGAAAGCTTACTGAGGTTTGAAACATTGTTTAAAATAAATTACAAATGCCAGAGAGACACCAACATTTCTTCAGATCTATGGCTATGTTAGCTGGCTGGGATCTTCTTCCTTTGTTCTCATTGAGAGAACACACTTTATAGTTCTTATAATACTGCGTCTCTCATGGAAACCACTTAAAAGCCTAGGCTTTGGAATCAGCCACATTGAACGTGTGCACATTATATACAAAATTCTGATAATCGCGTACGTAAAACTACTTGTGTGGATTGTGCTGGTTAAAATCTACAGCAAACCTATAAATTAATCATTATACTTCCATTAATTTTCCTGAAATTCAAATCCAAGCTTCAGCCTTTGGCTGCTTGTAGTCTTTATGCATTGTGAGTGCTAGGCTCATGATTTTTAGAGGGCATGGAACATGCATGCCTACAACATCTACATTCCTGGTCATTAATAACTGATTGCCAACGGAAGAATCTGCAAGCTTAGAAGTGAAATTAAATCATTTTGTTTACATTTAAAAGCAATTTGTGTATCATAATATTTAGATTAAATGTTACATTGTATAAAATGTTACTCGTCATATTTGCATGTTTAATGAACTGTAAATGAATGTCAAACTAATGATCCAATCTACCGACACCTGGCAGGATGGGAAACTTGGTTTAGCAGATAGTTGAGGATGTGTTTGTGTTAGGTAAAATACTTTTTTAAAGGAACACCCCATGCACTATAACCACTACTACTGTAGTGGTTATGGTGCCAGGAGTGCCCACAAATGGTACCCTCCCCCCTAATGTAAGGACTCAAATCATTTAATAATGGTTTGCCTAGTTAGCTTTGTTTCACAAAGCGTTGCTTTGCGTCTTCTCTCTGCTGGAAGGAGAGCTTGAACATCCTGCTTAGGAGCTTCTGTAAGCTCTCCAATGCAACCCCCTGCTCTGCTAGACTCAATGAAGACCACTTATGGCAGAGAGAAGGTGTGGAGCGGCATTAAGTGCGTCTTAGTGGTTATGGTGCATGGTGCTTAGTGTTCCTTTAAGACCTAGATAGCTTTGTGTATAGCTTTTTCTTTAACGTTCAGCTACTATTTAATGCGTGTCTAAGGAGAGATGGTAATTAACAGGTAGTTTTGATGTGGGAATTTAAAAAGCATATATATTTGCAAAATAATTTTGTAATTATTTATTTTATTTCCCCCCCCCCCTTTCTTCTAGGTGTTTGATAGCGGATGAGGCAAGTACATTTATTTATTCTGTGTAATAATGGAATGATGGGGAATTGGCTTTTTTTGGGGGGGGGGGAGGAGGTGAAGGAGGGGAGCAGGGGGGTTAATTAAAAAAAATGGAAAAAACAATCAATTTTGAAATTAGATCCAACCTCAATCTGATTAGTCAGATATGTGAATCTTTATAAACGTGAACCGATAGGTATGCTGTATGTCACTGTCCTCTCAAAAAGCCACTGTCACATTTATCTTTTCTTATATTTTATAGCATAGTCACCCCTGTTTTGTTTAAGATAACGAGCACGCATGTTTATCATAACAATTTACCTCTGCCGAGGAGCTGACACTTTAATCTTTTAGTATATTTTATAGTCTAGTCATCCCATAAACAGAAAGGGGTGAGTTTTTTTTTTTCTTTTTTTTTTTTTTTTCTTTTGATAGCAGGGACATGTTTATAATATCCGCTTACCTCTGCTGACTGAATTGGGTTTTGGACTGTGTTATTTGAAAAATGTATATGCAAATAGTTCACATATTTATGCAATTTGTCTTTGCCTTTCCCACAATTCCCCCTGAATCCTACTACAGCAGACAGAAACAGCTCTGTACCAGCAGGATCTTTTTTTTAAATTTTTTTTATTTACAGAATGTTCTCCCTTATGCACTAAAACTCACGAGAAAAGTGTGCTAATTTGCCCTCTGTTTAGTTGCCTATCAGGTTTCACACTAGCTAATGTCTTCCTTTACTATCGGCAAGTTAGACTTTTTATATACATAGTCCAGAAAATTGGGATAAAGAATCCTTTGGATTACCCTTGTAGACAAAGATTCCAAATTTAATGAGCTAAAGCTTGAGACCTCCTTATTGTGGAGTAATTATACAGTTCATTAAAGGATCACTATATGGTCAGGAACACAAACATGTATACCTGGGGGGCGGGGCCGGACCAGCATGGCGGACGGTCGCAACTTGCAGGAGCTCCTCAGTAAACTACCTGCCCAAGCGACAAACCGAACCTCCTGCCGCTCACTAATGGACCCCAAAAGCGACTTACCCAACACAGACAACGGCCCGAGTGTTCCGGTCCGAAAAACCGGGATGCCGGCTGCCAGGGTCCTTGCAGAGCGGTTGCGGCCTAGTGGGGATTACGGGCGGGTGAGGCGGCCGACCACCCGTCCCGGATCTTCTCTCCCAGCGGGACTCCACAGAGCTCAGCTTCCCCCCCTCTGGACCGGGGGGGATATCCCGGTCCGTACCCCACCGCTCACAGTGCAGATGGCCCCCAGCGGACGACCCAGCGGAGCCGCGAAATATTCCCAGACACACGAGGTGGCGGATTCACGCGCCTGTCGCAGCCAAACACAGAGACCAACAGCTCACAGTAAGCAGGTGCCCCAAGGGAGCCTAGAGGCTAAGCTTGATGCCATCCTGGAAGCCTTCTGGGCGAAATTGGCGGCAAAAGCGAAAGGTCCCCAACGAGACCCCCCAGCAACAGCCCAGTGGAGGGCAGCCCAAAATGGCCGCGGATCACACAGCGGCATCCCACGGGGCCCAGCACCAGCCATGAGTGGCAATCACCCCCATGGGCCGAGACCTACAAAGAGAATGGCTCGCCAAAAGCGACCAGGCGCGCAGAACAAACCACCCACACTTACCAGCCGCCACCTTGGGAGGCCAGCGTTGAAGGCGGGGAGGCCTACACAGTGGCGCTCAAGCAGACTACGGGACACAGCAAAACGCAGGCCGAAACAGAGGAAGGTACCGACCAGGCCCGTTAGACCACCTGTGACCACTCGGTCCCACTGGCCCCCACATGTGTTCAAGACCCTGAGGGACTGCCTAACAGATTACCAACAGCTCCCAAGCCTCACCTCGCTTCTGAGACCAGAGCCAGACCACTGCGAGGGCATCGGCTGATGGCGTCTGAATGCCTCACTGCAGCTCTGCTATCCACGCTGCAAGTCCCCTAACGCTAGAGGTCACCGACATGCCACTGCCGAACTTACTAAGCCGTATCTCGGTACTGCTCCTGTTTGACTGTTTAATTTGGTCCTTTACATTTTTCCTCTAGCCAGCCTACTACTACTTAACTCTCTTGCCCAATATGCTAGACACAAAGGCGGTAGCCATCTCATGGATACCACTTGCTTGCTTACTCTTAGCAGCTTATGTGATTTTCTTATTTTGATTTCCACCCATTTAATTGTTGTTTTTGTTTATTCTAGGGCTTAGCTTGCATGTCCTTAATCTTAAAATACATAACTATATACCATCATGTCATGCATTATGTTTTATGCTTAGTCACTCATGATAAGGACAGCTAGGATAGCTGGTAGAAAAATTATTACTAGCTAAACGACTCCACGCATTACCACTCTGCACCTATGCAGATATAGCTAAAATGATATGCATTTACGTTACTTGAATTGTTTATAGCGTGATTATAGCACCGTTCTAACGTACTTATAATTCCAATCTGTGTTTAAAGCCAAATGTTTAAGCTTGATTTAAAACTAAAATATGTGTCACACACACTCTAAAGCGAGAGACAACCTGTCACACACACACACTAAAGCGAGAGACAACCTGTCACACACACACTAAAGCGAGAGACAACCTGTCACACACACACTAAAGCGAGAGATAACCTGTCACACACACACTAAAGCGAGAGATAACCTGTCACACACACACTAAAGCGAGAGATAACCTGTCACACACACACTAAAGCGAGAGATAACCTGTCACACACACACTAAAGCGAGAGATAACCTGTCACACACACACTAAAGCGAGAGATAACCTGTCACACACACACACTAAAGCGAGAGATAACCTGTCACACACACACTAAAGCGAGAGATAACCTGTCACACACACACTAAAGCGAGAGATAACCTGTCACACACACACTAAAGCGAGAGATAACCTGTCACACACACACTAAAGCGAGAGATAACCTGTCACACACACACTAAAGCGAGAGATAACCTGTCACACACACACTAAAGCGAGAGATAAAGACCAATACCTAACATGTTCACCACGGACAAGAAAGCTAAAATTTTCTTTTATATGTCACGTCTATCCACTGTCTATACCTTCTTTCAACATAACCAAAAATTGTGCTGTCTATTCCTATGCCATGTTTTGACTGTCATGCCTGTTATTGCTTACGACTGCTGTCGTGGCTGAGTAAGCTTATTGTTAAAACTTGCACAACAAAAAATAAAGAATTATAAAAAAAAAAAAAAAACATGTATACCTGACCCAATAGTGCTAAACCCACCATTTAGGTGGCTTGTCCCCCCCCCCCCCCCCAATCCTATAATAGTTTAAAACTCACCCTATTTTCAGCTCTCCACGGGTCCACCAGCTTTTGCTCCACCGCCTTTGTGACATAATCAAAATGCCTGATTTTTAGCCAATCCAATGCTTTC
This sequence comes from Pelobates fuscus, assembly GCF_036172605.1. Lineage (NCBI taxonomy): Eukaryota > Metazoa > Chordata > Amphibia > Anura > Pelobatidae > Pelobates > Pelobates fuscus. The sequence goes on along the minus strand of NC_086324.1, from coordinate 19,439,493 downwards.
CCATAGGGAAAAGCATTGGATTGGCTAAAATTGTCACTGGGTTGGGGCCAAATGCCGTTTTGGCCAGTCCAGGACCTCTATGAGGAAAATTCTGCATCTCCACGCAGAACTTGGGGAAGCTAAACGGCAGGGCTGCTTACTGTTTAGCCCTGAGCCAGGAAGCCCCTCCAGTGGGCACTTGGAGGTGTCCCTAAAGATAATGTAAACACTGCCTTTGTGAAAAGGCAGTGTTTACATGAAAATGCATGAAGGCAATGATTATACTGACCAGAACAACTAAATTAAGCTGTAGTTTTTCTGGTGACTAAAGTGTCCCTTTAATGTGTACCTCTTATGAAGTTGCTAGTAAATGTATTGATTTTAGTAACTACCTGTTAACCAGTTCTTGAGCTAGAGAGCTCCTTGCTCCATAACCAAAGCGATGGGCATTAATTGTTTTGGTACTTGTTGGATTACTTGTTAGATTATCTGGATTACATACAACACTGAAATTAATGAAATATTTAGGGTATGGGGGAAACTCAGTGCTCAAACTCATGGGCCATCTTAAAAATGCCATATTTTTCTTCGGCAAATTACTAAACAGAAAGCAGAAAGAGTTTCTAGAAATTGTCTGAATTGTAACAATAAACAGAAACCACTAACTCGGTTTCACTTCTATAGGTATGATATTATATATTTAATAGTTTGTCCAAATGCACCTAGAATTAAAATATGAGACGCATCCCTATCCTCAGTGTTTGTAATCTCTATTTTATTGAATTATAAATCTACAGATAGTTGCATAGGAAAGCATCGTTAACCTCCAATTCCTCCATGACCACTTTGCAGACTTCTGTCCGTTAAAGAGGGCATTTTCAAAATTTTCAAATCTAGCACATAGAATAAGCTGGTTATTATTTGTATACACTGCCCAAATATTTAACTTTCTACTGTATCCACTAAAACTATATTTGCTTCTGCAAACGGACACAGGGCATGCAATTTAACTTTTCCCATGGCGCAATGAACTTGGAACAGTGTCCCCACTGAAGTCAGAGGAACTGTGACATGTGGGCTCTTTGAAGTTTTTGCAAAGTCCCTTCATGTTGAAAGTCTGTTTGCACAGTGGTTCTCATGAGGAGGAGATGCACTTAACGCTCCCTCCTTACTGCTGCCATCTGTCTCTTCTGCTTTTGAAGGCTTTATCGCATATGCGTAAGGGTACAAAATTACAAAATGGAAGATCCGGAAGACCAGGGACCCTCCTGCAATATTGTTTTGCATCCACAATATAATTACCGGTAAAAAATGTTTTACAGGCAGAAACTTAGATACACAACAAGGAATTGTTTTTTTTTTTTTTTTGCATACAATCCTCTTTACCAACTTTTAGGAGATAGGCACTATTGCCTAAAAAATAAATAAAAACATTCCGGCCTAATGTCTTTTAAAAAAAATAAAATATATTTATTTAGTTTCCTTCAACATTCGCTATCACTTCATAACACATGCAAAGACTACAAATGTGTGCCTTTATTGTGGGAGAAAGAAACTGTTGTTTTTCATTGCTAAATGCAGGTGCATCCTCTTCCTGGTTGATTTAATGTGACCTACTCCCTCTGTACATGAAACCCCTCTCCCAGATCCACTGAGCCCGTAACACTGGCATAATAAGAGCACTATCAGAAATTAATTGCAGAGCTTCCTTAATTTATGATTTTAATTAGGTAGCTTGGCCATTCTTGTGTGTTGTTGCCATGACAAAACGTGTAGGTCGGTTTATCATCAACATTTTGCAGGGAATGCTATAAATTCTCGCAGCCTGCAGGATACTCTGTGCCAATAGTATCAGTAGATAATGTCCTAGCAGAATATAGGTTGCACATTCCTATCGGAGGTTCCTGTTCATTGAAGATTACACGGAAGAAAGAATCAGGGCGTATAGAGACCTCGTGCTGTGATAAACCACCTTTCATACCTTTTGTGCTGCGTTGCAACATCTTGCCATCCCTCTCTTGTGTATAATGGTTAACGCTTCAGCTCATCAGTGGTGACCCATTTAAAGTCCCTTGGGGGACTCGAGCACGTTGTAAGATGAGCTGAGCATACCACCTTGTATATCTCTTTATACTGCAGATCATGACTGACGGAAACAGAAACAGCATTTAAGTGTATCCACTAGCTGAATATAAAGGAGACATTTAAACAAATGAGGGGGAAAAATTAAAGCTGTACATGTTTAATGTCTAAAAACAAATCACAAATTGTGTTATTTTGACACTTGATCTAGGCATGATATATAGATTTCCTGTTAACAGTTGGTACCCATATCCACCCTTCCCCCTGCATGTATTTGCATCTTTGATCTAATCTTTGATTTAATGAGTTTTGTCCTTTTAGAGATACACCTGTGTTTATGGAGAACTCTGCTGAGCACCATAGATGCAGTTATTGTACAGCTGGCTTAGGGATCTACTTAGCCCCCTCTCCGTCGCACCAAATCCCACATCAGAACCTGGGGAGAGTACAGAACTAACATTTTTCACATATGTATCATAGTGGATATTTGTAACAAGCAAAATGTGCTAATGTGTATGTGAAAAAAAATCATGTGTTGCAAATTTTAAGGAATATATTGCATTCATTGTAACATTGCATTAGCTATAAGAGAAGCGCAAAATAAACACAGTACATAAACTGGGCTCAGACATTCATGGTATCTTCTGGACCAGATTTTATTTTAGAGAGTTTATAGTGCACACTGCGGCAACTCGGCACGATAGGACGTTGCCATGACTATGGCAAAATGCTTATTCATGAAGAAACATTGTATCACACTGAGCTAATTTAGTGTCAATTGGAAATTCTAGCAATTAAAGTACCAGTGTCACTTTTCATTCTCTCACGCCAGTAAATATTATTAGAGCACTTAGAGGCTTGCACAGTGCCGTGAAGGTAAGTATGAAGTCTTATTACATCCACAGCACCTTGACTGAGTCTTCATCTACCCAGAATCCTCAGAGAGAGAGAGAGAGAGAGCGCGTGCGCGGTTGATCATCTGGTTTATCCCCCTGTGTTCTTTGTCCCACAAATGTGCAATATGCTTAGCTATCCACACCTGAAGTCACCTATGGACTCTGCATTCATAGTTCTGATATTTTTTTTATTTTTTTTTTGACTAAGCAAAGCTCCCAGCGAATTAGAAACAATGCAAAATATCACAACGCTTTCAGTCAGCATTACACGAAATGATATCCCTGAACGCTGTAGACCATTGCAAAACATAATTGGGAAAAAAAATATATATATTTTATTAGTGTTTTTCCTTGATCTTGTTTTCAAGGGATATACGGCTATTTGAAAAGTGCTCTCTACATTTCAGCTGAGGTCCTCAGAAAAGCTTTGTTGCTATTATAAATTGATTGATAAATAGAAAATTGCTGTATTTCTTATTTAATAGTTTTAACCTATTGGCTTTAGGTGCTGTACCTGCCTTTTATTAATTGATGCATTTTAACTGCAGCACACTTGCCACTTTCAAATACCTGGCTCTGCATGTGACCTACAAGTAATTCTGGGGACCTCCATTAATTGTTCAAAGATGTTGAACGCCTTCTTGGTTGTACTGACTAAGCGTTACATTGTCTACTAATAAAAAAATGTTTTCGCTTTTATTACATTGCTAGTCACGAAAATACTTGCATAAATTTAGAGGAAAATATAATAATTGTACCGAGATTATGTTGTAATCAAAGTAGATCTGTAAATTTGTGGCTAGTTTTTTCTGTCCTGGAGGGGGTTAAATAACTAATTGGCTCTTAGTTTTGCAAAAGATGCTCTGTTGTAACTTATGTGGTAGCTCGGGTCTTCAGCACAGTTGGTGCCCTTTCACAGAGTTGATATAAGGTCAGACAATAACAGCTGGGTTTGCTGCTTGGTACCTAGAAAAATAGATTTATACTTGGAAACTGACATAAAGCGTAGCGCTAATTGCCCCATTAAGCGGTGACTTTACCAACGACAGCCCACATTTATGCTTTGTTAGAAATAATAATAAAAAAAAAAACCAGAAGCGCAAATGCCAGATACAAACGTAAATTGACATTTTATTTTTGCCAGAGCTACTGCAGAAAGTTAATGTATCATCTTCTGGAGCTTAATGGAAATAGCTGAACTTTACACCCTTTTTTTTTTTTTAAATTCAAAATCTTGTTCTCTGAGAAAAATATTCCCAAGTTCCCCCTTTTGCTAAAAAGGCCACTGTGTAATTTAACAACTTTTGCAAATCTTGTGCCTTTACCAACCTGCAGTGTTTCATAATATGTTCTATGCGTAACTGCTGAGTGGACATCTCAGTGCTGATATGGAACTTCTCATATGTTTCAGTTTTAATTTGCCTGATTAACACAATTTACACAGAATTGAATCAGCACACTTATGAAACTGTTTCAAATCATTTAGGGCTCTTTAAAACTACTATCGCCAAACGGCTCTAAGCTCATCACTGCGTCTAAGTACCCCCTTTTTACTCCATTTTTTACTTGAGAAAGGTGTTTTTTTTAAACTTATCTGCCATGTTACAAATATCTGTTATAAAGTAACATGTTAGTAAATGTATAGATTTTTAGTTAATACTCTTTAAACATTTGGTCCCTCCCCTAGTTGTCAACCAATCCTCACGTCCAGATGAAAGTTTAATATTTAAACTGAAACGCTGATTTTTTTTTTTTTTGCAAAGCTGAATTGAAGCGAAGTTTTATATTTAACACTGAAGGAAAGTCCTTGGAGTGCTATCATTTAAAGCCATTGATATTTCTTACAGATCAGCACAGGACATGTATATGTGTGTATTTATAAAAATTGGTTTTCTCACCCCTCCTGGGTGGTATGTTATTCCTCATTCTCGGGTCCTCTACCAGAGGCCTGGGAGTTTGAAGAACTGCACTCTTCTGGACAGGATCTCAGATCTCCCACCTGGAATCTGTTGAAGCCACTTCCCCAAATTGGGAGTCACAGCCCCGAATGCTCCTATCACAATTGGGACTACTACTGCCTTCACTTTCCACATCCTTTCTAGTTCTTCTTTCAGTCCTTGGTATTTGTCCACCTTCTTATGTTCCTTCTTCCTGATGTTATAGTCACTGGGTATTGCCACATCCACCACGACTGCAGTCTTTCATTCCTTGTCTACCACCACAATGTCGGGTTAGTTGGCCAGCACATGCTTGTCTGTCTGGATCTTGAAGTCCCACAGGATCCTTAGCCCTGTCATTCTCAACTACCCTTTGTGGTATCTCCCATCTGGACTTAGGCATGTCCAATCCGTATTCTGTGCAGACGTTTCGGTACATAATCCCAGCAACTTGGTTGTGTCTCTCCGTGTATGCTGTTCCTGCTAACATTTTGCATCCAGCTACTAGGTGCTGGACTGTCTCTAAAGCTCCAGCGCACTCACTTATTAATTAAACTGCCATTTCAAAGTTTACTGAATGTAATATTGAAAAAATAAAATACCTTACCTAGGCAAAAATAATGATCATGCATTGCATAACCCTGCCACAACATCTATGTACCCCATTCTTGGCAGGACCTATCCAGCAACCTGCTCTTACTAGAGAAGTCCACTTACCTGGGAAATCTTTTCTCCCGGGGCTCTTTGCAGTGCAAGATTAAATAGGGCCCTGGAATGAGGCACCCGTGACAGAGGGGTGCATAACTGGGCAGTTGGCCTGGACATATATATATATATATGTATATGTATGTGTATGTAGTGGCACTCACCCTTTCAATGAATACATAGAAGAAATGCCTTGGTGCAATCCCACGCTGGGTATGTATAGCAAATTGAAAAGAGATGCACTCTCAGGTCTTTGTAGAAAAAATCACTATTATTGAATAACAAGTAGCATAAATCCGATCCTTTTTTTTTTTTATATATATATATATATATAATATATATAAAAAACCAAGAGGGGTGTACTCACCTGAGCATGAATATATTAAGGCTAACTTAGGAAAAACAAGAATGGAGGTTTAGTTCCAGTCCAGTATACGATCATACATTGCATATGCCCAGGGCCGGCGCTACCTGTAAGGCGGACTAGGCAGCCGACTAGGGTGCCCCTTGGGAAGGGGCGCCGCCAGGAGCGCCGGCCCCCCTCATGCTGCAGCTGCCCGAGCGCTCTGCAGAGAGCCTCAGGCGGCTGCAGCTCTGTCCGGGCTGGTGCGTCCATGAGGACGCACCGCCCGGGCGAAGCATGAGGAGAGGGACTAACAGGAGGGAAGCGCTCAGCGCTCCCTCCTGTCACTCCCTCACTGTAGCGTGGCCGAGCGCTGTATGGTCTGCGGGTACAGGGAGCATCTGTCTCCTGTACCCGACCGGACTAACAGGAAGTGAACACTGAGTGTTCACTTCCTTTTAGTCCGGCCGGGTACAGGAAACAAAAGCTCCCTGTACCCGCGGACCATACAGAGCTCGGCCACGCTACAACATAGGTAGGGGAGGGGGGGAGATAAATGGACAGGGAGGGAGGGTGGGAATAAATGGACAGGGAGGGAGGGTGGGAATAAATGGACAGGGAGGGAGGGTGGGAATAAATGGACAGGGAGGGAGGGTGGGAATAAATGGACAGGGAGGGAGGGTGGGAATAAATGGACAGGGAGGGAGGGTGGGAATAAATGGACAGGGAGGGAGGGGTGGGAATAAATGGACAGGGAGGGAGGGGTGGGAATAAATGGACAGGGAGGGAGGGGGGGAATAAATGGACAGGGAGGGAGGGGGGGAATAAATGGACAGGGAGGGAGGGGGGGGAATAAATGGACAGGGAGGGAGGGGGGGGAATAAATGGACAGGGAGGGAGGGGGGGGAATAAATGGACAGGGAGGGAGGGGGGGGAATAAATGGACAGGGAGGGAGGGGGGGGAATAAATGGACAGGGAGGGAGGGGGGGGAATAAATGGACAGGGAGGGAGGGGGGGAATAAATGGACAGGGAGGGAGGGGGGGAATAAATGGACAGGGAGGGAGGGGGGGGAATAAATGGACAGGGAGGGAGGGGGGGGGGAATAAATGGACGGGGGGGGATAAATGGACAGGGAGGGAGGGGGGGGGGGGATAAATGGGGAGGGAGGAATAAATGGACAGGGAGGGAGGGAGGGGGGAATAAATGGACAGGGAGGGAGGGAGGGGGGGATAAATGGGGAGGGAGGGGGGGGAATAAATGGACAGGGAGGGAGGGGGGATAAGTGGACAGGGAGGGGGGGATAAATTGAAAGGGAGGGGAAAGAAATTGACGGGGTTGGGAGGGGGAATGAGAGTGGGGAGGGGAGAAGAGAGTGACAAGGGAGGGGGGAGAAGAGCGTGACAAGGGAGGGGGGGAGAAGAGTGACAAGGGGGGGGGGAGAGATTGACATCCATCACACACACAATGCACCCCTTACACACAGACAAGCAATGCATTCCTTACACACTCAATGCACCCCTTACAGACGCACACACTGCATCCCGTACATACACAGAAACACACCTTGCAGCCCTTACACATACAAACACAGATTCACACAATGCATTCCTTACACACATATCAGGACATCCCCTACTCCACCTCCTGTGAACAAACTCATTGGTGCAACATGAAGGTGGACCCTGGGACTCAGACCTTGAGCTGTGTAAAGGGCTTTAAAAAAAAAAATGGTGCTGCTTCCTGTTCTCCCAGAACATTGATTTTTGTGACCACAGTTACAAACAGCCTCCAGAGAGCCTGTTCTACACCAGACCAGTGGAGCCAGACTGCAGCTAGAGCCCATCATCATCCTCATCTGGTTGTAAGTAGGCAATCTAGTATATTATTCGTGGCACTAATCTCTAATTTACCTCACATTAAAGAAACACTATAGTCCCCAGAACCACTTCAGCTTAATGTAGTGGTTCTGGTGTCTATAGCCTGTCCCTGAAGGCCTTTTAATGTAAACACGGCGGCACTGCAGCACTGGCGTTGGTTAACATGGCAGATCATATGGGTGGGGCATTGTGATGTCATATGGTGGGGGGGGGGGGGCGGCGGCAAATTTTACTTTTGCCTACTGCGGCAAAAATCCTTGCACCGGCCCTGCATATGCCTGCCCCAACTAGGCATTATGAAAGAATACATACCGAGACTATCATACATATAAAGTTTTATTTTAAATAATACATTGATGACTGCTTTCTTTTCTCTCTGTGAATCAGGGCTTAGTTTGGATCATGTATATTCTCTCTGTATAATGTGTCAATGATATTTAGAGCTTGGTTTAAATCATGGTATATTCTCTGTGTAATGTGTCAGGGATTCAGACCTTGGTTTGGATCATGGTCTGTTCTATCTGTGTAATGTGTTGGGTATACAGAGCTTGGTTTGGATCATGGCCTGTTCTCTCTCTCTGTAATGTTTCAGGATTCAGAGCTTGGTTTAGATCATGGTCTATTCTCTCTGTGTAATGTGTCAGGGTTTCAGAGTTTGGATTGGATCATGGTTTATTCTCTCTCTTTTTAATGATTCAGAGCTTGGTTTGGATCATGGCCTGTTCTCTCTCTGTAATGTGTCAGGGTTTCAGAGTTTTGTTTGGATCATGGTCTATGCTCTCTGTGTAATGTGTTTCGATTTAGCACATGGTTTGGATTGTGGTCAATTCTCTTTGCACTCTGGATAATGTGTCAGATATTTAGAGCGTTGTTTGGATCATGGCCTATTCTCTTTGTGTAATGTGTTTGGTATTCAGAGCTTGGTTTGGATCATGGTCAATTATCTCTGTAATTTATCAGTAATTCAGAGATTGGTGTAGATCATGGTCTATGCTCTCTGTGTAATGTGTTTGGGTTCAGCACTCGGTTTGGATCATGGTCAATTCTCTATACATAAAGTGTCAGGGATTCAGAGCTTGTTTTGGATCATATAGTTTATTTTTCTGTGTATTTTGTCACGGATTGGAGGTTCGGTAGGATCAGAGTGTTAATTCTTGCTGTGTAATGTTTCAGGATTTGTGTTGTCTGATTTAGAACGAAGACTAGTATTGGGTTACTTCCAAGTCATTGCCATCATCTAACCTGCTGGAAGAACTATCTTGATGACAAGAAGCCACTTTACATTTACAAGGGGAAAAAATATTCTGTACGTTTTTGAAACAGTTATCTACTTCATTAACCCCTTAAGGACACATGACATGTCTGACACGTCACAATTCCCTTTTATTCCAGAAGTTTGGTCCTTAAGGGGTTAAAGGGACACTATAGTCACCTGAACAACTTTAGCTTAATGAAGCAGTTTTGGTGTATAGAACATGCCCCTACAGCCTTACTGCTCAATCCTCTGCCATTGAAGAGTTAAATCCCTTTGTTTATAAACCCTAGTCACACCTCCCTGCATGTGACTTGCACAGCCTTCCATAAACACTTCCTGTAAAGAGAGCCCTATTTAGGCTTTCTTTATTGCAAGTTCTGTTTAATTAAGATTTTCTTATCCCCTGCTATGTTAATAGCTTGCTAGACCCTGCAAGAGCCTCCTGTATGTGATAATTTAGAGATTGAGATACAATTATTTAAGGTAAATTACATCTGTTTGAAAGTGAAACCAGTTTTTTTTTTCATGCAGGCTCTGTCAATCATAGCATGGGGAGGTGTGGCTAGGGCTGCATAAACAGAAACAAAGTGATTTAACTCCTAACTGACAGTGAATTGAGCAGTGAAATTGCAGGGGAATGATCTATACACTAAAACTGCTTTATTTAGCTAAAGTAATTTCGGTGACTGTAGTGTTCCTTTAAGCACTAATTTGGACGTTAATGCCGTTACACCTTATATTGACCCTCAACTATAAGACCTGCCGTGTACACCAAACCTCTTTTTTTATATTTCCATATTTCTTCCTAATTGAGATGATGTTATGGAGGCATAAAATACAGTTTAACCTTCCCAACCCCCTCGTGACACTGTTTCCAAATTTCTGAAATTAAGAAGGTCTTTTAATAACTATTATGAAGACTTATTTTTCCAGGGCAACTTCATCGGCAGAAGGTCGATGCTATGTCTCCAATGTCTCCATTCCGTTGTGCCTTTCCAGATAACGTCAGAATAATTGTAATATTGTTTTTATTTCTTTACTAACATTCGCAAAGACAAAATCTTCCAAACTTATTTTTTAAGATTCCAGTCCTCGTCTGATTGCTGTGTGTAGAGAAAAGGTGACTGTTCAGCCCTGGGAAATGAATGTGAAATGACTGCTCTCAGCCTCTGATTGGCCATTTTATTTGAATATTTTGCTTTGCATTTGCTATATTTGGGTTCATCCTGTCACTTCAGATGGAAAGATAATTATTGGCATCAAGTTGTTGCTGACACAATCTCCTCCAGGTTTAGGTGCTAAATGTAGGTATTTGAGTGACATAAAGAGGTTTTCATTGCTGTGCTAAAGGAGAGGAAAATGCACATGTAGATTGCAGAAGTATAATTTAGCTGAAATATGCTTAATGCCTGAATATATTGGAAGTGTTTTTCATGTATGTTTTATTTGCTGTTCCATTATGGACATTCAGCAGTATTGAAATATCAAGAAATATATACATCCATTTTCTCATAATGATTATTATTGCGTTCTGTTACACGAATGGCAGATAATCACCACAATTGATATAAATGTAATTCATTCTGGGTCTGACCATCACCCCCACCTTTTTTTCCTTTGCGTTTCATTTCAGTTTATACCTGCAATGATTGTTTGCTGATAAACCCTAGCAAATGAGTAGATGTATAACAAATCAACTTTACTACTGCAGTGCTTGATACATTTTTGCGCCACCTATACATATACACACACACACACACACAAATTATTTTCGCATCCCTCCAGGGTGCTATATTTATTCCTAATTCTTGGGTAGAGGGTTCTGTACAGTATCTTGGCTTTTCCTGGAACTGCACTCTTCTGGACAGCGATCTCAGATGTCCCACCTGGAATCTGTTAAAGCCACTTGGGAGTCACAGCCCCGAGTGCTCCTATCACAACTGAGACTACTAGTGCCGTCACTTTCCACATCCATTCTAGCTCTTCTTTCAGTCGTTGGTATTTGTCCATTGTGTGTCTGTGTGTGTGTGTATGTATGTATATATATATTTATATATATTATTAAATTTGTTATATATTTATATATTTTTTTTCTCCCTTTTTCAATCAATGTAAAATATTTTCCTATTTAGATGGGACTTGGGAAAACAATCCAAGCTATTGCAGTGGCTTATGTTTACCGCAGTGAGTGGCCCTTACTAATTGTTGTACCATCATCGCTCAAATACCCATGGATCGAAGAGATGGAGAAATGGATTCCAGACCTGTCACCAGAAGATATCACTATAATTGAGAACAAGACTGATGTTGCGTAAGTCGAAAGTTGCCTAATTGTTTGCCAAACTCAACTTCGTTCCAGCCTGCATTAAGCAGGATAGCTTCGCAACTGTTACAGAAGTACAATTTGTATAATGCTTTGCCAGCCATTGCCCGAATCATGTAGAACCAAATTGCATTATGAAGGTTTGCTTTCCTTAGAAAGCTCAGTCATGTATTTCAAGACTTCTCGAGGGCCGCACCATTCCTGTGGAACTCACTTCCCTCCTCTGTTAGATGCTCACCCAGTCTCCACTCCTTCAAAAAATCATTAAAAACCCACTTCTTCATAAAAGCGTATCAATTAAACTGTTAATTGCTCCCGACTGATTCCTCTCTTGCAACTGTCACTAATCTAATACTATCCTTACCTTTTTATGTCACTATACCCCACTCCCTCTAGCATGTAAGCTCATTGAGCAGGGCGCTCAACCCCTCTGTTCCTGTGTGTCCAACTTGTCTGGTTACAACTACATATCTGTTCGTCCACCCATTGTAAAGCGCTGCGGAATTTGTTTTCGCTATATAAATAACAACATACCGAATACATTTCATTACTTAGCTGTGCACAATGTTTATTTTGTTTTATACCTTTACATTCACTATCTCTTTGAGACAGCAGGGATTCCACAGCAATAATGCATATTATGTTTAGCCAAGCCGACTGTAGCAGGTAGTTCTTTGTAGTTCAGAATTCGGTCTTGAAAGTTTTTTAACCCATTTAAGTAACTTGCTGTAAGCCGCTAATGGAAAATTGCTTTCTGTTCTGTTTCCAGGAAGCTCTCCACTTGTAAAGTGACGATCTTGGGGTACGGCTTGTTAACCTCTGATGCCAAGACATTAATTGATGCATTAAACAAACAGCATTTCAGAGTGGTTTTAGTGGATGAATCTCACTACATGAAATCTAAAAGTGCGTCTCGGAGCAAGCTCCTGTTACCAATTGTTCAGAAAGCTACAAGAGCCCTTCTTCTCACTGGCACACCAGCTCTTGGAAGACCTGAAGAGGTGATTAGTTATATGAATAATGGATACCTGTAGGTTTTTTCTTCTTCTAATAAGAATAGTGTATTTTTTTCTAATTCACTGTATAACTGCTATCCACTTAGTGCATGTACATTGGATTAGAGGAAACCACCAGCAAATGTTAAATATTAGTATGACCTGGTTTGATTTAGAACTTATTTGGATCAACGTCTATTCTCTGTGTAGTTTGTCAGGAATTCACAGCTGGTTGCTGTGGGTACATGTATATTAGTTGTTAAGAAGCTGTTATGACATTGTTATGGTGTCAGGAGGCCCTTGGCGTTGGTTTACCTTTAGGAGAGTGTGTTTGATAAACTCGGAGTAAATTTGTGCTCCAGCACTGGATTGCTCTGCCCCAATCTTTCCGTTTTCTGAAATTCTTCATAACGGAAGGCCCAGGCAGCAACGGACTGTGGTGCTGCTGATTGACTTAGAGCTGACAATCTAAGCCATTCAGCAGCTCCCCATTCATAAACGCTTTAAAGCACAGACTTCCAGGGTATGGCACTGGGTTTAGACGGTTTGTGAATGGTTTAACCCCTAAAAGTAGGGACCTCCTGGCACCATAACAACCTCCTTTTTGATGATGTTATTATGATGCCCAGCATGTTCCTTTACATTTAATAAATGTAAAACATGTTTGTATTTGGATGATTAAAAATAATATTTTTAAAATGTATATTTCTTTTTTAAAGTATCAAATGTTATCCAATCCTTAGAGAAGGGCTACTAAACTGGTTCATGGGTTGCAGGATAAAACTTACCAGGAAAGGTTAAAGGATCTTAACATGTATAGCTTGGGGGAAAGACGAGACAGGGGGGGATATGATAGAAACATTTAAATACATAAAGGGAATCAACACAGTAAAGGAGGAGACTATATTTAAAAGAAGAAAAACTACCACAACAAGAGGACATAGTTTAAAATTAGAGGGACAAAGGTTTAAAAATAATATCAGGAAGTATTACTTTACTGAGAGGGTAGTGGATGCATGGAATAGCCTTCCAGCTGAAGTGGTAGAGGTTAACACAGTAAAGGAGTTTAAGCATGCGTGGGATAGGCATAAGGCTATCCTAACTATAAGATAAGGCCAGAGACTAATGAAAGTATTTAGAAAATTGGGCAGACTAGATGGGCCGAATGGTTCTTATCTGCCGTCACATTCTATGTTTCTATACAAAACAGATCATTAGGAAAAACAATTGCAAGGGAAAGTTCAAATGCCCAGTGCGTTACTCATTGCCTATTTTCTCCAGAAATATATTACTTGTACTCAGTGGTGTATCTTGGATTTGTGCTGCCCTAGGCATGACTAAATTCAGGCACCCCCCTAATCTAAATTTGCACCACCACTTCGTGTCAAGGCCATTTTTTTGACCGACAGACGCGCATCCTCATTGACACATGCACTGACATACACTCACTGACAGATACAGTCATTGGCACACACACTGTTTAAACAACCCACACTTTCACTGACAGATGCACATACTCAGATACACATAAACTCACTGAAAGACACACACTGACACAAACATCCTCATTGATTTGTCACTCTCTGACTGGCACACACATTCACTCACACAAACACACTGATAGACGTACACACACACACACACACATAGACGTCCACACACTCACTGACACACATACACGCACGCACCGTTGCTGGGCTCCTTGCTGGGGCTGCTAGCTGGGCGGACAGACACCTGGGGCTTCTGTGTGCTCGGCTGGGTGGATATGCGGACAGGCCCTTAATAGAGGTGGCAAGGGAACTGAGCTCTTCTTGCTTTGCTCCCTCACGCACCGCCGGCGGCCTGAGTGACAATGTATTGCGGCTCCCGGCATCATAGAAGGGTGCGCGAGGGAGCAGGAAGAGCTCAGAGGGCTGCACTCCCTCACGACCTGCCTACACCATGAGCCAGCCGGCCATCTCTTGCTCCCCCCAGGAGGTGAGGCAAACATAGCACTTGCCTTGGCACTTAGGGTGGCGTGTTTTGCCGCCCTCCTGAAAGTGCCACCCTAGGCAAATGCTTTGTTTGCCTCGTGGCAAATACAGCCCTGCTTGTACTCCGAGACATCATAGTTAACCACAAGACTGAAGGGTCCACGAATATTTCAAAGGCGAAGGAACGACAATTAGCATGGTCCATACATTGACAAGTTAATCACGTGGATTGTTCTCTCAAGTTCTATCTGATATTTTACACATATATTGAAAAATACTTATTATTTTTTAATAAAATGTGAAAATATGTAGCAAATCTATAAAAGATATTAAATGTGTGTATAATGGGGTGCAGACATTGGAGCTAATGTGGAGATCCGAAATACTGAAAAATAGATGTGATTAAATGGTTTTTTTTTTTTTTTTTTTAAAACATTCTTTATTTGTAATTTTTTCAGGGTTAAGTACAGTTATAATAGATGAAAAATAGAGTATATATGCAATTGTTACAAAACAGAGGATGTAATACTGTATGAAGCTTGTACATAGCAATCCATAGTGACAGCCAGGTGATTTGAAAATTAACTAAAACACTAGACGAGCCAGAAGAGTAAAGGGTACAGACATGAGGCCGATGTAAGGCTGTAGGGCTCAGTCCCTGTGTTGTGTAGCTCTGTATAGACCTTGGCTATGAGCTTTACGACCTTTGCTTGGATTGCAGTTTGCGGGTGATTGTGGGAATAGCATTATACTAGCGTTCCGTGACACGGAGGTGTCAAAATATGTTTCTTTATGTGCAAGGAGTTTCTCTGTGGAGCAATCGCTTCCCAATTCTTTAACTAATATTTTATCTACATTTGATAAGTTTGTCACACTATACGAGCAAATGTTATAACCTGCAAAGTGCCACCATTAGATCAGTTTAATTAATGCTAATACCCTTTAAAGAATTCAATGATTCCATGAAGTCTTCTGTCTTTACTTGTTTAGCTTTTCATGCAGATCGATGCTTTATTTCCCAGAATGTTTGGAACGTGGACAGATTACGCAAAGAGATACTGTAATGCTCATGTCAGGTATTTGTTGCCATTAATCTTCTATTTTCTAATAATCGCTTGTACCTAGCTAATTAAATGTGCGATAACTAGGGTTATTACCTATAGAAACTGAGCTGTATTCTTTACCATTCTTTCTTTTTATTGAAGTGGTAGGCAATACCCCTTATTATACTCTCAAGTGAGCTTTCATGACATGATTTGTAGACGTGTAACCCTTTGAGTGCCAGAGAGATTGCGTAAAAGAAGACTGATCAAAGATAGACAAGGCTTCATGATTTGTTCTGAGGGACTTGCGAGTGACTCACACACATGTTCTTGTTAATTTGTGGCATTACAGGGAAATATTTCCATCAGCATACCATGTTCTAATGATGGTAATTAAATGTCAGTAAAGTTTACTCTGTACGAGAATTCCCTAAAACCAAGTTAAGTGGGATACAACTTGTAAATTCTGGGTTCTTAGGTACCTTAACAAGGGTAGGGTGGGTGTCACTGGGGATGAGGGGATGAGGTGTTAGATGCCCCAGGGCGGGGGTGACTTGTGAGAACCCCCACATGGGCACAACTTCACAAGGCAAGCTGTTAAACACTGGCTTATCTAACACATTCATTGTTCAGTTTCAGAAACTTTAATACTCTGTATTATATCACCTATAATGCACAGCCAGCATATTGCCGTGCACAGAAGTTAGTGTGCCGCGTCATATTTTTCTTAACATTTTTACAGCCATGGTGTTTACAGCCAACTGATAACTTTTCCTATTTAAGTACTTATTAGTCAAAGAATGTGATTTTAAGTTAAATATCAACTTTTTTTTTTATTTATTTCTTCCTATTTTAAGTATCCCTCCATACACCTTTTTGTGAAAGAATGATAAATATGCCTGAGGATATGTGCCTCTGCGGCAGCCCCAGCTCCCATTAATGTATGTAACTGGGGCTCTGCATTAAATAGAAGCTAATGCTTCGTGTTGAATATCTAAGTCACTGGCTCTCACCAGACCCTGACTTAGCTAAAATGCTATAAAATTGTAATTGAATTCCACCGTTTGTTGAGGATACTGGTCTGCTTTAAGCTTTGCAGATCAAAGGGTGCCTTTGGGAATGCATGCATGTGTTCAACAACACAGATCTAGATGGTGTTTATGAAATGTATTGTAAAAGGTGTCACAGCTTGCAAAGAATATTAATGCTGTCAACTCTCTTCCATGTCAATGAGGCCTGCATCAATTGCTCTTTTGTACATTGCAGGCCTCTACAGCAGCAAGAGTGTTTAACATAGCTTTTTAGATAGAATTTTCAAGTGTGTTTTATTTTTTTTTTTGTTTTGTTTTTTTAATTTACCCCTAGATACTTTGGCAACAGGACTCAATGGGATTACAGAGGAGCATCCAATTTAGATGAATTACACCAGCGTTTAAGCAGCATCATGATCAGGCGATTAAAAACCGAGGTTTTAACTCAACTCCCGCCTAAAATCAGACAGCGGATTACATTTGATCTTTCCAAAGATGTAGCTAAGGTAGACTGCACAGTGCGAATGATCTGAGCAACTTGCTTTGCCCTTCGGATGACTTTCATAGGATTCAGTTGGCATTTGTGTTGATGCATGATGTAAATTTAATCGGAAATGTGTCCGTGTCTATAAATATAGAGGCACTGTGCATTATTGCATGTGTTTTTTTTTTTTTTTGTAAAACAAAAACTGCAAGAGCAAAATTGTGGCAAATCACCATGACACCAAAGGAATAATTCTGCTTGTTGCTCATTCAAAAAAAAGCGACGTGATGTATTAAAGCTACTCTGTTGAAGCAAGGCTACCCAGTAACATTCTGAGCTTTAGAGTGGTAAGCTATGATATATGTTGCAATTTTATCGAGCCATACTTGCAGGCTTCTCTCAAAGACCACAGACAGAGCATGTAGTCGTAGGACCTCTGGTCAGTGCTTTTTTTAAAATAAAAAAAAATTCAGACAGAGAAGTTTTCAATCTTACTCCTTTGCAGGTCAGCTTCTAAAACTGCAGTTCTTGTTCCCATGTGGAGTATAACTCTGTAGAAATCCCTACACCAGCAATGCCACAATTTTTTTTACACATTTTTTTCAAAACTAAATTTAATAGATTTCTGGTGGTGTTTAATGAATTGTAATGAATACATACATGTTTTATTTTTTTCCAGTGCTGCCTCTTTAGTCAGAAGCAGCACACGTATCTGTTAACACACAGCACCGTTTGAAGGTCTGAAATTGTCCATTTTTAAGATACTCAGTTTCCCCATGATGTCATCCATGACTGCATAGTTTTACTTTATAGTTTTCGGTTAGATATATTGTGCTTTCTACCAAAGAAGACTGAAAATTGGCTGCCCCAAGGGGTTGCACTGACAATATATATTTACTCAAATGCTATATTACTTAAAAAAATCATGACCATTTTCTTTTGACGGTTAATTGTTCTGTTTCTAGAAAATAAATGCTGTACACTGGAAAGGACCCTGTGAGTTTTTTGTTGTCACAATATTCTTAGGGTTCATTTCTTTATGAATACGGGTTTTAGAGTCCACTCATATGTCAAATTGCTTCATATTTTATAAGTTGGTGTGCCTGCTCTATATTTATTGTACAATCCCCTTACGGTCAGGGCCGGACTGGGAACTAAAAGCAGCCCTGGAAAAAAATATTTACCAGCCCCATAATGCGTCGCGCCAGCATAGCGTGCAGATACAGCGTTAGAAAAGATCATTTAAGATTAAAAATTATTACTCCAACGTGAAAAAAAGCACATATAGGCTTTTTTAAGCAGACGTGTCTTTGCATATAACCAATGTTTCAGTCCAACTACCATGACATATTAAGGAAAGCTTGGTAATGGGACTGAAATGGTGAATGTATGTAGGGCACAACTGTAAAAAATTACGTTATCTTGTTTATTTTGAGGTCCTGTGGGTGCACTCTTCACTTTAAATATGTTATTGTGCTGG
The DNA here is from genome assembly GCF_036172605.1 of Pelobates fuscus. Lineage (NCBI taxonomy): Eukaryota > Metazoa > Chordata > Amphibia > Anura > Pelobatidae > Pelobates > Pelobates fuscus. The sequence goes on along the minus strand of NC_086324.1, from coordinate 19,421,088 downwards.
AGTATGTACCTAGCAACAAGACTGGGCCAATATCTGCTTATTACATATTGTACATATCAATGACATTTCTCTGTGTATTACGGATATATATATGTACATTAATACATGTGTAAATATAATAGGCATAATTCTATATATATAACTAATACACACATAAATATACATGATATATATACACACACACACACACCAGTGGCGGATCCAGAGCCTGACATTGGGAGGGGCACTTATAGATTTAAAGAAATAATCCATGCACAATAACCACTACTGCTCTGTGTAGTGGTTATGGTGCCAGGAGTGCCGGGACCCGCTCCCAGAGTAAGTAGTCAAACCGTTTAAGAACAGTTTGACAACTTACCTGGGGTCTGCTGTGATATGGGGCTGTAGTAGGGTATAGGAGCAGTGGTGCAATGTGTGAGGGGTGCAGTTTGTGTGAAAGGTTTGGTGTGTGGGGCTGTGTGTGTGGGGGGGTCTGGGTGTGTGTATGGGGCTAGAGGTCGCAGTGATGAGAGTGAACTCTAGCCCGTAGCTCCAGCGCTAGAGTTAACTCTCGCGAGAGCTGGAGCGTTACCACTGTAACCGCGGCAACGTTCTGTACTCGCGCAAGAAGGACCCGGAGGAGCTGCAGGCTGAGCTCCCGGGTCCTCTCTTCCTCCCTCCCCTGCTGGCTGCCTGCATGGTGCCTCCAGAACAGGGAGGGATATCTCTGATCTCCCCTCCGGTTCGTGAAGGCACATGGTGCTTGGACAGTGCCAGCCTTGCATTGGCCAGCAGGGGAGAGCATCTGGGGGGGAAAGGGCAATTGCCCGTTGCCCCCCCTGGATCCACCAGTCATATATATATATATATATATATATATTTCTTTCTCCCCCTCACTGCTCCTCTGTGTCCATGTCACCCCTCTCCTTCCCAGTCACTCTCTTCCCCCTCTGCCTCTTTCTCCCCCTCCCCTTGTGTATCTCTCTTCCCCTCTGTCTCTTTTCCCCCCTTTTCCCTGTCTCTCTCTACCATCTCTCTATCCCCCTCTTTCTCCCCTTGTGTCTCACTCTCCCTCCCTTTGTGTATCTCTCTCTTCCCCTCTGTCTCTTTTTCCCCCTTCTCCCTGTCTCTCTCTCCCTCTCTACTATCTCTCTATCCCCCTCTTTCTCCCCTTGTGTCTCACTCTCCCTCCCCCTCTGTCTCTCTCTATTCTCCCACTGTCTCTTTCTTCCCTATCTCGGTTTTATTTCCCCCCCTCCCCTTGTGTCTCTATATTCCCCCCTTGTGTCTCTATATTCCCCCCCCTTTTGTGTCTCTATATCCCCCCTTTTGTGTCTCTATATTATCCCCCCTTTTTTGTCTCTATATTATCCCCCCCCTTTGTGTCTCTATATCCCCCCTTTTTTGTCTCTATATTATCCCCCCCTTTTTTGTCTCTATATTATCCCCCCTTTTGTGTCTCTATATTCCCCCCCCCTTTTGTGTCTCTATATTCCCCCCCCTTTTGTGTCTCTATATTCCCCCCCTTTTGTGTCTCTATATTATCCCCCCTTTTGTGTCTCTATATTATCCCCCCTTTTGTGTCTCTATAGTCCCCACTTTTGTGTCTCTATATTATCCCCCCTTTTGTGTGTCTATATTATGCCCCCCTTTTTTGTCTCTATATTATACCCCCTTTTTTGTCTCTATATTATCCCCCCCTTTTGTCTCTATATTATCCCCCCCTTTTTTGTCTCTATATTATCCCCCCTGTTTTGTCTTTATATTATCCCCCCTTTTTTGTCTCAATATTATCCCCCCTTTTTTGTCTCTATATTATCCCCCCCTTTTGTGTCTCTATATTCCCCCCTTTTTTGTCTCTATATTATCCCCCCTGTTTTGTCTTTATATTATCCCCCCTTTTTTGTCTCTATATTATCCCCCCTTTTGTCTCTATATTATCCCCCCCTTTTGTGTCTCTATATTCCCCCCTTTTTTGTCTCTATATTATCCCCCCCTTTTGTCTCTATATTATCCCCCCCTTTTGTCTCTATATTATCCCCCCCCTTTTGTCTCTATATTATCCCCCCCCCTTTTGTCTCTATATTATCCCCCCCCTTTTGTCTCTATATTATCCCCCCCCCTTTTGTCTCTATATTATCCCCCCCCCCCCTTTTGTCTCTATATTATCCCCCCCCCCTTTTGTCTCTATATTATCCCCCCCCCCTTTGTCTCTATATTATCCCCCCCCCCTTTTGTCTCTATATTATCCCCCCCCCTTTTGTCTCTATATTATCCCCCCCCCCCTTTTGTCTCTATATTATCCCCCCCCCTTTTGTCTCTATATTATCCCCCCCCCCCTTTTGTCTCTATATTATCCCCCCCCCCCCTTTTGTCTCTATATTATCTCCCCCCCCCCCCTTTTGTCTCTATATTATCTCCCCCCCCCCCCCCTTTTGTCTCTATATTATCCCCCATCCCCTCCTCTCCTCCATTTACCTGAGAGGAGTCAGAGGGGGCCGGCCGCTTTCCACGCTGGTGCCGCCGGGCACTTCTAATGCTGAGGACGGAAGGAGGAGGAGGAGGAGGGAGGAGCATGTCTCTGTACCATGCTCCCTCGCGGTTCCCACAATTCACAGCACAGGAACCGCGAGGGAGCATGGTACAGAGACATGCTCCTCCCTCCTCCTCCTCCTCCTTCCGTCCTCAGCATTAGAAGTGCCGCCGGACCGGCGAGGCTGCCACCCGGCCCGGCGGCACCAGCGTGGAAAGCGGCCGGCCCCCTCTGAGTGTGCCACCGGACCGGCCACCCGGTGGCACATACCTCTGCAGCCCCCAGGTGCCGCGGCCCACCGGGAAATTTCCCGGTATCCCGGTGGGCCAGTCCGGCCCTGCTTACGGTACACCTTACAAAAATACCTCTAGTTTCCAGTTGCTGTCATTTTCATGCATATTGTTCATATAATTTATGTTCAATATACGGTCACATACAGTGGTAAATAACCCCCTTATTTTCTAATCTCAAATATTATGCTCACATAGCTCTTTAGATTGTCATAATCTCTAAGCAAGCCTCCTCATTATTATGCAAATGATAAATGAGACTGTCAGAATGATACATTGATGCATGTTTTTTTTGGTACCATCTCTTCACCCCCATGGGGCTAAAAGAAGTTAACTAGAGAACTCTGCTAGTGTCCCCATTCAGTTAAAATACAATTCCCTGAAAACAACCTGCAGACTTTTAAATAATGAGTCTCCTGTATTAAATATACTGTCGTATATTCTCTGAGCGTAATTTGCCACGAACCCTTTTTCTCCCTATTGATTTATTTTGCTGAAAAGAGAACATCCTAATCTTACCACTCCTCATAGCTCTTTCTTGCTACACGTCTATATTTGGCAGGCTCACGTGACTGACCCTCCTCTGCGTTTTGATCCAATTTTTTTTTTTTTTTTTTAAAGTTATATGTTATGTTATAGGTGCTAGAAATGTTTTTACTTTATTTTTGTTTTCATAGTGCTTTTGTTCATTGTTGTGTGTGTTCGATTTTTCTCTGCTGCTGACAGAATGTGGGACACTGCTCACAGCTGCTTTAATCTGCCTGCCCTTTCTGTACCGTAAACAGCTCCTTTTCTTTTCGCACAGGAAATGAACAGCAGTTTTGAAGAGTGGGAGAAACTGATAAGGTTTCCAGATTCTGGGGGCTCTGAGTCCAGCAACCCCTTTATCCAGGTCATGAGCCAGATAACGCGCATGTATAAGCAAACTGCAATTGCCAAGGTATATATTTAAAGTTCTTTCTTATCTTTTCAAAGATCATAACATGTAAATCAGAAAATATTGCCTTCATTACTAGCATTACAATGGCAAATGCATAGTTCAAGAGTGTAGGTATGAAATGGCAGTATTTCACTCGGCACTTACATTGTAAAATATATTTGTTATTGCGGATCAAAATAGTAATACGGTTATCTCAGTTGAAGAGAATCAAAGGTTACGTGTTTTTGTATTACTTATACTGCTTATATGACAAAATAGAAGTGAACATTAAAGGGATATTTGAAGCACCAAATAAACTTCAACTTAATGAAGTGGTTTTGGTGCGTTTATTATGCACCTGCAGTCTCACTGCACAATTCTCTGCTATTTAGGAGTTAAATCACTATGCAGCCCTAATCACAACTCCGCTGCCTGTGAATTACATAACCCCTGTACACAAGCCCTGTAAAGAGTAATGTATGTATTTTATTTAAACTTCCTTTGTTGCAGTGTGTTTAATTTACATTTTCTTATCTCAGTTCTCTGTTAGTAGCCTGCTAGCGCCTGCAGGAGCCTCCTATGTGTGAATAAGTCTCAATGCTTTCCTATGGACGCTGAAAATACAGTGAGAAGCACGGAAGTGCCTCTAGCGGCTGTCAATGAGAGCCACTAGAGGCTGGATTAACCCTAATGTAAACATAGCATTTTTTCTGAAACTGCTATGTTTACATCAGGCAGGGTTAATCCTAGATGGACCTGGCACCCAGACCACTTCATTGAGCTGAAGTGGTCTGGGCCCCTGTAGTGGTCCTTTAACGAAATGTCAGAGAATTGAGCAGTAAGACTGCAGGGGCATGATCTATGCGCCAAAATTGCTTCACTAAGTTAAAGTTATTTTGAGTATTTAATGTTAAGATATTAAGCTGAAATACTTTTTCTGTCTTTCATTTCTTTTGGGGTATATTTACGAATAGGTGATTTTAATTTATTTTGTATTTGGGCAATGGAGTGTCCCATTAAGACCCATGTGGCCTATTTAGATCGTGCCATTTCTCGGTGGAACCGTTGTCAATCAGAATATCATGTTAAGGCAGACCCAGAAATTGACCAACTCTTTAGAGACTACTGAAGAATTATAAGCTAATTACAAGCTCTGTTTTATTTTTTTGAGCAAGAAATTGCAATCTTTTTGGATTAGCTAGTAGCACTGTTCATAGGACAATGAGCACAGATAAGGTCATTTAAGGGTGGTACGCAGGGCCTGTTTTGTACATTTGTATAAAATATATTTTTGAGTGTGTATTGAATTTGCCACTTGTTACTCCTTGATTGATGCCACAAATTAGATTATTTTTTTTGTACCTAGAATATTGAAAAGCCATGAGAGGACATAAGGCATCGCAGATGTAATATCTTGCTTCCGCTGTGCAAGCAGTCCCCTGTTTTGTCAGCTGTCACACAATAAAAAGTTGAGTGACAGCTGGTAGCAACCACAATTTTTAGAATTTCATCATGTTAAATGAAAAGGAAAGGGAAAAAAAATGCATTTGCTTGGAAGTTAAGCCCTGTTTTAGCTGCCTCCTCACTCTGTACACCACGTGCACCAACTGGCGAATGTGCAAAACACATACATACATCAAATGTGCATACTGGGAGTTGCAGGTAGTACGACATTCCAAGATGTCTGTAAGAATAGTATTTTCTTCTGCAAATTCAGTAAAATGGAAAAGCACTTTCTCCTTTCAGTTCAATGCACTGCTGCCTAATTTTGAATTAATGGAACTTAGAAAAGGGAACTTGATACGATCATTCTCTTTATATTTTTGTCTAAATTAAAAAATAAATAAATAAAAATGTATATATATCATATCAGGTTGACCAGCTGAACCAAAGTGTAAACTATTGTGCCCAGGGAATTCTAATACTGTATTGCAGCCTTATTTTTTGTGCTAGGACAGAAATATTGAATATCGCATACATTTCATTCCTCTTTATTATTTTTTTTTCTTCTTTTTCTCTCAAAAACAACAGCTTTTTTGCCAAGCCAGATGCTGTTTCTTGAGGCAAAAAGACCCAAACACCCACTAAAGGTTTATGACTCACAGTTGCCATGGAAACTGTTCTCCTTCTAATAATGGCATGTTTTAGATTAGTAGACAACAATGTATCTATATGAGAAGATGTCAGCACCAAGCACCATAGGGAACATCTTCCTCCCATTACCTGAAGACAAATCATTCATAACGATCACATTTACTATTAATATATCTGGCACACTGGAACACGAGTGTAAATTGATTATATCACTATTTGAAGCTAGATATTATTGGCAAACTAGTTTACTTTTTTTTTTATATATTTTATCTGGGTCTTTTTAACAGGCCATGTATAAAAATGTACAATTAAAAAGATAAATAACTATGGAGATTGCTGCAGAACTTCCGCTTATTTCCGTACTTACATCAATGTATCATGCTACGACTTATGCCCTAATTTTAAACCTAGCATTTGTAGATTAATCAAATTGGCTTGCCATTTTTTTTTCTGGCCTACTTTGTAGCTGCTTCATCTTTTCTCCCCATTCTTTTTATATATTTTGGATGCTGGTAAAAAAAAATTTCTTCTTTGTTCATATATGCCACCTTTGCTAAGAGGCTGCAAATCCGTCATCCGGTATGTTAAAACTTTAATTTTATTACCTCCCCCGATACACCATTTCTGAGGTGTCAAGTGCTGCAGAATTTGTTGGCGCTATAAAAATATTAATTTATTTCATTTTTTTTTTTAACCCCTTAAGGACACATGACGTGTGTGACACGTCATGATTCCCTTTTATTCCAGAAGTTTGGTCCTTAAGGGGTTAAACATTTATTTTATTTTTTTTAACTTTTATTCCAGCGCTGAGACACCCTCAGCGTCATTCGGATCTCTCCGTGATGACCTGTTCAGTGCTCCTCAGAGAGGCGTATTGGAAAATGATGTGCGTGGTGCCTGCACATCCATGTGCTGCTCATAGGACAGCATTGAATTCAATATGCTGTTTTGCTCACATGACTTCCGAGACTTACTCGGTTGTTTTTTTTTTTTTTTTTTTGAATCTCCTCTACTGGTAGGGTAAAAACTTCAGAGCAACTGTACCCAGGGTACGTCATTGAGATTAGGTGGGCTGGGTGCCTCTAGTTGTCCTTTAACCCCTTAAGGACCAAACTTCTGGAATAAAAGGGAATCATGACATGTCACACACGTCATGTGTCCTTAAGGGGTTAAAGGGGCAGGAAACCTTGTTAAAGTGAATTAGATCAGAGATTGCGTTCTTTGCTGCATCTCTTGTATATTATTGTTTTTATTGCAGGACATAGTTATATTCAGGTATGTAATGTACACATCATGGCAAGAACAACATATGTCAACACCACGGCCAAGTGACTTCTGCATCAAGTCCTGCTTGGTGCTGATTGCAGTGAGAGCTTTTGAAGAAAGGATGGGTTGGCATAAACCATCCTGACATGCAAACAGTAACATCTGCTGCCTGTTTCTGTTAAGTTTGATTTAATTTACAACGCACACTGTTATGGTGAAATGACAGCATTGGATATGTGATCTGTTTTACATTATTTAAAGGGTATTCAATACCTGTAATTGTCTTTCAGTGGAAGCAGTAATGGAATTACAGAATGCTTGGGATGTGCATAGGGCTATCCCAAGGAATGTACAATTTCTCTGGAGAAAAAACAAATGTAGATACTTGCTATTGATGACTGGCTCAATATCCATCGCAACTTTTATGACACACGCATTTGAATTCCATAGATTCAGAAAATGTTTTCTAAATTCACCAAAAAACAGTTAAATTATTTGAAAGAACAGCCTAGCTTCTTGATGCTTTGTAATTTATGGTTCAAAAATATTATCAACCCAAAAAAAGAAAAATCACTATTTCCTGGAAAATCTGTTGCTCGTTTGCAGTACCTAGAGTCAAATAGGTAATTAAGGCAGTGTTATGTAAATTGGAAAGTTATATACATCTTTTAAATATTCACAATTTTTATCTCTTAAAAATATTCATTGTGATTCCATATTGTGCAAAACACCCAGGTTTCATCCAGTTCTCCCTAAACTGTTGTTGGTTTCAGACGCTCACTTTATAGACTTTAGTAACATGAATTATTAATGAGCACCCAAACTTTACATATTTCTATTATTTATAAGTGACACATTGTTCTTGCTGGGTGAAATTATCATTAGAATAAAAGAATGTTCGTAAATAGTCTCAAGAGTTTGGGAAGGGACAACAATTGAAGTATCTTATATTTCAGGCACGCTCTTTAATGAGAGCATTATAATAAATATTTTATTAATACATTTGTTCTTTTCTTCCAGTCGTTGTCTTATAGGGCACGGATTTAACCATGTGGGCACCACAGCCTCTTACAGAATATTACAACATTGCAATCTCAGAGAGCCGGATTATTTTCCCCCCATTAGTGGCTTGCCCAATCTGTGCTAAAGCAGAATCTCTGCCCACTGGGCTGCAGTACTTAGTGGTAAATTATTAATCAAAATTAAAATCTATAATGCTAAACTGATGTTGTATAGGAACATTACATAGAGAAGGCTTCCTACAATGGAAAGTAGACAAAATCGAAATAGCTCTCTCGTCTATTCGCTTATGTGTGGACTGACGGGAAATACATTCTTAAGCTGAGCCAAGATTGTCTCTAGCTACCCTTTAAATTCACACATAAATCACAATTATATAGGTTACATTCCAAAGTGTTGTCACTAGCTGTTAGAATATTTTTATTTGTATTATTCTCCCCTCTCGCCCCCCTGAAATTAAATCTTTTGGTCTGTTTTTATATGTTGGATTCAGGATTTGCATGCTATATATGGAAGCTTTATAACAAATGCAGTACTTGCGTAAGCAAGACATATAGCACAGTTGCTTATTTATCACCTTCCAAGTAGTGAAAGTGTTATTGTCACTTAAAAAGTGAAACAAACAGTTACCAGTCAAGGTGTTCCCCCTCCGCCTTACCCTCCAGACACCTAGAGAATAACTGTGTTCATATCTGTTTAAAGGGGAAGTTAAATATAAAACTATAACATAAATGCATGGTTGCCATTAAACTCCACATGTTGCTGTTGCTTACTCTATAACTTTGAGCAATTATTTACCATTATATTTCCATTTAACGATATAGTGAGTTATGCAGCTCACAGCATTGGCACTTTATACACCATTACAAGACTTAGTGAATTTGTAAGTTAACATTAATTTGGGTACTATTATTACTTCTATTTTTTGTTTTCTAAATAATAGTAATAATAATTTAATATTCTCCATTCCCACTCTGTGTCCTTACCTCTATTATTCTGCAAAATTGCCCTTCTCACTGTAGTAATACAGCTATACTGGACATCACATGTAGCACTAAATTAGAGAAAACCACTCTCAAGACTTAATAGCTCAAATGAACAAATCCTTGATTCTATAATTACCAATACAGAATCTAAAATGAAAAAGACAACTGACTGAATCACATGATTCTGCTATTTCGTGATGGAAAGTCATGATTTTATTAAAGACACAGAGACACGTCTCCATCAACTGCAAACAACTGCCTGAGATTCACAAGGAAAATAGTGAACCAAACGTACTGCAAACAAAAGAGAACGCACAGGAGCCCAATGTTTAGATAATATAAAATTCAAGAAAATAACAGCATTCCAAACACATTTAAATCATCATGCAGATAAAACAATAAGGTGCACAAAGAAAACAACACATGTAACTATCCCACACCACTAGTGTACTCACCACAGCCAAAAAGGAACCTGTGAATAAAACACATCCAAAGAAAAAAAAAATAAAGGGTGGGAAGAAAAATGCAAAAATCAAACGCATCGCCGGTTGGAACAATACTTGCCCTCCTGTCTTTATAAAACCATAACTTTCCATCATGAAATAGTAAAATTATGTAATTTTGTTACAAGACACTGAGGTTCATATTCCAAGTTTAAGTATGAGCGATGAGCAAAGAAAAAAAACAAAAAAACACATGCACAATATGTTTAAAATAAAAATCACGAAATGTAGACGTACAAGACCAATTAGCCGTACGTATCAAATCATCCAGACGTCCACCAAGCAAAAAGACTTTGAAAACAGCCTCTCCTTTAGATCAGGGGTTCTCAACCCAGTCCTCAAGGACCCCCTACCAGTCCAGGATTTAAGGATTACCTGGGTGTGTCTAAGGTGTTTGTTTTCTTATTATTATTTTTCTAAACATGTTAGACACACCCAGGTAATCCCTAAATCCTGGACTGGTAGGGGGTCCTTGAGGACTGGGTTGAGAACCCCTGCTCTAGATGAATGCCCCTCAAATGCAGTGGCATCCATATTTTCCTGTGACATGATCCATTTAACCCAGTGAACCAGTCATATTAGGCACGGTAAAACAGAGTGCCTAAAGGAAAGCTGAGGACGAGAAGGATGTCTATAAGCAATTGTGCATTGCTCAAATTCCTATAAACACAAGACATATGGAAAATAAAACCAGAAAGTCAGATACGTGACCTTTCTAATAGAAGTCTTGGTACGTTGAGATATATCAAACACCTTCCCATCTTGGGTGAAAGAGCGAGCCCAAAAGTCCAGCGCCCAGATGTCAGAAACCCTCTTACATGAAATAAGGTCAAATAGGGTGACAAGCTTAGCCGAAAGTTGCCACAATGAAAGTTCTGGATTAGAAGAACACGAGTCAAAAAGGGAACGCACAAAAAGTCCCACGTAGCTAAATAGCATCATCTTGCAGGAAAGCCAAGTGCCTTAAGTAGAGGGCACACCAACAGATGTTGACTCACTGAACACTGATCAAATGAGCCAAATAAATCGCAGACCTGCAGAAATTCAACGTCCCGTATGAATGTCCAACCTTATACAGAGAAGTGAGCAATTGTAGGATAATGGTATTAGAAGACTAAACGGGATTCATGTTCCAAGCCAGGCACCAGCCCAAACCCAAGCTCCTGAAGAGTGGAAAATTATATGTTTATGAGAAGTCGACCCTGGAGAGAAAACAAGATGGGAAGTGGTATAAGAGACTGAACAGGCATACAAATCAGTTTTATCGCGAATTGTGTGGAAACCCACAGGTGCTGTCTTTCCCGGAATAGAAAAAATTACGGAGTCTTCCCCCTCCAGGTAGTGGGGACGAAGACAGAGGCAAAGTTGGACTTACCAACAGGTCTTTGATGCCATACAATCTTCAGTAAGTTAGACTGATTCAGGTTGGTAGATACATCCACAAACAGGATAGAGGTTACAACTAGTAATATATTCAATATTAATACAATAGTTAAAAATAGATTATTTTAAATAGAATAAACGCAAAATTGGAGCCAATACGCAACGCGTTTCGCCGCAGGGGCTTTATTCAGGACCTTTGTTTTGTTTCACATGATAAAGTGCTGTTTATAGGGCATCACAAATAAAAAAAAAATAGTTAGAAACTTACAAATAGCTTTTAATAAATGAAAATATAAATAAGACTAAGCTGAGAAAGGTACATGGGAAGCTACATTGATATGTAGTTGCACAATCGATGGTGATGAAAGAAGGGGTCTACAGAGTCCATAATAGCTTACTTTGCCTTGGGTGTTGTATACCTGGGATTTTTCATTTTTTTTTTCTTTTGGGTGTATTATTTCTTTGCCGCTATTGTGGTTCGGTAAAGAAAGGGTTAAGCAATATCAGCCTCCTTGTCTTGTAATAACATCAAAATTGCAATAAATCAAAAGCCCAAGAGCATCAAAACATCATTGGATATAAAATTAAAAAAAATCACTTTAACTTTAATGGGGTTCTAGAGCCCCAATGTTTTTGCAGCAACATGTCCCCTTTATCAGGGTGATTTTTTGGGTTTTAGTTTCGGTATTCTTTCCTTGTTTTTATGTAAGGCCTGATGAAAGTGCTTTTCTATAATTTAAAGCCAATATAGCACTCCGCAATTGGACATTGAATGGAGATGTGTATTCGTACCAGTTTAACTTACTGGCAGTATGGCCTCTTTCATAACAACAATGCAAATGAAGTTACACTGCAAGATAATATTAGCAGCTGTTTAAGCCATCTAATGGAAATAGCCTAAATCATTGTTTGTCATGAATGAGGAGAGCTGTTTAAGGGTCATCTGCAAATGTACCACTTCTTGTAAATATATATATATATATATAAATCCACCAGCAAAATGATGAATTAAACTATTTGCACCCTGCTTACACTACCTTTTGCAAACGCTTTAAATCTTTTTTTTTTTTTCTTCTTCAATGATTGCTAAACGGCTATAGGAGGCTCAGCATTGGTATTTTTAAATATTATTTATGTAGTACCAATATATTTGGTCTTTACTACACTGGTACCTACCTGTAGAGGATGAAGCTGTGTACCTCTCTATCTCATCTATTTTGTTTTGTTTTGTGCCCCTTGTTCTGTTACATAGCAAGTACTAAATTCTGATTATCAAAGGAAAAAAAACAAACCTGTTTCTTCCAGGCTGGAGCGGTGAAAGATTATATTAAGATGATGCTTGAAAATGAAAAACTGAAATTCCTGGTATTTGCTCATCACCTGTCCATGCTGCAAGCATGCACTGAGGCAGTCATTGAAAGCAAGGTAGGCTTATCAGATATGCAGACTTAAAGGGGAACTGTCACTTCATAGAATTTTTAAAATATTACTTCAAGTATCATAATCACCTGCAGTGGTTTTGATGTTAGGACTACTCTTGCCCCGTTTCGTGGTAAAGGGGCAAAACATTTTGCAATGCGTTGCCCTCTTACCTGGTCATTTCCGAGGCCTGGTCTCCTCTGTGACTGGCTGTGACACCTATCTGGCTGTTGAATTGGATGCCGATCATGCCGGCCATTCATTAGGTAAGAGACAGCTGTGCATAGAAATATGCACAGAATTGACATTAGTCAGCTCGGAACTCGAGTTCTGGACTGGCTGATGACGTCTCAATGACTCTGTCGGAGGTGGAGTTACACATCTATCTGCAGATTAAATAATCTCCGTATGAGCAGCTTTTCATAGCAACACACTGCACATACAGACTGCAAGCACCATAAGCACTTCAAATCACCAACATGGCTACAGCATTATGTTTATGCTTATATTTTATACTTCTATTTTACAAATAAGTGCTTGTGATGTTTGAAAAAAAATGCTTCTTTCTTGACTCCCTGTCAATCACTGTTATAAGCTCTGTTGTAAAGGAGAGCACAGGAGAGATAAAAGAATATGTGGGCGATTTATCATAGTATTGTGTTATAAAAGTGGGCCAATCACCATGAAAATGTTGGGCAATCCCCTTTACGCTTTTTCACCCCTTTTTTTTTTTTTTTATAACAGAACACTTTGATAAATATTCCTTAATGTCTATATTTCTGATTCTGCAATGGAGCATGTGCCTTGGCTGTGCCAGGAATTTATAGGATTATGGTGCCAGTTGCTAAATATTTAATGTATGTTTAACATAAATCCGCACACACCTTGAAAAAAGGTTAATGCAAGTTATAGGCGATTTCTAAAGTTTTATTCAGTGATGTTCCCCTTTAAAATATATTTTGCATTCCAGTCAACTGTAGGGAACATGAAGGCCTGTGCCAGTGCCTATACATAGATCAATTTAATTTTCAGTGAATATGCAGGAAAAAGGTGGAGGAAACGTCCCTGTGAAGGTAACAAATGATTTAAAAATAAGACTTGGGAAGAGTACATCTATAGTTTTACAAATATTACCCATACACTTGAAGAATGCTGTTTGCAGTGAAAAAAATACAAGGGAAATAAGGACCCTAAAATTAGTGAAGAGCCCACGTACCCCTACGATCTCTGCAGTACGTGGTGCCTGAAATATTATCTTTATGCAAACTGATTGGGTTGATTTTCTAGATTGAGAACTCCTCTGTGTAAGTCTTAAAATTAGTGAACTATGTTGAGGAATCCAACCTACACAAAGAGAAAAAGTCTGAATAGAAAAAAAAAGACTTGTGTAACTTATATGACAATATCAAACTCTGGTTTTTGCACTCTTAAAAAGAAAAACACTGCAGGTTGGGAGGGAGGATGAGCTTAAACCCCCCCTCCCCCCAAACTAATAATTATTTAACCTAATGAAAAGTAATAAAAAAATAAATAAAAAAAAAACGTAAAGTACATACTGCATCTGATCTGTGTGGTTCTTTGGAGTGTTGTTTCATGCCCACTTTGTCATAAGATGAATGTAAAATTTCAGCCATTGATTCCCCATTTTCAGATATAGGTTGGAGGTCCAAGTTTGATTGGCTTATCGGAACTCCATGTCAATTCTGTGCATATTTATATGCACATAATAATAATAATACAGGGCTCTTCATGTGCTGCCCTCTATAGGATGTACATTTCAACAGCAGCTGGAGAGCCAGAGTCTGAATGAAGTAAGGTGCCATAAGCTGACTTTTCTTTTGTTTGTTGCTTTGGCTCAGCATCACGTCACGGTTTTCGTCCACAACAGCTGCCTTGCCAGTGGTAATCCATCTCTGCCTTGAATCCATTTCCAGGTGCGCTACATCCGTATTGATGGGAGCGTTCCATCTTCTGAAAGAATTCACTTGGTTCACCAGTTCCAGAATGACCCAGATGTCCGTGTTGCAGTCCTAAGCATTCAAGCTGCTGGTCAGGTAAGGGGTACATTTTGGGGCAGGAGGGACAGTTGACATGTGAAAAGGTGAAAATGTCTTTGTGGTGCAAGAATAAGGCAATAATGTGAGCGGGATTAAGATTTTTTTTTTTAACATTCTTATTATTTATTATTCAAGCCATTTTATCTACTGTGACATATGACTGTTAGAAGCAATTCTTTACAGTAATCCATGTTTCCCAGCAGCTTGTTCTAGCTTTTATGTGGCTAAGCCATTATAAATTTAATTTGTAATTATTGTGCGTAGATGTGACCATTTTTCACGGTAGATGTTGCCATCTTTAAACTAACATCTTTAAATCTGTACCTTCTTCAAATTCCTGTCTCCTCAAAGACTGCTCGTGAAATATATATTTTTTGAATTCTATTCAAGTGAATAGCAGTAATTTGGTTGGAGAATTGTGTTTCGATTGTATTATTTTATCACATTCTTAATCTCATGTTGAAAGCCACATTAGTCAAAGAAAACCCTCTTTTCATCATGATCATTACTCTACTGGCTGATCACGGTTTTTGTCTAATTAAAAAGCTCTTAGAAAACTCATAATTTAAAACTAGTGTTTGCAATATAATTTGTTGCAGTGTGAGAAAATGTAATTTTGCCGAAAAGGCGATGGGTTTGTTGAATACCTTTCCTGCAGGACAAAAAATCAAAACAAAAAGAGATTACATTAATTGATTGTAAACATACATGGGTTAAACATAGTTATCACCTGGACAGATAAATCTCATTAATGATGAGGAAAGACTAAAGTTTTATATTGATGGAAGAGTAGGTACAACAGATGGGCCTTGCAGTTCTTATCCATCTTAACTTAACAGTCTTAGCTTTACCTATTTTTTTTAAATAAGCTTTAACCTGTGGTCTTACCTTAAAAACTGAGCTACTAGTCAATTACAGCCTTTACCTTGTCTTGAAAGTCAAGCAAATAGCCAATCACAACCTCATAGTGATGTATATTTAATTATTTTAAGTTTAAAAATGAATGCATCATCGTATGTTTGCTATTCCCAAGGTATTATTAGCAATATTCTATATTGGTGTCTGTTAACTTGTTTCTCTGTTAGGGGCTAACGTTTACGGCTGCCTCTCACGTTGTATTCGCTGAATTGTACTGGGATCCAGGCCACATCAAACAAGCAGAGGATCGATCACATCGGATAGGGCAGAGCAACTCTGTGCACATCCATTATCTTATTGCCAAAGGAACCCTGGACACTCTCATGTGGGGGATGTTGAATCGAAAGGTACCCTATCGTTTTCATGTACTTTTTTTATTTATTTTTTTAATAAAATGCACCTGTTGAAGTTTGAATCTTTTTAAACTGGAAAGACAGCATATTACAGTGTTTTGTGATTCACTATGTCTATTTTAAGGAAAGTAATTAACTTTGGACTGTCTAGTCTTCTTGTCCATGTAAACAAAATAATCTATTAAAAAATAAAAAAAGGCAAGGCATCGTTTTAATGAAGACTGAGTCACACAGAAGATGTCATCTTTTCATCTGTACCCATCTTTTTTTTTTTTTTGGCTTTTACACGCCCACTCCTTCTCCGTTTCAATTAATTTGCTTCCTCTGTCATTCAATGAAAGAAAAACAAAAGATTGTAGCGGCATTGGTGAGGCGGACAGGTTGTATCTGAGAAATGTGCTGTCGATATCTTCAAATAAACTAGCACAGGTGTCAGGTCTGAAGTTTCTTACACAAATTGTAATGTAACATCCACGTCTTGGGTGCAGAAATAACCTGACATTACCTAAAAATAAACACACAACCGTAGGCTTCGTTTTAATAAGTCAGATTCTGAAGAATGTTCTCTGGTTTTGTACAAAATCATAATGGTAGAGACACTCAGACTGTAAATAAAGTCCACCGAGAAGTACAGTCTCTGTATTTTTCTCTTTTTTTAAAATTGTTTTAGTTATCTCTTTATTAACAAAAATTCCCTTGTACTCTGTAGAATATAAAACTTTCATTGCTAAATGTAACTCTTGGAAAAAATGTATTTAATTTTAGCCAAAAAAAAAGTCAAAGAATAAACACTATAATTGCACTTTATTGTAAAGATCTATTAGTACCAATCAAGAAATAAAAATGTGTTTTTTGTTGGTTTTTTTTGAAAGTCAACTGTATCTGATTGTCTGCATTGCAGACATTTCAAGAGAGAGACAGTCGGGGCGTTTGCTATAAACTGTAGCAAATTAAAGTCCGAATTGCTAAATTTGGGCTACAATAGCCAAACTGCGACTTCAGTTTCATTGTAGAATTTCCCTGATTAGTCAGTTCTGCCTATAATTTGCAATTCAGATATCAGCTTGCTACATTTTGAAATAAATTCAGTAGTCTTTAAAGATCCCTGAAAAAATTCCATTATCAGTTGTAATATATAGAATGTCACAGTTAATTTGTGGTCTTTTCGGGGTGAGATTAGGTGTAGTATCTCTTTACTATAGAAGCAAGTTATTGTCAGGCACTATTGCTGTCTGTTTGATTCATCCTCTTTTTATGGGTCAGTTAAAGCTATTTTGCCTGTTCTTTATAACCTAACCTGTTGCTTTTTTGCCTGTTCTTTATAACCTAACCTGGACGAACCTCCATTAAACCTCATTCTTTTAAGCCTGGATAATTGTCTTCTTCCTGTCTGTTCTATTGTCTTATGAAGTTATCTTTTACATGTGTTTTATTGGTAATCTTCTTATACATAGGCAAATGTTACAGGAAGTACTTTAAATGGGAAGAAGGAAAAATTACAGGCTGAAGAAGATGATAAAGAAAAATGGGATTTCCTGAGCTTTGCTAAGTCTTGGACCCCAAATGAAACTTTAGAAGATCTGAAAGATGACCTTCTCTTCACTCACGTAAGAATTCTTTCCCGTTAAAGACTCCGTTCTGGAAGAGTGTTGTTGTTTTCACTGTCAGAGTTTAATGAAAGATCTGACATTCAACCACGACAGTTCTTTCATATCTTGCTGCACGCTAGGGATACACTCATCCGATGCCCAGAGGCTGCTGGGGACTTTCAGGTCACTTAAACAGTGCTTATAATATTACTTTAGAGTATGAAATACAATAGAAATGTACAAGCATAGAAACAACCATGAAACACTGTGGTGTTTGTTCCACCATTATACTATTCCTCTAGACTTGATAAGATTTATCATAACCTGTATCATTGTTCTGAAAACTAATGGATCTGAGAGAAAAGCATTTTGGAGTCAAACACTGTTATTGGAGTATAGTCAAAAAAAAAAAAATCATAAAAACCAACAACAAAGAACAGATTCACAGAAAGAAATGTATTGTATTTAGCGTATTCCTGAGCTGCTAGTCTTATAAGGAAATGGGATATGGTCCTGCTATCAGCTTAGTAAGGTACCAGTTTGTGAATTCAAGGGGGGGAGAGGGGCATGGAAGGGGCTGAGTAGATCCATTGGTGAAGGATTGGTTTTCGAGATGCAAGTGATGTTACTTTAATGGCATTGCATGTTGAGTTACTAGTGAGAGATTTAGTCCTAGGGTGAACCTAGATTGTTGTAGCTTGGCCAGGTCAACTCTGGGGCATTTCCCTGCCACATAAAAGTGAACCATATTGTATTGATCTGTTTTGCATCTTTATTCTTGATTATGAAGTGTAACATTTGAAGAGGGTATACCAGTTTGTTAGCAAGGATTACTTGGATAACACAAGCCATTATCATAAGCTTAAGACCCCAGTGGTATTTTTTTGAAAACTCTAACTGGCTTTTGACTCCATAAGGAAAGTACCTAATATTTGTGTTTGCCTTTATGGTCATGTTAAATGGGGATGTTGTAAAAGAAGTGTAAGCATCCGTGACTGCTACATTGACATATTTCAAACACTTTATATACTTTGATACATATAGAATCATGGCCTCATAGGTTCATCTCAGATGCCTGAGTATGGGATTATTCATACCTTATTCGTTTTCAAATGTAGACATAGCCCATGCACCTACTAAAAGTGTTCCTGTTTGTTAAATAGCCAAGGAAATGCCATAAGCTAGTAAGCAACGAGTTTTGAACTGTACTTTTGCAGGGTATCTAACTATGAGTTTGGCAAGATGTCATAGAAACCGCATGGATGTGCGGCAGTAAAACAAGAATAAACATGTGTGCAGGAATTAGCACTGTAGCAGAAAAAAATAGCATGGTCCTAGAAAAAAAATGAACAGAACAGAGTTTTGTCTGTGGTTGGCTGTCCAAAATGGTAAAAACACTATAACGTACAATTAAGCCTCCAAGTCCAGAGAATGACTGTGAGTAGACCGAATTGAACCATACTAATATGTCAGCATGGCAGTAACCAGTAATGTCCATGTGTTGTGATGGAAAGATAGTGGAACTTTGGTGTCCACTACAGTCTGAGCCCGTGTGATATATAGGTACATATGAGTCGCTTAATGTGGTGGAAAACACGAGGGTAGATAAAATAAAGTATTTACAATGCAGATGTTGTGTGGTTTTGCTTTTAAGAGTCAAATTATTAATTGAGTGAGGGTAGAGTATCTTCACAATGATATCACATGATTGGTAGCACAGTCAATGTTCCTTGTGGTTTGGAGCACTATCAGTTTTTGGCGGTATAATATGATAAACGAGCCTCGTAGCATATACAAAAAAAATTACACAGTGGTCATAGTACTAGGTGCTCAAGACACTTACGTGTGGTATCCCCTTAACCCACACCTTAAATGGAATGCAAGAAACGAAAACAGTTGGGAGTGGAGCACAGTAAGCAATTATGTTATACATACATATTAGCCCATGTATAATGGGGTAGAAGTAGATTCTAAAATGAAAAACACACAAAAGAAACCAATAGTGTAAGTCTGTATAACAAATAAATGTGAGAGAAGATAGCTGGAATCACTCACAAAGGTGGAGCCAAAAGGGGACACTTGGCTCTGGTGGTATTCGCCTGTGGATCGAATTCCAATGCAATGGTACGACACTTTGTGGGTAAAATAAAGATATTTTATTAAGTAACAAAAGTAAAAGTCTTATTGGGTATAAAAGTAAGGCGGCAAACAAATATCCAATACGCCTTTTCGCCAAATTCGTCTCCCTCAGTTTGATAGGTGTGATAGGAGTAGTTCATTATCGGGATCTTTAAATAGGAGATGAATTCGTAGTTCCTGGGCTTTTTGAGTGTGTTGGAACGCAACTTGCGTTCCAAGAGTTGATTGGTACTTCCGCCAGTATATTACTTCCTGTTTGCTTCATTTGAATTGCGTTACAGTACGTGGTGACGTCTTTGTTGTAATGAAACGCATGGTGCGTTCCAGCGCTTATAATGGTGTCATCTATATCCGGGTTTCGGAAATGGGACGCAACTTGCGTTCCAGCCCTCGGTAAAATCTATCTGAGTTTATATAAGTCCAATATAATAATAAAAATGGCAACTCTATCTATTATAGGTAGTTAGATTGATGACAAGTATGACAAGTAAAATCAAATGTAGTGGGATAAAGTGCATAGTGGACACGCTATTACTGAGAGTATTATCATAAAGAAGACAAGCGATACTGTATTTTAGAAACAGAAGGTCTACATTTTTTAAAACAACAATCAATATCTATAAAAAATAAGATTTGCTTTTCTTACCCATATAACGAAATAAAGATAGAGTGAAAAAATAGATGGGTTGTTCACTTTTAAAAGTTATATTGAAAGAATTGTGTTTTAAAAGGTGACATAAGTTTGAAATTTTGGTATAACCCATAGATGATAATAATAAATTCATAGATAAGTGTTTTTTTGGTTTTTTTAAATGGCATAGTTCGAAATCTTGGTTGAGCCCATGGGGTAACAAGGTATTGAAATTGAATCGACAATCCGTTATTCTCTACAAACTTAGCTGCATGGGGTGGTAACCCATGGATATCTCCAAAGCAACCCATGATTTTAGCTGAGCGTGTTGAATTAATATATGAATATTGCAGAGGGCCATCGCATAGTAGGCTTATAAAACTCCTGAGGATGGGGTGCTAGGAAAAAAGTCACCCAGATTAGGCTGAACAGAATACCTATACAAAAGGAAAGATGTTTTGCCCTGCTGGTGATAATAATGGAAAGATGATTGGCAGGAGATAACTTATTAAGAAGCAAAGTTCCAATACTGTACGTATGCTTGGAGTGGTCTCTTCCCAGGAAATCCGCGACATTTTTTTGATTTATGTAACGTTTGTGACATCAGTACATATCCTACCAGCAATGGATTTTTTTTTAAAACCAATATATGGTCATTTTGCAGCTGGCGGGGCATGAGACTTTAAAATTAGTGTTTCCTATTTTTTTTTAAACACAGGCTTCAATATTGCTAGCTTAGTTTCTAGGCCATTGATGGATCAACTTCATATCAAATGATACTCAGACAGCCTTTCAGTTAGCCATCACTGATATACATTATATATTGTATGTAATTGTTTTAGACACCTGTGATGTAGATCTTTACACAAGTGTGCTACTTTTAGACTCAAAGACCTGTTTCTCCCCCATTGTATTAAGTAGACTTCCTAGTTACTATAGCAACAACATCCCATGCTAAAGTGCTTTTTTTATCAAGCCAATAGGAGCAAAGGACCCACCACCCACACATGCTGGGTGCAGCTTATAGGTTAATTTACAATTCGTTCTACAAGGTGTTTTTTTTTTAATTAATCTTATGTAGGTTTTTTATTTATTCCATTTTAAAACTTAGAATAAACATTGCTCTATAAGCCTTTTCCTTTTACTCCAATTACACAGATTTGATGCACAGCACAGATTTCTGAGAGTTGGAGCGGGTGTTGACATTCTACAGTAGAACGCTGAAAACCAGTACAACTTTCTTGAAACCAATGCAGTGACTATAAAGCACTGATTTGCATGATTTTATTGGATAAGATAAACATTTCCAAAGAGAATTAAGGAAGTGTCATGGTTGGCTGAGTCACTTCCTCGGCTTGGCAAAGGTCGCTACCGAAGCTGCAAAGCCAGGGAATTTATAGCCAATATAGAGAAAACCAGAGGTACTGTGTGCAAGCAAAGAAGATAAACTGTTACATAAAAATGTTGAATTCAGTACGTACCTTTAAAAAAAAAAAAAAAAAATAGTTTTGCACACATTATGTACCTGTCAGGCTATAGACTGTTGAAATAGTTCAAACCGAAGCATAGAATACAAGTTTCATGAGATGAAGCAGTTGTTTACAATTATCTTCAGTCTTTTAGCATTCAGACAGCACCATTTTGCAAGTTAAATATTCTCTTAGGTTTTACTTCCACTCATGAAAAAGTGAGTTCTGTTACTTGCAATGGGTGCCCAGTGATAAACGGAGTGTGTCAGTCAATGCACTCAGTCAACACTGAACCCCAAGCCAGTGCTTCCCACTTAGCACAGTGGCCAGGAGTAGGATAGATGGAGATGGGGCCAAGTGACAGACGTGTGAGACAGAACTTCAGTATTAAATCATTAACAAACTATTTATTTAAAACCATAAGGTAAGTTCCCACTGGGGACTTCAGGGCCATTATTTTCGTGAGTTGTCCATTTTGCGTGTAATTTCTGTGTATTTACAGTGATAAATCCGTAGCAAAGAATTTGCTCTTGTGATCATGACTTTTGAGTTAAAATGTGTGGATTTTGTTAAATGCAATGTGGATTCTCTCATAAAGAAAACCGTTACATGTAGCTGCTTAGTGTAATTCATAAAGGCAATGACAAAGAACATGTTTAGCTGTGAATTGTAAGTTATGGCACATTCAAATGAGGTGCTGGTAGCAATGGCTACACCCAGCACTCCCAAGCAACCAAGTCCTGCTGAATCTTCAGAGCAGAGGTATCATCTCTGGAAGATTGCCCACCCACCCCTCCCCACACCATCCCACCCCATGGTCGACAACTTACTTATAGATAGTGCACATCAGCTGGTTTCCTTAACACACCAATCAAATCACTAAACCTCTCCTCACCTGAATTTATTTAACACACTGCATCCTTACATTGGTTTAATCACTCATTGATATTTGTGTGTTTGTATATATGATCTACATATCTATATAATACACTTTTTCTAATGTTCTCCCTTCTATTTTTCACTTTAACACTAACTTCTCTCATCACTAAAATATCCCTATCCTTTCACTCACCTGTCCCTAGCAACACCATAATTATTACTTCCACCTTACTCCCCTCCCCTCTCTATTCATCCCATGCACTCTACACATACCTTTCCAGCCTATCTCCACCAACTCCTCCCAAATCCTCTACATACATACCCTCCTACAAAACTTTCAAATCCTACTCCCACCTTCACTTCCTTTCTATCCTTCTGCTCCTAGCTGCTGGTGATGTCTCTCCTAACCCCGGCCCCCTCGCAACAAACTCAGCACATACTAACCCAAGGATCCACACTAATCTCATACCCATCTCATGTTCCTCTAAATCCTCCTTCAATACTGCCCTCTGGAACGCACGCTCTGTTTGCAATATAACTAAATCCACTGCTGTCCATGACTTCTTCATCTCTCGTTCTATTGATTTACTAGCCATAACAGAAACCTGGCTCTCCCCCTCTGACACTGCCACCCCTGCATCTTTGTCCTTCGGTGGTCTCCAACTTACCCACAACCCAAGAAACTCTGAATGTAAAGGTGGTGGTGTTGGTTTTCTCCTCTCCCCTCACTGCTCTTTTAAACCTCTTCCCACCCCCCCTTCTCTCTCTTTCCCATCATTTGAAATACACTCAATTCGCCTTTTCAAGCCCTTCTCTGCTAACATTGCTGTTATTTACCGCCCCCCTGGTTCCCCTCTTCTCTTCCTTGACCACTTTGCTGCCTGGCTACCCTATTTCCTCTCTTCTAACATTCCATCCCTAATTCTCGGGGACTTCAATATTCCTATAAACCCACCTTTGACCTCTGCAGCCACCAAACTACTTTCCATGACTTCCTCCCTCGGGCTATCGCAGTGGGCAGATTCTCCCACCCATGTAGCTGGCAATACCCTTGACCTAATCTTCACTTATGCATGTACAGTATCTAATATCTGCAACACTCCATATCCACTCTCTGATCACCACCTCTTATCATTTGCTCTCACATACCCCCTCACCCAAAAACCTCAGCCTAACCCCCCTCAACTCAGGAGGGACCTTAATTCTCTTGATCTCCAACAGTTGTCAGCTGACATTGATTCACAACTGCTGTCCATCCCTTCCCTCTCCTGTCCTTCACAGGCCATCTCCATATATAACTCTACTCTTACATCTGCCTTGAACACTGCAGCGCCACTCCAAACAAGCACCTCGAGGAGGACCCGCCCCCAACCATGGCATACTAAATCAACGCGCTACCTACAAAGATGCTCCCGTTGTGCTGAACGCTCATGGAGGAAGTCTCGTACACAATCAGACTTTCTCCATTATAGATTCATATTGTGTTCATACAGTGCAGCCCTTGCCCTTGCCAAACAGTCCTATTTTTCCACTCTCATTAGTTCATGTTCCCGCAACCCCAGGCGTCTCTTTCACACCTTTAATTCTCTTCTTCGCCCTGCTGTGGCCACCCCCAAAACTAACCTTACTGCTGATAACTTCGCATGTTACTTCACTGACAAGATTGAACAGCTAAGGAAAGAATTCTCCCCTCCTTGCCTTTCTGTTTCTCAATCACACATAGATCATGCCTTTCCTACCCTTCAGACATTCTCCCCAGCTACTGACCAAGAGGTGGCTGCTCTTCTTTGCTCCTCTCGCCCCACCACTTGCCCGCTCGATCCTGTCCCATCTCACCTTATTAGATCTCTCTCCACTTGTCTCATGCCTTCTCTAACACACATCTTCAACTGCTCGCTCTCCTCTGGCATCGTCCCTGCTGACCTTAAACATGCCACTGTAGTACCTATACTAAAAAAACCATCCCTCGACCCATCCACCCCCTCTAACTACCGTCCCATATCCCTGCTCCCTTTTTCCTCAAAGCTTCTGGAAAGACTTGTCTTTACCCGTGTGTCTCATTTCCTCAATTCCAACTCTCTCCTTGACCCTCTTCAATCTGGCTTCCGCCCTCTCCACTCTACAGAGACTGCCCTTATCAAAGTTACTAACGACCTAATCGCAGCTAAATCCAAAGGCCACTACTCCATACTAATTCTTCTTGACCTCTCAGCGGCCTTTGACACCGCTGATCATGCTCTCCTTCTTCAAACTCTTCAATCGCTTGGTCTCTGTGACTCTGTCCTCTCATGGTTTTCCTCTTATCTCTCCCAACGCTCATTCAGTGTCTCCTTTTCTAATGATACCTCCTCCCCTTGCCCTGTCTCAGTTGGAGTTCCCCAAGGCTCCGTCCTTGGTCCCCTTCTATTTTCTCTTTATACTGCCTCTCTTGGCAAACTTATTACCTCTTTTGGATTTCACTACCACCTGTATGCTGATGACACCCAGCTATATCTCTCCTCCCCGGACCTCTCCCCTGCCGTCCTGCAACGTGTCACTGCTTGCCTTTCTTCCATCTCTGACTGGATGTCCTCCCGCTTTCTGAAACTCAATCTCTCAAAAACTGAGCTCCTTGTCTTTCCTCCTCCTAATACTGATCCTCCTCTTTCGCTCTCCCTCCAAGTTTGTGGTACCAACATCAGTCCATCCTTGCAAGCGCGCTGTCTTGGCGTCATACTTGACTCTGGTCTCACCTTTGAGCCTCACATCCAGCATGTTGCCAAATCCTGTAGATTCCATCTTAAAAACATAGCCCGCATCCGCCCCTTTCTCGCACCAGATACTACCAAGGAGCTTGTCCATGCTCTAGTAATTTCCCGCATGGATTATTGTAACCCTCTCCTGATTGGTCTCCCCAATAGCCGTACTGCACCCTTACAGTCCGTAATGAATGCTGCTGCTAGATTGATTTTCCTCTCTAGTCGATTCTCTCACACCTCACCCCTCTGCCAGTCCTTACATTGGCTTCCTGTATGCTATAGGAGTCAATTCAAGGTACTAACTCACACCTATAAAGCACTGAACAACTCTAGCCCCTCTTATATCTCCTCACAGATCCATAGGTATGTCCCTTCTCGGTCTCTCCGTTCTGCCCGTGACCACCTCCTGTCCGTTGTCCGCACTCGTACGGCCAACTCGCGCTTGCAGGACTTCTCACGGGCGGCTCCCTTCCTATGGAATAGCCTGCCTACCGCCATCAGACTCTCCCCTAGTCTTGCATCTTTTAAGAAGTGCCTTAAAACCCATCTCTTTAGGAAAGCTTATGGCCTCCAAGACTAACCCTTACCTCACATACCTGTCTCTTGCCCTCTCCTAAAGGGCAGCCCACCTTATTTGATTGTAAATTCCTGTCCTAATGTGTTTTACACCCCACCTCCTATAGAATGTAAGCTCGTTTGAGCAGGGTCCTCTTCAACCTATTGTTCCTGTAAGTTTATTTGTAATTGTCCTATTTATAGTTAAATCCCCCTCTCATAATATTGTAAAGCGCTACGGAATCTGTTGGCGCTATATAAATGGCAATAATAAATAAATAAATGGCTTACAAATTGATAAATTAGTCAAGTGCAAACCTAGATAATGCAATCTGTAAAGGCAGCAAGTGGTGCAAACTGTTCTTTATTCCCCCCCCCCCCTCCCCCCCCAGTTTGCAGCAATTTTAGGTTTTTCATTACTTGCATGCTTGCCTGTTCTTGCATAGCCCAGAGCATATTGTATAATTTAACCCCTGAAGCGCCTTCCATGCAGGAGCATTCATGGATATGACACTATTTTAGGAGTACCAGAGACTGCATGTGGTTCTGTTATCACGGGGCAATATGTGTGTTGCAGAGGTGTCTTTTCAACAAAAAAACAACTTGCCTCCAAGTTTTACAAATTTTAGTAATGTTACTAATTTACTAATAGTGCATTCAAGGAAATAAAAAATATTGCCTTGATTGTTGTTTAGGATAATGTTTAGTTCCCATCTTGGGGAAGCATTTGTCATAAATGCCACAGAAGCATTATTATTTTTTTTATTATGTATTGAAAAACTAAAACATTTGTTTTGTAATTTCTAGCCACATAAGTAAGTCATCCTTTAATGGTCACACCTACTGTTCCCACCAAATATGTACTAGGAATAATCTAACAATAATACGATACAAATTGCATATATATTCATTTTAACCCAATTCCCAGAAAGTTGCTATGGCAACCGCTGCCGAATTGGCTTTGACCACAGTACAGTAATTCTATAAAGTAACAGGCCAGAAAAATCTACTGGGGCTAAATATAGATAACACACAACACGATTATATCAGGACTTCTTAATAGGGAACAAAGCTGATTTTTGAGGGGCTGTGGAAACCTATTCTGTCTTCTTCAGGGACTTGTTTGCATGGATCAGGGGTGCTTCCACCCAGTGGTTTGCACTGCAATGCAGATATTCCTTAAGAAAATCATTGTTGCTATTTTAGCTCTTGCACAAGAATATGTTAAACCTTGTGTCGCATAAGGATTCTAATCCTTACACCTTGTATTATAAACAGTAATTCAGAGCAAATGCTATTGATAACATGTATAGTAACACTACGTTAAAAAAAAGCAATAACTCAGTGCATAGCAGTGATCACCTTTTGGCACTGCACACATTGTGGACTATATTTCCTATGGTTCTCATGCTCATTCTAACAGAGCTTCCAGCCTGAGATGGGCACGTGACCCTGGACAGTCTTGTGAGATGCAAATTGGATTGGATTGTGGGTACATAACCAGTTACTATTTATTAATATAAACGGTAATGTCTAACTTAAAAATAATATATATTATTTCTTTAAAAATATAGGGTAACCTTCAAGACTCTATTCAAGTCAAAGCAGCCCAGCATTATGTATATGAAAATAAAGGATATATTAAGCGCTAGATCAATGAGCGGATGTAACGAGCGCTAGATAAGTAAAAAAACAAACAAAACAAGTTAAACAAAAGAAACAGGTTGCATTGCATTACCTTGAGGGAGGGATATTACAGACTCCTATGGGGGAAAGCAGCGAAAGGGGAAGCACATTCCCCAAGACGCCTTTTTATCGGGTGGCTCTCCTCGGACTCCCCCCCCCCCCCCCCCCCTTCTCTTTCTACCCCCTTCTCTGAGACCTCGGACATTCGAGGCACTTCCTCTATTTTTTCTTTTTCTTTCATCTCTTAGCTCCTTATTTTTATGGTCCGACCGTACATAATGGAAATACAAGTGTATAACGATAGTCATGGGAACAATAGTACGCTCACGTACTAAGCTCTGTTGTTTTATCCCTTTTCTTCTCTCTGCAGCACGTGTGCGGTAGTCATATATCATATGTTATCTGTTTACTGTTTTATGTACTATTAAAAACCAGACGGGATATCCAAGCATACATAGAGTTGTGACCTACCTACCTAAAATTAGAGATGTAAATACAACTAGCAGTCTCTGGTTACGGGATTTGTGTGACCTTGCCTGTTTACTCATTTTGCTACTGTAAAATGCCATGATCACAGTGTACATGCTTGTTTATTCCGAATCCTATGTTGCTGTACGTATACTACTTGTGATGTCTTGTACTGGAATAAATAAAGAATTAAAAAAAAAAAAAAGAAACCGGTTGCGCCAAAAATGAAAAAAATAGAGGATCTAAATAGGATCTCTAAATACAATAATACAAATTGTCTTAACAGTCCAGAAATAAAAGGTCAAAAAGATACCAGATAAGCAGTGTTAGAAATTATGGTCCTTCATCCAATATTCATAAAGTGCTTGTGGGACCACTTCGGTCAGATAGCAGAATATGGAAGAGAACATAAACAGATAAAGACCAATAGTGCACTATAGTAGTAAAATATAGAACAAAAACGCAACTCACATATGATGGAGCTATAACAAGCTCTAGAAAAACAGCATGCAATGATATTGTATCCCCACTTGCAGGATATTCTTTGGATAGTGGTTCACAGGAGGTTGATGGTATCGATGGGCATATGAAACGACAAAAGAAGTAGCCAATAGTGTTCTCTATTGTAGTAAGTACACACGCAAGCAATAGAAATATACTTACAATAGATGGAGCAGACTGAATGCTCTATGTATTGGGTATCCCACCCTGGATTCTTTGCACAGTAGTCCGCAGGAATATATGAAGGTAAATCTAGATGCCAGGTGATAAATATAAAAGAGGAAAAATAAACTAAAAAATAAAAAGTATATGGCTCACATTAAATAGTAGGGCAGCCAAAAAATACTTTATGTAGTGTAAATAAATAAAACCACAAAAGGCTAGATGCCTTGTGAAATGGGGCAGCAAACAGTGTGTGGATCACCATATGTTCACAATTGCAGTAAAAGAAAAACAAAAGGCAACGCTAATGAACATATAGAATTTTCTGAGCGAGGGGTAACTTCCACAGACATATACAATATGCAGCATTATGTACATACATTTTGTGGTTCTAAACCAGGCACCTTAAATGCTAGCAACCAGATGTTTCTAAGTAGCAACTCACGTGATTATCTGGCCATCTATTACATTCAAAGAATTCTGGGAGTTGTAGGCCATTAAATCAGGAGGACAGAGTCTGCGAATGCAAACATTGAATTAGTATCTCATGTTTTTTTTTGTTTTTCATGAAACATACTGATTTATGTAGTATACACACTTCTTGTGTTCATCGTTCCAGACTGGGCTGTTGGGTTGCCCTAGCACTTCTGCAAAACCCACAGTTTTAATACATAGTGGGTCCTTCTAGTTAGTGCTGTCAAGCAAAAATGTTTTGTCTCTGAGAAAAAAGTTGTTTCAATGCTAGATATTTTCATTTCCAAACATTTTCTTTTACTTACTGTAATGTTATTTGGAATAGATTCTCTGCTACAAACACAATCATATCCCACTCCAGACAATTTGCCAACACCAGACTAGACAAGGTTAAAGTGACACCTCACTTCCTAAATACAAAATAATTTAAAAATCACTGTTTAGTAGATATACCACAAATTAAAACTTGCATGCATTTAATTATGCATTTTTTTCATTGGAGTTGCATTTAAAAACCGCTTGCAAAAACTGCAGATCTCTTGTTTGTTGCCTTTGCAAGCCCTCCCCTTCAATCCCTGCTCAGACTTTCTGTGGCTGTCCAATCAAAAACTTCCCAATGCAGCTCAATGAGATGTCTTTGCAAGGCATGTGTTCTGGGCAATTGCTGCCTCTTGAATTCAGTGCAACTAAGCTAACCAAACCAGGAAATAACAGGACCTGTTGTCTGCTTGAGAAGTCAGGTTAATTTAAAAAAGTGTAAATTTCTAATGAAATCTGCACAATTTACAAAATGAAAAGGGGGGGGCACTCTTCACACACAAAGCTTTTACACAAGCTAAAGTGCTTCAGGGGTCTGGAGTCTCCCTGTAAGTTCAATGAACCATATGAGGGCATCAATCCTGTAATATTGTATTCACATTTAGAACCGAGAGCCGGGAACTTGGATATGTCCTCTTCTCACTCATGGGAGTAAGGCTCAGTATATTTTATAGTAAATAAATTTAAATCTATATTTTAATACACAAAGTGTTGACTTGAATGCTAAGAAGTTATTGGGATATTAAAGGAGAGCATTTTGCAAAAAACCTTCACGAAGCAAGGTCCCTAACCAGTCAAAGTAAATATGATTTGTAGCCAGATGATGGATGGGAGAGATGTATAATTTTTTTTATTTTAAATGTATTTACTTAGGCTTTCCTTTTAGTGCAGTAGCATGTCCCCTTCGACACCCCAGATGTTGTGGACTACGTCTCCCTTAATGCTATTTTTTGTGGATTATTATATAGTGCAGTGGTAATATCACAAACGGTTGTAAATATGCAACCATGAGATATAGAGAAAAGGTATCAAAGAAAAAGCGGTATACATGTTAAAATATCTGCACAATTTTAAATCAGATAATGCAGTAGGTGAGTAGAATAGCTTGCTTAAGGAGTGATAGACAACACTAACCATGTTATACGCTAGAAACTTTGTAAAAAGGAATATCACCGGAAAAATAAACATTTTGCCTAGAAATAGAATAAAACTAAATGAAAGCAATGTCAGCAAAACAATACACCTACGAGGCCTCCCGAGATAGTTAGGAGAGGAGTGGATGCTCAAAATATGAACTCCAACTCCACAGTAAAATAATAGAGAAATAATTAGCTCAGTGATCTCCACAGCTGACCAGGATAAATGGATGGTTATGAAGCCAGATCAAATCCCAACCCCAGAATCCAAACTAAAACCCTCCAAGGGTAGAGCAGAGTCCTGTATTTGTGGAGACGGCCGAAGGCGCAGTAGCCCAGGTGTAGGCATATGCTTCAAAAGGTGTTCGGACAGAGTCGATTCTTTACAGTCCCAGCAGGCTGGCGTTTCTGCGTCCCAGGCCGTGGTCTGGCCCGGTTACTGGTAGGAATCACGAAGGAGTGCTTGACGCTATGCATTAGAGGTTGAGGTAAGCTGCAGCTTGGCATCCACCGTGCACTGGGGTTCAGATGTCTGACTGGTCGGGACCAGACCCTTGGTTTTCAGAAGAGTACATGGCATCTGCCACGCTGAGTGGGTTATGTGCTGCTCCTCTCCCGCTTGCCAGTACAGTAGATCCCCTATTAAGGAAAGGATGCCTCTGTAGTGTAGACCGAGATAACCCCCACCGGTCAAAAGGCAGCAAGTAGCTCACTTAGAGTCTCAGGTGGCTCTGAATCGGGAAGGTGCGGACGCTTTTCCTCCCACAGATCCCACCAAGTGCTAGCACATTGTATGATAGGATCAATGAAATGTCCACAGCAGTCGCAGAAAAGGCAATCACAGCCCAAAAACAGCAAAATCGAAGGAGATAGTCCAGAGCTCTCACCAAACATTTCTATCCGGTATGTCAGTCAGGCTCCTCCCCCTCCATTATTGCTTTTAGAGCGATAATGCTGGCAAAGCTTCATTGGAGATTTATTTTCATTTACTCAGGGTGAGTTAAAGGGCATGAATATCACAAAATAAAAATCTATCCTGCACGCCAAGACTTATCTTCCCAATAAGCAGAGCTGGCACTTTCTGAACCCTGTTTCCATTTTATGACATTTTTTTTATTGCATATTTAACGTGCAAAAAGCATGGGTATATGCAAGGAGAAGACATCAATTATTAATGTTACATTTACTATAATCACATTTTTACAACTAAACCAAATGTATTAATTAAAATGATGTTTGAGCGAACGTGCTTGTATTAGACGGACTTCCCTTATACTCTGCCTTACATCTCAAGGCAGTGATGGTTCACCTTGGCACCATAACTACAATTCACATCATACTCGGGCAGCCTATAAAATGTAATTCACAAATTTCTGCATTGCCTGGTCGTTCTGTCATATCAAACATATTGTATAGCCAAGATGCGTATATTGTAATAAATAAATACAAGAATCTTTACGGTACGTCTTCTGGCTTAGCTGTGCTGTGCGAGGAAGGCCATCCTTGGCCTTTTTGCTTGAATGCACCACTTATTTACGAAGACTATGCAGAACTTGAAGCTATGAAACCATCCCAGCTTGCATTTTTAAGACACTCGGTGATAGGATGCCCACATTTGTGAGCTCATTCTAGCTCTGGTTATCAGTACAGTTTTTGGTCTTTTGACCAAAGAGGAATGAAGAAGGATGTCCCCAAGTGCAAGTGTAGGAGATGCACTAATATAGTTTATTTTTAAAAATAATAGAAAATAATGACGATTTTCTTTTAAGTTGGAACACTCTGAAATATTATCAAACAGAAACACCTCCATACATTTAAAGGTAAACTATCATATGGCAATTTAGACCATGACAAATTACGTTTTGATGTGTTGTGACATATAATATTGTATGCTAGTTGGCAAGCTTGCAGTTGCCATATTTTTTTAGTTTAAAATAAACTGACGAAATCCCAGAAAAATTGTCAATTAGCACATTTGAGTGTCCCTCCTCTAAGCAGTGAATATCAAGCTGGTGCGATAGATCACAACAGTTAGACTGACTGCTGTCTGTAGAATTCTCCAGGAACCCAGACGCTCACACTGGAGGGAACCAAGCCGCTCACACTGGAGGATATCCCAGCCGCTCACACTGGAGGATATCCCAGCCGCTCACACTGGAGGATATCCCAGCCGCTCACACTGGAGGATATCCCAGCCGCTCACACTGGAGGATATCCCAGCCGCTCACACTGGAGGATATCACAGCCGCTCACACTGGAGGATATCACAGCCGCTCACACTGGAGGATATCCCAGACGCTCACACTGGAGGATATCCCAGACGCTCACACTGGAGGATATCCCAGCCGCTCACACTGGAGGATATCCCAGCCGCTCACACTGGAGGATATCCCAGCCGCTCACACTGGAGGATTTCCCAGCCGCTCACACTGGAGGATTTCCCAGCCGCTCACACTGGAGGATTTCCCAGCCGCTCACACTGGAGGATTTCCCAGCCGCTCACACTGGAGGATTTCCCAGCCGCTCACACTGGAGGATATCCCTGACGCTCACACTGGAGGGATCCCGCCGGCTACCGCTGAAGGGAACCCAGTGGCTCCTGATGTAAAGAACCTGCTAGCTCCTGCTGTAAAAAACCCAGTGGCTCCCGATGTAAAGAACACCAAGGCTCAGGCTGCAGGGCACCCACAGGCTCGCACTGGATGGAACACTGCAGCTTGCATTGAAACAAGATCAATTCATTTCACTAAATTACAGGGTTATGACATTTACAGCTTTTCTAAGTAGCATATATTAATGTATGCTACAACATTTCAAGGGCTTGTTTTTAATGATAAATTCCGCTTAATTTACACTTATTCTTTAAAAATGACTGTTAGCTGCCTCATTGCTTATTCCTGGATTATTCCTGGTTTATTAACCCTTTGAATGCTAGTGTTATAACACTTGGCCCACACTTTCTATTAGCCGACAAGGAGTTAATGCAGGAGAAGTCTCACAATATGTCTCCAATTAACGGGTTGTGTCATGTGCTTAATGAAAATCACCAACTTGAATAATTGTTAATGAGTGATGATACACATGGCTCTGAAAATTAAGACTAAAACATTAATTAAAAGAATTATGGGAACTGTCTCCCTTAATTTTGTGCTACGACTCACAGGGTTATTTACGAATGTCAGAGATCAAATGAGTTTCAAATTTAAGGTCGAAATAGCCAAACTGGGGAAAAAATGTGTTTGTGATGCTTTCAGTTAAGCTACTGTGACACTCCACACATAAAGCTTAAATTTTAAATTCATGTTGAATTCATATTGAATTCTCACTTTGCAGAATAACCCAATCAGCCTTATTGTTGAATGGAGCATTAATTAAACTTTGCCATCGTGATAGAAATAAAAATGCTATCCAAGAGGTAAGAACATGTTTTGATCTGTTCCTGAAAAGTACGCTCCAGTTGCTGTTCGGCAAACCTATACTTTGTGGTTGCTGGCTCGGTTACAAAGGGAAGAGGGTTTAATACATTTTCTCGTTCTCTGTGTGACACATGATTTATCAAATGGTCTGTTCTAAAACATGGGGCAAACAAGGAAAATGGAGAAGTCAAGAACAGAATGTATCTTCGTGTTTCAATGGTTTCCATGGTTATTGGCCCACTTTTAGTACCTTAGGCCATTTGTTAGAGTTAGGAATTTGATAAATGTGCTCCATGGTGAATATCTGTAGCCCCAGTAGAGAAAATACTTTCTCCGTTGGGTGAAAGTCAGTACCCCTAACAGAAGAAAAGGATAATATGTTTGTTATTTTAGATTTGTTTAAAACAAAACCACCTCTTGTTTTCTTTCTTATTTATTTGGGGAGTGTTTTGTTTTCTTCTTATTAAAGGACCACTATAGTGCCAGGAAAACAAACTAGAGTCCCCAGTGCCGGGCTGAAGGGGGTTAAACACTCACCTTTCTCCAGTGCCGGGCTCCCTCGGCGCTGGGGACTCTCCTCCTCCTTCGGTCGTCATCGGCTGAATGCGCATGCGCGGCAAGAGCCGCACGTGCATTCAGCCAGTCCATAGAAAAGCATTCTCAATGCTTTCCTGTGGACGCTGGCGTCTCCTCACTGTGAAAATCACAGTGAGAAGCGCGTAAGCGCCTCTAGCAGCTGTCAGTTTCTCTGAAATTGCTATGTTTACATCAGGCAGGGTTAACCCTAGAGGGACCTGGCACCCAGACCACTTCATTAAGCTGAAGTGGTCTAGGTGCCTATAGTGGTCCTTTAATTTTTTTCTGTTATTGATAGCAGTATTTTTTACCAATTTCTTTAGCAATGTATTATGGCAGGCATCCATTTGACATGTAATTGTAAGTCTAGATATTGGAAAGTAGAGGACCTTGTTGCACATAAGAATATATAGCCATCAGCATGTCATTTAAAGTGAGATTTTTATTGAAATTTTAGACCTACCGATGACAGTGTTTCTACACCAATCATTGCCTTTAAAGGCCATTTTTAGAAGGACATTGACTAATGTGTTGAAATGTTGCCACCAGTGGTTTTGATAGTTCATTAAAACCTACTGGGGTCCACCTGACTTCTTGGGGGTCCTTGGAATGCTTGCTCAACTTGATACATATATTTCTGGGTAAGTAACGGACACTTGGATATGATGATTATACGTCCCGTTAAGGCTGACTGATATGATACTATGTTTGCTTTTTTCATTTTCCCACCTGTATTAATTGTATTTTTATAATGTGTACACTTACAGGCTTGGTAAGAAAGAAAGGACCAGAGGGGGGTTGCTTCTGGTCTACTGTGTACTCTGAAAAAGAAGAGGGATAAGGGGCTAACTTGTTATACAGTGCTGTGACTAAAACCCATTGTGCGGTAAAAGGAGCATTGTATTTCAATGGACATTTCCTAAACGGACTGTAAAAAACCCTATTGTGAGACTTTGATACATATTTTGCTTTATCCATCCGTCTTTGGTTCAAAGACCACATGTTGTCAGATAGTAAAGTGTGTTTGATGTAAATATTTGAAGGTCATTTTTTATTTTACTCTCCAGCGCTCAGCATTGATTTATTCATTTCTTTCTCTCTCATGTAATCGGGAGCTTGAAGGTTTTTCTGATGACCCACTTTGGTATGCAACACACCCCTTTCCGCGTCTTATTTAGAATGAATTTATTT
This sequence comes from Pelobates fuscus, assembly GCF_036172605.1. Classification (NCBI taxonomy): domain Eukaryota; kingdom Metazoa; phylum Chordata; class Amphibia; order Anura; family Pelobatidae; genus Pelobates; species Pelobates fuscus. The sequence goes on along the minus strand of NC_086324.1, from coordinate 19,385,440 downwards.
TGATCTGACGGTTCACTGTTACGGCGGTGATAACAGGCCCGTAGCAGCGAGATCAGTTTTGACACAGAAAGATGGGTCTTGGTCAGGACTTTTCAAGGTTTGGATATTTCTTTGCTTTGTTTTTGCGTAATCCTAATTTGACATCCCTTCAGTTTGTGAATTGGCAATTTGATGCCAAATATTGAGATTGGGAGGGTAGAAGTATATATTAAAAACAGTGTAAAACAGTGTAAGTTGTATATTGTGCACAATAACTGAATGGAACCGAATTGTTAAGTCTTACAAACACAGCTTTTAAAAAAAGCTACTCCCTTACTTTGTGTCGCACAGAATAGCTAGTAGCTGGAATTTGGGAAAAAGAGCAGTTGTGTTTGTTGAATTAAAAAAAAAATATATATGATTTGATTTGGCGGGAGGGGGTAACGATTCCTAAAATACTAGCCAGTGTAAATATGACTGTTATGACTTCCTGTTACTTATAGTACCTGTTTCTTAAAGGAGCACTGTAAACACCATAACCACTGCATGTTGTCTCTTTTTTTTGTTCTGTGAAAGCACATGGTGGCTGTAATCTAACTTGGGGACTACAATATTCCACTATCCCATCCCAATCAGATGTCTCAAGACACATGTAGAAGATGCAGACTGATTGCATGCACAGAGTTTATAAGGCATTACTCAGAGAGGACTGCTGCTGATCGTAAATTTGCTGTCCGTGGTCCTGCAGAAAGGAAATACAGCATTGCTGCAAACAAAAAGCCTAGCCAGCAACTCTGTTCAGCAGCTTGCGCCTGTTGAGTCTTTTAATAGCCAGCTCACTGGTAATTAACAAAATCTATGCTACATGTTTTAGGCAGTGTGATGGTAATTGACTGAAACAACTAACACAGCAGCTATGTAGAGCCAAGACTCGCAAAGCTGTTTACGTTGTGCTTGTATTACAAAGCTTCCAGAGTTACCAAATCTAGATCTTGTGTTACGATAGAATACTAGTTCCATAGGTTAATGTCGGCTGCTGTGGATTGCCACGCCATGGCGCTGGATGTTCTGTGGCAGACATGGCAGCTCTAGAAATGTTGGCTGCTGTGGATTGCCAATCCCATGGCGCTGGATGTTCTGTGGCAGACGTGGCAGCTCTAGAAATGCCGGCTGCTGTGGATTGCCACGCCATGGCGCTGGATGTTCTGTGGCAGACATGGCAGCTCTAGAAATGCCGGCTGCTGTGGATTGCCAATCCCATGGCGCTGGATGTTCTGTGGCAGACATTGCTGCTCTAGAAATGCCGGCTGCTGTGGATTGCCACGCCATGGCGCTGGATGTTCTGTGGCAGACGTGGCAGCTCTAGAAATGTCGGCTGCTGTGGATTGCCAATCTCATAGCGCTGAATGTTCTGTGGCAGACATGGCAGTTCTAGAAATGTCGGCTGCTATGGATTGCCAATCCCATGGCGCTGGATGTTCGGTAGCAGACATGGCAGTCCAAGGTGTAAAATTACAGATGATTGTAATAAAACAAGCAATATCTGCTTATATATAGGGATATACTACTAAGCTCTATTTTTTTTTTTTTTTGTCAATCTTTCTTTTATTGAGGCAGAAGTTAAATGGGATACAGAATAAAGAGGAGGGGATGCATAGTAATTGTACATAGTGGGATCATTGTAACACAGTAGTACATCTCCTACGATTGGTAGCCTCATTTTTTTATTAAGTACGCTTTCCAAAGGGTTAAGAACTTGTATTGAGTAGTAGTTATGAAGGTAGCTTCGAACTATACGGTGGTACCGTCAGCGTTAAAGTAAAAGAAACAAGAGTAAAACTGATGAAAAACATATGAAATACAATCTATGCTTGACTTGGCGTGGAAATAACAGAGAAATAGACAGGCTATGGGACACACAGCCTGGTTAAGCAGTTATTCTGAGCTGGGTTCAGGCTAATTAGGCATAAGATGTTGCTACACAAGTTGTATATATTGATATCGCTTTCCCATAATGCTTCCCTACTCTGCTTATCAGGACATGCAATTTATACGATTAACTAGGGCAAAACTAGTGTGCTTAGTCATAAAGTATGCTCAGGGAAAATATGCTAACTAAGAATAGTTATAGGCATCTGCCACGCTGTGCCCAGGCTATGCTTATCTGATGATTTGTAGTCCAGGAGAGCTCAGATGGTAACACAAGTTTAGGGAGTACCAGTCCACCTCATATGTTGTGCTGCGTCCGTGTCGGGTGCCCCTGGTCACTGGCTTGGTGTCTGACATCCATTTCAGCCTATTCCCCTCTGCGGCAGTGATGAAGTTCGGGCAATCCAGCCTGCGCCCCCCAGACTTCCGTTCAGGCTTCTGGTCCCCCTTTTGGTTGTGTTCGGCTCTCGATATCGGGGTCCCCTGGGTTGCTGATCGGGCTTGTGTGGGCGGGAGGCATACAGTGCATCAGGTCGTGTATGGCAGGGGATTCCCGTGTGGTTCTGCTGTCTCGTAAGGGTGCTGCTCCGTGCCGGCTCATGCCAGGTAGCTAGGGGTCTTCCAGTCTGGTGCCTTCTCCCACCCTGGTCAGTGCTCACCCAGAGATGCAAGGTGCTCCGAGGGGGCGACCACAGAGTGAGTCCCCGTTGGGCATTTGGGTGACTCACCACCGGTCGGCGGGTAAGTTGCTTGGGCCGCCATCTACTCGCTCTCCTCCGGCTTCCCGCTTTCCAGTTCTCCCCTGAGGCCCGGTTAACAGTCGCGGGTTGCCTGCTGGAGCTTCGTGGGGTAGTTATCAGTGGGGTTTCCTCTGGGGCATCCCCATTGGTAGCGAGCTTGGCCCAGAAATCTGCGAACAGACGGTCGAGCCGTTCTGAAAGGGGGGGTAGTGGGAGCCCCGGTGCTGGGTGATGTGCGGCGTCTGCCATCTTGTGCCTCGTGGGTTCGATGTTGTCGATGATAAGTCGAGCGTGTTGCCCCAGTCCTGGGCCATGGGCTGCTTTTGCCGGGATAACCCTCTCCGGCAGGGGGGGGGGGGGGAATGGAGTGTGCCGGGGAGACCGTCAGCGATGTGGGCCACAGTCGGCTGAAGGAGCGGCCGCCTCCTCCGCGCCGTGTGTGTAGGCCGCATGTAGGCCTCGGATCGATCCCCTGGCTGCAACCTGCCGATTTTGATCTCGGCTCTGCTTATGCAGTACTGTGGTGGTATGTCCTTGTCTCTAGGGCTCTAAAGCAGGCATATGGTGGTTTGGTTTCAGGATTTTTCTTGGGTTTTTGCTTTTTTGGCTCAGAGCTCATCTAGTGTGCGACTGAGCTGCTTGGCTGCCAGGCTCCGCCCCACTAAGCTCTATTTTTTTCTAGATAATTGTCCTTCCAGTCTGTATCACAGTCTCTTGGCATCTTCCAGGTGGGGCTTTGGTAGCAGATGTCATGGCACTGATACAGTTTTTTCAGCCATTTGAGCTTTCTCAGGGCGCAATGATGTCCGTCTCATGCTCGTCCTTAAAAATTCTCCTCAAATCTTAGCTCTCCTAATCAGGAAAAAAATTTCTATTCCATATTCTTAATTCTCTTTAATGCACAAAAATCAGTAGGCTTACATTTTCTTAGCAGAGTACATATGGAACTCATTTAATAAGCTGTGTCATTAAAGTATATATTCATACATTTATATTAGTAAAGCATGTGTTTAAGCTGATTAGAATTACATTTCTATGGTGCATAAAAAATTTACGAAAATAGCACATTATAGAGATAAATACATAATTCTCATTTATTACGCATTAATTTACCATCAAAACATGTCTATTAAAATTACATTAAATAAAAAAGCAACCTGCTGCTATAAATGAAGAAATCCAGAAATTAAGAAGTATATTAAAAAGAAACCTATGATAGGAAAGTAAACAAATCGAAATATTTTATTTCTTTAGGATTTACAGTGCTCTAATTCATGTAAACATCTAATCTCTTCCTTTCCAGCAATAATCTCGTCCCATTCAAGGTTTTGCAATAAATTTGAATTCTCTAGGACCTTAAATGGTCACTATAGGCATCAGAATGCCTGCAGTTTAATGTAGTGGTTCTGGGGCATATAGCATATCCCAGCAGTGTAAATGATGCCTTTACTGCGAAAAGGCAATGCTTACATTGCTACCTAACGCCACCTCTAGTGGAAAGCCACTTAAGGGACTTACTGTGTTCAGTTCTAGAAAGATTTCAGGATTGACATTCACTGTATCCACGCTCTGAACAGTCACCATAAAGATGTATTGATGCAATGCATCTCTTTGAGGAGATACTGATTGGCAGAGCGTGGTGATTTGCCATTCATGCGCACTAGTCTGCCAATGCTTTGGGGAAGCTTTGGAATGACTGGGATAATCAGGTTTGATGAAATTGGCCAGCAAAGATGACCGACGCACTGGAGAATACAAGGTAAGTAAAAAAGATATTCCATTGCAGCTTCTTTTGCCTCATGTTAGCAATTCAGATTTAAAAGGCTGAAAAGCTGGAGCTTGGTCAATAGCCTATTATGGGAAATAGAGACGTTGTGATAAGTTTTCATTTTAGAAATGCCCATATCATGCATCCGTGAGTGTCATCTTGAAGCCTCTACAGTGTGCTACAACTGTGTATGCACTTTGTCACCCACAAAGCGAACAATATTGAAGATGAATTCTTTTACTGTAAGTTACAGCAGGGTATCTGAATTCTATACGAATTTACCTTTGTGGATGGGGAAACTGTCAGGAAAATTAACAAAATCCACAGTTATGAGTCACTGAGGTTTTCTAACAGAGCAATCGCTCTTTCGTTCACCAAAATAACTCATTTGATCTCTATAATGTGCTCTACATCTTGTATGTTCTAAACTTTAAAAAACAAAGAAAAATTAAATGATTCCCAATTTCATGGAATTCACATTTCAAGTGTCAACGAATTCCAACACAATTTAGTGTATGCAAGCAATAGTAAACCATCCCACCACATATCATGTCAGGAGCACGTATAAGGAGATAGGTCTGCTTGTGCAAATTCATCTCGGGGCTTACAAAAAGGGACCATGATGGGGGACAGGGTGTAACGATAGACTAGTGCTTCATATTGCTTTATTCAATAGAGAAAGTATGGGGTGGGAACAATGGCTACTTGCAATGTAAGCTGTTGTACTTGAATATCATGGAGATAAATATTTATATTTGTGGCTTTTGTTTATTTTTTTTTAGTTTGAAAAGGAGAAACAGCATGATATCCGTTCCTTCTTTTCACCCAAACCTGATGGCGAAGGTAAAAAGCGTAAACGAGTAGAGGATGATGGGAACATTACACACGTAGAGAAGGTGGAACAAGGAGAAGTCCAGATGGAAGACGAAGAGGAAGTGGTCTTTGTAGATAAGAAATCTGGTGTAGATGACGTTGAGGTTGTGCTTGTTGATGAGCTTCCCCCAGACAATGACTTTGAGCAACAAACCAAGCGTTTCCGTCAAACAGATATACAAACACCCAAGAGTACTCAAACCCCTAAAAGTACTCCAGCCCGTAAAAGGAAATCGTGGAGTGGAAAGCCCTCTGTGTTGTTCTCCACACCAAAGACTCGGGGTCTTTCTGAAGGCACCTCCCTTACACCGCAAAAATTTCCATTGGTGGAGAAGAAATGGGACTGCGCAACATGTACTTATACCAATAATTCCTTGCTCCCGTACTGCGAGATCTGTGAGAGTCCCAGAGATGACAATGGTGAGAGCACAGGAATTATTTAAAGTGGAATTATCTCCTAATTAAAATTGTTTTTCGCATAACCGTTATATCCCAGGGATTAAAAAAAATACATATTGTTCCTTGGATAGGTGGTGGCTACCTGTTATACATGCACATTGTTGTCAGTGTGATTGCTCTCAGCCAATGAGCAAAGCACTTCTTAGGGACGTCTTGCTCTCCAGCATTAGTAGTGGAGACAGGGAGCAGGGTCTGGCAAACCCAATTAAGAAACTGTTCAAAAACAGTTTGATTACTTAAAATGTGTCGGCTGGCACCTTAACCCCTACAGCCAGCTACAGTGTTTATGGTACTTGGAGTGTTTCTATAAGAATCTACATGGTGGGGAATAATATATATATATATATATATATATATATTTTTTTTTTTTAATGATTTGCTTTTGTTGAAAATTCAAGACTTATCTGGCACAGCCTGGCATTAGATGCAAATTACAATTGTTCCATGAGATTGCAACAGGCAAAATGGAAGTGGTAAGTTCAAAAAATGCGACAGTGCTCTAACACCGGGTGTGTAAATTTAGATGATTCTGCTAGTTTGCAGAGAACAAATGCATATAAGATCATAGAGGGAACATATCTACAATATTTAATGAAAATCCTTGCTTATCGTAAATTCAGAGCTATCTTTAAAACATTCTGCAGATAGCTGTGAATCTTTTTTTTTTTTTTCTCCACCGTATATTACCCTAGCATGTAGCGCAGAGCAGGTTTTTGTTTGGATCTTATAATAACCTGCTTAGTCGCAGTATCCTGTCTTGGGATTATTGCTGCAATTAGCATGGTTTCAGTGAGGTGATACAAAGGCATCTGTGCGTGATCTGCTTTTGATACATTTCATATGACAAGAATATTGTGGAGTATGTTTTACAGCTAGTGCCTCTTTAAGCCCCTGAACTGGAGAAGGCAAATAAGGTTATGCATATTTAAAAATGCTGGCACAGAGGGACCGCAAACTCCACCTGGTCATCAATCTGTAAATGTGTCTCCTGCAAAAGTGAAAGGTGCCAATTTCTGTCAAAACCGTATGTTCAGAGCTCCTATGGCATGGCATTAAGCTGGCACAAATGGACATTTCTGATTAATGTCAGCGGGATGTGAATTCAATGGGCAGGAGCCGAGGTCCCGTTTCTATGGCAGCAAATAAGCCCAACATTCACAGCCCTGCTGATTCCTTCGTCTTTCTTAAGATTTCTGATAAAAAAAGGGCAATAAAATTATAGATTTTCTGCGCTTTCACAGGCTTAATGACGCCACGTGTTCATTACATGGTAACTTTTTGTGAGACCGCAAAGATTATGAGCCAAAGTTTTGCTGTTCTAAATAATTTTAAGTATTCTAGAACTTCAGATGGGCGGGTCGTGAAACATAGAACGCAGAGACACCCTGTATAGAGTATGGTCGTTCTGTTCTATAGGTCTGCACTTTATTCATAATATTTTTTTTTATTAATAAAGCTTCTTCATTTTTTTTATAGCTCTGTAGATTGTTTTAAGCAATCAAACCAAATCAATCGAGCCAATTTGTCAAATCAGTGGATGTCAGCGTTGCTCTTTAGCTGTTGTCAAACTACAGTTGCGTTGCTGAGCCAACCACAAACACACTTCTTTACTTTCAGTATGGTTTCTGAAGATCATGGGATGTGTAGAGCTAATTGCAAATAACTCCAGATATAATTGTAACTTAAATCTGCATCCCTTATTTTGGGCAATACATAGGTCAAAACCCTTATTTTATATTTCTTTAAAGGAACACTCCACTTACTTAATTATTTATTTGTTTACCAGATATACACCCAAATAAAACCTACATGTATTTTTTTCCTCCATGTTTTATTTGGTAGGTATATGCAGAAACAGCTTAGAAATGTTGTAGACCTACTGTCTGGAGCCTTTGCAAGCCGTCCCCTTTATCCCAGACACAGGCTTTCAGGCTGTGCAGCGAATATGACGTCTCATTGAGAAGCTCCTGTGAATTAACACACAGACCAAGGCATTCATATCTCTACAGTCCTCCACTGCCTGGTGGGAGGGTGGCAGTTTAGTAGAGCTGGGGTCCCTCTATATTTTGTATTATGTTTTCTCAAAACTACAATTTTTATTGTTTCTGTCTTATAAAGTATCCCATAATTAAACTGCTCGAAATTGTTCTTATCATGTGTTTCCTATTGGCTCCCTTATTTATTTTGGGTCTCATTGTATTTGCCCACGTTCTGCGATAATTGTTTTAATCTGCATCTGGTTTTTCTTTTTTTCTTTTTCTACAATCATGAAATCTTTACATTGTCAACACATAATATTGGCGATACCTCAAGCAAGGAGCCAGTTTCTGTGAAAGAGTTATTTACCGCTCTTGTGAGCAGGGTTAAGGCCTAAGATGCCTGGAGGGAATACATATAGTTCCTGTAGATACTGTAGCAAGCTGTGGTGGACCATGGTAAAGAGTTTAAAGGTTCCATGAAGTCTGGGGTGTAGTAACAGTACTTCAGTTTCCCTGTAATGATTCATGTAACTCTGTTTAAAAAGACAGGGTTTTAGTAATTGGCCTTATAGGATTTTAAAGTATGTTTTAATCTATATGAAAGTGAACCACAACTTCATTTTTTTCATATATCTGTAAAGATATAGTACTTCCCCCCCTCCCAGTGTGACTGATTTAATGAATGATTAGAAAAGAATCATGAAAACAAAACAAAACTAAGCTCTCAATGTGAACATTAGGAGACAGATATAAAATGGCTTTTACATATTCATTAAACCTCCAATCATAAATCACAACAACAAAAAAAAGCCTAAACATTTGACGTGTGTTTCTTTCCTGAAATGCTTGGTTGATTCCTGCTCTGTTTAAAGATTCATTTATAAATAATATCGAGTGATGTCTCCTGTTTTGCTGTGTTTTTTTTCTGGAGCTTAAAGTACTACAACTTGTGCTTCTTCACTCTGCAAAATAAAAATATGCAGGTTGTACAAAACTATATTATACCCAGAATATATTTTGTCTGGCTGCCCAAAGTTTAATGCCAAAGGGTGTGAGGCAGGGAAGGGTGCTCATGTTGCTCTGCCTAGGGGTACCCGGGGAATTTATCAGACTCTGAATGTATGCGTGCTCTGAATATCAGATTGTTCATGCTTCTCTGCCGGAAGGAAGACAAAGTTTACTTTTTTTGTTTAACGGGAGGTAAGTCGTGTTTTGGCATGTAGCTAGCAAACCTAGAAATGAGAATTTGTATCCGTTTGTTCCGTACATACAGAACTTCAGCTTTAAAATGTAAGTGTGTCTTTAAAGTTTATTCGGCTTTTTATCTCTTTTCAGGTTAGTATCGATTTTTTTTTTGTGTGTGCTGTTAAGCTGTTTCCACTGATCAAAATTCTTCTCTCTGTTTCTTCATGGGCCTTAAAATTTCCTTATTTCCTTTATGCTGAAATTTTTATTTTATTTTTGCTGTTTTTTTTGTTTTTTTTGTATAGGAAAAGATTTCAAGAATAAGGAGTTAGCAGTCAGCTTGGATGTCATTCAGAGCAATAAAGAAAATCAAAAGCAGAATGATGGGGATAACGAGCTCGCCGACTGCACTCAGCGGGAAGCGTCCCCAGCTCCTACAAGCATAATACACAGGGATCATTTAATAAACATTGAAAACAACAACTTAGAACCCAACCCTGAGGAAAAATCAGGAACCACTGAAGCAGGTAACGGGAAAAGCTGGCGTTCCTCAAAACCGCCATGGCTAAATGTTTAGTTGATAGAAAGACTGGCTGATAGATAGACTTCTTTTTTTTTGTGCTATGTGTGTAGGGAATCATTTCGCGATGTTCTATTCTCTGTTTAATTAACCTTTTTATAACTTGTTTTTGTCACAACATGATGCCTAGGTCTGCTTTCTGTAAGGTAATTGCCATTTGCGAATGACATTTGGCATGGGTAATAAAGAGAACACAGGTTCTGTTCATCCTCTTTAGAATCTTAACAAGAGTAATGGGACCTGTCGTTACTCTGTTAATCAAACATTCTGCCAATGAAATATCCTGTTTTCAGGAAGTTTTTCTGTTTCTATTGATCCTGGTAATAGTTTTCCCTTTCTAATCATTCTTTAATCATTTTACAGTTCTCAATCTATAATATTAATTACATTCACTTGTTATATTTTTTTTATCTTTCTTTCTATATTTACTTTATCATATTTTTCTTTACCGCTAAATCTCAGATTTTCTTGATTTGTCCCCCTCTGTCTTTGTCTTCCCATCATAACCAGCTTTCTGACATGTCCCCCTTTAACTAGATCTGTTCTCAAGGTTCGTCTTTTCTCATCCACTTTTCTCTTCCTTCCTTTTACCATTCCTTTCCATGTCCCTCATACACTGTACACGTCCTTTACTATTGTTTCTGTTAATTATTATTATTGCCATTTATATAGCGCCAACAGATTACGTTGCGCTTTACAATATTATGAGAGGGGATTTAACTATAAATAGGACAATTACAAATAAACTTACAGGAACAATAGGTTGAAGAGGACCCTGCTCAATTGAGCTTACATTCTATAGGAGGTGGGGTGTAAAACACATTAGGACAGGAATTTGCAATCATATAAGGTGGGCTGCCCTTTAGGAGAGGGCAAGAGACAGGTATGTGAGGTAGGGGTTAGTCTTGGAGGCCATACGCTTTCCTAAAGAGATGGGTTTTAAGGCACTTCTTAAAAGAGACAAGACTAGGGGAGAGTCTGATGGCGGTAGGCAGGCTATTCCATAGGAAGGGAGCCGCCCGCGAGAAGTCCTGCAAGCGCGAGTTGGCCATACGGGTGCGGACAACGGACAGGAGGTGGTCACGGGCAGAGCGGAGAGACCGAGAAGGGACATACCTATGGATCTGTGAGGAGATATAAGAGGGGCTAGAATTATTCAGTGCTTTATAGGTGTGAGTTAGTACCTTGAATTGACTCCTATAGCATACAGGAAGCCAATGTAAGGACTGGCAGAGGGGTGAGGTGTGAGAGAAACGACTAGAGAGGAAAATCAGTCTAGCAGCAGCGTTCATTACGGACTGTAGGGGTGCAGTACGGCTTTTGGGAAGACCAATCAGGAGAGGGTTACAATAATCCATGTGGGAAATTACTAGAGCATGGACAAGCTCCTTGGTAGTATCTGGTGCAAGAAAGGGGCGGATGCGGGCTATGTTTTTAAGATGGAACCTACAGGATTTGGCAACATGCTGCATGTGAGGCTCAAAGGTGAGACCAGAGTCAAGTATGACGCCAAGACAGCGCGCTTGCAAGGATGGATTGATGTTGGTACCACAAACTTGAAGGGAGAGCGAAAGAGGAGGATCAGTATTAGGAGGAAGAAAGACAAGGAGCTCAGTTTTTGAGAGATTGAGTTTCAGAAAGCGGGAGGACATCCAGTCAGAGATGGAAGAAAGGCAAGCAGTGACACGTTGCAGGACGGCAGGGGAGAGGTCCGGGGAGGAGAGATATAGCTGGGTGTCATCAGCGTACAGGTGGTAGTGGAATCCAAAACACGGGTAAAGACAAGTCTTTCCAGAAGCTTTAAGGGAAAAGGGAGCAGGGAAATGGGACGGTAGTTAGAGGGGGTGGACGGGTCGAGGGATGTTTTTTTTAGTATAGGTACTACAGTGGCATGTTTAAGGTCAGCAGGGACGATGCCAGAAGAGAGCGAGCAGTTGAAGATGTGTGTTAGAGAAGGCACGAGACAAATGGAGAGAGATCTGATAAGGTGAGATTGGACAGGATCGAGCGGGCAAGTGGTGGGGCGAGAGGAGCAAAGAAGAGCAGCCACCTCTTGGTCAGTAGCTGGGGAGAATGTCTGAAGGATAGGAAAGGCATGATCTATGCGTGATTGAGAAACAGAAAGGCAAGGAGGGGAGAATTCTTTCCTTAGCTGTTCAATCTTGTCAGTGAAGTAACATGCAAAGTTATCAGCAGTAAGGTTAGTTTGGGGGGTGGCCACAGCAGGGCGAAGAATAGAATTAAAGGTGTCAAAGAGACGCCTGGGGTTGCGGGAACATGAACTAATGAGAGAGGAAAAATAGGACTGTTTGGCAAGGGCTGCACAGTATGAACACAATATGAATCTATAATGGAGAAAGTCTGATTGGGTGCGGGACTTCCTCCAGGAGCGTTCAGCACAACGGGAGCATCTTTGCAGGTAGCGCGTTGATTTAGTATGCCATGGTTGGGGGCGGGTCCTCCTTGAGGTGCTTGTTTGGAGTGGCGCTGCAGTGTTCAAGGCAGATGTAAGAGTAGAGTTATATATGGAGATGGCCAGTGAAGGACAGGAGAGGGAAGGGATGGACAGCAGTTGTGAATCAATGTCAGCTGACAACTGTTGGAGATCAAGATAATTAAGGTCCCTCCTGAGTTGAGGGGGGTTAGGCTGAGGTTGTTGGGTGAGGGGGTACGCGAGAGCAAATGATAAGAGGTGGTGATCAGAGAGTGGATATGGAGTGTTGCAGATATTAGATACTGTACATGCATAAGTGAAGATTAGGTCAAGGGTATTGCCAGCTACATGGGTGGGAGAATTTGCCCACTGCGATAGCCCGAAGGAGGAAGTAATTGAAAGTAGTTTAGTGGCTGCAGAGGTCAAAGGTGGGTTTATAGGAATATTGAAGTCCCCGAGAATTAGGGATGGAATGTTAGAAGAGAGGAAATAGGGTAGCCAGGCAGCAAAGTGGTGAAGGAAGAGAAGAGGGGAACCAGGGGGACGGTAAATAACAGCAATGTTAGCAGAGAAGGGTTTGAAAAGGCGAATTGAGTGTATTTCAAATGACGGGAAAGAGAGGGAAGGGGGGGGAAGGGGGGTGGGAAGAGGTTTAAAAGAGCAGTGAGGGGAGAGGAGAAACCCAACACCACCACCTTTACATTCAGAGTTTCTTGGGTTGTGGGTAAGTTGGAGACCACTGAAGGACAAAGATGCAGGGGTGGCAGTGTCAGAGGGGGAGAGCCAGGTTTCTGTTAAGGATAGTAAATCTATTGAACGAGAGATGAAGTCATGGACAGCAGTGGATTTAGTTACTGTATATACTCGAGTATAAGCCGACCCGAATATAAGCCGAGGCCCCTAATTTTACCCCAAAAAACTGGGAAATCTTATTGACTCGAGTATAAGACTAGGGTGGGAAATGCAGCAGCTACTGGTAAATTTCTAAATAAAATTAGATCCTAAAAAAAATTATATTAATTGAATATTTATTTACAGTGTGTGTATATAATGAGTGCAGTGTGTGTGTATGAGTGCAGTGTGTGTGCGTATATATTAATTGTTTATTTCCAGTGTGTGTATATAATGAATGCAGTGTGTGTGTGTGTATGAGTTGTGTGTGTATGAGTTGTGTGTGTGTGTGAGTGCTGTGTGTGTGTGAGTGCAGTGTGTGTGAGTGCAGTGTGTGTGAGTGCAGTGTGTGTGAGTGCAGTGTGTGTGATGCAGTGTGTGTGAGTGCAGTGTGTGTATATGAATGAAGTGTGAGTGTGTGTGAGTGCAGTGTGTGTATATGAATGAAGTGTGAGTGTGTGTGTGAGTGCAGTGTGTGTATATGAATGAAGTGTGAGTGTGTGTGATGCAGTGTGTGTTTGTGTATGTGTTGGTGGGGTGGGCATTTAATATATTATTAATTATAATTTTTTTATATTATTATTTTTTATATTATTACTAATTATTTAATTATTATTTTTTAAAAAAAATTTTATATTATTATTTTTTTTTTGTATTATTATTTAATTATAATTTTTTTAATTATATATTTTTTTCGTTCCCCCTCCCTGCTTGATACATGGCAGGGAGGGGGGCTCCTTCCCTGGTGGTCCAGTGTCATTGGTAGTTCAGTGGGGGGGAGAGGGGGGCTGGCAGAGCTGTACTTACCTGTCCTGCAGCTCCTGTCAGCTCCCTCCTCCTCCGCGCGGTCTGTGCAGCTCCCTCTGTCAGCTCCCAGTGTAAGTCTCGCGAGAGCCGCGGCTCTCGCGAGACTTACACTGGGAGCTGACCGAGGTGCTGAACGGACGGCGCGGAGGAGGAGAGAGCTGACAGGAGCTGCAGGAAAGGTAAGTACAGCTCTGCCAGCCCCCCTCTCCCACCTGTCTGTATTATGGCAATGCAAATTGCCATAATACAGACTCTGACTCGAGTATAAGCCGAGTTGGGGTTTTTCAGCACAAAAAATCTGCTGAAAAACTCTGCTTATACTCGAGTATATACGGTATATTGCAAACAGAGCGTGCCTGGCACATTCCTCCACTGTGTCAGGGAGAGCTCCGGGGTTAGTGGTAGGAAAAGGAGTTAGATTATAGGTTGGGATTATAGATTGTATTAAAGGTTGCATTAAGGGTTTGAATAGAGACAATATTAAGGGTAGGATTAGAGAAATGGGTATACATGTGAGATATCATTGTACTCGAACAGCAGTGGAATACAAATATGGGGTGTGTGCAGTCGTCGGATATGCATGGTCTGTGATTTTTCCCAAAATAAACTGTATAGGGAAAAGAAACACAAAAAAATGTACTTATTTGACCTAGGTTTGTGATAAAATGTTTAAACGGACTCTATAGACACCTGGGTGCAGTGTCCCTGTCCCACTTAGTCCTGCAATGTAAATCATGCCAGTTTTAGAAATTATCTTGCAGGACTAAGACTGCCTCTAGTGGATGTCAATCGGACAGCCACTAGAGGCACTACCTGGATCCTAACGGACTCCTAAATGAACCTGGATGCCCTCACACTCAGAACAAGGACATCCTACGTCAGTGAAACCCCATCAATACTTTATTCATTATCTCCGTATTCTTCCCCTGTATATACACTACCTCCCCTGTATATACATTATCTCCATATCTTTCCCCTGGATATACATTATCTCCGTATCCTTACCCTCTAAATACACTACCTCCATATACTTCTCCTGTATATAGACAACCTCCATATACCTCCTTGTAGATACTCTACCTCCGCATCCTTATCCTATATATACAGTACCTCCGTATCCCTCCCCTGTATATACACTACTGCCGTATCCCTCCCCTGTATATACACTACCGCCGTATCCCTCCCCTGTATATACACTACCGCCGTATCCCTCCCCTGTATTTACACTACCGCCGTATCCCTCCCCCTGTATATACACTACCTCCGTATCCCTCCCCTGTATATACACTACCTCCGTATCCCTCCCCTGTATATACACTACCTCCGTATCCCTCCCCTGTGTATACACTACCTCCGTATCCCTCCCCTGTGTATATACACTACCTCCGTATCCCTCCCCTGTGTATATATACTAACTCCGTATCCCTCCCCTGTGTATATATACTAACTCCGTATCCCTCCCCTGTATATATACTACCTCCGTATCCCTCTCCTGTATATACACTACCTTCATATGTATTCTCTTTTTATTCAATACTCCTCTCTCCTTTTTTTCCCCTCTGATACTCTGTCCCCCCACCTATTCCTCTTGATTTAAAACCCTCAGCATGTTTGTCGTGCAGCAGTCTCTTTCCTTATTCACTGTCCTACATATTGTGTTTGCTTTCAGAACACTGTGAGATCTCTGTCTGTTTCCCGATGTATGATGGATTATTGTTCTGTGCCAGCAAGTATACAGATAGAATCTATTTATATAGCAAGGTATGTATACCGCCTGGCAATGAATGTCTACCGCATAATAACGAAAACAAGAAGACTTGGAGAATTAGATTCGCTCTTGTCTTGCGAATATCTGAACACTTTCAATGCCAGCTGATCCCGTAGCATATTGTTATAAAATAAAACCGTGTCTCATCTTGTATTTACTATTGATGTCTTAGAAATTGTTTTTTTTTTTTTTTTTTACCAGTGTTGTCCAATTCAAAGCCCTTAATGCCCTCTGAATGAATCATTGCTGTAAGTTCTGCTGTTACAGCTTTTGATTTATTGGAATCAGGACTCCAGCCTGCTATTCTCGATACTATTCAACCTCCCCCATTAAAATCATAAAGGCTGTTTTAAACGACCTTGTCATTATATAACTGGCAGAACACTTTGTACAATGTCATTCTTCAGTTTTTACATTATTTAACCTTCCATACATCTTGGGCCACCCCTGCTTAACTTACCTCAGGATGACATTGAAATGGTATTGAGATTGGAAGGAATGATTATAGATGGATTCTTCCCTCCTTCAGAATGGCTTATTCTAAAGTCAGTCCGTGTCAGTGGGCACTATGGGTACCTGAAACAAAGCAACCCAGATCGGGGCAACAGATATTAAAAAGAATAATCTCACGCATTACCCCCATTGTCTCATCTCCATAAATTTCCGTGCCTGTTTGCTCTCCAGGGTACTTGTGTACATATGTCTGGTGTTGTGTTTTGACTCCAAAGCTGTATTTTAGGCTTATCGTATAGCAAGAGTGTTTAAAGTGGGGGTAGCCCTTTGCTAGGATAAGAATATATTTCAGTGATTCTTCGAGAGGAAAATCGGGTGCCCAGGTTAGATCTTCACCAGATATTTCCATTTAAACCTTTAAATGTAAACTGGTCAAGTCCTCCTGTTTGTATCTAGTTTTTTTTCCCCCTTGGATTTATCCCCAGGAAGTGACAAACACTATATTTTTACATACTGCATGTGCCTCTGCAGCATGGAACATGTCACAGAACACTCAAAACACCATAGCCACTAATGCTCTTTGCATAGGCCTTGGTGCAATGAGCTTTGTGCCTCCCTTGATCCTATTCACAGGTGTAGTCACAATTTAGTCAAATCTCAGCAGCCATGTGCCCACACTATTGATGTCTGAGGTGAAACCTACATACGACTTAATTAGTATGGGCTCTCTGTAAGTCAACGTATGGCTGCGAGAAGCTGCATTCATGAGAAACAAAGTTATTTGATAAATGCATAAAAGTATGTGTGACAGCTGTATTTCATGGCATATGAAAAGCAATCAACAGTGTTGAGACTGATTGGTTGAAAAGATTAGCAACTTCCGGGTTTGTTTCTGCCCAGTCTTGTGATAATGCAGCAAATTGTAGATTTTTTTTTTTTATTACTTTTTTTTTTGTTACCCCCTGTCCAAAGTTTGGATTGTCCATTTGGATTTACTATTCCTTTTAACGGCAGTTAGCTGCTAGAATGGACTTTAATTGTTGTCCAATGCAGCAATTGGAAATTAGATACTTTATTACACTACTGGGAATATGATACAATTCCGCTCATCAATTAGGAATATATTATAAGTCTGTTTTCTGTCACACATTTCTTTCCGAGTGGACAAAAGACTCTATACCACTATTGGCAGCTGATTAATGAGGTTTCTTGTACCTTAATCATGCCTATAGATTAACATCACCACTGTCTTTAAATATCGAGTCCCTAATATGTAAAAAGAAATTGATTACACAGGAAACTCTGTGCTATGTGTTGTCATGGTGATATTTTAAGCATGTATATTAAAACTGTTTGATCTGGCTCATTACCGGTAAATGATTGCATCTCAGTATGTTAATGTAACACATCCATAAATTGCTGGTATTGATCTGAAACTGAACAGATAAATTGTAAACACGCAAACATTAATGAAAGCTGCGATTAACCTATTGCCAGAGTGAATCTGTTAATACACAAAATATTTCTCAAACATTGGAAAAGATATAAATGAATCGCAGGCATACTAGCGGAGTTTAGAAAAATCAAAGATGTCACTTATTTTCTCTGCATATCGGCATACCATAATAACTAAGTTCACACACACCATATAAAGGGTTATTCACAAAATCGTGACTTTGAATAAAGCGACTATGGAATGTTGACTTTTACACCAAAATAGCTGCATTAAACAAAAATGATTCTACACCAACTTGTTGAATTACATAGTAATATCTGTATATTTTTCATATATCTATCATCAAATGTGTTCTTTTCTATCTAAAATATACTATCTAATTTATCTAGCTACACACATAAACATACTATATTTAACACAATCTCCACCTGGGGTCAAACAGTGTTTGAAAACCGGCAGATAGTCTCAGATAGTTTTCCCTGATTCTGTACAGGGGGGCTGAAGGAGGGAAGAACATAGAGACTGTCCGCTTTCAAATAATGCCCGTCTTTGGTATGTGTATGTGGTTAAAGAATCTTGTCATATACTAAAGGTAGAGAGGAGTTTTTCAAAAACATTTTTTTTTTTTTTTTTTTTACATATATTTCATTTAAGAAGAAGAAAAAAAAAAACGATTTCAGGTTACCGGTACATTTGTCCTGTAACTACACGGGGCAATTCTGACAATAAAGGGGGGGGGGGGAAAAACGAACAAACAAAGCTGCATAGCCATTTCATTGGCTTCCATTACGATTGCTCCAGTTTTATACTTCTGTTTTTTATTAACCTTTATTCGTAACTTCCTATATAGCAGAAGCTCGTCTAAATCCATGATTAAGACAGGGATTTTATAAAAAAAAATCAAACAATTTTTGTCTATGAATATGATCCTTTAAACTATATCCTGTGCAAACACTACACAACTTTTTCTATGTGTTAACTTGTAAACTTATTACTTGACAAAGGTTTTTATTGTGTAGTAAATCTGGATATGTTTATTGCTTTATAGGATGGAGAACCACTGAATCGTAACTTTATTCCTCTGGATATCATATTAGGAAACTGGGAGGATTTACCTGAAGAGATGCAGCATAAACCAAACCGATCTTTGGTAAGAATACTATCACAGTGTCTATAGGAGGTGGAATGTCGATATGGTGCAGGCTAAAACGTTAAAGTAATATGCTACTAGTTAGGCCTTAAAGCCTTAAAGGCTGTAGCATACTCGACCGGATTGATTTTCTACTTGCCCAAGTTAGTGGTGGGTGGAAAATTTGAGCCCTGCTAGACTACGTTTAATCTCTGTGCTGTGTAATCTTTAAAAAAAATATATATATATATATATATATATATATATATATATATATATATATATATATATAAATCCTGGTTCCCCGCACTCAGTTTAATCGGTCTTGTTCAGTGCCTCGGTGCAACAACTCCAGACCTCTCTTGATAAAAGTCCGTCTGGACTGAAACGTCGACTTGAACTGCATATTTCTGCACTTTATTGCTCAATAAAGCATTTATTTGAAGTTTATTCAAGTCCTCTGAGTGCACTCTTTCGGGAATATATATATCTATCTATATATATGTGTGTGTATATATATATATATATAGAGAGAGAGAGAGAGGTAGATATCTATATATATATCTATATGTGTATGTATATATATATAGAGAGAGAGATATATATATATATATGTATATATCTATATGTGTGTGTGTGTATATATATATATATATATATAGATATGTGTTTTTAGTTTAAGGTTGCTGTTCAATTCGAGATTTTATGTTAAATATGCAAAAGATACTTTTAATTCATTTTAATTACTGTAAAACCATAGATATGTGGAAGGCTGAGTTTAATGGACTATTTTGCCTATATTCCTATGTAATCTACTGTTTAGTGGATTAAATTGTTCTAGTTTTTTGTCGCTGGTATCGGCATTAAATGTAAGTTTAGTAATATTGATACAAGGAAGATCTCATTGTCCCTGGACCTGCGAAGGATTTCTTCTCATTTCTTTTATTCATGTTATTTATTTATTTATTTATTTAAAACTCGTTTGGCCAAATTTTAAAGCGTGCCATTGGACAGGATTGTCTAAGCAGGTTTTTCCGCTTTCTGAATTAACAAACGTGACTACTGGCGGAGGTTTGACACAGCGCACCTTGATTTATTTTGTGACTTGATTAACAATTTCTGTTTATTATAATAAGGACAGATTTATACAGCGCTGTGCATATTGTTGTTACTGTGTAACTGAACCTATGTTCATAGCCCCATATTGCTTATGCCTGTTGGGAAAAAAGTTCTTAAACTAACAGTTTACAAATCTGTCTGTAAATGTTTTCATCCTTTTGCCTTTGAAAATGTGATGTGTTCAGCTGAATGCTAGGAACCCGTTATTTGTCCATATTCGGTCTCTGGAGAGCTCCTTTCACAGTCACAGCGGGACCTAAACAGGTCAAGGAGAAACCCTTCCCCCAGCCCACTGTAAAAAGCACATTTAGAATGAGAGATCTTAAAAGATAAATATAGCTAAGCACCAAGTGCAACATTAACAAACGATGTATAATTATATGTAACAAAAGAAAATACAAGCCGGAATCTAATGTAACACACTGTGCGTTAATCTACATATTGCTGAACAGCATTCTGGGAATGTTGTAGATATACAAGCTCATTTGAGCAGGGTCCTCTTCAACTATTCGTTCCTGTAAGTTTTCTTGTAATCGTCCTATTTATAGTTAAATCCCCCTCTTATAATATTGTAAAATGCTACACAATCTGTTGGCGCTATATAAATGGCAATAATAATATAAATATATTCTTTGAATTGCTATGTTGAAAGTGTTTTTTTTTTGTTTTGTTTTTTTATCCACGGGTCAGTGTAGATGATGCCTACAAGTACTTTGTAGAATATACTTTGGCCATTGAAAGTTGGTCTTGTCCTCATCATACCTTCTAGGCAATATAGCGTTTGAGAGTACACACATAATGGAGCCACTGGACATACAATAGAATGCGGGCTGGAATCTAGCACACCTTGCTGTGTATCCTAGATTAAATATTACAATATCAGCAGCGCCTTCTGCTTACAAGTTCTTGGTGTCTACAAGGAAAAACGTGTTTCCTGGATACCCCATGCCGTAGTAAAGGAACAAGTGGCTGGGTACACACTAGTACCTGTTTCATTGTCTCCTGGTAAAGACTAGTGGCAGTATGTGTAGTTATTGGTGCTTGTTGCACAGAAGGTTAATATTGGTGGTGCTTTACCAAAACAATCTGTCACCAGTAGAAAGTGCCACTTATATTAGTTTCTTTTTCATTCTTAGTGGGGGAGTTTTCCGACTCCCTGTTGATGCTGATCATCATCACGCACTAGATAGGATGTGTTTTATGTGTAATGTCTACAATTTATTTCCATTTTTAATTTTTAAAGTGCTCCTGTCGTACAAAACTTGACATTGCTTTATAGAGATTACAATGGAATGCCTGCATTTTGAGTGACAAAATCCAAGCGAATCCTGAGAGTAGATTCTAGTTGTATGTGTATTTGCATGTGTATATACATGAACATAGAGGTACAGCATCAAAAACAACATGTGTTGGAAGAGTACGGGATGCACACACACATACTTGTGTTATGGTACTTTTTGAAAGTAAACCAAAATGTTCAAAGTCTATCTGTTCCTGTCCAAATCAATAAAATTAAATTGCGTATATACGCTGAAGTAATTAAGTCTGACACGCAAGGTTCAGGTTAAAATAACTTCGAGAAAGTTTATTGGCAAGTCCAGTAAAAGCGGGCGCGCAGGCCCTTTTAAGAGGCATTTTGCGTCATCATTAATTATTAGAATATCAGCAAATAAACATCATCAATTGGATTAATTGTTAAGTGACGGGGTTAGTGTCTTACCTATTGGTTCGTAAAATTAAGAGGTTAGTCCCGTGCCCACCCATCAGAGGTGGGATTATTCTGGACACGGGGGGGATAAGGGGGTCCTAAGCGTTATTTTACACGGTCAATGATATCAGGCTTTATGTCCAGGTGCAAGGTCTCTTATGAATAGAACATTTCATTACTACTGTGTTCTATGGCCTTCAAACTATACTATCTTACAAATTCTAAGGAGTAGCCGGCAAGTCTTAAGGAGTAACCAGCACCTCCTGGTATTTGTCCTTGTAGGAAAACACAGTCTTTGTCTACTGTACTAATTGGGTTGAGAAGTTCAGTCACGTAATGTAGTTTTAAAATGAACAAGTTAAGTCATGAGGACAAAATGGAGGATTTGAAGAAGTCAGGTTAGGAGGACAAAATGGAGGATTGTCACAATATAAGGTTAAAATGGAGTTAGTACAATAATTCAATACAAGTACAATAATAATTTTTAATAATTCCACATCAGTCCCCCCTATGAAATGTTAGATTCTAAGAGATAAAAACTTTATTATGTTAGTATCAGAAGATGTGTTAACCCAAAGGCACAGAAACCCCGTGGCCGCTGGCTAGGTGTTAATGCAAAGTGCAAGTCTGTCCCTAGAGCTGACCCTAATAGGCTAACTCATCCATCAGTATGGCTCTCGAACACTTCACACCCATGGGTATCCCATGGCAGCTAACCCACCACTTCTCCGCACGGGGCCTTTACCATTCACTGACAGATGCTGTCCCTAAGCTAGTCCCTTCCTAGAATTCCTGCACTTTATCAACGAAAGGGATTGTTTGCAGCGGCAGACAGGGTGAGTTGATGTCTTGGAAGTCGTGGTCATCAACTTCGAGATGGGTGAAAGTGGGTGCCGTTTGGTCAACAGTCTTCATGAGGGATTTTCTCAGACATGGGAGGACACAACAAAAAAGAAGAGCAAAAAGAAAAAGAAAAATTAGTATAGCCATACCAATCTGCATTAAAGCCTTTTGCCATCCTGTCATCCAACCAAACCATCTTTCCCAAGGATCTTTTATCCCAGAATTCCTTTTTAACTCTTCAGACAGATCATTTAATTTTTCTATGGCTAATGTAACTTTACCATTAGGGCCTGTATTTTCTGGGATATATGTACAACATGTCATAGTGTCGGGCAAAATTTTACAAACCCCTCCTTTCTCTGCTAAGATCATATCTAGGGCCATTCTATTCTGAAAAGTCATTTGGGATGTGGCTTGCAGCTGTTCGGCCAACCCCTGGAGGGCGTCTCTGGTGTAATTAACGAAACGCTGTTGGTTGTAATAAATATAATTTATCCAGTTTAAATTCTTGTTTGCAGTAACTATGGTAAAAATTGATTCAAATCCTGCAGCAACCTCATCTCTTGCTTTAAACTCATTGGGTACCCCCCTAGGCACCCCAATGGCATCAATGTAAATGTGAGGGTCAAAACTTCCTTTTACTGGGGCTTCACGTTTAACCTTAGTGTGGCTGGGCCCATGGGTGTTGAGGTGTGTGTCAGAGATAATGTGTATAGGCATAATGGCTTTAGTCAACGTACACTCCCCCCACCACGCTGTGTCCATTCTGGATCTTAACTGTAAATCCCCACACAACCAGTAAATATCTCCTAATGACATCCTGGGTTAGGAGAGGGTACTCCTTTGTCCATGCAATACATATGGACCTGTTAAAATTATAGTGATAGGTAAAAAGGCTTAAAACACATTCTTCTATATCTACTGGTAGGATTAAAGGCACGGTACCCAGGTGAGGCCGGGCACCGCCACACACATAACATGCGGTTCTATTATGCTTATTGGCATTATATTTCATCCATTCTAACCATAAATTTACATCATTAAAACCTGTTTCAGCGGCCATGGTATCTTCAAAAGTGGGGTTAGCAATGGCCATCATGTCTTGAAAGGTCTGGATATGAGGTTTTAATGGGTTAGGGACCATATGGGTGGCCCCTTGCCACTCAGAAGAGTTACACATATCTTTAAGGTAGAAATGCCCTAACTTTTTATAGGAACCCTTTTTCCAATACATCCCCATCACATACTGGTCTGCATCTGTTGGGCTTGGATGCTCAATATTAAGAATTAATTTCATTGGTGTACTCCCCCCAGGCTTTCTCAAAGTCATCCTCTGGAGGAGGGATCTACCATGATCATCTACTTTAGATACGGCACTTTTTGGTTTGTAACCCCAGGCAGGCCCGGCATTCCATCCCGCCGCCCCCCAATGATCACAATTGTGCCCCCATTGTCTATCAACTACACAAACATATGGGTCTTTCGAATGAGGGATATCTCTATAGATGCTCTGGATTTGTGGTGTGGGAAATGGGCATTCTACAATATCACAGTAGTCAAAGGTATAAGTAGCCACCTGGGTGCATGATGAATTATACCAGAAGGTGTACCCACTAATGTCTTTGGTAATGGCTACTTGCTGGGCCTTCATAAGGCTAATTAAGGAGAAGATGTACCAGAGATACATGTTTGTGCGATATTCGCTTCCTCTGGGGCAGGAGATTTCTTGCAGTGGGAAGCGTGGATCCAATTTGGCCTACCGGCCAATTTGACGGAGGTTGCGGTAATCAGGAGAACTTGGAATGGACCGTCAAATCTTGGTTCCAGGGTATTTTTCCGCACAAACTTCTTGACCAGGACCCAATCTCCGGGAAGTAGGTTATGGGAACCTGTATCCAATTCGGGATCTGGAATTGAAGAGAAAACTTGGGCATGTATTTTGTTTAGGACATTTGCAAGTTCAGTTACATAGTCTACTAAAACATCTGATTGGAGTTGCAACTGCTGCGGATAATAACAACCTAGTCTGGGTGCTGTCCCAAATAGAACCTCATATGGGGACAGTGAATGCTTCCCTCTAGGTGTGTGCCTAACACTAAATAGAGCTATTGGTAGGCTTTCTGGCCAGGGCATCTTTGTTTCTTGTGACATTTTTAACATTCTGGTTTTTAGAGTGCCATTCATGCGCTCCACTTTACCACTACTTTGTGGGTGGTAAGGGGTATGGAAGGCTAGAGTCACCCCTAGAGCAGTCCAAATTTCTTTAGTCACAGTTGCTGTGAAGGCTGGGCCTTGATCACTCTCAATAACTTCTGGGAGTCCGAATCTACATACAATATCTGTAAGTAGGCGCTTTGCGGTTGTTTTTGCAGTGATATTGGCCACTGGGTAGGCTTCTGGCCAGCCTGAGAACATGTCCACTATTACTAGTGCATATTCATGGGGCCCACTCTTGGGCATTTGGATGTGGTCAATTTGAATTCGCTGGAAGGGGTACATGGGCTTTGCCAGGTGTTTCGCAGGCACCTTAATTGGTCTTCCTTGATTGCATTTTGCACAAATGACACAGGCCTTGCAAAAGCTATTGATCAATGTTGTGATTCCAGGTGCTTCATAATACTTCTGTATGAGGGCGGCCATCAATTCTTTTGACAGGTGTGCAGGCCCATGTGCCCATTGGACAACTGCTGGATACAAATTTCTGGGAAGGCAAAATTTGAGGTTGTTGTAATATATTCCGTCCTTTTGGACAGCTCCTTTCTTTTTCCATTTCTGGATTTCTTCAGGAGTGACTGCAGCTTGCTGTTCTTGTAAAATTCGCAAATCAGTAGGAAGAGTTTGCAGAGCAAAAATAGGGACTTCTTCTTCTTCTTGTCCGGACACTTCTTCATCCACTTCCTGTAGATCCCTGGCCGCTAGCTTAGCAGCCTGATCAGCCAAATGGTTGCCCTTTGCTTCATCTGTATCCAATTTCCCATGGGCCTTGACTTTCAAAACGGCCACTTCCTTGGGGAGTAGGAGGGCATCCATTAGCTCCTTGATTGCAGTGCTGTGTTTGACTGGTGTACCGGCGGTGGTAAGAAATCCTCTTGTCTTCCAAATTAGGCCGAAGTCATGTGCCACACCCAGAGCATATCTTGAGTCTGTATAGATGTTGGCACGTTTTCCTTTGGAAATTTTGCATGCTGAAGTCAGAGCCTGTAATTCAGCTTCTTGCGCAGACATTGCTGGCGGTAAGGATGATGATTTGATAACTTCATCTGTTGTGGTTACGGCATATCCTGTGTGATATGTTCCTCCTTCATCGGCATATCTTGATCCGTCCACAAACAGGGTAGAATCCGGATCTGGTAAAGGGTTCTCATGCACAGTTGGTAAGTGCACTGTTTCCATTTTCATCTGTTCAAAACAGTCATGAGGTGTTTCTGGGTCATAATCATTCTTTATGACCAGATCTTGAAATTCCTTTTCCAGGAAATGGCGTGGCCATGCTTCTAGAAGGTCAGTTGTTGGGTATTTGACAATACCATTTTCCTGTAGTTGTTCTTCATTCATGGTGGCCCATAGTTTTGCCATGGGCCCAAGATCATTCCATGACCTTGTCTTCAACTTGGTAACAGGAATATGTGGGATAGCAGTGTCCCAATGACGGTAAAGGTAGTTAAGTTGTTGAGGTAGCTGGATCAAGACCATGCTATTGCCTTCAGAGTCACAATAGAAGTCTTGTGCAGTGAGCTTTACATCGGTCCAGTGGTAAAGCTCATCTTCATAGCAGGGTTCAGGAGTAATGTTCGGCTTGTACCACATGGTGCAGAAGGCGTAATCCGGGCCTTCACAAAGAGGTGTCTCATCTTCATAAAATGACAAATGTGGATGCATGACTTTCTTGATACATCCACAGAGCAGGTAGATGTAGGTTTCATCTGTGATAAATCCATAATAGATACCCCCCTCAGGGAGTGGAAGAAGAGTGGACGGATTAAGCACTTGACATCTTTGGATGGAAATGTTGTCAGGCAAGAGAAGATGACACTGTAGGCGCAGGTGTCTGGCCGGAGACACGTGCTTAAGCTGGACTTGGTTGATGATGGCAGAGATGTCATGAGGGGCCAAAACAACCAGAGGGTGGCCAAGGACCAAGTCTGAGGTTCTTTCAATGAGTTCCCTCGCAGCAAAAACAGCCCTGAGACAGGAAGGAGTCCCTCTGGCCACAATGTCCAGTTGACATGAGAAATATCCAATAGGCCTCTGGCGGCCTCTTAAGTCATTAGTTTGGGTGAGAACTCCTGTTGCATGGCCCTGTCTTTCAGAGACAAATAATTTAAAAGGTTTGGAGTAGTCAGGTCCAAGGCAGGAGCAGAAGCAATGGCACGTTTGAGAGCATTGAAATTGTCCAGAGCTTCATTAGTTAAGCAGAAGGGGTCAGACTTAAGTGTGTCATAGAGAGGTTGCATGAGCAGGGAGGCCTCTGGGATCCATGCTCTGCAGTAGGAAATGAGGCCTAGGAAGGCATGAAGAGACTTAGAAGTCCTTGGAGGCGGAATATCCAGCACAGCTCTTACCCGGTCCCGAGTAAGATGTCTGGTACCTTGAGATAGGCAATGTCCAAGGAAAATTACTGAAGGTTGGCAGAACTGTAGCTTGATGAGCGAAGCTTTGCATCCTTGTTCTGCCAAATAACAAAGCAGACTAATTGAGCACTCTTCAGTAGTGGGTATGTCATCTCCACAGAGCAGCAAATCATCCACATACTGAAGCAGAACAACTTCTGGGTGCTCAGCTTGCCATGGGTCAAGGATGGTGGCCATGGCCTTTGCAAATTGACTTGGTGAATTTTGTGCCCCTTGGGGCATAACAGTCCAGGTATACTGTTGCATTTCATGGGTGAAAGCAAACAGGTATTGGCAGGATGGGTCCAGTGGGACACTGAAAAAGGCATTTGCTAGGTCAATGACTGTGAAAAATTTTGCAGATGGTGGGACTCCAGAAAGCAGAGTATGGGGATTTGGTACAAGGGGGGTGTCCAGGACGGTAGCTTCATTGACAGCACGGAGATCCTGAACCATCCTGTACTTCTCTGGCTCACCTTTTGGAGTTTTCTTTTTCACAGGGAATAATGGGGTGTTACATTCAGATTTACATTTCACTAGAGCACCCTTCTCCAAGAGTGCCTTGATGTGGGTAGAAATGGCAACAGCCTGTGCTGGTTTCAATGGATATTGTGGTTTTCTCGGTAACTTAGCTCCTGGAATAAGCTTAACCACCACAGAGGGAACATTTAGGTGACCTATGTCCTCTGGGCCTGAGGACCATAACTTGGCGGGCACTTGTGTTTTTAATACCTCTGGGAAATTGGACTTTAATTCTGCTGCCTTCTCACGGGGCTTTTCCAAATGCAGCATCAGAGGCAAGGAGCACAAGGCTGAGGTGTCCGGTTCAGATAGGGGTGTAGTCATTTCTATTTGCCCATCTGGGGTGAAGGTGATGGATGCCTGCAGGCGGGAGAGAACATCAGCACCTAACAGGTTAATTGGGCAAGTGGAGGATACCACAAAACGAGCAAGCAGGCTAGAGCCAACTCGTAGTGGAGTTGTTAAAGGGCTGTGTCTTGGCTGGCCATCCACTCCAACACAAGAGACATCAATATTGGACAGGAAAGATGGGTCTGGCAGGTCTTGTTCTCTTAGAACACTACGGGCTGCACCTGTGTCAACAAGAAATGTGGTAGGGTGGCCTTCAATAGGCAAAGTTACTGTAGCAAGTGCCCCCCCCTTATCCCCTGTAGACACTGCCATAACAGGGGTTAATGACACAGGCTTGCCAATTTCCTAGTCATCTGGTTCCTCAATTATTGGAACCTCCTTCTCAGCCTTAGGGGCCAGGGCAGGCCTGTGTGGCTTTCTTGGCTCTCTCTTGGGTTCCGGGCAATCACTTTTAAAATGCCCTTTGACCTTGCAATTAAAACAAACACCTTCCTCTGGTCTGGTACCCTTGGGAATAGGGGTAGTGCGTGCCACCATGAGGGGAGCAGAATTTGGCCTTCTAAGGGTCTGGGCAGACTCTAGGCCCCTAGCAACTAGGAGTAAAGTATCTAGGGGAACAACCTTATATTCGGGGCGTGCAGCAATGATTCCCTTGCGTATTGGGTCCTTAACACCTTGGACAAACGCACCGGACAACATTTGTGAATGAATCTTGTCAGTGAGATCAAACCCCAAATCTGTGAACATTTGGTACAGTCTTGCATGAAACCTTTCCACTGATTCTCCTTTTTCTTGAATAACATCAGTAAGGCCAGCAGCCTGATCCGCAAGTTTGTCCTTAGCCCATTCTCTTAGTTGAGTGCAAAAAGTTACTCCAGAGGGGTAATCAACATCACTGCTGAGTAGATCAGTACTGAGGTGTCGGGCCATGCTCGGCCAATATGCATCCCCTGCTTTAATAGCACAAATACTCAGTAGATCACGCCATGCGGCGGAATAAGTCTTTTGAATTTGAACTACCCCTCGGTAGAAGGGCATAGGCTGTTTTTCTGGGTCGGGGAGTGATTTCATTAGAGCACTAGCTTGAGTGGGATTGAAAGCAACATATTTAGGAGGGGCCTGTTCTCCCCGACCCTTGTGGCCAAAGGGGTCATCGATAGAACGATGAGTTGGGGCTCCCGCGGCAAGCTCCGATGAGACATGGGACACCCTGTCCATCTCGTCATCATCGAATTCTATGATATTGGCTCTTTTGCGTGGTGCAGGGCCCGAATGAGGTGAAAGGATCGGTGGTTGGGAACGAGCCCCAGATGCAGGGGTGGCTAGCGAGTCATAACCTGGGGATAGGTAGTCACCGGGGATTACCGGCATCAGGGCCGAACTGGGGGCCGCCATATTGGTGGCCGGAGAAGGTACTACATTAGGGTTAAGGGAAGAAGCGGCGGCCATGTTGGAAGAGGGCACATCCGGGGCAGACTGTGCCGGACTGGGCATGACCGGAACCTGGGGAGTGGCTTGGGGAGTGGGGAGTGGATATCCGGGATAGGGCAGGGCCATGGGATATGGGAAGGGGTAGGGCCAGGCTGGGGAGGGGAAGGAGGTGGGGTATTGAGCTGGGGTGGAGATGGGAGGGAACGGAGAGGGATTGGTAGGGGTGGGTGTAGAGGGAGGAGCCGGGGCAAGGGTGGAGGAGGTGGTTAGTTGGGCGGAGGAAGAGGGGAGGGGATCATTAACGGAGAGAGAGTGTAGGGAAGGAATGGCAGGTGAAATTTTAGGGGGAGGTACAGCAGGTAACGTAGGGATGAATGAGGATGATGGGAATGTTAGAGACGGGGAGGGGGAAAAGAAAGATCCATCAGAATTCAGGACCGGGCAGACAGGGGAGGTGACGGGATGGGTGTTAGGAGGATTGGGAGTGGGGAACATAGTCAGCTGGCTATCACCTACTGCTGACTGAACCTTGGGGATAGACGTCCCCTGGGCGCCACTTTGGGGCGCTGGCTGAGGGTAAACTCCAGTAACACAGTTATTATGATACACAAACAATTTCACACCTTTGTGATTTATCTCTTCCTCAACCCAACCTTCTAGCTGAATAGCCTTCGCTACTCTGTACCATGCTTCAGCAGTCTTTAATAAACCATTATCTGTAAGCCTGCCTTTCATTTCTGCCAGTAACTTACGCCAACTTTCTGGTTGCAATCTTCCACCCGTTGGTACAGTAATTTTACATACTTTTGCAATCTTTTCAACACCTTTAACCATCTCCTCACCCTCTCTGTTTTCTACCAAATCACATGCTAACCAGCCCTTACTGGGCTTGCTTAAATCCTGTCCCATAATCCCTTTACCCCTATACCAGCGTCCTGGATATAGAGAGAGAGAGAGAAGACTGAACAAGAACGTCTACAATGCTCGACTGCCACCCGAGAACCGTGGGACTTTCTCAGGTGCGTCTTCCCAAAACGTAGACTAGTCACTGAATCCGCCTACCCGGGGTGGTAGACACGGATTGGAGCGAGGTGAGAAGTGTGTGACCAATCACTTCTCTTTTAAGAGGAATGGGAGTGGATAGTATAATAATATAGGAAGTATAGAAAAGATGAAAGACAAGGAAAATCCTTAGAGACAGACACAGGAGTTCATGAGACTCCTAATTAGACAAACAAGACAACAATACAATTGAAATACAGTGCATACATCACAGTTCAAATGAAATCAACAATAATCCCTTTCCTTTACTCATGTGCTTACTCCAAAGTCACCTCCCTCAACCCCGTAGTGTCTCCGCTCGGAGAACGACTTTCGTAAGTCTCACTACCAGCGGCCACGGAAAACAACTGACACCGGTCCGAGTTCCGTCAGCCTCTCTCTACTCTGCAGTCCACAAGAATGTGGCCACGTCTATCCTCACTCCCGTAGTGCCCCTATAAAACCCACTTTATAAGTCTCACTACCACGTGATGCGGAAAACAAGCAATGCCTACTTGAATCCCCCCAGGAAACAGAGTCCCCCTCACAAATAAAACAGAAAACTGGAATTCCACAAGCCCCAGCGCTCAGGGTTGTGGTTACCAAAGAAAACCGGACTCCCCCCAGCCGAAGCTGTGGGTTACCAAAACCGGACTCCCCTCAGCCAAAGCTGTGGGTTACCAAAACCGGACTCCCCTCAGCCAAAGCTGTGGGTTACCAAAACCGGACTCCCCTCAGCCGAAGCTGTGGGTTACCAAAACCGGACTCCCCTCAGCCGAAGCTGTGGGTTACCAAAACCGGACTCCCCTCAGCCGAAGCTGTGGGTTACCAAAACGCTAGCTAGACTGTAAAACAGGCAACAGAAGACCCCCAGGAACACATCCACAGGTCCACCCCCCCTTTATCCCAAAAAGGGGCAAAATACAAACAGATAAGCAGACAAACCGAAGACCCAGGCAAATCCCCTCAGGTCCACCCCCCTTTATCCCAAAAAGGGGAAAACAAGCAAGACAGAACCCCAGGCAAATCCCCTGCAGGTCCACCCCCCCTTTATCTCAAAATGGGGAAACAGGCAAACAATTCAAACACACCCAGGCAACAGATAGACTAAAATGCAGGTAAACAAGTGAGTAACGGGACACCGGGCAAGATATTACCTGTCTTTGATGTCCTCCCGGGAAGCAGTCACAGACACGTGGACGGGTCAATCAAAGGGGCCGGAACGTACCGGTGGCTCTGCAGAAGTCTCTACCGTGTATCTGGAGGTGATCAATCTCCCTTCCTTCCCCCTGGATTCCTCCGTCCACCCTTGTCTTCCTTAGGACGGCTCACCGGCCGGACATAGCCCGATGCCCCACGTTGGGCGTCAAGTTGTTATGGTACTTTTTGAAAGTAAACCAAAATGTTCAAAGTCTATCTGTTCCTGTCCAAATCAATAAAATTAAATTGCGTATATACGTTGAAGTAATTAAGTCTGACACGCAAGGTTCAGGTTAAAATAACTTCGAGAAAGTTTATTGGCAAGTCCAGTAAAAGCGGGCGCGCAGGCCCTTTTAAGAGGCATTTTGCGTCATCATTAATTATTAGAATATCAGCAAACAAACATCATCAATTGGATTAATTGTTAAGTGACGGGGTTAGTGTCTTACCTATTGGTTCGTAAAATTAAGAGGTTAGTCCCGTGCCCACCCATCAGAGGTGGGATTATTCTGGACACGGGGGGGATAAGGGGGTCCTAAGCGTTATTTTACACGGTCAATGATATCAGGCTTTATGTCCAGGTGCAAGGTCTCTTATGAATAGAACATTTCATTACTACTGTGTTCTATGGCCTTCAAACTATACTATCTTACAAATTCTAAGGAGTAGCCGGCAAGTCTTAAGGAGTAACCAGCACCTCCTGGTATTTGTCCTTGTAGGAAAACACAGTCTTTGTCTACTGTACTAATTGGGTTGAGAAGTTCAGTCACGTAATGTAGTTTTAAAATGAACAAGTTAAGTCATGAGGACAAAATGGAGGATTTGAAGAAGTCAGGTTAGGAGGACAAAATGGAGGATTGTCACAATATAAGGTTAAAATGGAGTTAGTACAATAATTCAATACAAGTACAATAATAATTTTTAATAATTCCACATCACTTGTTCCCACGGTGTGTCCATCTTCTAGTTTCCCAAATCTGGCCTTAAAACTTTTAAACAAAATGTAGAAACACAATTGTGTGGGATGTCTTGTCTTTGAGGACTGAACCGGTTTTATTTATTTTTTCTTCCTACATTAGCACATTCCATGTGCTTTAAATCCATTGCCGCCACGTAGTGGATATTTTAAAAACGTCCTACAAACCATACAGTGCTTAAATAGGCATAAGCCCCCAAAAATTCAGGAGTGACAGTGTACTGTCCATTAAAGCCGCTCTGTCAACAAAAATAAATGTTATCTAGTCTTCTACTCTATAGCTTCCTGTGTGTGAGTGCTCTATTTCTTTCTTCTCTACATGAGATTAGGGACTACATTTCTCATGTATAGTAGTCAAGTTCACAACACTTTTCCATGGATGGAGCTCAAGCAGAGTTCTGATTTAGTTACCGATCAAATTTGCCCACAATCAATCATTAAAATCTATCCCACTGAAGGGCAAACAGAGGAGAGCAAAATGGCTGCACACAGATGTTGAGATTTGGCGCAAGAAGAAAAGATTATAAATATAAATAAAGGCAAGTGCCTTGTGGGGAGAGTATAAGTTTTAAAGGGACACTATAGTCTCCAAAACAACTTTAGCTTAATGAAGCCGTTTTGGTGTATGGATCATGCCTCTGACGTTTCACTCCTCAATTCTCAGCAATTTAGGAGTTAAATCACTTTGTTTATGCAGCCCTAGCCACCCCTGCTTGCATTTGGCTAATCCTTTCCTGTATAGAGAGATCTGAAAACCGGTCCTGCAGTCTTTGCACTACTACATTCAGGAAGTTCCTCTTGTGGATATCAGAGTGACAGCCACTAGAAGTGGCTTTAGACATCAATGTAAACACTGCTTGTTCTCAGAAAAAGCAGCGCGCAGTGGACAGTTTCTTTACCCCAGAACCATTACATTAAGATGCAGTGGTTTTGGTGCCTAGAGTATCCCTTTAATATTGTTTTTTTGTGTGTGTGTGTGTGAATAGTCCCGATATTTTGAAGGGGCAGCAGTAACCTTACAGTTACCATATTTCTACTTGATTGCAGAATTCGATGTCGGCTTGATGTTTTTGAGCCCTAAGACATCACCAGATATTGGGTATTTTCATGAAAGATGCCCAGACTAGCCGAAACTGCAGCCATTGTTAGTTCGCTGTCCAAATAATTGTGGGTTGTGCTGTCTGTCTGATTATTGTATGTCTGCCAGAATTCACACTTTCGTGCTAGCAGCTCAACCCAACACATATTAATATCGTATTGACAATACTGTATCAAACTATTTTTATGTGAAGCACAGTCTTTTTATGTTTTTAGCAATCTAATTAAAAAAACTACTTTCTTGACCAATCTTTCACAAGATTTCTCTGCCTAGAAGAAAACTCCTATGCCAAAAAAAATGTCTTCCATATTTTCAGTCTCTATGCCAACTACAACACTATTAGTAAACAAATGTAGTACTGGGACATGTTAGGTGCAGTAAAAATAAATAAATAAATAAATAAACAGCTAACTGACTATGTTCTTAAATGTGCTTCTAATTTACGGCATTTGGTCATCCACCCAAAGCTAACTTAAACTTTCCCACTGCTGATTTGGTGGTTATTGTTGGTTAAAGGACCACTATAGTGCCAGGAAAACAAACTTGTTTTCTTGGCACTATAGTATTAATAGGTCCCCCCTCTCGCCGGGAGGAAGGGGTTAAAATCTTACCTTTCTCCAGCGCTGGGCTCCCTCGGCGCTGGAGACTCTCCTCCTCCTTCGGCTGTCATCGGCTGAATGCGCATGCGCGGCATTCAGCCAGTCCATGGGAAAGCATTCTCAATGCTTTCCTATAAACCCTGGCGTCTTCTCGCTGTGAAAATCACAGTGAGAAGCACGGAAGTGCCTCTAGCGGCTGTTAATGAGACAGCCACTAGAGGCTGGATTAACCCTATTGTAAACATAGCAGTTTCTCTGAAACTGCTATGTATACAGCAGGCAGGGTTAACCCTAGATGGACCTGGCACCCAGACCACTTCATTAAGCTCAAGTGGTCTGGGTGCCTATAGTGGTCCTTTAAGCTCCAGCAATGATTTGTTTGATTTTTTTCGTATAACCATGGTGCACAGCACTGTCACTGTATGGG
This sequence comes from Pelobates fuscus, assembly GCF_036172605.1. Lineage (NCBI taxonomy): Eukaryota > Metazoa > Chordata > Amphibia > Anura > Pelobatidae > Pelobates > Pelobates fuscus. The sequence goes on along the minus strand of NC_086324.1, from coordinate 19,351,084 downwards.
AAAAAAAAATCAAATAAACAATGACAAATTAGTTTAGAAATGAGAGATAGGGAATGGTCCTCCTCAACCGAAATCACAATCCACAGATTTCATTACAAGAGCAAGTTGAGTCCCCTCTAGAAAGATTTTGGTTTGAAGAACTTGTCACTTTAGAGTAGGAAGTACAAGCGCTTATGTATATAGGTCAGTAATCTGGATAGTTCCAAAGTTATATATTGTTGTGAGCTGCTATGCCACCGTGCTTATCTTTCTATCAAAGATAGTGGAAGTGGAAGGGATATCCGGTGTAGCGCTCTAATAGTAGTGGATATACAGAAATAATAGAAAGAAATCCTAACTGTACCTTAATAGATCATATACTTTTATGAGTAGTATCACTCTATTCAGGGTAACCTTAAACAAAAAACACAAATATACAGAACATAGTGCAACCTGTATACAAAGTGTAAATACAAAAAGGGAGTGCGTAGATAACTAACTCACACTTTCAAGAGCTATCACACTAGCTCAGGTATATGCGCCTTAGGGTCCGTAGAGGCGACCCTCACCCTCCTTCCAGTCCAAGTTTTCTCCAGGTGCAATGTCCTAGGTAATGGGTATAGGAGGGAACATATAGCGTAGTACAGTCTATGTATATAGGAGGTATAGTACGAGGTAATGTAGATATACTCACAAACCCGGAGCCAATATATCGGCTCGTTTCATAAGGTGTATGTGGTTAAGGACCACATTCCTTCTTTGTTAAAGCAGGTAGAAATAAAAGCCATAAGTATGAAAAATATATATATGTAATTTATTATAGAAATTTTTTTTATAACATGTAACTTTAAAATAGTATGTAGATAAAATAACACTAGTGGCTTATAGTCCAAAAAGCAATTCTGTCTGCTCACTGTTCATCCAGGACGCGTTTCACCAAATTGGCTTCCTCAGCTGGAAAAAATGTTCAGAAGATATTGTGGACTCCTTCCTGCTTATATACCTTTATTAATTGTGGGCTTCAGGCTTGTATTTCGCGGGCAATTTCCATGGGAACGGAGATGCCCTGCGTTTCAAGCCTCCTCTTCGTTTAGTTACTTCCGGGTATGGTCACTTCCGGTTTCGGCTCCATTAGCATCATGCGTTCCACAGTGCGTTCCACCGTGCGTTCCACTTATATGGCCGTGTTTGAAACTGTCCTTTGCCATATTAGTGGATGTAGTCCTCGGAAAATTTATAAAATTGCATCAGAGAGAGTGGCAATGCATCCAATGTACATACATTAGTTTATATATCCCTTGTGAGCCATATGTGTATATATATATATTTATCACATGCATGGCTATTTATTTGTGTGGTTAAAGAGACAGGTACTGATCTAAGTTTATCAATTTTTTATATATTGAGCTATTTAAAAACCCTAGTGATTATCACATTAGGTTAAAACTTACAGGGAATTTATAAAATCACAAGAATGTAATATGAAGTATGGGTGGGTCTGAATAGATTCAAGAGAAATCTGTGCCTAAAAAAATTCTTCCTGAAAAACCCAATAGAACGTCAAATGGAATCAGAGAATAGGGCACATACAGATTTGAAATCAAAATCACAATTTTACCCAAAACATATGATTTCGGAAAAAATGACCACTTTCGAGACCATGGTTATGACAGACATAAAAAAATTAGATAAAATAAAAACGTTTAACCAAAATTTAAGTGTACAAGAAAAGAAGGCTCTAAAGGACCTAAAAGAAGACATAGACCTCATTATAAAACCTGCGGATAAAGGGGGTAGTATAGTGTTAATGTCTAAAGTATTTTATCATAGGGAGGCTGAAAGAATTTTAAACGATGCGGAAACATACAAGAAACTAAGCAATAATCCGAGTAATGAAATTAATAATATATTTGTAAACTTTTTTAACAAAGGGCTGAACCTAGAAATTTTAAATAAAAAAGAATTCCATTTTTTAAATAATTTATATCCTAAAATACCTGTCTTTTATTTCCTACCGAAAGTCCACAAAGATCTAAAAAATCCCCCGGGGAGACCCATTGTGGCGGGAATAGATTCGATATCTAGTAGGCTGTCTCAATATGTCGATATACATTTACAACCCATAGTTAAAAATACCAAATCCTATATTAAAGACACGATGATGATGCTGAAACTTCTAAATGAATGTAAATGGAATAATAACTGCTTCCTAGTTACCTGTGATGTCACAGCATTATATAGTAATATCCCACATAAATACGGATATGAAGCAACGAAACACTTTATGGAACATAGTTCAGATCTTACCCCGACAAAAATACAATTTATTTTAGAAGCTATAGAGCTTATTTTAAACAAAAATTATTTCTGGTATAATGAAGAATTCTTTCTCCAAATTAAGGGTACGGCCATGGGAACCAAGTTCGCCCCCAGTTATGCCAATCTGTTTATGGCATTCTGGGAAGACCATTTTATTTATGGCCAGCATGACTGGGTGGAGAACTTGGTTACCTATGGCCGTTATATAGATGATATCTTTTTTATATGGGAGGGACCAGAGGAAGATCTATCTGTCTTTTTAAATATTTTAAACTCCAATACATGGGGGATCCAATTAACAAGCAACTGGAGCAAAAAAGAAGTAATATTTTTAGATTTGCATATATATATAGAGAACAGTTCTATTAAAACTAAAAATCATTTTAAAACTGTTGAAGCCAATAGCTTTATAGGAAGAGACAGTTGCCACTTCCTACCATGGTTAGAGAATGCCCCTAAGGGACAATTCCTTAGAATAAGAAGGAATTGTACAGATGTAGAAATGTTCGAAATTCAGTCCAATAAAATCAAATCAGATTTCATAGAAAAGGGATATGAAGAGTCAAAATTAGAAATATCAAGACAGGAAATTAAAGAAATAGAGAGAACCAGCATCTTAAAATACAAAAAGAAAGAGGAACCTATTAATAATGGAATTCCGTTTATATGTAGCTATAGCTCTAATAATTATAGAATAAGAAAGACAGTGTCAAAATACTGGCACATCCTCCTCCAAGATCCAGCTTTAAAGACTTTTCTCCCGGAGAAACCTCGCTTTATTCACAGAGGAGTCAATAATCTAAAGAAGTCCCTAACTTCCAGCTTTATTAAAGACAAACCCAATACTGGCATGACTTTCTTAAACACAGAAAAGGGCTTTTTTGGTTGTGGTATGTGTTTAGCCTGCAAAAGAACGGAAAATAAAAAAAAGGCATATAAAAAAATTCACATGTAATGAAGGGCTAGAATATCCGATTAAAGAATTTATAACATGCCATTCGAAAAACCTGATCTACCTCATGCAATGCCCATGTGGGCTAAAATATATAGGTAAAACCACAAGAGCTCTACACATAAGAATAGAAGAACACGGTCGAAATATAAGTAAAGGCTTCGAAAAACACAGCGTGTCATCACACTATAAAACTCATCATAATTGTGAGATAAAGGGTACAATTTTTCTGGGAATAAATAAAATATCTAAAGATTGGAGAGGAGGAAATTTTAATTTAAAACTCAGCAAAATAGAAATGGAATGGATTTTTAAATTAAATAGTCTCATTCCGTACGGTCTTAATTCAGATTTTGAAATGTGCCATTTTTTAACTGATTGATTTTATCTACTCCTTTTAGTATTTCCCTTTTATCTAGTAAGCATGTTGTGTATGGTATTTATTGGTCCTACTAAGCCACCTTTTTTGTGATATTACAAGTTTTTTATATGTATATATATATATATATATATATATTTATACCTCTAGTATATCTCCTATTCGAAATCAATTTGTTCTGGGGTTCATCCATTGCCCTTAGAGTTTTTTCCATATAGGGCTCCCACCCATACTTCATATTACATTCTTGTGATTTTATAAATTCCCTGTAAGTTTTAACCTAATGTGATAATCACTAGGGTTTTTAAATAGCTCAATATATAAAAAATTGATAAACTTAGATCAGTACCTGTCTCTTTAACCACACAAATAAATAGCCATGCATGTGATAAATATATATATATATACACATATGGCTCACAAGGGATATATAAACTAATGTATGTACATTGGATGCATTGCCACTCTCTCTGATGCAATTTTATAAATTTTCCGAGGACTACATCCACTAATATGGCAAAGGACAGTTTCAAACACGGCCATATAAGTGGAACGCACGGTGGAACGCACGGTGGAACGCACTGTGGAACGCACTGTGGAACGCATGATGCTAATGGAGCCGAAACCGGAAGTGACCATACCCGGAAGTAACTAAACGAAGAGGAGGCTTGAAACGCAGGGCATCTCCGTTCCCATGGAAATTGCCCGCGAAATACAAGCCTGAAGCCCACAATTAATAAAGGTATATAAGCAGGAAGGAGTCCACAATATCTTCTGAACATTTTTTCCAGCTGAGGAAGCCAATTTGGTGAAACGCGTCCTGGATGAACAGTGAGCAGACAGAATTGCTTTTTGGACTATAAGCCACTAGTGTTATTTTATCTACATACTATTTTAAAGTTACATGTTATAAAAAAAATTTCTATAATAAATTACATATATATATCTTTCATACTTATGAAATTTTATTTCTACCTGCTTTAACAAAGAAGGAATGTGGTCCTTAACCACATACACCTTATGAAACGAGCCGATATATTGGCTCCGGGTTTGTGAGTATATCTACATTACCTCGTACTATACCTCCTATATACATAGACTGTACTACGCTATATGTTCCCTCCTATACCCATTACCTAGGACATTGCACCTGGAGAAAACTTGGACTGGAAGGAGGGTGAGGGTCGCCTCTACGGACCCTAAGGCGCATATACCTGAGCTAGTGTGATAGCTCTTGAAAGTGTGAGTTAGTTATCTACGCACTCCCTTTTTGTATTTACACTTTGTATACAGGTTGCACTATGTTCTGTATATTTGTGTTTTTTGTTTAAGGTTACCCTGAATAGAGTGATACTACTCATAAAAGTATATGATCTATTAAGGTACAGTTAGGATTTCTTTCTATTATTTCTGTATATCCACTACTATTAGAGCGCTACACCGGATATCCCTTCAACTTGTCACTTTAGTCTAACGAGACATTTTCTGTTTGTAATGTCTTTTGCCAACTTTCTTTGCAGTTATTTTTTATTTTTTTGCCATGTACAATATCGTCATATATGGCACCATTTCAAGAGATTTTGCAAAAAACCTACTGTGACCCCCTGCGTCTATATTAATCTCTAAAAGTCAAATGAAATGGTTTGACATGATCGATCCATAATGAACCTATCTGTGCTATTACTTTATAAAGTGTTGTTCAAGGCCTGTTTCTGAACGCTCTGCTTTAATAACCTCTCCAATAACGTCCTCTCTGCATATGTCAAGTGTATAGCTCTGTAATTACATGTTGCACTCAGTTCCTGCTGCGTTTTACAGAAGAGACGTTTTCTGGTCTACATTTGCACAGCAGATGAGAAGTGCAGAGAAATCTGCCTCATGTCAACCTGCTAAAAACAGCATTTCTACTTTGAAATAGCTCGAAGGGCATTTGGCGTAAAGCATATTGGTTGTTTTGTACCCTCTTCCATATTGCAGATGAGCTCAATGTTCTTGGAAGTAGAAGAGCTAGGTTTATTGTTTTATGGATTACTAGCTGGAGATGTCCCATCTGGTTTTATATACAGTAACAGAACTGTGCAGCAGACAGCCACATTTTGGTTTTGTCCCAATTTTCTACTTGTTCTTCCCTCCCCTGTTTGCCTGATTAGAGTGAATATTTAGCAATCTTTTGAAGGTCCTGACTAAAGAATAGATGCTGCCACCTATGTTAAAGAAACACTGTAGGGTCAGGAACACAAACATGTATTACTGACCCTACAGTGTTAAATTAACTATTAGCCCCGCTGGCCACCACTTGCACCCCTAAATATAGCAAAATCTTACTTTATTCCATTCAACTGCTGCTGGCTCTGTCCCTGGTCTCCCTGCTTGGCTGACATCATCAGGGATGTTATTCAAAGCCAATCAATTTTTTTCACATAGGAAAGCATTGGACTGGCTAAGACTGTCAAGCGGGCAGATCTGGGGCAGAGCCAGCACAAGCCAAATGCAGCCCTGGCTAATCAGCATCTCCTCATAGAGATGCATTGAATCAATGCATCTCTATGAGGAAAGTTCAGTGTCTCCATGCAGAGAGTGGAGACATTGAATGTCAGTCACACTGTGCAGCACTGCCCCAGGAAGCACCTCTACTAGCTATCCAAGGAGTGGCCAGTGGAGGTATCCCTAGGCTCTAATGTAAACACTAAATTTTCTCTGGAAAAAAAGTGTTTACTGCACAAAATTTAAATCCTTTGAATTTTGATGAGCTGGAAGTATCTACAAGCATGAAAAACCCTCTCTAAATATACATCGTCCTACAAGCTTACTGCAGCCTTGAGGGGCTCCTGTTAATTTTTTTTTATTGAAGTCTTTACATAGGTAAGGAGGGTAGCAGAGGTAAATATGAAACGCACTTACCTCCGCAGCAATTCCATGATCAATTGCTGGCCTCAATAACATGACTTATACTCAATATGAAATCTGCGTAGAACGTCCTTTGAATGTGCATCTTTACATCCACTGTGACATCTGTGTCTGATGCATGACAGACATTCAAACAGTTCTATGTATAGGATACATAACAGAGAACAGTGCATTGTGGGAAAATATTGCCATTGAATGGTTCTGGTTTTTGTTATATATTATTAAATTCTGTTTTTGCATCATAATGTAGAAGAGTTGGTAGATGCATCTGAATTTCTCAAATGAGATTTTATTTGCACTGGTAATGCATATTTCTCAATTATTGAAAATCCCTGTACAACCTAGCACAGAACACACATTCCTCATGAGTCGAATTAACCTATATAGTGGTTTTTATTCATTCCTATTCGTAGTTTGCATCGGCATTCAGAGAATTCTTAATTAAGTAATATTCGCTAAGCGGAATGGTTTACTTTCTAACGGGAGCAGCTATATTGGAGGTTAGAGTAGAAAAAAAACAAACAAAACCAAAAGATCTAATTATTTGAAGACATTACTGAGACGTTAATATTCTGCTATATTCCCTTTGGGAATTATTTCTGTCTGCCATAAATTGTGGACCTCTGATTGTAACATTTGTGGACTACCATTCTCTGCATGCTCAGTCAGACAGTTGGCTGGTTGAGAGTTGTGGGAGACCTAGATCACACTTGACATAGTTCTTCTCTAGTTTAGGATTCGTTTCCATAAATGTGCTGGTCATTCAATATTGCATTAGTATTGATTCATACGGTTTAAAACTTTTAATTGCACCCAGCAAGATATGATACATTGAAATAGACTGCAGAACATTTTATATGCAAAAAATTCCAATCCACTAATGATCCTAAATATAGACTGGAGTGTTACATTTTTTTATGCAGTGTGGTTGCAGCAAATTCAGACAAGTTGTGCTAACGTCTGCCGATGCTCAAAATAAATGTGAGATCTTCTGTAGCAAACTGTAACACCTACATGTTTTCTGGATTTGCAGACGCCAAAGAAGCTTGTTTCTTTATTTTCTATTTTTTTCACCCCCCACCCCCTTAATTCCTTGCAAGATTACCACTTGTGATAATTCCTTAATTTCCGTTCCCTTCTGTTTAACACTTTCACTGCCAGTTGGAAAGCCAGCACTGTAAACTCATTTCGCTCAGTTCTGTGCATTGATTACCTGAATGCAGATCATATGTCGTGTAGGTATATATATTTACTTTTCCCGTGCCAGAGGAGTTTCAAGTGTTGGTTTGTTGAAATTTACTCTAAACATTTTTTCACAAGGCTTTCCATATGACACTAACTTATCCTTATAAAAGCGACACATGCTACAAAAAAATAAATAAATTTAAAAATGCTGTTAAAGGGTTACTGCTAGCACTGTGACTAGTTCAGTGATCTGAAATCGATATGTGTAGCATTTTGTTATGGAACTCTGCATATACAGAGATTAACCCATCTGCTGGTGTAATTCCACCTTCGGTGACGCCATTAGCCAGCTAGCCATACCCTCTGCATTGAGGTATAATGAAGACCGGATGCATGACCGATCAGACAGCCAGTCTTCAATTAAGAGGGTTTCAGCAGAAGAAATGGGCAGACACTAAATTATCACCCAACTGAGGCAGCCTACATGGTGAAATGTGTTTCGGGAGCCTGGAGAGTATATTTATACTGTTTATTCAAATGTGTAAAAAAAACTTAGTAAAAGCAAAGTATATACTTTTTTTTTTTTTATTTTTTTTAACCTACTTCTGGCCAGCAAGTCCCTGCAAACCAGGGTTAAGATTGTATAGTTCTGATTCATACAGAGCATATCTCCTAAGCTGTTTGAGGCTCTATGCTTGTGGGTATTTGACCTTTCTTATATATGGCAAAATGTATTAAAGCAATATCAATATATATAAACAAACACACACACACACCTTTTGATATTACCTACCGGAATAATGGGAAAAAACACTATATTCCTTACTCGTTGGTCAAGAGGGTAGGGGTTCGTCCTTACAAAGCAAGGTCTTTTAGCTCTGTTATATGTGAGTGTTCCATTGTTATTGATTTTTTTTTTTTATCATATTGTATATAAGTTTTTACACTATTTTAGACTTATTGTCCTCTAAAGGTATATACCCGAATTTTTAAAAGATTTTCTATGGATAAACTATTTAGCTTGTAGAGGGGATTTTATTTGTGTCACACTCAATGACAATATAGCGATCCACTGTATATTTGTTTATGTACATGGAGATCCCAACTTGTTCTAATTCTTACCTGTTTAACACACTTTCAGATGGTAGACATGGCATATTAGTGGTTGGTATTGCGGCTAAGGGAATTAATTGGTGGACATTTCATGTGCACTAGGTGAACAGGTTTTTATTTATTAGGATCATTCTGTGACCTGGCCTCACCACAGTGAGTATTATGGCAGTGTCTTTATTTTTCTTCTCCGAATTCAAAATCCTAGGACAATAAAATAAATCCTTAATTTCTTCATTGATCATAACAGTGGGGAAGAATATACTACAAATTATAAACTCAAGATACAGTAAAAAAAAAAAATATTTTATTCATCCTTCATATTTTTTAAACACGTGTTGATTGCTCAATCATCTGACCCATCGAAAGGTGAAAAGCACTTTATTGACAGAAATTGGAATAATTGTGCGTATGCTTAAGCGCAACCTCTGCTAATGCATTTGATGTTTCCGAGGAGATGGGCATAAAATTCTATTTTTGAACTGTCTTCATGGTAACAGGTTCTTCTTCTGACTGAGTCCTCAGCTCTTATCTTATCAGCCTCCCATCTGTATCTCTCCGCAGAGTTCTTTAACTGTGATTTATCTGTCAGTGCTGACTTCTAGATATATAGACTTCGCTACAGACTGCCTATCTACTCCATTGGACCAGAGATATCATCAATAATTTAATTTAGGTGTCTTCATAAGTGGGTTCGAAATTTTGTGGTATAAGAAAATAAAAAATAAAATATATATATTTTTTTATTAGTTTTCATAGATCGTTAGTGCTCCAGGTGCATTATCTCAGATTAACAGTTTTGATTCACAATGAAAGGGAAATCGGCATTTTATCTTTCCGAGGTTGATACAATGAGTACCATGAAGTAATACCATTTAGACCCCAGAAAATACTTGGAAACTAGTGAAAAATTATAATGTCCCTCTCCTGGTTAAATACTTGAATATAATTTATGATTGTGGAGAATTGACAAGAGAACCACACATTTCAAATTAAAATAGCCAAAATTAGTTGGATACTTTTTTCAGTTTAGAAAATAACACACAATTATAATTCAGCACTTGTATAAGATGATTACAGTCCAATGGCAGCTAAAACACTAAGCACGGAGCCTCTCTTGTCCGGTAAAAGCTGTGTAACACAGGAAATGGGGGAAGCGCCTAAATAGTCCTTATTTGGGAGTATATAACGACAAGAAGAAACTAATAGTGTAGTATATAAACCATAAGTTTGTATATTTATGATAAAAAATATGCACTCACACTTTTTGGAGCTTCAATACAGCTCCAACGTATGTGCCTGGGCGGAACAATCCCCGCCTAAGGATAAAGTGCAGTGCTAATTCTTCTTTTGTTAGTAGTTGTAGGAGGTATCCACTGTGTGTGTGTATATGTATGTATATATATATATATATATGTATATATGTATGTAAAACACAATAAAAAGATAAACCTACTCACATGATTAAGAGCAAAGTACGGTTCGCTCAATCCAATACGCTTAAGTGGTATTATCCCCACCAAGGATATAGCCCAAAGATCCAGCAGCAGCAAAAGGACGTCCAATAAAAAAAAGTACTTTAATGTTAAAAATAAAAAAAATGATAAATAGTTAAAACAATATATATATAGAACACTTAACGCGTTTCACCTAAACATAGGCTTTCTCAAAAATGTATCCTTTATCCTTAGGCGGGGATTGTTCCGCCCAGGCACATAAATTAGAGCTGTATTGAAGCACCAAAAAAGTGTGAGTGCACATTTTCTATCATATATATATATATATATATATATATGTATATGTGTATATATATATATATATATATATATATATATATATATATATATATATATATATACACACAAACTTATGTTTTACATAATTACACTTTGTTTCTTCTGTTTTTTTCTTCTTGTCGTTGTATACTCCCAAATAAGGACTATTTAGGCGCTGCTCTTTTTTCACTTTGGCTACTTCGTTCCAGTATTTGCATTCTTTGTCAGTTCTGCATTCTTCTTGATTTAGTGAATGTACCCCCGGATCATTTCTAACGATATTAAATGATTAATAACACATACTTGCCAAGAATATGTAATACAAGAAAGCCCTGATTTGGCTGCGAGAAAGACATACGTGTCAAAATGTGGTCCTTTCACATTGATGGCTAAAAAAAAAAAAAACCCTCCTGAATTTGTGGCGTGCTAAGGACCTTTATTTGTTTGTTCGTTCATTATCGAGGATACAAATGAACAAGGACCCCACCTTCTAGCACTCTCAACAAAATTTTTTTAATTTGTTTTAGAGTGCCTACCACTCACTATTTACTTATTCATGGATGTGCTTGGTAATTCCAACGCATTTTGTTCCTTATTTCCCTTGTTGGACGAGGACATGACTGTGAATGACAACAATTGATGTAAATTTCATCATTGCCACAATGACCCTGGGTACAAATATAAATATTTGCATAACAGATTTATTCTGCAGTATAACATGTATCTGGTAGGCCTAGTAATGCCTAGCTTTGGCCCTTTTTGGGTTATTCTCCCATGTATGCTAAGCCCTCAACGTTTAAACCCATCCCTGGTTAATCCTTGGGAATGCATAAACTTTTCTGATTGTCTAATATTTATAATTTTTTTTAATGTCCTGAGTTCCCTTTGTATCTGAGGAAAGTTCTGATATACTTAACACTTAATCACCTGCTATATACACATCAAAAGTTCCTGCTGACAAACGCTTCAATCTATGTTTTTCTAATGTAGAGAACACTCAGCCGTTTTGGTGAGAGTGTCCTCCGGAGCTTGTCTGCCATGCTTCTCTCACTTAAGTATTCTAACTCCCTTACCGCTTTTTCCCTTGTTTTACCTTTTGCTTCAGGTTTCAAAGTTTGTGAGAGAATGGAACAGTTTGACAGCCATGAAGCAGAGGATAATCCGAAAAAGTGGGCTGATATTCCGCAGTCCCATTCTGGCCCTAGGAGACCTCTCAAAGCAACAGTCGGCGCACAGCAGCACAAAGAGGTATGATTGTTTTCTTGCTACATCCTGAGCTTCACACTTTTTACAACTAAAGCAAGCAGGGTGGTGGGCTGCGGAATATATATATATTCCGAGTTACTCAAATCAGCAGTAAGCCACAGCAGTCAGCACAGAGCTGAAATTAACCTTATTGTGCAAGGAGGATTAAGTCAGCTGGGGTAGAACAGATTGTGAGCCTCATGAGAATGTGTGTGATTTCTTCGTAACTTTTGTTTGTCTGAAACCTTTAGCAAACAGTCCTTACTATGCTCAGCAACCTCATCCGCGTAATCAGCAAAAAAGCTGTTAAATTGTTGTTTCATATTTATTTATATATATATTTATTTCTGTCTGCAGAATGGGATTTTCATGTCTGGAATGCTGGCAAGCTTCTCAGATGTATCTCAGCTCTTATGCCCTCTGTAAGATTAATATAGTTAAAACCTGAAAATATCTGACTAGAGACATGTTTAGATGATAAAAGAAAAATAAGCTCGCTTATATCAAAGAAACGGGGTGTATGCGCCCATCATCCTCTGATACAATTCAGTTGTTTTGTGAATCATAATGATGCAGTTCAGTTTTTACATAAAGTTATTGGGAGTTCTGTATCCACTCTCTGAATTCTCAACATAAGTCTCTTATTTGCAAAACCGTGTTCAATAGCTGGTATTCTCTCCATATCCTTTGTGGGAGGCCGCCATGTTTAACCTTATTTAATTTATTTTTTTACTTTCTATATTTCCTTTTTGGAACGAACCATGCCATTTTTAATATATATTTTGTTTTCTTTGCTCGTTCTTAAATTTCTTTCAAACCACTTTTAATATACATCATATCCTTTCCATGTATTTAACGAGAACTCTGGAAAATCTATCAGTCTTCGTTCCCAACCTCACAAAAGAAACCGTATATAAAAATAAAAATGTAACTAAGAAAGCTGTTCTAAACCTTATCTCCAATCAGATACAACTTTTAGCCATTAGGCACATGCAGTGACTGTGTAATCTCTGTTGAAGCATTTACCTAGTTATATTGGGATTGATTGTTCCTGTGGTTTTAATTCCAGTACCTTTTCTGCTTGTTGTCGGTTTAGTAAGGATCTTAGCATCTGAAGAGCGTCAAGCATTCTTATTGAGGGGGTTTCTCCCTCTCCATGCACTCGGCTGCTGGACAATTTTACAACTGAATACTATTTTATATATTTTTCTATGTTTTTTTTTGTTTGTTTGTTTGTGTCGTTTTAAATAAAGCAGTTTTAGTAAGCCAGTATTTTTAGTGTTAGTCAATATTTTGGATATATTTGGTGAATATGGTCTCTCCGAGTTTTCCAGAGTCCTCTGTGAAGCACGGAGTACCCATTTTCCTGGCTGTGTGTCTGTGCGAAAGGAATGTGGGGCGCGGGACATAATTGGGGTGCTCCCATCTGTAGGGAAATCGCTTGTTAATTGTGCTGAGAGCTGGATAGTGGCGAAAAAAAAACCCAGTTTGAGGAATGTGAGTTCATCCTTCATGGAAGTTAGAAATGCTCCCATTTTGTATCTATCCAAATTCTACTGCATCACACTTACTGTTCCTTTTTCTTACCAGCACTGTAGAGGTGAGTTTTCATTGCCCTATGATGCTGTCTCTGTCAGCATTGGATTGAGTTATACTTGTGTAGATTCTTTTACTCCTTTCAATGCACTAATCAGCACTTCCCTCATTTTCTGCTACATGCTGGGTTTGACTGATGTACATACAGGTAAAGATGCATGTAACGGGGGCAGGAGAGATATGCAGAGCTCTGAGACTGCATTAACCTAAGCAGAAATAATGTGATGTATTACGGCTGCTGGAAACCAACATGCACACAGTATCCAAGGGGACTGGTGCTTGGAGATAACACGGTTTGATGTATTCATCTCCTGATTAAAAGTAGCGTGATCTTGAATGTTACTTGTTAAAGGGTTATTCTATTATAACCACTCCTGCCAGCTGTAGTGGTTATAATGGCGGAGCACCCTGACGCTGTTCCCTGATAATAGTGCAATCCAATTTACAATTGTTGCCCTTTTACCTGGTCCTGCTGTGCGTCGGGTCTGGTCTGAAGGCAGGTTTGTGACATCTGGTTTCTGTAGAGCTGTAGGTGCCGAATGCTGATCCTGCTGTTCGTTCATTGGTTGAGAGAGTCAGCTGACTGCTCTCAGCCATTGAATATGTGTCTATGCGTCAAACTTTGCACAGAATTCACATTCGCCAGCCGAAACTCTTGTGAAACTCAGTATGTGCAGCGCTTCAGACTCCAAGCACCATGACCACTTAAATCACTGAATTGCTCATGGGGCTCGTGGTAACCCTTTAAGTAACATTTGGCTTGGGCACATTTTGAGAACAGATGAGTTATGATATCATGCATCAAGTTGAAACCAATGTTTGGCAAATCACATGTGAAATCCCACCAATTTTTAAAAATTTTTTATATGAACTCTTTTCTATGCAGAAGGCAAAATGATACACAGATTGTATAGAGCTAAGACTCCCATGAAACCAATATGGTGGAGATTACTTTTTGGCACCCGCATAGTTATTTTATATCCACTGTGACATGGAAATTGTGATGCGACTGTTAGGAAATGAAAGACATATTCCTATTGAAAGCTAAATATTCCAAATGATTTCATCCTCTTCTTCTAACTGCGTCTAAGGAGGTTTTTTTTAATGTCACCAGGGTGGAGATGCACGTGTCTTGCTAACAACACTAAAATGTGTCTGTATATTCCTTAGACACATAGTAGCGCACAGCAAAAGATTTCTGTGGACATAGAATGTGACGGCAAATAAGAACCGGTCGGCCCATCTAGTCTGCCCAATAACGACACATACTGTATCGTCAGAATAATATATAGTGGAGTATAACTTTAAAAATCTTGTTACAAGATGTGGGGATTTACCTAACCCAGTACCATAGAACAGCTAACCTTGTAGCGTTTGTTTTGTTAGTGGCCATTCGTTAAAATGCCTTTTAATGACAGTTTGATATTGATTCACTGTGGCCTTAATGAAAGCTCGATCCAAACTCAGTTTTTTTTTTAATCTTTCTTGACTCTCATGAGTAATGGCCAGTAGATCAAATTAAAGTGGCTCTGAATACTATAGTGTTCAGTACAGTGCAAATCTTTATCAAAATCTGCCTATACATACGTTTAATCATATATATCCTTTTTTGTTTCTTATCAAATGTTACATTTATTTAAGGGCAGCCGTCACTTTTCCATTGGAAAAAACAAACAAACATTGAAAATCACCTTTAATTTGTGTTAATGTTTTTCAGGGGATGCTCTCTTTTCTACAGATATATTAATTTAGTTTAGGTTAATTCTTGCACAAATAGCATTAAGCAAAAACAATTTTTCCGTTTCTTCTCCTGACTGTCCTGACTGATAGTTGCAAAGGGCAGGTTAGCCGAAATGGAGGTATTTGATTCCAGGATAGAGGTGAATACAACATTTTATTATTCAGACGTTACAAATACATATTAGTGAAATATCGGTTATACAGTAATATTATTATTAAAAATCGTGGGAAGCAACAGTTCATTTTAAAGAAACACTTGGCTCTTTTTTCGGAAGGTTCTCTTAGCCTCAGGCAGAATGATAATTTTGACTACCAACTCTGTATATAAAGGAGGTTGGTTGTATTTTGCATTGCAATGAAAAAAAATAAAAAATAAGTTTTAAACAAATTTATTTACTGTACATTAACTTATGCATTATCTATATGTTAACAAAAGTAGACAATATGAATCTAGTATATTCTTTGCAAATAACCAGGGAAAGGGTATTTTCCATTTATTCTTTAAATTACGCTTTAACGCCCACTGTACTTTGCAGAATTTTTTCCCTATGATCTCAAAAGAGGGCAAAACCAAATTAGGAGAGCTAAGCCCTGCACTACCTAGTATCTCAGCTCAGATAAAGAGCTTCTGGCTCTCCACAGGAAGTAGAGGAGATGAGGAGCAGAATCCTTTGGACACCATAAAAGAAATCTAACCATTGAGCGCTTTATTGCTTATAGTGCTTGGAGTGGTCTTTAAACTGTGCTGTGACTCTGAGATTCTAGAGTTCTAGACACTGAGCTGCTATCTCACCTACTGACAATATATAGAATGGAGAGATACTTGACTAATAGTTATATAGTAAATGATAAATGGGTAACTGAAAAATACATATGTAAATGTACATTTTTTAATACTATTTTTTGGGTGTCGGTGATTAGCACTCTCTATTATCTTAATATCATCTGCTAGCTATATATCTAATTTTTCAAATCTGTTTTTTCTTTTTTGTATTTATCATATCGTTGGAAAGTCCTCCGTGTTGAAGGGGTTATTTAGTTAGTGTCTCTAAGTCTGTTTCTTTTTCTGTCATAACTCAATACTGCAACTTGACTCAGGCTGACCTTAGCTATTGATCAAATTACAGCGCAAGGGAAGACAATTCACAGTCGGATGCTTGGAAGAAGCGAAGCCCATGATATCAAAACTGCCTCTGCATATATCCTTCAATACCTTTTTCAATGGGACACACTATAAAACAAAATCGAAACAGAGTCCGTATAATATCTGTATAACACATGGTTCAACTGTTGGAGTAACATTGTGTTCAATATAAGTGAAATCTTCCAATTAAAAGTAGCAGAAAAGATGAATGGGAATCCGATAGTAATCATTGCTAGATTAGTGATTCAATTGAATGTGTTTTGCAGGGAAATGTTTTTTTTTTTCTTAGGAACATCCCTGATTGCCTGAATCATGAAACCAGTCGTGGGTGCAGCGGTGGGCAAAGAGTAGATTTCCCAGTTGTTGAACAACTACAATTCCCATGATGCTTTGCCAGTCCAGATGTTGGGAATAATGTGCAGCAGCTTGGTATATGCCCCCTTTGACCGTCCTTGTACGAGAATCTCACTGTAAAATGCAAACAGTTCTGCCAATGCCCTGGTGCTTGTTTGTATAGAGGGGGGAAAAAAGTACTATTTTGTGAGAACAAGCATGATTTATTTTGTAGACTAAAAAAATAATCATTTAATCCAAATACTTGAAAACCAAATACTGTCTCCTCTGAACGAAGATGAAGTGTCGTCGCACATCGCCCAGCGCGCATTGCTCGGTTTAATGGCGTGCTTGATATATACATATAATTGTTTGATCTGATTTGCTTCCTAGGTACCTGACCAAGGAAGATGTTGCAGTTGCCTCATTAAGGAAAGTTCAAAGCAGCGGGGGAAGCGTACGGATTGTCAGCAGGGAATCCACATCGTCAGTCAAGGAAAAGGTGGCTTTAAGTACAATGTCTGGAACCCCCGCGATGTAAGTGCTGTATGCTCTCACAGCTGCTATGATTTACTGAACCAGTGAGGCGTTTGTTGCTGTAATGTTTATAGAGTAATTCTGGGCTAAAGTTCTAAAAGTGTAGCTTTCGGCAGGAGTGTTCCGTAGCCTTCCACACCGTGATATAAGAACTTTACTATAAAATGTTTGTATGTTAAAGTTTAGAACTCTAAAATCTGGAAATCTTGCTACAAGTTTCCATTATGCCAGACGACTTGCTCCTAGTAAGCCATATGAGATTCCAATATACCAGACATTCTTCAGCCCAGTTGTATACTTTCTTAGTAAGCCCAGCATGGATAAACCATGGGCTCTCCAAAAATGCCATGTGTTCTCTCAGGTCGCCAAAAGTGCTTGCTAGAAACTTGTCTTCTCCCAGCTTACCAGACCTGCTGCTATTCTACCTAGAGACGTTACACAATCTGTGTGCTGTTAGTAGGGGATACGCTTACATGAAACTTGTTTCATTTACATAACAGCAGCCCATTCTGGTGATAAGTCCCCCTTTCCAAATAGTGAATCCAGTACGTGGAAAAGTGTTCTGTTTAAGTGAACTAAGCATGATCATGTCCTTTAAATAATTGCTTTGTTACCAGCGACTGGCAAATGTCAATGGGAAATCATCAAACATCCTCTACTCCTCTAGTATTTAAAGGGCAAGTAAATTAGGAATTTGTTTTTAGAAATCACTGTCCTGTAGACCTCAACCTCCAATTTTCCTGAGCAAACCAGAGCAATTCGGAGGCTGTCTGTGTGTGTAGATCCGCATGATTGTCAGTGGTAAGTATATTCACGAAGGACTGTGTAGCCATGTAATCTTTGATCCCTGAAAAAGCTGTGCCATTTAAAAAGAAAATAACATGGTATTGTTTCTAAAACAGCACTTACTTCAAAGTTCACATCAGTAAGCTCTTATTTGATGAAGGGCAGAAATTCCAGCATTGTGGGAAATTAAGGTAAATGGCAAGATATTCCTTTGTGGATTAAGTTCTCTTTAAAAGCACCTATTATCACTTCAATAATAGACCAGGATCGATCAGTATTTCCTTATAATATGTGACAGCGTTGGGAAGTTTGAAGAGGTTTTCAAATGACCCCTTAAAGGAGACGTGTAGATTTACCACCGATTTGTAGATAATGCTGAAAAAATGCATTTATTGAATAAAATGTACCTTTTTTTCCACCCAGATTTTATTCTGCATTTTATGTCAATCAATGTGAATGCTAGCTCATTTTTCTTTGATTCTCCCAAAATGCTTCCCTGCAGCTTCAAGTTGCTTATAAATAAATCAATGCGTCTGTACTGCTTTTAACTTCCCTTATAACTTAATTTATCTTTTTGAGTAACTTTTTCACAGCTGCTCATGAGCATAGCTAATCTGCACGCTCTATCATTAAAATCTAGGAGACCATTTGTAGAATTTAGGATGTGTACAGCATGACCTATATGCTCACTCTGAACTATGGCTGATATGGCCATAACTTCCTGTAACCTCATGCAGTGGGTCAGGCCATTATTTGCATCTATTTTTGCAGATTTGATGCAACTATAGTCAATAGGATAAGGACGGGATGTTTCTTCATCATAAACAAAGTATGCTAGTTATGGGCTTCAGGTGTCCCTTAAAACTCATCCTCTGCTTTTAGTGCACGTGTGATCCCAGCTACAGGTTTGTAGACCTTGGAATCTTGTGGACATATTGTTCTATTGGAACTTTCAACCAGAGAAGAAATAAAACCGAGAATATTATTTTATATATATATATATATATATATATATATATACACACATCTATCATGAAGACATGTGAACAAGCAAATGTATTCTCCTCTTATGATAAGAAATGTTTCTGATTGTATTATTTATATTAAGTGAGTTTAAATACATGAAGGTGTAAATATAAAGGTTTTTTTGTTGCATTCCCTCTAGCCTAACAATCGGCAGTGGTTTCATATGAAATAGTCGAGATTATTCTCACCTACATGTGCCATTTTACTCCCTTAGTCTAGATAATTATTTTATTGATATTTAATGCCCAGTCAAAACAACAGGGATATTTACTAAAGGGGGAATTGACAGGAATTCAAAATGAGTCAAAATTTAGAGCAAAATATCTGAACTTGAAGCATTGCTGACTTAAACATGTATTCCATTTCAGCAATTTTTTCCTTAAATTTGAATTTCTGACAATTCTCATTTTAGTAAAAAAAAAGTCTGTCTCCCCCTTTTCCTTGCAGTGGGAACATATTTACTGTTTGCAGACTGCCGTGCTGCCTTCCTTTGATATTGGATACATTTCATCCTCCTAAGTCCTACTTACCTTCCACTTTGTTCCATCAGTCAGTCTTCAATTAACACACTACATGTTTTCTCTGTGGCGCTTTGTTCAGTTACTCTGCAAGATGCAGATGGACTAAAAATACCAGTTCCCCTCTGTTGCTGTTCAAGAGCCTCAACGGCTCTGTTAAAGCATCCTGAGAGGGTGAGATGTGGAGAGCAGGGGGGCTCTTGGCACACTACAGGGCTTATACACAAGTATCCACAAACTGCCATGTGTACAAGAAGTTGCTATTTTGTCCTAACAGATGTGTTGGCTGTTTATCCCAGGTTTGAAATAAATGCTACTTTATCGTGGTGGTTATAGTGCTTAGACTCCCCGTTTTATATGGTAAAGAAAGGAAATACCCAGTCAGTGACCTCCCCATATACCATTTGATCCCAGAATTAAATTTAGACCCAGAAAAGGCTAGTATTTGGCAGGGTTTAGTTGGTGAATTGGAAAAGGAATGTTTGTTTCAAAAGTAATATATTGTTAGAAATGTGTTAAATTTAGCAGAGTGGGTGGAATTGCACCTTTAATCCCTGATAGTGGAGTCGAAGGATTCATGCTGGTTTGACTTACTGTCTCTACGAACCCCATGCTTTCAGAGGTGATGGCTTTTTGCAGATCCGATCTCACCCCTTCTATTAAGCTGTTCTGCTCTGTTCTAACCATCATTGTTGCTTAGCAACAGCATCGCTGCTCCACCCTTATCCTTCTTGTTACAGGAATACGGCTACCCAGGGATTACTGTTAAAGCACATAGCTAGCAAAATCCCACAATGATACTTCTGTTTCTTATGTGGATAGAATCAAGGCCATATTGCGTTCACGCTTTCTTTATGTTTCCCTGCTAATCACTAGGGAAATGGGTCACATTAGGTTTGGATCATATGAATGTGCGAATACTGTGTTTACAACAAAAGAAAAAAAAACGCAAAAAGCATTACACCTAATTATATTGCCTCATGTCATTTAAAGTAAGGGAGTTTTGAGATATTTTAAGGTCGTTGTAATCTCTATTAATTTAGGTAAAGTGTTTTAAGCGATGACTGTGTTTCAGGTCGGTATCTCTGTTCTATGCAGTGCCCTTGCAGTGAATGCTCTATGTTTTTCCCTTATGTTTTATTTACTCTGTCCCGCCTTCACAAAGGAATATATTGTCTAGCCGTTTTAAAGAGGAATGTCACTTTCCAAGATTTTAATGTTAGGTTTACCTGTCCCCTGTCCAAGGATTGGATCTGTAGTTGAGAAATTGTTTTCTCACCCCGGTGAAGGCCAGTGCTTTATCAGTGTTCCGGTCTGCCAGGGGAAGGTAAATGGCATTTGCTGTAATATATTTAATCTGCCAAGCAATATGAAACCAAATCGGTTATGTAGCTGAGGACCTTAGGAAGCTGCTGTGACTAGGTAATGATTACCATGAAAATTAATATATATATATATAAATATGAAAACTATATAATTTTAATAAATCTCATTCCAGAGGACTAAAAAGGAAGGGACTTTTCTTTTCCCTTTTGGTTAGTCTGAAGTCTGATGCCTTAAAAGAGCATCATTGTAGCCGTTTTTACTAAGGTGTGATGTGCAGTAGAGGTAAGTATAACATACACTTACCTCTGCAGCATTTCCTGGTACCCTCATGAACACCTTCCTACAATTCCCTGCTTGTGCAGTCTACCAGTCTCCATACTTCCATGATGCAGTGCATACAACTTTACAACTTCTCATATGATATAAGTCAAAATTAGAAAGAAAAAAAACACAACTTTGCTAACTTTTAGCTGTTAATTTGTGCAAAAATTATACCAAGCTATCGGTTCCTCTAACCTGTTTCTTAAATCATTACCCCCTGAATCATTTTACTATACCTATTAGGTGCACAGTTTGAAACCTTATTAACATTGTGCTTATTTCTCCGGTTCAATTAGGAAAGCGTTATTTTACATGTATCCTCATTTTTCTCATTTTTGCCATTAGACTGAAACAAGGAACAGATCAGTGCTCTGTTGCTGTGCCTGAGCTGGCGGCAGATTGCTCTGAATTTAAAGGCTACCTGCAGGCGATGGATGACGCAGGGAATCCTCTCTGTCTTCACTGCCAACAGCCGTGTGCCCAGCTCGCCACACGATGCCCAACTACAGACTGGGACACAAGGTTTTGCTCTCAGAAATGCCAGGACGAATTCCTTATCCGCTCCAACCAAAGCTACATGAGGGCTAAGGTTTTTCAAACCGAGCATGGCATATGCCAACAGTGCTGTTTAAACGCCCACGAACTTTACCTGAGTGTGCGTGATGCCCCCGTGGCCCAGAGGAAGAGCCTTTTAATGAATACATGGATGTCACAACTTCCAGTAGATCAGGTAGGTGTGTTAGTCCGTGGAAATGGAGATGGACAAAGTCAGGAGGAGCCAGTGGTGGTGTTGATGGGACCAGTGAAGCAGGGAAGAGTAATCCATGAGAAGGTTGTTACTTCAAACGTACGGAGATGGGGAGAACAATTAGATTCAGTAGACTGTGTTCTTTTTGTGTAGCGTTTTGTGTCAAAATGCTATCTTTAAACCACTTTGTTGTCTGTATAAAGTTCTCTCAGGGCTGAGTTAGCAAATCTGATCTCTTTATCCCACACGCAGACAGTATATTCTTTTATCATTTGTATCTGCTGAATGTGTTAAGGAAGCCCTTCTCTTCTGATCTCTGCATAAACTCAGATGAGTCAGGAAGGTCTGATACAAGGTGTTTTTATGACATTTTAATCTGCCATACTTGTGTGATGAGATCACATACTCCCATTGGTATTTTCTAGTACCCCGAAGCTCTTTGCCATTAAAATGTTGGATATGTTCAATCCCTTCAGAGAGCTAACTTTTTATGTTTCTTTTGTGATACTTTAATATTGCATGTGGCTCTCCGCTGTAGGGTATGGACATTTTATCTTACTCTCACAAAGCCATAGCCATCAGCCTGTTTGTTGTCTATACCTCTGCTAAAATCTTCAAATAAAATGTTACTTGCCTTTTAGGATTGTTAAATAAAAATAATACATCAAACCAATTGTTAGTGCGTTAGTTAATGGCCCAGGTCATTGCACTGGAGAATGATTATTTCAGTAAATCCTTTTGTTATGACACTATTACTTTTTTTTTTTTATTATACCTTATTAAAAAAAAAAAAAACTTAAAAAAAACAATTATTTTAAGTCATTTTCACATGTTAACAGTTTGGCTGTTTTAATGTGTATAGATGTAAATATTTTATTGATTTAATTCACTGTTCAGCACAATCTGTTTTTCCTTTTCCTTTGGGATAATTTGTGCCTGCGTGGGAAATATTGCCCATTTAATTCAGTTTAGAGTTCGCTGAGCGATCATTTTAATATTAACCAAGGACAAACATAGAGCAGACATTTGTGTGTCAGTCATACAGGAAAGAGACCGGGATAGAAGTGGCTTTAGAACCAACTCTTCATATGAAGCGTTTCAGCTGCTAAATGTTTCTGATTTCTTCTCACAGCTAAATGAACTGTTAAAAAATCCAACTGAAGGACAGTTTTGGCAAGTGGACCATATCAGGCCGGTGTACGGTGGAGGAGGGCAATGCTCTTTGGATAACCTTCAGACATTATGTACCGTCTGTCATAAAGAGGTAGGTCTGAATGAACTAAATACTGATCTGCTTTCAGTTAGGGTAGAAGACAATGCATAGGATTAACTCTTACTAATTGGAGCCGATAGCCACCAGATTTTTACAAAAATTTGTTATTTTATATATATATATATATATATATATATATATATATAATATATATAATATATATTCCTTGCAATTCTACACATGGCGAAATGTGACTTCATGCAATTGGACAACTACAATACAGCAAGGTGAAGCTTAGAAACCACTAAATTGCTGCGTAACACACAGAAATAAGAAAAATAAATATTTATTATTATTTAAAGAACAGACCTGGCACCAGGATCTTTGTATGTGTGTAAAACGAACCCAACTTACATAATGAATATATTACAATAATGCAGATGGTAACGTTAAGTTCTAGTATTGCAGAGTTATTTACTAAAGTGACAATTCAGTTTGAATTTCAAATGTAAGGTCAAAATATCTACAGATACTCTGCTCTTAAATTCATAATTCACATGGAATCCTAATTTTAGTGAAGAGCCCGGTAAGTGTTTTTAAATACTTCCTAGATCATTTAAGTCCTGCAAGTTGCGAGGTGGGGCCTCCATGGATCGGTTTTGTTGTGCCAGCACATCCCATAGATGTTCAATCGGATTGGGATCTGGGGAATTTGGAGACCAAGGCAACACCTTAAACACTTTATGTACCTCAAACAACTCCTGAACAATTTTTACAGTGTGGCAGAGTGCATTAACTCGCTGAAAGAATTCACTGCAATCAGGGAACACCATTGCCATGAAGGGATGTATGTGGTCTGCAACAATCTCCAGGTGGGTGGCACATTCCAAAGTAACATCCTCATAAATGCCAGGATTCAAAGTTTACCGGCAGAACGTTTCCCAGAGTATAACCCTACTTTCGCCTGCCTGTCTTCTTCACATAGTGCGTCCTGCTGCCTTCTTATCCCCAGGTAGACAACGCACACACATCCAGCCATTCACCTGATGTAAAAGAAAACGTAATTCATCAGACCAGGTGACCTTCTTCCATTGCTCCATTGACCAGTTCTAATGACAAGGGTCATCATGGGCTCTCTGACTGGTCTGCAGCTATGCAACCCCATACACCCCAAACTGCAAAGCAATGGGTGTTCTGGCACTTTTCTATCATGGTCAGCAATGAGCTTCAGTAGCTCTTCTGTGTGATCGTACAAGAAGGGCAAGCCTTCCTACCTGCATCAATGAGCATTGGATGCCGGTTCACCAGTTGTCCTTCTTGCACCTCTTTTGGTAGGTATTACCCACTGCATACTGCGAACACCCCACAAGACTTGCTGTTTTGGAGATGCTCTGACCCAGTCCAGCCATCATTATTCGGCCCACATCAAGTCACTCAGATCTTTTCACTTGCCAATTTTTTCTGCTTCCAACACATGAAATTCAAGTACTGACTGTTCACTTGCTGCCTAATCTATCCCACCCCTTGGCAGGTGCCATTCTAACGACATTACCCATATTACTCAGATCAGCTGTCTGTGGTTTTAATATTGTGGCCGATCAGCGTATTTGAAAAATAAAGCTAATCACTGCTGAAATTACTAAATTTTTTCGGAAAAGAGAAAAGTCTGTGTTCTTTGCTTATTATTCCATATTCTTCCCTCAAAATCTACGCCCAATCGTTCTATATTTACATACTATAATATATAGTTCCCTCTGCATAACAGATTTGATTTAACAAGACTATGGAGGAGATTTATCAAGGCAATAATAGGCACTAAATAAGGCGCAATCACCGTGGCAACTAATAGAATATCTCTCATCATTTAACTCTTCGTGCCTAAAATAGTAGCTGATAAATCTCCCCTGAATTCAAGTTAATACAGTAAACTGTAACAGTAAACGTAAAACATTTTCGTTCATTATTCAGTGTTTTTGTTCTGCTTTAGAAATTAAAAATTTTCCCCTCCTTTTATTATTGATCTGTTTTATGCATTAACAAATGGGAGCGGGGTCAGTTCTAGCAAATTGTGTCCCATTAATTGGTTATGTTGATATTTACTAATAGCGTTACATTTTAGCACACAAGAGTTTATTCACTTAACTGGGAAAGGTAAATTGGATATTTTAGGACAAAGTAACTAAGCTAAGAAAATAGCTGCGTTAGACAAGTTATTTTAGCCTAAATATCCCAACGCCTTTATAATTTCTTCACAATTTGGGGTTAATATGTGTCTTATATTACTTAATTTATTATAAATTCTATGTCGCCAACATATTCCAAAGTGTGTTACAATTATAGAAAGGGGTTATAAAGAAAACCCTGTTCAAACGAGCTTACAATCTATGAGGAACTGAGTTGGCAGATCTAACCAGCGGATATATATTTCTGTACATTGGTTTTAGTTACGCCGTCACATTTATTTAACATTGAATCTCACAGCTTATAATTATTGGCTTATCTCGGCCATAAATAATTAAGATTACAACACCCACAGACATTCAGGTAGATGTGTCTTTTTTTTTCCGCATCAGAAAGTGTAAACAGACTTGAGTTAATCCCGAGACATGCCTCAGTTCTTGGTCTATTTTTGTGCTTTTAAAATCAATGTTTTTAAGACATTCTATGGTGTCTTTTGTTTCGGCCCGATCAGGATTACACGATAAAGTCCTTTAGTACAAGTAATTATCCTATTCTAGTCTTTTTTTTTTTTCAAAACCTTTCTTGACAGATTTAATGGGAATTATTTGTTATCTTCTCGCTCTTGTTTCTGGAAGCCCTATATTTCTAATTAGGCAATTTCACCAATTAGTAGCAGCCTATGGTACAAGATAACTGCTGAGTAATGTATTTAGAAGCTTGGAATAGGCTATTACTGGGAGCAAGTTTCAGTTTCTAGATGTGATCTGTAAGTGGGAAGGCAAGTCCCCACAACCAGATTAAAGGGACATTCCAAACCCCATATCAAACGATTCCCATTACGTGGGCTATGGGGGAGTGAGGTCACAAAATCTATTTCACCAACATGCTGCAATGGCATGCCCACACCCTCGCTTAGAGAGGACACAGGGAGAAGTTATGCAACCTTTTTCATGCATGCATTCATTTATTTTTTGTAATTTATTTTACATTTCTAATATAGCGTTCCTTACTATTCCAAGAATACACACAGCTGGAGGTTCTGGGAGTTGCAGTTCCTCTCTATACGCATACTGTGCTGTGTGTGGCGATCAGTTATATTAGTAAATTGAGTAACTGTTGAGATACATGCTGTTTGCCAGGGATCTGTAGAATCATCAGTTTTATTTGATTGATGTAAACTACTGTCTTATTAGTTATCATATTCCTGTGATTCCATAAACAGAATTTATATTATGCTGAAATATTGTATCTTTTAAAGCAGTACGTCTTTAAAACACACCAACCTCACTCGGGAGGAAAAGAGGGAGCTTGCCATGGCATCTTAAGGCAAGCCGTGCGTCATGGGTAATGTAGTTTAGGGAAATAGTGATAAAATTTTTTTTTAATCTTTGATGTGCAGAGGTTTACAAACAGTCATGTCATGCCACAACAGCAGATGACAAAAAATGTCATAATACATAGCTTACTTGTGATAAGGCATTGAGAGCGAACATGCACAATTTTTAGAATTATAATGGCAGGCTAATAAACATGCTAAGAAAACATATCTACATATGGCTTGTGGTAGAGGCGTGTGAAAGAATAAAATACATCCAAACAGTAGGTCATAAGCAATATAGATAGTGATAATTAGTGTATAGTGCTTAGTATTGTCTCATTTGGTAAGTTAAATCAACAGAGTAGCATTCCCATTAGCACAAGGTAAAGACCATGAAGCCTATAGCGCTTAGTTGATGCTAACGGAGGAGTTAGGTAGATATATATAATTAAAGTTAGGACATATGCCAACTCCTCTATGTATAGGCTCCAGAGAGAAGCACAAAGCTGGGAACTGTGACAAGAATGGTCAGAGACCTGTTTCGGTCATGGACAAGAGTGGTCAGAGGCATTATTAAGTGCCCATATTGGGATCAATTGTTGGCAAACAGGAGGCTAACATGAGAGCCTAGCACAAACCTTAGATACATAAAGTGAGACAAAAAACAAAAATAGAGAAACAGAAATAAATAGAAGCTCCATGTTAGAGGTGTACTACATGGTGCCAGCATTATTCAGCCTATGCCCTCAGTGGTATAATATTGTCCCGCTTTGGTCTGCCAACTTGCAGATGCTGCTGCCCCAATAATGGCCAGTGTGACCTCCAGATGGCGTGGCAAGAGAGGTCTGATGAGAGCTGCAATGGTTCTTGCGGTGTTTCAGACTCCCGGGCATACGTAGTATGTGGACTCTGACATGGGTCTTGCGCTGTGGTAGCCAACCCGATATGCCTCTGACTCTTACATTTCGTCCGCAGAA
This sequence comes from Pelobates fuscus, assembly GCF_036172605.1. NCBI lineage: Eukaryota > Metazoa > Chordata > Amphibia > Anura > Pelobatidae > Pelobates > Pelobates fuscus. Next base: position 19,323,469 of record NC_086324.1, on the reverse strand, counting down.
CCGGAGCCACTGGCACAGAGTGAATTCCGGAAGGTAAGTCCCGGGGTAGGCGGCTTTCTTGCTTCTGCTCAGACGGCAGGTTCAGGTGGCAGGTCAGGTTGTCCCAGAAGTCCGCAAAGATCTTGTCGAGCTTTGAAATAAAATCAGCTTGCTCTCCGCTGTCGGCCAGGCGTGCAGCATCTGCCATTTAAGTTGTGGATTCCTCCAGCACCCAGGAGTCGAGGGTTATCGGTAGCAGTAAGGGCCCCCAAAGGTGAGGACCGACATCTCCTCCCCAGTCCAAAAGGGGGGGTAAACAGGACCAGTTGCACACGGCACCGAGGATCCGACCTGCAGTATATGGGCAGAAAGCAGGGCGACGGCTGTCCACCCTATTATTTATCGCCAGAGAAAGCCTCAGCCTTTGGGACCGCGGATCTCCCTCCCAGAGATCGGGAGGCAATTTACGAGATCAGTCTCGGCACCAGTGCAGCTTTACGCCATGCTCTGCAGTTTATTGGAGCCAGAGAGGTAAATTTGCCACTTTAATAAGCTGTATAATCGTAAAAAAAAAAGGAGCCACCTTTTCATGCGACCACACAGCATGGCAGTCCGGCCCCGCCCCCCATGATAACATTGTAACCATCTCTGCCATAAAGTCTTGTCCAAGATGTGTTTGAGTACGTATTAATGTACACGTTAATGTCATGCATCTATATAGACTTATTTTCAAAATCCGTTACCTCGGAGGGATCTGAGAGACTTTGTTTCAGCTTCTTTGCCGTAAATTTAGCAAATTAGATGAATTTGGCTCCACTCACTGGTTGAGACAGCAGAGTTTCAAGGTTTTTTTGTAGTGAATTGTGATTAATTAAAAACTGAATTGTAAGATTTAGGCAGAGATAACTTGAGATGTAAATGAAATCTCAAATTCACTTCCTGTATCCAGCGTGTCTGTTTTAGTCTATTTCCTGCAATTTAATTTTTATCTCGCTGTGTAGTGAATAAACGGTTTAGACTTGTCTCCATTGCTTAGTTTGTTCTTTGTAGACTAACCAATGTATCCTACTGCTTTCAGAGAACCGCTAAACAGGCCAAAGAGAGAAGTCGCAGTAAGAAGCTTTCCATGGCATCGAAGTACGGCTCGGACATCACCAAATTCTTTTCCAAGGTTTAACATAGTTTCCATTGTTCTTGTATTGTCATTGTCTGTGTGATTTGTTAATCACCCTTTTTTTTCCTCATTAATAATTTTTTTCCTCATTTTGCACAAAACAATATTTTCAAGGCCATTTTCCATGTTTTTATAACACTACGATTTTATTAATAAAATCAGCCAATTAATTCTGATTGCTTGTGTTTCTCAACCAGTAAATGGTCATGTTTTAAGCCATAATACAGTGAAAAATAAAACCAAGATCACGGATGAACACATATCATTTCCTGTAGGGCAAATCCTCCTTTGCAAAAATTGAAAATGATTATTGTGCATCTTGCTTTAATATGTCTAATGTAATTATAAATAATAATGAGAAACTATTGGTACTAAGGGCTCTGCTCAGATGAGCTTACAATATCGCCAGCATATTCTTCAGCGCTGTACAATGGGAATGCAAAGAGACAATTGAAGGGTCCCCTGTTCAGCTGAGCTTACAATCGGAATGCAGTGTTCCAGTTAGTTCCGTGTACTCTGTTTATGAAGAGGTGATGGATGAAAGTCCGCATTATCTGGTGTGACAGATCCAGGAAGGGTCCGTGGATGCTGTATTGTTATATCACCATCCTGTACTGGGCTTATACAGCAGGCAGAACCGGTGGGGTTTCACACTCTCTATATCTACTGCAATCTGATTGCTCCCAGCAATTACAAAGACAGGGTTTGTGCGGACAAGGTGACATCCTTTGTAGTGATGGTTAGTTAGATGGGGGTTTTTTTTGTTTGTTTTTTGAGGATTACAACACCCATCAGTCTTAGCCATTTTCATTTTGCATATAAAGAGCTGTGTTTACCTGTGATAAAGCAGTCAGTGGATTGGGAACTTGTCTGCTTTTGCCAGAGTAGGACGTCGCACACAGTTCGCACGGAGTACAATAACCCAGGCTCAACCACTGCTGTCTACTACTGGCTAAACCTCACAGCTGGGAAATGGGTAAAGGCAGTCAGTGCTGCCAGCCGTTCATGGAGATGAACTCTTTAGGATCACAATCTACAGATTTGGTTTAGATCTGTTTAACCCCTGCATTACAAGCAGATATCATTATGATATATATTATCATGATATTGAACAGTTTTAACCTAAAACCTAAAATTCACTTTGTATCCCTGACAGTTCATACTTCAGTTAATAATCTTGATAGTGCACCAAATTCCTTTCTCCATTGCAGGAACTTTAATCCTCGTATGACATCAAAATTCGTTCCATTGCTCTTATTATAATTTAAAAAACATCTTGTAAGACGCCTGGTGAATTGGGCTGCACGTTCCATTTACAGCAATGCCGTCCTACTCCCTTTGTGGTGTGTTCTCTCTGTGTATTAATACATTACATTAAGTATTTAGCCTCTACCTTGGTCTGCCACCAATATTTTCCGATAAGTATATTCTGTCTGAAGAGTATTGTATTGCTTTATCCCTTCTTGTTTCTAGATATATATAGATATAAGATGCAGAAAATGTCTCCCACAGGTATATCCGCAAACGATAATGCAGGTTTATGGATCAATAGGCCATATTATCGTTTGTTGGATACAGTAGAAAGTAGTTATCTGTACATTACCAGAGTATGGGGTTAATTTATATTTTGCATTTATTTTCCATTACAGGTTTTCACAAATGTCCTTTCTGTTATTGCTATATTTTATTGATGCCCTTGCATTGTTTGAACAGAGTTGTTTAAATATGATTAAATCTGAAATAATGTGGATGTTGTTACCGTTAGGGAGGGCAGCACAGTTCTCTCACAGCAGAGAGTTTTTTCATTGCAAATACATTTCGGTGTAATCGCTCATCCATTGCAGGATATAAAGTATCCCCAAAACTGTTTTGAAATAGACAATGATTAGGTCCAGTCTTCAGTTCCAAATGTATCAATACAATTAACACATTAAGAACATCTATGTTCTAAAGGACTTCTCTAGACACTGCATGCTTACTGCCAAACGTAAGGCGTAAAAAAAAAAAAAAGCTATTCCCCAATCCCCCCCAAAAAACACATATAGCATGATTTGTAAAATAGTGTGTGGATGGTATCTAGGTTTGATAACTGCCTCTGTTTGAAACTTGGTCGTTCAAATATAAACCGAGGTTAAACTTAGCCCAGCAAAGACATCTGCTTGCCCGCTTACACACATCCCACGCTATCCAGAACGAGAGATTTTTGTTTTTTTAAGATATCGCAGCAGTGTTTCATGGAGTTTCTGAAGAACAAACCGAACTGGGCGACTTATTGGAAAACAGGACAGGTGTCTAGATGTGAAAAAAGTAAATTTTCCTTTTAACGCACTGATTATAGGATAAACAAACTTGTGCTTTAATTAAGGTACCAACGTGTTCTGCAGTGCAGTACAACAGTTATGTTTCCAGAAGATGAATTCTTCAGGAGTGAAGTTTTATTAAAACAACCTTATTAAATAAATGCATTATGAGCAGTCAAAGTATAAATTCTCCATAACGATAGTCAATACAAATTCTATTTTACCCCCACTCCATCCAGCCTGTAGAAGGGGTTAATAAAGGATGCAGTTATTTCAGACAAAAGATGTGAAGTGACCACCGCTGTCACCTTATTTCCTCCGTGACCAGCCCCAAACTACGAGTTCAATGCTAAGAATATAATGAATTCAAAGAAACGGGCCAGCGTTCGTTGCCAAGCTAAAGTAGATCTTCCCAATTAAATCTGACACTCTGTATAAATTGCATGCAACAGTTCACACCCCTGCAAAGCAATCACCTATTGCTGGCTCCTTCTCAAGCTCTTAGACTCCAATGTACAAGGTGTTGAGATTTCTGAACCGGAACTTGACATGAATTCCGTTTCATCAACTTTCAATATATTTACCACTTTTTGTGCTTTGCTTTGCAGATACATATTAACACTTTCATGGCAAGCATTATTGTTTTGTGGGAATTAATTACTAAACTACACATTTTGAAACACTAAAAATTCTAAATTTTATCATGTGTATCATGCAATTATATTTTTCCAGAGTGTGTGAATTGTTATTGGTTTTACAAATATTCATTATATTTCACCTTATTGCTCTTTTCATTTAAAACTCTGGGATTTACCTGCAGTTTTTGACTGATCTCTAAATGTAGGCTTATCCCATTCCAGATAGTTATGCCAACCCCAGCTCCTGGGATATCAGAGCTTTACTGCAGCAGGCCCAAATACCAGTATCTGATAAGTAGACCTAGTCCACAGCCTAAATAATGGTCTGCCAGACTAATCTCCTTCGCAAATTATCCTCTAACATGTTGTATTCTTGTTATGCCCAGTCAGAGGCTTGATGTTGCAGTTCATTATTAAATTACTGATTATTGCTCTCCATATACTAAGTACAGTAAGTACAAAAACTATACGCTAAGAATTCAAAATTGTATTTCTAGCAGTATAGTGCCCCCCTCGCTTCCCCTATAGGTGGAGTAAACCCTGCAAGGTAATTATCGCAGTTTCTCAATAACTGCAATAATTACATTGCAGGGTTAAAGCGGCAGGGACACTGCACCCAGACCATGTCAATGAGCTGAAGTGGTCTTGGTGCTTACAGTGTCCCTTTAGCTGCTTCGAGAAGCGACCTCTTATTTTACTTTATTTTCCGTAAATTGTGGTGCTTATAATTGCATATATGTTTGAAACATTTATATTGAACTGCCACAAAACATAACAAATATTTTAATTTACAAAAAAAATGTTGTAAAATATATAATGGAAGTTTGTATTGTGAAGGGTGACTTGGTTTTAAATATAAACATTGTATCTCACCTCTGTAATTCTGCAACTGCTCCTCAGTACACTCATACCCCTCTGTGTATAGCAGAGTTTTGAGACATTGCAGGGTCAAATTACAGACCTGTCAGTTACATTGATTTACTGGGTCCATGTACGTTTTGGGCAGAATAACCCCCAACTACTCGTTACATCTATCATGGCATTTCAATATGTAAAATAATGCAACTTGGCTTCTAATTTGGTCCTTCCATCACCATTTTTACTGGTAATGTTTTACATATTGAATTTTAGTGGAGAATGTAATTAGTTTGTGTCCTACTACTACTTTAAAGACGGTAGATTTGTATTCAGCTGCGTCTTCCAAGTACAGTACAATAATTCTCTCCGTGTATACCTTTGTCAAGTATTTGGAGACCTTATAGGATCAAATTTGACATGTTTGAGTTCTTCCCAGAGACACTATACGTGTCACCACATTGACCTGTATCCATAGTTGGTCCTTTTTCTAACCTTGTCTATATCTAACCATAGATAACCCGAACTAAACCTAATTATCTCTAACAATTACCAGTTTAGTAGATTGGCCTACAAGCTGAATGATAATCTTAGCTGGCCAAAGTGATTGACTCCCAGAGTGACCGGGTAGCCTGTCGTGGACTAGTGATGGTAGCCAGCATGCACTCCTGCAGTGATTGACTATCACAGCCACTACAGGTGTATTTAACACTGCAATGTAAACATTACAGTTTCTACAAAATTAGCAGTGTTTTACATTGAGCTGCAGTGCTCTGGGTGACTATAGTGTCCCTTTTAACACTGCCAGACAGCTGTCCCAGCAGACATAGGTATTAAGGTGTTAATATTTAGGGTAGGAGGTGCAGAATTGAGAAGCCCTTCTAGGATGGTCCTTAAAATAAAAAATTTTAATTTACCACTAAAAAGGCTCTATACTACAGGACTCCATTAAGAAGCATTCTCTGTGCTTATGACACATTTGCTTCTGAAATCCTAAACCTCTTACAATCCAGACAGGGAGGAGTACGATTTTAAGACGTCTGCTTTACAGTATTGTTTGTACTGTGTGTGGGTTTTTTTTTTTCCTTTTCTTTTTTTTGAAGGCATAATATTGCTTCGGCTTATTGAGACCCAGTTGCCATGTGTATTGCATTCATATTGTAAAATAACATTTCTTATTGTCTGCTTGTTTCCTTGGGGGGCTGTGTGAGTTTTCTCCACGCAGACTGAAAAATCACACAATCCTTTACAGCTATTCACACACTGGCAGATTGTGGGGCTTTATTCACTGAGTGCCAAATTACAGAATTCAGACTAAAATAACCTGTGACTATAGCAGATTTGGAGATTATTTTTTATTTCTTTTTCCAAATCGGCAATTTTTTTGCCTTGTTTTTGCAATTCACATTTTGAATCGCAACGAATAGCTGTGAGTAAACCATATTTGTTTTTGTTTTGCATTCTGATTTTAAATAGGTGGGGTTTTTTGTGTGCACGGGTTTATATTGTTGGTCCCTCTGGTATGAGAGGAGTTAAATTGAGAATTATTACTTAAAGCACCAATTTAAGCTTTAAGATATATATTTCTGAAGTTGTTTCCATGGCAGCGCACACCATAAGGTTATATCTGTCACTAGCTCCGGGAAAAAAACAGCAGGGGGCCATTTATTAGTCCACCTAACGTTGTACGTCGATCACTGCATTTTTACTCATCCGTTCATCTGGGGGAGATGTCTGATTCTAATGCTAGCATCAGATATGATGCTTGTTCCCGTTAAATTACATTGCTGTAGACCAGGCATAGGCAATCTTTGGCACTCCAGATGTTTTGGACTACACCTCCCATGATGCTTTGCCAGCATTATGAGTGTCAGAGCCTTATGGGGGAGTGCCGAAGGTTGCATACCTCTGCTGCAGACCGTACATTTAAAGGAGGGCTACTAAAATGGCGTAGAGATAGCAGCTGAAATGTGCATGGCTTAGAGATATTTAAACATAGAAGAAGTTACAAACTTGGAAAAAAAATGTGATATGCAGCAAGAGACAAAAATATAAAATGTTATCACAAATTGTTGTTTTACTTTTATAGTAAGAGTATTGAAAGCATAAAATGGCACCTATTAATGCAGGCATGATAAGCCACGAAATGCATTCACCAATAAAATGACTATTCTGTAAATACCCCCCGCTAGTTAGTTTTAAAGTTTTGCTGCAATTCACCATTTTGTAAAGCTACCTTGTGATTTTAACAATCAAACTGTATATTCTTGTTGGAAATGTTGGCGCTACAACTTAAGGAGCAATGGCTAACACTGCTTCCCAGGTGTTCACAAACACTATTCGCTTACACCATTTAAATAGGTCTGTAACCTATTTTATTAGGTAATCACTTGATAATTCGAGGTCAATTTCTCTATATATGTGCATATATATTATTTTTTTAACCTTTTCATGGACAGCGAAGACAAACCATTGTCTGGAAATCTGTTCATAAACAGGACGATACATAGGACACGAGGTCACACATTTAGACTGGAAGAAAGGAGATTTAGTGTAAGGCAAATTAAAGTATTTAAAAATATATTTTTTTACAGTAAGAACAAGAAGGATGTGGAATTCTATATCTGAAGGTGATTTTATCAGTCTGTACCAATGTTTAAAAAGCAACTGGATGGCTGGATGGCAAAAACATAATATTCAGATATATAATTTTAATGTGCAATAACTTCATGATCGAAGGAGAGATCTGACTGCCATTATAGGGTCAAGAAAGCAGTCAAACATGTGGATCCCTGAGAGTCCTTGTGTATCCTCAGTTGAAACATAAAGGATGGCAAAAGGTTTCCGATGTAGACATCAATATCCACTATTACCATATTGTAATGAACTGAGTTTGTAGATGCCTTAGATGAGTACGTGTTAGATTTTACATCTCTATTTATGTATTTGGCATTTCCCTATGCACCACGAATTTGCATTTTAACTAGTGTGTGTGTAATGAATGCTGCAGCTAGACTGATTATCCTCTCCTGCCACTCCTCTCCCCTCTGTCAGTCCTTACATTGGCTTCCTGTATCCTATGGGAGTCAATTCAAGGTACTAATCCATACCTATAAAGCACTAACCAATTCTACCCCCTCCTATATCTCTTCACAAATCCATAGGTGTGCCCCTTCTCGGTCTCTCTGCTCTTCCCATGACCTTCTCCTATCTGCTGCTCGTACCCGTATGGCCAACTCACGCTTGCAGGACTTCTCGCGGGCGGCTCCTTTCCTTTGGAATAGCCTGCCTGCCGCCATCAGACTCTCCCCTAGTCTTCAGTCATTTAAAAAGTGCCTCAAAACCCATCTCTTTAGCAAGGCTTATGGCCTCCCAGAGTAACCTCTACATGAGTACCTGTTTCTTGCTCTCTCCTAAAGAGCAGCACTCTATTCTCTCCTCCAGCTCTGCTTCACTCCACCTTGTTTGATTGCTTCCTCCTGTCCTGTTGTTTTACACCCCACTTCCTATAGACTGTAAACCTGTTTGAGCATGGCCCTCTTCAACCTTGTTCCTGTAAGTTTTTGTAATGTCTCATTTATTGTTAAATCTCCCCCTTTGATAATATTGTAAAGCGCTACGGAATATGCTGGTGCTATATAAATACCAGTAATAATAATTGTAGTTAGTGTGTATTATATCAGCACTGCCTTTCCCAATACAATAGAGACCAGATAATTAAGTTATGTAAAATGTTATCCCATGTTAATTATATTACATTGAAGAATGTGTCCCCGAGCCAGATGTTCGCCTGAAGTGTGGGTTGTCCCATACATAATTTGGGTCCCTGATAAACTGGCTTAAAATAATCTATATTATATTATATTATAATCCGCATTGAGTGTACAACAGAGAGTTAGAGTATATTCTTTGTTTCAAACAAAATATCATTGTTTTTCCATGTTTGAGCTCACTACGTATATTTTTCCCGTACAGCTTGCTAGATTAGATCGTTTTCATCTTTCTGTACCTAAATTAATACTGAGAAAACATATGACGAATGCATTTAATAGAAAATTACTTCAAATGGTAATATAAAAAAAATCATTTAAATACGACTTCCAACGTGTGTAATAAACTCTGACACTAATTTGAACCATTTATCAACCCCATGAGCACTGTGCCATAAAGATTTATTTGTAGCATTTGTACAATACAATAAAATATCTAACACAATTTTACTCCTACAAAGCAGATAACATTTCTCTAAAAAAAACTGCAGCAATTACTAAAAGACTAGAAACAAAAATGATAAAGAAAATATTACATAGTTATATCTTAGGCGCTCGGTGTTAGTTTTACATCTAAATATTTTTCTGCCAGTTACAAGAGTATTTTACATTTACACCAAACTAGATCAGGAAAAAATTATCTTAAACACTCCAGATTCCATCACCTAAGTGCATGCATGGACATGGGCCTCTAGCTAAGAATGTATGTAAAATTAAATGGACGCAGAGAGAGAAGAAATACATCAGATCCGGATTTATTTTGTTTTTATTGATTATTTTTTGCATGTTACCTCGTGGGTGGTTTGTGCAAACATCTACCAATAATTTAATTTCCTTGTCTTTAACATGAAAATAGGAGAGGTACGTTGATCTGCTTGTATTCCTCCAAACGCTGGATTTTAGTGTAAGCCAATGACGCAGCATGCACAACAGAACCATTAAATGGACATTTCAAATAAACAGGAAAAACACAAACTTCTCCATTTATTTCCATGAGACATAAGCCAGCTTACAACTTCATACATGTGGGAAGCCAGGTATTGTCTGGGATATCCAAACCAGGTCCTGGGTGACAATAAGGGCACGGGAGACTGATCACAACTCTTGGGAACCCGCTTATGGAAATTCACAGGCACGAATTGTCATTTTTACAGTGTTTAATGCACTTTTTATGTAGATATCATATTGGTAAAAGCTACCCTTTAATGATTACTGCATGTTTCAGCACACTTAAGGTTTTGTTTTTTTAAATTAAAACACACGTGAATGTAGTAGCATTTTTTTTAGTGAAATACTTACAAATGGATTTAAAGGGACACTATAGTCACCGGAACCACTACAAGGTAATTTCCCTTGATGCTTAGTAACTCTAGTGGCAACCAACATTCAGCATCTCTATGAGGAGATGCTGATTAGCATAGCGTTTTGCTGTGCATGTGCAATAGTCATTGGGTTGCTAACATCATCAAAATTGATGATCTCAGCCATGGAGGCCGCCCTGCTGCATCGAGACTGGTGTGACAATCGAAAGGATATGTTAAACCTTTTAACTCCACAGAGAGGCTGGCCAGTCACCTAAATATTTACTCCAGCACTACAGTGATAGAAATACATTCTCAGACATCCTATAATAAAATTAATGATGGTGTATTCTAACTACCAATGGCTGAAGTACTTAAATGATAAAGTTTGCTGCCCCTTTTCAGTGTAGCTATATCTTTGGATTTTCCGTAGTGTTGTACATTTTTAATATAAAGCATCTCTGACCCAGAACCTCATTTTACAGCTTCTCTGTACAGTACAGGATAGTCTGAAATTATACATCTATCACGAGTATTTACTAAAATGGGAATTCACAGTGCAATTCAAATTGAGGGACAAATCCTCCAAGTCAGCTAGTCTTACATTTTTGTTACTTCCGCCTAAACGTTACAGGCTTAATTGCTAAAGTGAATATTCAAAGTATGTGTCTGCTTTCTTTTATCCAATTACAACTGACAATATCCATTTTTATTATCGTTAAAATTGAAAATGTTATCTATAAATAATGCCCGGATCTAGTAATGCTAGATAGAAAATAAAATAAAAAAAACAGGAGTTTGGTAAAGTAGTCCTAATAATGGCTTATAATACTGAATTCTGAATATTCATAAACAATTTGTTTTACAGGTTTATTGATGGTTAGAAGAACAATGTTTTAATCTGGTGGGGTGGGAGGAAGGTGGAATTGGCAGAAATTTTCCAAAACCCCAAATTACCTAACAAAGGAGGAGACGTATAGAGACTTATAGGTGATGTGCCCCCACCCCTTAGAAAAGGTTAAAACTTATCTTATTGCCAGCTCTCCATGGGTCTGCAGGCACTTGCTCCACCCCAATCTGCCTCTTTGGCTGACATCAACAGAATTAATGATCTCAGCCAATCCAATGCGTTCCCTCAGGGAAAGCATTGGATTGGCTGAGATCGCCAAGGAGACAGGGCAGGGGTGGAACCAAACACCACCCTAGCCAATCAGTATCTCATGAGAACAAGGAGACATTGAATGGCAGTGCTGCACAACTGGAGGAGTCTCTAGGCTTTAATGTAAACACTGCCATTTGAATGAAAAGACTGTTTACTGCAAAAAACTTGCAGGGACTGAGGATATGGCTTGTATATGTATGTTGCTGCCCACCTAACTATTTGATATTAATTACACCGTGTTCTTTGACTTATTACTGAGGATATTCACCAGAACAACTACATTAAGCTGTAGTTGTTTTGGTGACTATAGTGTCCCTTTAAGTTTGAGGCCAGAGGAGCCAAACGAACAGCATAGTTGAATTGGAGAATTTTTACAGTTTGCCTATTTTGACCTTAAATTTAAAAATCACTTTGAAGTCTCACTTTATTTATTATACAGTATAAGCCTGTTTATGTAAGACTTCATAATGAGTTATCCATCTGATGATTGCATATTCACACTGAGCAACAAGAGCTCTGAGAGCTAGAAGTAGGATTTGGCTGCATGAGCAATTTGTTCCATGCCCCCAGTGCTCGGAGTCTGTCATAGCAGTAAATCTAATTTGGATAATAAATTATAAAGAATAACAGTGATCGTGGTATTTTGAGAGTCCCTATCTGTAATTTTTGTGGACTGTTGGAATAGATCATAAGATACAATCAACAGGTAAAAAAAAAAAGATGATGCAAAATCAGGTCTAGTTATCAGCTTGCAAATTATACTTTTGCTGTGTGGTTGAAAAATGGCTCCCAGTTTATCAGATGGCAAGAAATCTCCCACCTAGTATCTTCCCACATAGAAATGTCTAACAGTAAAATGCTACTTACATTGATAGTGTCATCTTAGGATAACTGATTCCTAATTTGAAATAAAAAAAACACAAACCATGTTCCATTCAATCTGCATCATTACCTTTAAATTTGTTTCTTAACCAATACGTTGTACATCACGTGCATATGCTGCATGTATTTGTGGACAATTTTAAAGGTTTTGTCATAATAAATGAAACTGAATAATTAGCAGAGTAAAAACATTGCATACTTTCTGTGGATTTCACGGGAATGTGTAAATAATTCAGTGTTGAACTGTAAATGACTTGATAGAAGTGTGACAAGTCATTGTGATCAGGTGTAACAGCAAATCCCTTCTATGTAGGAACAATAAAATCACAATCGTGTTCTAGATTTCAACTTTAAAATTCTCAGCTCGTGCCTGGCCTGCTCATTCTGTATCTTCTGACAGTCACTCTCAAAAATAAATGTAAACTTTACAGAGACAGTAATGCAGCCAATCACAACACAGCTTTGACTTCCTAAGGAAGATAGGAGAGAAAAAAAAAAAAAAACTCCCTTCTTGCACTTCTTTTAAATGCAGAGCAGTGATTCCTATAACATTTACATGCCTAGTTAAACTAATCTGCACGTGCCATTTCATCGGAACATAATACAGAATTACTGACGTTTCAACAACTTGTTATAAATAGATTTGTCTTAAAACAATAACTGGGGCATATACGATTATTCTTCAAAGCAGGAATTCATTTTTTTTAACCCCCTCCCCAGTATGGAGATCTTTTAAGTTTTCTTTATGCAGAATAAGGAGTCGCAGTACACTAGTTATACATTAAGTTATTTTGGATATTCTAATAAGTAGATTAAAAATGATAAATCAAGCAACAAGATTGACAGGCACCAAATTAAATAGTGACAGGGGAGGAGGAGGGCAAATAACTGGATGGGTAATACCTTTTGCAACGGTTTTTAAAGCTAATGAAAGAAAAGAAAAACCCACACTGTCTTTGGCGTTTACCCGGATGGCGATTGTGTTACATTTATCGGACTGAAACCCTGTCAGGCTTATTGAATAATTAATAAAGTATTTCAGTGTCTGCCAGTGAACCTGAAAAATGAGGTTGGTGTGACAAACAGCGGTAATTATTTTCACTATATGGGGACAGTGTTTGTCACTGGCCTAGGGGCACAAGAGTTGGTTTATATTTTATCACTTGTTTGGTAGATTTTTTTTTTTTTTTTTTTTTTTGAGTGATCGGATGTTGAATAAGCTCGATCTTCCAACACTTTGATGAAAATGAGTGTCTGGGAATCCGAAGGTTAGAAGAAGGATGTGTCAGAGGAGAACGCTCCTGCCAGTCTGAAATCGTCCTTGGTGAGAACACTATACATTCGCTGGGGTAGAGCTTTGGAATATGGTGCTGGTCTAGGTACGGTGAAACGCAAGATGACTTCACGTCCAGCTGGAGCAGGAAAATCTGACCCTGACACCTGCCTACGGTCATCTGATGAACTGGGTCTTTTAGGGTCTTCAACAGGAGCCATTGTTGCAGCCTAAGCAAAAAACAAGTGGTTAAACAAAAAACTGAAAGGGCTGGAGTATGACAGTTCAATAAATGTGCGGCTAAGGGGGCCTTAGCTGAATGAGTTCCGAGAGTGAAACTACTCCGCATTCAGACTTGGCAGAAGTAGACAGATTAATACAATCAATGAGAGAACACATTCATATTGTCAGCTGTTATACATCACAAAAGATCACTCTACTGCACAAACTGCAAAATGCTTAGGAAATCTTACAGCGTAATCCTTCATTATCAGCCCTCCCCTGACGCAACACTGTTAGTTGTTAGTAAATGTGTTTGTTAGAAAATAAAATAAATGGTATTTTGGGGTTAGTACAGACACTTCTGCAGGTCAGGAGGGGAGTCATTCTCTACAAATTTACAATCTGTTTTTGTGTGAGAGGAAATGAGGTGGAAATGATGGTGGTTACCTCATCAGAAGATTCAGTCAGCTTGAGGAAAGGTGAGAAAGGAGACGGAGGTAAAGACAAACAAAATCAAGTCTACGAATGATTACGAAAGGGTTAGACAAAGATTTTAGTACATGTAACATGCCATGGTTCCACATTCACACAGGAGTTAAAACTTGTAGGAAAGATAAATAAACAAAACGTTACAGAGAATAGATTTTTGTAAAAAATTAATCCTCAACATCAGGGCTCAAAATTTCAACTGTAAACCTACCAGCCTGGACTGAACATTTCTGCTATAAAAACACATTGTTTCCAATGCAAGGAGTGTGAGAGAGAGTGTGAGTGAGTGAGAGTGAGTGTGAGTGTGAGAGAGAGTGTGAGTGAGTGAGAGTGAGAGTGAGAGAGATGATGTGGATGATGTGTCAGAGAGAGTGCATGAGTGTGTGTGAAGGATGAGTGTAGTTCCTTTCCACGTTATTGATCCCATTCCACCACCTGAAAAGTCATCTGGTGGAGTGTGGTCTGACATTTTACTGCAAGTTTTGTTTAAAAGTCACGCCCCCCCCCCTTATAAGTTTTAACTATGACACTTTTCAATGTTCTCCGTGTAAGTGAAGCGCCCTCATAGCACTTTCAGATCTCCAATTAGTCAGCTCATTTATTTTCCATTTTTGTAGCCACTTCCTGTTTTATCTTTACCAGAGGTTGGTGGCTTCATCCCTGGTGTCTATCATGAACCACACAGACCCCAGTTGTATTACAGATAAGCACAGCTAGTCAGTGGCCCATATTGCAGTAATGCAGGACACCACGTGAGGCCTCATACATTATTGCAGCGCGAATTGCGGTGTTGTGTTTGTCAGAAATAGACTAAACCCAGTTCCATTATTCGTGAAAAGGAAAGTGTAAATTCTGAGCCCTGCTAAACAAGCTAATAAAACTGGTAACTTGTATGGACTCCAAATTCTCCCACAGAAACATTTGTGAAATTGTAAAAAGACATTCAATTTGTGTTAGGTGGAGAGACTCCTTGCTTGCTAGACACATGTGGAAAACACTTTTCTCTGTATAAAAAGTAAAGTCACATAACAGTAGTATTTCCCATTAAACCTGCCCTACACACAGCGGTATAGGATCCAGGTGGGTTCAATGAACCCAGGTGGCACTTTAGGATTAGCCATGCAGTGCTTCTTCCCCGAGAGTTAGTATCAGGGGTTGCACCGTCTTCCTGCTGGGGGCCATCCATTGTTTAAAGTCCCCTGTCATTGGTGGTATAGTGAGGCTGGTCTGGGTACCTGCTCTGGATACATTGACCAGCTCCCTAAACTAGGTGCATTGTGTCCTCCAGTTTTATCAATATCCAAGTTGAATTTAGAAGGATGATAATACAGGTGAGGTATGATGGTCACTATGTATGCTACATGCAAAATAATTGCTGTCAATTCCATGATTTACCAGCCACTGTCTGTCTATGGGCACAGATGGGGTCTTTCCACTGACCCCAAATGAAAAACAGGGTTTAAAAGGAACATTGATGGCTTGTGCTGGGTGTACAATTTTATTCTAACAAAATATACAGTATATTAAAATATATGCCATAGCGCTGATAAAATGTTTGAAGCTAAACCACATTTTAAGCCAGATTTTCTCTTCCATGATCTTACCCTTTGAGCATTTAGAAACATCTTGTGAATGATGGTTCCAGCGTGTCCCCTCCCGGCTCCTATGATTGGCACTTCTGGCTCTTCGAGTAGACAACTGACAAACCTGTCAGTGGGGAGAAATCAAGAGATTCTTGATAAGAGATATTTTTTTTTTATTATTGAGAAGAAGGGCCAGATATTGATCCAAAGAGTGCAAAATGTATGGAAATTGATAATCTAACTTAGCAGCTAGCTCTGGAATGCAATTTGGCAGTACAGACACAGCATACCGAACATTTTAACACGCAGAAAACTGCAGTACTTTACATATTCCCAGCTAGCTGATGGGAATACGGGGAGGGTGCTGTCAACGCATGCCATGTTTCAACTAATTATAAAGAAAGGGCTTTCGTTATTCTCAGTGTGAGTTTTTGGCCACACTAGTGTGATGAATCATTTGACGGAGTGTGGTCGTTAGGAGTTTGCGCTAATGATATGGAGTGAGAGCTGTAAGGTGCAATGATCTGTGAAGACGTGTAGTATTGAACATTACGTCTGCAATGACACACACACGCAGCGTTTATTCACCGAGACGCTGCACATCATTAATGGAGGTATAAACCTTTCAAAGCAGAGCCCTAGCTAGATCTCACAATAAAACCGCATTTGTGGTACTGGCTTATAGCAGCGTGGGTAGAGAAGTGACTTCATTTTAGATGAGCTGCACTGGGCAGTGAAGCTACTTGCAGGGCACATAATGAGGTAATAAAGAAAATGTTTGGGGCGAGATGCCATAATCCAGCAAATTTAATTAAGCTTTCCATCTTGTCGCCTCCATGTGCTCATATATGTAGTTTTATCAACACAAGTAAGTGAACGTACTTGTATTATGAAGTTAGGGGAAGCCATTACTTTCATACGTCTAATTATAAGCACTTCCTATATAGCTCCTCTCAGTCTCAGGGAATAAAGTGCAATATATTCTTGGCATGATAGATCTTAGCTTATTTTAGCTAGGCGTTTCCTTATATTTATAATGTAAATAAGATTTACCGAGAAGGGACAACTCAGCTCATCAACATGCTTAACAGACCCCAGCATTCTGTATTTGCTGGAGTTTATAAAATATACAAGATGTTTGTCTTTATTTTTACTAACGTTTCTTTCTGCTTTAAAATGCCTGATTTTAATGAGGAAGGATTTCTTCAATGGCAATTTCTTATACATATATTTAAATATTTTAAAGGAAAAAAATGATATAAATACTTTTCTAGATCTTCCTTTTCATCTGGTTTTTCACAGCGTTCAGTTCCAAACTTTGCCTTCAGAGATCTTGCTCTTGCGATTGTAGCTTCCACGCTCAGGATTTGGTTAATGATATCCTAGAGAAAGATAGAGTTTAACATGTTACGTCCAATGATGCAGAGACCACTTTCTTTAACCAGTGAAAAACATACCTCCAGCTTCTTGTCATCGGGATTCGGGAAACGCAGAACTTTACTTGAGTGCGAGATGATCTGTCTTATAGTCTTCTTGACGGACGGGATATTTTCCTCAACCTCTGTACAACATGCAGAGAACATGAGCACAATCATGCTTTTGTGGTCAGATTAAAATGTTCTGTATGGTATCGCAGAAATCTATTTACCTTCATCTTTTACCTTGAGCAGGGCAGCATGAATCACACATGGCAGAAGGTGTCTGGTCAGGTCTGCAGGTTTCTGAAAAGCCAGGTAGTGAAGAACCTAAAGCACAAAATAAACAATGGATGGGAGTAAGATAGACAGATCTACAAGATTAGGCCGAAAGAGGCTAAGCAAGTTATAAGAGCTTCCAGATCTCACACAGAAGAGAAAATAGCACAGTCAGTAAAAAAAGGGGGACAAACATTTTTTAGATACATAAATGAGAAAAGGAAAGTAAACCAAGGATTAGTTAGATTAAAAACAAAAGGAGGAGGGTATGTAGAAGAGGACAAAGGTCTAGCTGACTGCCTCAATGAATATTTTTGTTCGGTATTTACAGATGAAAATGAAGGAAAGGGGCCTCAGTTAGGAAAAAGGACAAATGAGTCATTTGTTACATGTGAGTTTATAGAGGAAGAGGGTCTATTTCATTTCTTGATGGTAAGGTATGTTGTTTTGCTGATGATACTAAGATATGTAACAGGGTTGATGTTCCAGGAGGGATAAGCCAAATGGCAAATGATTTAGGTAAACTAGAAAAATGGTCAGAGTTGTGGCAGCTGACATTTAACCCCTTAAGGACTGAGACAAATGTACACGTTGTGAACAACAACAAAACGTAAACAAAACCTGGCATTTGCGGATACCCAGCCTGAACGGACGCCATTTCTCCCAGCTCCTGGATAGCCGCCGACAATCTACCAAATATCACTTCAGACAGGGCTCATCCGCCCAAACAAACCACTCACCCAGCATCACGATAACGGGGCGAACGGTTTGATGCTGTTCTTTCAAGCCGCCAAACCAGGCAACGGCGCAAATCTGCGGCCTACCACACCACACCAGCCCTCAACCTCGAGGCACTTTTCGGCGGACCGCGAGAGGGCTGTGATAATCCGGTATACTCACAGCCGGACACGACAACCATGGGCCGCCGCACTCCAAAACCCCCTGCAGGAGTCAACACCCAAGGTAGGACCATAGGGGAAATGCTCCTGAGACCGGCACAAACCGCGCCAAGGCCCGCGGACCACCCACAAAACATGGCCCCTGTCCCAGAAACAGAGGGAAGAACGACCCCAGAAACGCAGCACCCCCAGGCTGGGCTTACTAACCCCCAGACCTCACCAGAAGACTCAGCCCCCACCACTAAAGGGGATCTAAAAGTGCTATTAGCAGATATACAGAGGCTACTGGCTGCAGACATAACCCTGATCAAAAGAGATGTGCAAACAGTCACAGACCGGGTCATAACTACAGAAACAGACATAGCAGGAGTGCAGAACAATATGTCCATCCTGAAAAACTCACTTCAACAGCTACACACAGAACAGCAAGTGCTAGCAGCCCAAATAATGTCCTTCGAAGACAGACAGAGGCGAACACACATAAAAATCCGCGGCATACCCAACACCATCACCACTGAAGAACTGCCGCACTATACGCGACGCCTCTTGACAACGATCCTGCCACAGTAGCAAAGAAAATCACTCTGGACGGTATATATCATGTAACAAGCTCTGTCCGCATCACACAAGAAACCCCCAGGGACGTCATTTTACGCTGTGTCACCATACATGACAAGATTCAAATAATGACTGCCCTGAAGGGCAAAACGCCACTAGAATTTGAGGATGCAAAACTTTTGTTTTTTCAAGATCTCACCAGAGCCAAACTACTCAGACGTAAAACCTTTGGTGCGGTGACGACCACCCTACGTAAAGCAAACATACCATACAACTGGGGCAACACCGGCTCCCTACTCGTCCACCTCGAAGGGAACACTCACAACCTCACCTCCCTGACGGGAGCTCCGGCCTTCCTGACCGCCCTAGGACTCCAACCGGGGCCACATGGCACTACAGAAGACGACCAAGACGCAACCTGGGACCAAACGGCTAGCACTTCAACCGGACAAGCGATGACGAGCCTGCAACCCTCGAATACCTGACCCACGACAGGCACTGAGATAACCTTAGTTCAGCCCTATGGCTAACTAGTCACCATGTCCGAACTGTATATCAAGACTTTTATCCCTACCAAAAAAGAGGCTACAGACTCTTATTCAGTTGCATAATGTTCCATTTTGTGTTTGTGTTTAAATTTTATATTTGTTTTTTTATTTTTATTTTATTCTCTCTCTAC
Organism: Pelobates fuscus; assembly: GCF_036172605.1. Classification (NCBI taxonomy): domain Eukaryota; kingdom Metazoa; phylum Chordata; class Amphibia; order Anura; family Pelobatidae; genus Pelobates; species Pelobates fuscus. The sequence goes on along the minus strand of NC_086324.1, from coordinate 19,304,011 downwards.
ACACACACACACACACACACACACACCTCCAGCCCAGCAAGTAACGGGCCTATATCCATCAGGCTGTCCAGAGACGAATGGCGTCTGCAACACCCCCCCCCCCCCCCCACCGCTGTCCCCCTAGGACAGGGTCACCCTTAGGCATGCCGGACCACCACTGCAACACCGCAACAACCACAGCTCACACACACCTGAAGCTCACACCGCTCATAACACCCACTAAACGCACACACCCTGGCATTTCCTACGCAAAGACCAACCTGATAACACGAATGTGCAAGCTTCAATGCAGCATTATACCCTCCTGAAACTAAAAGAGCACACCTGTAACCTTAATCCTGTAGTATCCCGGGAGCGCAACACGCACCAACATTCTACTTGCTAACATTTTGCTAGCCATGGGCATGTCACCCAACATGACCATAAAAAAACAATGTGCCTACCAAACACATCTCAAAAACACCCTACTAATCACAATGACGTTAAAACAAATGTCACAGCTACAGTTACATGCTTGAAAGTTGAAAATATGCTAAGATGTCAGTTGTTATTTATCTGTACAACCGAGCACAGAAAATAAAGAATTATAAAAGTAAAAAGAAACAAAAAAAAAATGGCATTTGTGCTATATGTCTGTCCAACCGTAATTCACCTCTTTCATATTAAATGCATCCCCCCTTATTATATATCATTTTATTCAGGGTAACAGGGCTTTCATTTAATATCAAATATTTAGCTATGAAACATAATTTAATATGAAAAAAATGGGAGAAAATAACATGACATTTTAACTGCCAATGTCATAATACTGTTTGTATTTACTGCAATAAAATACACATATTTGTATTCAGCAAAGTCTCACGTGTAAAACAGTACCCCCTATGTACAGGTTTTATGGTAAGTTACAGGGTCAAATATAGCACGTTACATTTGAAATTGAAATTCGCCAGATTGGTTACGTTGCCTTTGGGACTGTATAGTAGCCCAGGAATAAAATTTACACCCATAATGGCATACCATTTGCAATAGTAGACAACCCAAGGTATTGCAAATGGGGTATGTCCAGTCTTTTTTTAGTAGCCATTTGGTCACAAACACTGGCCGAAGTTAGCGTTAGTATTTGTTTGTGTGTGAAAAATGCAAAAAACGCAAATTTTGGCCAGTGTGTGTGACTAAGTGGCTACTAAAACAGACTGGACATACCCCGTTTGCAATACCATGGGTTGTCTACTATTGCAAATGGTATGCCATCATAGGGGTAATTTTCATTCTTGGGCTACCATAAGGTCTCAAAGGCAACGTAACCAATCTGGCGAATTTTAATGTGAAAAAAGTGAAACACAAGCCTTATATTATATTTGACGCTGAAAACACCATAAAACCTGTACATGAGGGGGTACTGTTGTACTCGGGAGACTTCGCTGAACACAAATATTTGTGTTTCAAAACAGTAAAAATTATCGCAGCAATAATATCGTCCGTGTAAGTGCTGTTTGTGCGTGAAAAATGCAAAAAACGTAACTTTTACTGGCGATATCATCGTTGTAATACATTTTGCTTTTTTGAAACACTAATATTTGTGTTCAACGAAGTCTCCCGAGTATAACAGTACCCCCATGTACAGGGTTTATGGTGTCTTGGAAAGTTATAGGGTTAAATATAGTGCTAGCAAATTAAATTCCCTTTACTTTCGGCATGGGTTGTCAGGCAGGTCCCGCTAATTGTAACTAATTAAGATACCTTATTATTTAAAAATATTACATAAATATATGTGTAGAATTAATATATATATATATATATATAATTTTTTTTAAATTTATTTTTATTCATATATAGTGATATATACGTATATATTTATGTATATAGATATATATATATTATTTAGTTCTACATGTATTTTGATATATATGTATTAATATCACAATACAGTTACAACGAAATAACACATCTATATATTTTATTATTTATTTTTAATTATTTTTATAATTTAATTTTTTAACGTATTTACATTTTTTTTTACATTATATATATATATATATAACAATAATTATATATATATTTAATCAGTATCAGTCTACGTGTAATTTGATATTAATATATATATATATATATATATAATTATATATATTAATAGTAAAATACACCTAGACAGTGTATGTGTGTGTATGTATATGTGTGTGTGTGTATATATATATATATATATATATATATATATATATATATATATATTCAAAGTATATTATTTTATTTTTTTTTACACTTATTTTAATTTATTTGATTTGATTTCCAGCCAGCAGGGGGGCTGTCATTACAGTTAGTCCCCCTGCTGGCAATGCCCCAGCCAGCTAACCCGGCCATGTGATTGTGAGGTCCTCGCAAGGACCTCACTCTCACATGGCCGGGGGGCTCCCTGGGAGTCCCCCCAACCGCGATTGCCGGGTGGGATTGCCCGCGACCGGGTAAGTAAAAAAAAAACGGAGAGCGTACTATTACGCCCGGCGGCGTTTAGAGCCGCTTAGAATAGGGCGTAATAGTACACCCTCCTGTCTTCAAGGGTTAAGTGCAAGATAATGCATCTTGGACGTAAAAACCCAAAGGCAGAGTACAGAATATTTGACAGAGTCCTAACCTCAACATCTGAGGAAAGGGATTTAGGGGTGATTATTTCTGATGACTTAAAGGTAGGCAGACAATGTAATAGAGCAGCAGGAAATGCTAGCAGAATGCTTGGTTGTATAGGGAGAGGTATTAGCAGTAGAAAGAGGGAAGTGCTCATGCCATTGTACAGAACACTGGTGAGACCTCACTTGGAGTATTGTACGCAGTACTGGAGACCGTATCTTCAGAAGGATATTGATACCTTAGAGTTCAGAGAAGGGCTACTAATCTGGTTCATGGATTACAGGATAAAACTTACCAGGAAAGGTTAAAGGATCTTAACATGTATAACTTGGAGGAAAGACGAGACGGGGGGGATATGATAGAATAATTTAAATACATAAAGGGAATCAACACAGTAAAGGAGGAGACTATATTTAAAAGAAGAAAAACTACCACAACAAGAGGACATAGTCTTAAATTAGAAGGGAAAAGGTTTAAAAATAATATCAGGAAGTATTACTTTACTGATAGGGTAGTGGAATGCATGGAATAGCTTTCCAGCTGAAGTGGTAAAGGTTAACACAGTGCAGGAGTTTAAGCACGCGTGGGATAGGCATAAGGCTATCCTAACTATAAGATAAGGCCAGGGACTAATGAAAGTGTTCAGAAAATTGGGCAGACTAGATGGGCCGAATGGTTCTCATCTGCCATCAGATTCTATGTTTCTATATAGAGAGGATGGAAAGCTGTATTCCTGGCACTATCGCCCCCCCTGCCTGCCCCTCCCTCGTGTAAAAGTAGGAATTAGGTGATATTTGTCAGCCAATCCCTGACCCAGAACACTGCTCACTTGTTTTTCCTAAGAATGAATGACTGGCATCTGACCCACTGCTCCCCTAAATTAAGATGGAAATCAGCAATTTTAAGTGAATTCCCTTTTCAGGTTGAAAAGTGATTTTTTGTTTCTTTCTTGTGGTAAAGGCATATCAAAAATCCAAATCACACACCCATGTAGCAGCCCTGCTAACATCACATGATGTATAGCTCTATTAAAGCCCACTTTTACAGAACAGAACAAGAGAAGGCTTCCATTGCAATTATTTAAAGAGAACATTTGAAAATCTAATGTCATCAGATAGCACACTAAGGCTTGTTAAGATCTGACAATTTGATTTAAAAAAAAAAAAAAGCGAATGCAAAGTTGAACATGAATTTAGTGAACACATTTACCTAACAACCTTCGGTCTAGATCTAACAAAATAGAATACAAAATGTAATTGACAATGTTGCAAAGAAGATGAATGACTGAATAAAGTTCATTCTTAGTAACGTGAAGTGAACCACATCGAACAAGAGAAACAGGAATGAAACAAGTTTATCAAGAGATAAATCTCTAGTGAAAGTGGTCAATATATTAACTTTGACATTTACCATAAAAAAAAAACAAAAAAAAACAAGTGATAACATTCTAGAGTGTCTCATTGCTTTCCAAGGCTTTCATTCTTACCAGGGTTAATATGAGCATCATTGACTTGGGTACCAAAATCTAAAAGTGTTTACAATATATACATCCAAGAACTAAGAGAAAACACTTTGAATCCAAACTGGTAAATTACATTTATTTTATTATTGTTCCAATTAAGCCCTTTAAAGATCCTTAGATCAAATACTAATGACAAACACTGGCCATATTGTAATAATTGCCGCTAGAGAATGAACATTAACGGTACCTTTTCTGCCTCTTTAGTGTCATCAAACAGCCGTCTCTGCCTGTGAGCGGGGGTGCATTTAGCAGTTTCCCAGGCCTCCACCCACATGTTATTAGGGATTTTCATTCGCTGGCTAAGTTCCCCTTTGATGACCACATTGCCCTTTTCATCCGTCACTTCCTCCTCCACGTAATCCCGTGGAGAGTACCACCTTACAAAGTCCACTAGGCCACAGCCTGGATTGGCAGCCTGTAGAGGAAAAAACAACATGTGTTTTATTGAATTAGACATTCTCGAAATCATCCGGAAATATTCTAGTCCTTAATGTAACTATTATTAGATTTGCAGATATTTCAAGCAAAGGGAAGAATCGTTCACACTGTGTAAGTAATGAACTGAAGAGCATTTGCTTGTAATCGGGATAAATAAACATTTAGGAATATGACCAGGAGCCACAAATGGATGCCCAATTAAATATTAGTTTGTTTAGTGTAAATCGATACAAAGCAGTGCAGGCAAAACGAGAACACCCCAGGGCACTTAATCATAAGCATTCATAGAGTTCTAAACATTCATTGAAAAAAAGCTGGGTGCCAGTGCTTTAAGGAATCATGGTATTCGAAGATCAGGATTTGCAGAGGCGCATGGATCCCAGTACATGGTATAGATATAACACGTGGTTATTCCAGGGAGATACAAGATGATCGATTAAAAGCAACATTCTATCTATAGGGCATTTGGTTAGAGGAGATGATCATTATCATATCCTGGCAGAGCGCACAGTTTATCATTATTGCATCCAGGTGCACATAAAGGGGAAGAGTTTAGATAGATTTGTAAAAACTCTGCAAGAATAGAAATGTTTTTGGAATTAACTAGAAGGGAAAACTCCGGCATATAATAAGTCAAACTGCTTTGTCATCAGTAAATATGCTACAGAGGGTTAGAAAATGGCTGTGTCTTAAAAATGAAAAACCTTAAACAAAACAAACACTCAGTGAGCGTGTATCATCAATAAGGGTGTATACTCTCTTTAACATGTGCCCCATTCAGATTAGCGTTAGAAAAAAAACAAAAACCCTTGAAAACATCTACTAGGTAGATTTGGTAAACCTTACATACCTTAAATGATTCCATATCGGACAGCAAGCAGGCACTCTGCATCCGAGCACGCAGGTGAGCTCCTTCTGCTGACGTCCCCAGTTTGGCCAGAACCTCGGACTGTTCCTCCAGCAAATCTTCTGTCATAGGTGCTGGTTCCTAAAAAAAATAAAAAATAAAATTCAAAACAAGAAAATAACACTTAAATCTCTGTGGCAGCAAACTTAAAGTTCCTTTCATAACCATATGAAAAAGCTGTTATGGCCATTCCAGAAAGGAAAGGGTTAAAGCTAAGTAGATATCCCAACTCCACGGACCACAAACCAGAAAAATAAACACAATATGAAGGCATTAAAACCAAGAACACAATATCCGAGGCAGGAAAATCACGAAGATATTACTTCAGAGTGGGGGTTTAAATATATAGAATTATTTCCCTGCGGAAACTCTAGAGGTTAAAATTACAGTCAACCCAATTGCTGCATTATTAGTGTTATTGCACAACCGTTTTCATTCGAGGGGGACATATTCCATAAAGGCAATCATGTTGGTAAGGGGGAAAGGAGACTATTGCATGCCCCATTTTTTGACCGTTTAGTATCTGTGTGTACACGGTTTCAGCATTTGCAGCCGAACCATCTTTTAATGTGTCCATTCAGATTTTGACACAATGCGATTCTGTGTCTTTTTTTTAGATATACGATTGTTTTTTTATGTGGTGCCAAAATAGGTCTAGACAACGGTATCATCGCATTCTAAAAGCATTGACTTTACATATGTAAGCATTCATTGTTGGTTGAGTTTACAGCTCCTCTAAATAATATTTAAAAAAATAAACTTTACATTAATGATCACACATTTAAAGACTGTCTGGTTGCTGCATTAACATTAATCGGAAGGGTTCAGGAATTGTTTTGTTGGAACCTGTAACACACGGTTTAGAACAACCTATGCACCAGGGCCATATTTCTGATCAGCTTCTTATTTTCTACCTTTCTCCATCGCTGTGCTTATAGTCTCCTGAGTAAAGATCAGCTAGACGCATACCTCGACAATCCGACATTCTGCCATATATAGCAGCAGGAGGCCAGCACCCGCACAAACGGCCTTTTTGTACATAATGCACACTAATGCAAGATATGAAGAAAGCGATAAATAAAAAAAAATAAAGGTTCTCAAAAGTAACCTTTGTCTTGAAGGGAAACAAGGAACATGCACTAGTAATACTGTGCCTTTATAAAGCCAATATAAGTGCGGAATTAAATTTGCTGTAGAATTCCCAGCTGATAAACGCTGGAACAATTGGCCGCTCTAGAACAAGCTGTGCAGTTTGTAGGGGATATATTTTGCATGCTGTGCTATTTAAAGAGGACCTCTCACATTTCAGACTAGTATTATGAATCCAGCACATAAAAGTACTTTTAAAGTGTATAAATAATATAGTACTGGGAGATGACATTAAAGGTAATTACTTCAGCTGTATAAATCATGTCCCTGAAGTCTCACTGTTAAGTTCTCTGTGATTTATGAGTTAAATCACTGTTTATACAGCCCTAGCCACACCTCCCTGCATGTGACTTACACAACCTTCGTAAACACTTCCTGAAAAAGATAGATCCATTTAGACACCTTCTTCTGTAGTGTGTTTACTCTAGGACTTACAAAAGAGTGAATCAGCTAAGCTGCAGAAATTAGGTTGATAAGTTAGAAAGGTAATTTTGGAAAACTAATAAATCCATTTGTTAATATAATTGTCAGAAGGATTACATAATATGCACCCTTTGCAACCTAGACATTGCCTTTAAGTTGAATCACACAGACTAATGTGTCCTGGATAATCATGGGATATTTTAGCTAATTTGCATGTATTGCCCTGTCTGCACTTTTTGGAGACTGTAGTTACATTAATGAAACTTAAAAATACAAAAAGAAATGAAATAAGCAGTAGCCATATTTTTGTGGCAGACCACAATGCTTTTCTCTCAGTTCTGAAAGATCTGATTAAAGAGTAATTTAACGCCTAGAGTGCCACAAGGGTGACTAAACCATTAAACGGTAAGAAAGGGTGTTGGTGCTTGCAACCAACTACCCATCACTAGTACTGATCTACTAACCTATAATGTATTCTAGAGGGTTCAATTACAACTTTAAGAGAGAGTATAAGAAACTTGCAGGAAATTATATATCTGAAGAAATTAAACGTCAATAAGAAAAAGAAAACTCTGGGAAATAGAGGAGCTTGTTTGTCTCCAAGTGTAAAAGTGAACAATAACCTGCAAAGCGGAAAACAGAATCACACTAAACATGAGATACTTGTATGGCATGGAAGGGGTTAAGAGAGAATGAGGTCATAGCTTTAAATAGAGCTATTGATCAGTGCTGGTTACACAACATACAAGGGGCAGCTACTGCTACAGATTAATAGGATAAAAGACAAACACTGTGCAGGTGGCTTTGAAGGGGCCGCTCCGGTGGGGATAGTTAGCTCTGGGAATACAAAGACATGGCAGGCTTAGAAAGAGACACAGGGATGTAACAGCGAGGGGGTTCGATGCACATTTACAGAGGACCCCACAGGGGGGTATTGCAAGAGATACAGACTCTACCTTAGGTATTATCTGCCTATATGAAGCTGGGATCTAAAGACCAGGATAGAAACAATGCACACTATATACTAATACAGGCATAGGCAACCTTCGGCACTGCAGATGTTTTGGACTACACCTCCAATGATTCTTTGCCAGCATTATGGGTGTAAAAGCATTATGGGGGATGTAGTCCACAACATCTGGAGTGCCGAAGGTTGCCTACTCCTGTACTAATATTTGCACTCCTGTTGTTTCTGAACCCATGGTCCCATGATGATCCGCCAGTCCTCATTTAACCAAATGTCAGCTGACAGGTATATGGCATCATAAATCACCCAATGGGTTTTATGTTATCAACCTCTGGAAGATGAAAACCTGAAATGACTGTACAGGGAAGGAACACGGCAAAGTTTAAGCTTGTACTAAAAGTGGTGTACTAACCTGAATGAGCTCTCTCGCCTGTGTATATATACAAAATACAAAACATGTAGACAGTATACATACCGGAGAGGGACCACAGGATATCATTTATTAAATCCACCGTTTTAAAATAAAATTGTAGGGTTGTTAATAAGGTTGCACTGTGATAATTGGCCAGACTTATTAAATACTGCAGGAATCAAACTGTTAATATTATAAAATATACTCATTACGTGGATATGCACTATTTTGAGATCTCTGGGTATAAATTATACAGACATATGTTAAGCATGTAGGTAAGTTGCGAGTAAGCCCTAAATATAACAGTGAATGAATAAATCATCAGAGAAGTGAATACGAGCACTATTTCTGGATACTAAGCAAAGGCAGTGTCTCCAGGGAGAAATACAAGTATTGTAACCACGGTCTCATACGCTAGAAAGCACTTAATGAACCAGCTACCAGGCAGCAGAAGGTATCTGTGTATGTATGAGCAGGCAGGAAGGACCGTAGGATGCAAGTGAAATACTGCCATTTGAAACAGAAAACAAAAAGGTATGACTTATTCAATTCAGGGTTAGAATGCTCAGACTGTATTCCCTTTAAGGAGATCTCTTAAACCCTAAAGAAAATGAAAGTGTAGAGTTCAAGGATGTGGCAAGGACAAGGATAAAAATCCACTGCAATGGCTTCAAGGCTACATATAGTGTTAAATACACACCGCATTCGGTTTACCGTATTTCTGAAAATTCCTTAAAAAATCTAGACACAAAAACACAACACAGAGTTCTCATATGGGATAAGAGAGAGCACAACATGTTCCCATCGCTGTACCATTAATTTGATAACAGTGATTAAGTTTGAGTAGTAAGCAACTATCTATGCAAGTACAAATCTGAAAAGTTTCAAAGTGAATTCTTGTTTTCTGAGAATCTTTATTTTAAAATGGTGCCATATTTTGAATTACAAGTTCAGGTGGAATAGAATTGTTATGGTGGCTCCACATCAAGTCTACGAAGTAAATAAAATGTGGTGTTACCAAGACACAAGATTGGTTTGATAGAACTATAAAAACATGTTTAGTGATAAATCAGGGACTGTCAATTCAATTTGTTGTATTAAAGGGTCACTTTAAGCATGAAAACTACTACCCCAAAAGCTCATGGTACAGAGTGTACACTGTCCTCTTTCCTGCCCAAAGTGGCTGATAACTGCTGTAATTTACAAAACATATATGCAACTGTAAGACTGCCTCCGGATCAGTGCCATCCAAGGTTAGTTCAGCTTGCTCTTGCGGCATGTGCCTAATAAAAGCTCTACTTGAATGGGCATCTCACCACTCTTCAGCTCTGGAGAAAGACCAACCTGAGGCTGCACTACCAGACTATGTGTAAACTAATAGTAGCCCCCATACATGTGCGATCAGCTTATTGACAAGTTCTACTCATGTGATGTGTGGTTGGCTAAATATCCCATAAAACTTTGCACAAGTGTTTATGGCATTAGAAAAAAACAAAACAATAAGCCAGGATAAGAGGCTGCTGATTGGATGAGTCTCTTCCTGGTGTAGGAGTTGCCCGTCTGCTATGACTTGTGCCTGTGCTTATGCTGCAATTTCGACTCGTTCAAAAAGGGAGTACATTTTCTTATATTGCTTTTCTTTGTACATGTTTAAAGCATTATCTATAAAATGCATAAAGCAATGGGGGAGGGTCACTGTTGTGTCTCTTTAATCTATTACTTGCAAATGCTGAATGATATACCCATTATATGCCAGTAATCTTCACCAATTCTCCATTGAGATCACTACATTAGGCATCACTGCTCTGCGTCTATTGCATACAGCTATGGAAGGAAATCTCAGGAGAGTGGGAACCTGGTAGAGGTGTATATGTAACTCTATATGTCCCATTTCAAGGGATTACATTGGATTCAGATCACTATCTTACTGGGCTCACAATCTTCAAACCTGATATCTTCTTTTCCCCAGGGGGGATGGACTGACAAATATATATTTCCCCTTCACAGAAGTACAGTCTGAGCCTTGTATCTCTGAATGTTATAATTTAGACCTGTCTGTTTAAATGGCAGTATTTCACTTGCATCCCTCGATCCTTTCTGCCTGCTCATACAATATACAGTAACCTTCTGCTGCAATAAGTGATTCCTGGCCGTATTAGCCCTCTCTGTGAGAGTGGTTGCAATATTTAGATGTTTCCCTGGAGACACTGTCTTTGCTTAGTATCCACAAGCAGTGCACGTATCCACTTCAATGACAATTTATTAAATTTGCTGTTATATTTAGGGCTTAGCAGCGACTTACCTGCATGCTTAATGTACGGCAGTACAACTGTCATCACTGAGAGCATTCATTGTAACGTAGGTCAGCAAAATATCTAATTCCGTGCTCCCAAACATTCCCCACAGTACTGACAGAGGAAACGGTTTTCGTCTAGCAATGATCTGGTTTAACAGTGCGTACCCATTTAATGTATTTTAGGTATGAAGATCTATATACTTATAAATATATATTTCATGACACTAAAGAGTTAAGCCCTGCAGCACTTAAATAGCTCCTGCCAATAGCTAGTAACCCACCCTACTATTTCATTTTCAATCTCTAACTTGTCAGGAATTTGATTGACACACTATTAATTTATTTTCACACTCTTTTTCGCACAGGGTTGGCATGCCGCAATTATCTTGATAATCAATATCTTTTTTTGGTGTCATAGTTACTTTAATTGGATACATGCTAATCCATCATATCCTTTGGCTCGTGAATGAATTCAAAGGCACTCAGATCATGTGTCCTTGCCCTTGAATAGCCTGTATAAAAAAATGCTACGTCCTGTGGAGGAGCCATTAAATGCACTCTGCACTGCCACCTGCTGTGCACAACTGGTACTGCTCTCTGTTTTAAAAAGAATCAGTGATAGCTTTTTACAGCAAGATTTCACACAAAAACCACATAGAGTAATGATTTTATAAACATTCTACTATGTATTATTGGTTCTTAAAGAGTCAATAATAATTAATACGGCTTATAGAATATAAGAACAAAGTATAAAGTTCTATTTATCGATACAAATCGAGACTGCTGTCAGATTTCGTAACATGAAGGTTATTCTCAAAGGGAGGATTCACAGTGAATTAAAAACTTAAGGTAGAAATAGCCAAATTGGAAAACATGTTTAAAATCACTTTGAATTCTCAGTCTACTGAATAACCTTAAAAAGCACCAAATGTAATTCTACGAGGGCAGAGGATCTGCATTCTAACTGGTTCTGCTACAACTATAAATATGCTTTTCTTTGGAACCCATGTTATAAAGTTAACAAAACGGTTCACCTCCAAGATCTAGACTATCGATATATTCTTTCTTAAAAACATTTGTTCGTTGTATCAAAACGTTTATCATTTCCGGGTTTAAAATATGAGGAGGAAAAAGATTTTGTCTTAGGTATAACTATTGTTGAATGGAAGAATTAAAGGGAATGGGGTGAAATGCTTGCCAATTTCGCAATGCATTCCACAGATAACATAATGCATAATAATCATTCAAAAAAATAATCAATAAAATAAATATGTAAATTGATCCGTTTTGTAATGTTACCGACAGTAGCATTGTACTAGGGCCCATCATTCGCTTTTGTGAGCCAGAAATACACATGCATTATTTGTGGCAGGTATGTTGCATCTTTAATTTACACATTTGCAGACAATATTTGATCCCCCAACACATCAAAAGATATTAACATATTATCCACTATTTTTTTTATGCAGTTACATTTTAATAACAAGCAAAGGTAAACAAATAATTCAGAAAAAAAAAATAGAAATTCAAAGACATTTTATTACGACTTTGCCATCTGTCATCGATCACTCTTTTTTTTTTTTTATTGTTCTGTATCGCAGAAATAAGGGACCCCGACTACATACCCCATACCTTTATCATAAAAACCCAACGTTCCAAAACTAGCAGTGAGAGGCAATCACACCTGTGACAGCTGCCTCACTGATTGCCACGCTGATTGGCTGTGCTGACAGCGCATGTATCTTACCTCTTCAGTTGTCAGTTTGAGGACGGTCTGTCTAAAACTGTGTAACTCTGGATACAGATACACAGTACATTTTACATCACTGTAGTGACAATTTAATTTGAACTTTTTTCTTCCAACGGAACAAACGTAACGTTTGGTGTCACTTTAAGGTACACAGGCAAACCAGATAGCATCATATCAGGACAGAACGTACAACGGTAGTATAGTGCAGCACGCAGATAACAAGCAAGACAGAGAAATTAAACAGAAATAAAATACCTCACTGGCAAAAACGCTGAGAATTACACACAGCAGGGCTGCAGCAAATGTCAGGGGAAAAAAATTTCAGGGCTGACGGAGTTTTAAATAGGGACTGATTATATCTCATAAGGTACAAAACAGTCAGTCACCATGGCGCGGTAAACGTGTTTGTAGCTACTCTCCTGCTCAGTGGCTGAAAATACTAAAATGTCAGAGGAAATTGTTAAAAGGAAACAAATGAATAACCCAATGTACTCGCGTGCAACTTTCATTATTTTATGTGAAAGACATTCTTGCGAACTGATGTTATTTCTAATATTTTTTATTAATGTAGTTCGTTCACAATAACCAGAAACGATCGACAGGAAGAAAACGGATCAGAGTAACAGTGGTCTTACAATGAAAGGTATTACCTGAAAGATGTACAGAAGGAGGGGCGTAATGTATTTATTTTAAAGATGTTAATAATGTCCATCCAACGAAAACGAGGTGAAAGCCATCTCATCACGTCCTGGCCTACATTGGAATCTAGTGAATGGACGTTAACAATGTATAACTTGTCTACATAACCAATCAATTCACATATTGGAAATTGAAGCTATGTTTTATCGAGGGCAGGATGTGCTCTCCCATTTTACATTCTTCCACTTGCTGAATTTTAACGTTGGAAAGAGAACTAACTGTATATCAAGACTTTCTGATCCATATTTGCTGATAAGTCGGGGAATATAAAGGAGAATGGTAAATCATCAGCAAATGCCACAATCTTTGAAGAAGAAGATCCTACCTCAATACCGGTTACAGAGTATTGTCCCCAACACTTGCAGAAAAGGCTCATTATTAGAATAAATAATAAAAGGGATAATGGAATACCTACAGAAAACGTCTACCTACACACGAGCTCGCTTCATGGCCACTTTCATAGATACAATTATCTAGTCTCTGGCATGTCTCCCATTCCTGAGGGACTTTGTTCCCTGTAGTTTAAGAATTATTAAAGATTTGTTTTAGCCCCGTTTACATGAATCTCCAATTATACCAAAAACCATGAAAGCATTACTGAAATAAACACAGGATTGGCTGCTACTATCTCATAATCATGAAAGCATTCAGATAAAATCTACAATCATCACTTGCTCAAAAGTTGTTTCACCCAAATATCTACCTGATTGCACGTGATCAAAATGTTAAGATTTGTTCTTTTTTTTACGCATCTTTACATCTATGCCTGTTTATATATCTACATATTAAATATTCACCTAATTACTTGTGCAGAGAGTCATTCTATAACCAACTAAAGACTACTGAAGAGGACAAAAATTACACAAACCATTCATTGTGGAGCTGATAAATAGTTTTTAGAACAATAAAAATGAAAAATTACAAATGATCAATTTTTTCTTTGAAGTTTAGGACCAGTTCCTTTGTTCTTTGAGATCAAACGCAGAAAGGGAAAGAAAGAAAAAGGACTGGTCCCCAAGCGTTTAATGAGACATTTTTCAGTGGTCTCCGATCCTTTAAAGAAAGTTTCTCATTGTCTGATAATGATTGGGCTTGTGTGTTATATACACCATATAGAAACGGAAGAGTATAATAGCCAAAAAAATAAAAATCCTGATTCGCGAAAGTCACTTCAGGGATTGTAACATGAGGTCTGCGTCTACGAAGGTATAATGGGATTTTATTTAATAGAAAGCTCTTTTTATTCCTCAGATTGGATCTTATTACAAGCTTATCCTTTAAATAATACGATCTCTGAGAGAACAAATGAGGAAAAGCCGCACAGGTGCCATTAGTATTTTTATCTCTGAGAAGAGAAAAGTTCCACATCGACCCCCAGACTCACAGAGAACAAACATTGGGGACATCTTTTACAGGTTTGATACATCAGAATGTATAGACAAAGACTTAAATAAAAAATAAAGTCAGGAGCGAGTACAAAATGACCTAAAGTATAAAGGCTAAACTTACTACGGAAATCGAGAATATAAATAGCAACTAAATAGAGGTTAGAAGAAGAAAAAAAAAAAAAAAAATTATATATATATAGATATATATAGATATATCTATATATATATAATTTTTTTTATTATTTTTTTTCTTCTTCTAACCTCTATTTAGTTGCTATTTATATATATATAAAAAAATTTTTATATCTATATATATATATATATATATATATAGAGAGAGAGAGAGAGAGAGAGAGAGAGAGAGAGAGAGAGAGAGAGAATAAAGCAAGCAACTATATAGGGGTTAGAGGAACAGAAATCTATATATCAGGAAACTAAACAACAGAAATGTGGAATATATCAAGGGTTTCGGAAAACTAGAATCTAGACTAAAATCAAAGCATATCAAGCCAGGACCTTAAGGACATCTAATATGTGATCTGACTGTAATGAATCTTGCTGGGAAACCAGGATACAGAAAGCTTGCTCACTCGAGAAGAGTAAAATCTATTAAATTTAGACATAATTAGCGGAGTATAATCAGAGAGCAATGTTTATATGGTAAAACTCCATTACAGCTTGCACTGTGACTGGCCATTTACGTGAAATAAACATATCTCTGTACCTGTGTTACTGGAATGTAGAGTGGCTCCCCCGTGCTTAGCAAGGTTAAGTTTCCGGACTGATGTAGACGCCCTTCTGGTTTTAACACCAGAGGTTCCTTCGAGTCGTCTTTGGACGAAGATTTCTTTGTAGCCTCTTGCCCGCTTTCTTTCAGTTCCTCCGTGTCGCTGTGACACTCAAAGAATTCATCTTCACTGTCGCTCCAGGAGTCCCAAGATTTCCCCACTTCATATTTACTTTTCTCCGATTCGCCTGGATCGTTTGCAATCCTGTTTGGTGACTTGTCACTTGAGAAGTCTGTGGCACCGGCTTTTTTACCCTCATCCCTTTCCTTCTTCCTTCCAATGCAGCAATTTAACATCTGCAAAACAGAAAGAAGCTGCTGGAAGTATGGTCTTTTATTTATAAGCGTGTTCTAATATTAAATCAATGGCATATTTTCAGGATATATACGGGGCAGACATGACAGAATAGATTGGCAGTCATTGCTAAGGAGTTAGACAGCTTCAGGTAAGGTATGAAATGGACCAAACAGAAAAGTTTAAAATCCTATTAATATTTTAAAAAAGATATTGTTTTAAAGGCAGGAGGAAGACTATTCTCCAAGCTTCTAAATACATCAGTATAGAGTCCCATGTTTAGATTCTTTAAATAGAATACTTCCATTGCTTTTTACTGTATTCCCAACCTGTCTCAGAGGCTTTAGATGAGCTAAAATCATAACAGAATTCAAGTTACAGGGATTTCTTTAATTTAATAATCAAAGACTTCCGTTTTGCTGTAACGGAATATGATCACAGCTCCTCACAAAGGGAATCTCAATAGCCAAAATATTATGGTTGGTTTTGTAAAATGTAACTTTCTCCCTCATAGAACAGTATGCACGTAATAATGTATAATAAAAAATAATAACTACTAAAATTACAGATACAACCACACTCAGACAACACTTGGCCAAAGGTTAGAGCAATAATGAAAATAATATCTACACAATGGTGGTAAACGGTGGTAAACATTTGCATTTCAGTATTATGGACCAGCATACACCTTAACATGCTGACAAATATGACCCATGATGTCTACAAATAATAACGAGAAGAATTTCATTTAATGCACAGAAAGGGTATTTAACTGTCTGTACTTGTGTAAAGTATGAAGGAAAACCTCTGCCCTAGCCATTTAATAAGAGTCACTGAGTTGCAAAATCAAGCATATTGTGGGATGTCCCAGTCTAGTTTTTTTGTATCTTATGTTCAAACTAATACTATTTAATTAACCATTGGAACTAAAAAACAAAGTTAGAATTTTTTCTTCTTCAAATTCTGTAGAACACCTACTTTCAAAGACATTCCCAATAATCACACTGTATGGAGTGCAACACTCATACACACACTTACCTGGAGTTTCTGATGCAGCAAACAGCATTTGAGATCTGGAGGACCGCTGGCCAACCTACAAAACATGTCTATTTCAGTGATTTTGACCATATGGTGATATGGACAAATAGTGGGTGACACACATGGTGTGTGATAATACAACATTTCAAAATGATGTGACTACTTAAGCTAAAAAAAAAAAAAATTCTAAAGTCCATAAAACATTATATCCAATTAAATAAGAATGCCAATGCAATGCTCAACAAACCCAAGAAAGCATTTTATATATAACTCTATTGATGTTACTCTACAGAGAACTATCTGGATGTATGCTACTCGGATTACTAAATTCTTCGAACATTTGTCAACACTTGGGTTAGCAGTAATTTAATAGAATATTACAAATGTGTGAATTTTAACAACCTACCTTTCACAATATAAGAAAGCACATATTTTTTAAATACTCACCCCGGGATCAGACAGTTATTTTCCCACCGATATCGCATCTCCAAAACAAACTCTTGCCATAAGTGGGCTACACCTCTTACGCCCCCATGGTAAAAGTTAACCATACAGAGACATAAGGCCAATTTGTACGTCAGACTGTCCAATGGAGCGGACTTCAACTGGCTGTAAAGGTGCTGTAGATGCAATGAGACACACAGAATGCGCATTAAGAAACGGAGAACGTTCTCAAATTCAAAAAGGATCAATAAAGTACAGCTTAAAGAATGGTGATGGTGAAAAAAACCAACACAAACTAAATTACTTGTATCATTCCCATGCAAACATTATGTAATCCTGGGTACATATATATAATTCACTCAAAAGCTTCACTTCAGGTTACTTACTATGTCCCCCCAATGGAATACACTGCCCCCCAAACTAATACACTGCCTCTCCTCCACTTTAATCTAATACACTGCCCCCACTCCCACCGCTTTAATACACTGCCCCCAATCTAATACACTGCCTCCCCTCCACTTTAATCTAATACACTGCCCCCAATCTAATACACTGCCTCCCCTCTACTTACATTTAATGCACTGCCCCCTCCCCAATCTAATACACTGCCTCCCCTCCATTTTAATTTAATACACAGCCTCCCGCGCCCTCCCACTCTAATACACTGCCCCCTCCCCCAATCTAATACACTGCCCCCCACCTCTCTAATTTAATACACAGCCTCCTGCACCCCCCAATCTAATACACTGCCCCTCCCCCAATCTAATACACTGCCTCCCCTCAACTTTTACTTAATACACTGCCCCCACTTTAATTTAATACACTGCCTCTCCTCCCCAATCTAATACACTGCTCCCCAATCTAACACACTTCCTCTCCTCCACTTTAATTTAATATACTACCGTCCCCTCCCTTCCCCCAACACATGAGAAGTTTCCCGTTATCCCACTAGGCCAGTCTGGCCCTGGGCTGCAAACTCATTGTGGGCCGCATGCGGCACGCGGGCCTCATGTTTGACATGCTTGATGTACATTGATTGGGTTGGAAAGGGGCTCAGTGCAGAACTGTTGCTAATCAGGAACCCACTGAATTCTCAAAACCAAGCTTAATCTCTGAATGATTATTTGACAAAACAGAATGCTCTAAACATTCATTGACTGAGTTCTATAGAGTTGGCACTGCTGAATGTACATGAAATCTATGCTGTAGATGCATATGGACCCGATTCTAATATTGATATAAAATGCCATTTGTCCTAAAATCTTAATGAAGCAAACCAAGAATCCAAGTTAGTGTTCAGACCTTAAAACAGGGCCAACACATCTAAACTATAAAGACCAGGGCTGGGAAACTTGCAATCTAGGTTGGCTGAACATCATGAGATTTGTAGTCCAGCAATAGCTAAAGATCCAGTATGTCGAAGCCCAAATATGAAATAATATCCAGGACAAGTTACGTACATAGTCTTCATTCTCGAACTGTGAAGCAATGTTCCCTGTGGAGGAGCTAGGCTTTCCTTCTGATCCATCGAGAAGTTTGGCATCAGGAAACAAGAACTGGGAACAAACCAAGTGTACAACTCACACAAAGTATTTAATTTACTATAAATAATACCAAGGCATCTGTAACATGTATTAAATGAGCAATTTCACATATAATTACATGTACTCGTTTGTTTGTTTGCAGGATTAGGGATTGATGTTTGTATTGCAGTCTATAGAGGTAGAGGCAATGGGTTCAAACAAGATATTCTCTTCTCCTCCCCATAATTCTTATCCATTCACCCCATCTCTTTAATTTTGAAACCATATGACTAGTGCCCCTGCTCAGCTCCCAAGTAACTAGTGACCTTAACTCCATTACCAAAGTAACTAATGACCTTAACTCCATTCCCAAGTAACTAATGACCTTAACTCCATTCCCAAGTAACTAGTGACCTTAACTCCATTCCCAAGTAATTAGTGATCTTTACTGAATCTGCAATTAATTATTGACTACTGCTCACCCTCAAGTAACTAATGACCTGTACTCAACACCCAAATAACTAGCAATGTGTGTTCTTGTCTCAAGTAACCAGTGACCGTCGGATCTTATCCCAAGTAACCAGTGACCGTCGGATCTTATCCCAAGTAACCAGTGACCGTCGGATCTTATCCCAAGTAACCAGTGACCGTCGGATCTTATCCCAAGTAACCAGTGACCGTCGGATCTTATCCCAAGTAACCAGTGACCGTCGGATCTTATCCCAAGTAACCAGTGACCGTCGGATCTTATCCCAAGTAACCAGTGACCGTCGGATCTTATACCAAGTAACCAGTGACCGTCGGATCTTATACCAAGTAACCAGTGACCGTCGGATCTTATCCCAAGTAACCAGTGACCGTCAGATCTTATCCCAAGTAACCAGTGACCGTCGGATCTTATCCCAAGTAAAAAGTGACCGTCAGATCATATCCCAAGTAACCAGTGACCCTTGGATCCTATCCCAAGTAACCAGTGACCATCAGATCTTATCCCAAGTAACCAGTGACCCTTGGATCTTATCCCAAGTAACCAGTGACCCTTGGATCCTATACCAAGTAACCAGTGACCCTTGGATCTTATCCCAAGTAACCAGTGACCCTTGGATCTTATCCCAAGTAACCAGTGACCCTTAGATCTTATCCCAAGTAACCAGTGACCCTTGGATCTTATCCCAAGTAACCAGTGACCATTGGATCTTATCCCAAGTAACCAGTGACCATTGGATCTTATCCCAAGTAACCAGTGACCCTTGGATCTTATCCCAAGTAACCAGTGACCCTTGGATCTTATCCCAAGTAACCAGTGACCATTGGATCTTATCCCAAGTAACCAGTGACCATTGGATCTTATCCCAAGTAACCAGTGACCCTTGGATCTTATCCCAAGTAACCAGTGACCCTTGGATCTTATCCCAAGTAACCAGTGACCTTTGCCCTCCTCCTGTATATCTACAGATATCTAACTTTTCCAATATCATCTCCCCTGCCACCTACAGTCTTGATGCTTTTAATACAAGCACTGAGATGCAGGTCTCGTACCTCTACCCCATCACATGACTAAATCCACCAACACTTTGATGCTAAGGACGTCACTTTAAAGAATTTAGATTTCCGAAAAAAGAAATCTCAGTTTACACTTGCAGATGTGAAACAGTAAAAATAAAACTACAAAGCACTTGTCAGGTTTCACTGAAATGTTATTCACTTCATAAGACACGCGACGTATTCAGAAGGATGAACTGTTAACAAGGTAAACAACAGATATGATTAATTCACACTTAAGCAACGCTGTAACACTTCCTAATTAACACGTGTATTAGCTGCTAAGCTGAATTTGTTAAATAAGGGTCACATTGTGAATACACAAGGAAGAGGAATAAAAATAAAAACATTTTTAAAAGAGTTAGAGTGGAACTTACAAAGAGAATAGCGTTTAGGACCTCATTACTTAACGGCGACTCATCGCCTCCTCTGTGTTTGCGGATTTTCTTCCTGGCACTATGGACCATGCTGGTGACGGATAGCTTGTGGATATGAACCGGTGCCGGTTCTGTGAGTTTTGAGAGGGCTTGGCTTATATCAGCTGCTTCTGAAACACAATAGTATTTTTCTTTTGTAAATTTCACTTTATTAATAGGTTTTTTCGTAAGGGTTTTATTTTAAAAACTAGAGCTTGGTACTCACAGGTACCAGTAAAGGTGCATAAACTGTAACTCCGCTCAAACAGGCACCGGGAATTTCCTAAAGACATTAACTAGGTACACGCATGTACCTAAAATGGAAGTAGAAAATAAGGCGGAATACACAGATCCCTGAGAAGGTTGTGTTCTAAACATATACACAAATAAATAGGGAATAATTCCCTATGCATAGACATTAAAAGTGCATTAAGATTGTGGGTCGCATTTCCAAACTTTAATGGACCCAAGTAGGGCATGCCGGTTGGTCCCTCCCAAGTATTTTCTTTTTATTCTTTATTTATAGTTAAACAGGTGGTACAGAGAAAATGGCAAATTACATTGATATGGTCATATCATGACATACATGTCATATCACGAAGTGCAGTAGAAACTCACATGGCAGTAACTGTAGCTCCCATCTTGGGATTAGTCCCATGCAAAAAAAAAATATATACCGTGAGTAAAATGAAATGTGGTTTTCGAACCGGTGTATGATAAAGATACTTTCTTTACCCTGGATTTTACAGATTGAAACACAGTGAGACATGGCGATCAGCACTCCAGTGATGAAATTAATATGCAGTGTAAAAATGGGCAGAGGTTATATACCAGATTGCATCGACAGTTGTCATTAGCAAACTAAACTTATTAGGCAGCAATTGCCCAGAAGACATGCCTTGCAAACAGTTCTCATTGAGCTGCATTGGGTAGTCTGTGATTGGACAGCCGCAAAAAGTCTAGGCGGGGTTAGAAGGAGGAGGTGGGCTTGCAATGGTTGCAGACAAGAGAACTGCAGGTTTTCCAAGCTATTTTTAGAAAAATGCATAATTAAATGCAAGCATATCTTCATTGTTGGTATATCTACTAAACAGTGAGTTTGGTGAGAAAGTGGAGTATCCCTTTAGTAAAATGAATGCTGAGCAATCGTGGGGGCAGTTCTTAAGGTGAAGGCATCTAGGATGTTTGTGGCAATTGCACCACTTTTACAAATGTGAAGCAATCCGTTGTTTCCACGATGACTGCTCCATTTTCAGAACAATGAAGAAATATTTGGTTTCCAAGGCAATTTCTCAAGAATTGCTATTTATGCATAATCTCCATGATCTCTGAATGTGCCATGTGTTGATCTCTTAATATGCTTCCTGCAGCTCCCTTTATGGTTTAATTTAGTCCCCAGACAATCCACCACATTACCTTTCCCATTCTCTTCGAAGGCTGATTTTCCCAGAAGCTCATCCGTAGACTCTTTCCGTCGACAAAGTCTAAAGAATTCCGAAACAAAATCACCTACAGAATAAAAAATATGCTTATTTAACATTTTGTTTCTCGTACTCTTATCTATTGCAGTGTGAAAAACAAAATCACATGTTACAGTGTAAGCTGCTAAAGTAGGAATTTTCATGGAGCACATAACACAGTTATATATAAAGTAGTTTTAAAGTGAGAGAAGACACAAAGCAGATGAGCGGCACCCAAGGACTTTGCACCATAATCACTACAATGAGGAGCAGGGATGATGATGCTTAGATGGCCCCTTCAACAGCAAATTGTTACACGCTAAAAAAAAGATACACATATCCATAATTTGGCTTTTTTTTTTTTAAACAAAAGGGGTCTATTGCAAAATACAGCCTTGATTTGGGATGGGTTTCTTTTTTTAGAATCGATTGTATTTAGAAAGATGTCCTTGATTTGGTCTGTGGTTAATAGAAAGTGCTATATTCACAGATATGGTTCCAATAAAGTGCCTGGACCTCTTTCATTTTACTTTACTGAATTGGGAATCTGGTGTTTGGTTCTGGTACAGCAAGCACCCTGGCTCAGATTGATGGGAGTGAGTGCGCATACTACAAAAATACTACAAAAAGATATTCACAGATATGTCCTAATCTGGTCTGTGGTTACACTTACCCAGCATACACTGAGGATTATCCGCTTTCCTAACTCTGACAGACCACTGAGGAGCCTGTAATGGATCCAGATCACTATAAAAATAAAAAACCACAATAATTTAATAAAGGAAAACAGATATGAAAAATGAATTTAAAGGCAGCAGAGTATCCATGTGTATGCTAAAGAAATGCTGAAGTTAAAGAGCAGCCCTTTTGTGGGTGCATCCTTCCTCTATTACAGAGAAGCAAGTAACCCTAATCCCCTCTCACTATTTCCTGACTAACCCATCTTTCTGCTTGGTGACCCCATCACCCTATTTTCTAATTATTTTTTTTATGCTAGCACTTCACACTGAGGTTTTAACCCCTTCTCCATTTCCAATCCGTGACCCCTCTTGGCTATTGTCAAACCCTTACTCCTCTGGCTGATTCCAAATCCTGACCCTTCTGGCTTTTTACAGACCTTAACCCATATGGCTATTTCCAAACCCTGACCCCTCTCGCCATTTCCAAACACTGACCCCTCTCGCCATTTCCTAACCCTGACCCCTCTCGCCATTTCCTAACCCTGACCCCTCTCGCCATTTCCAAACCCTTGCCCCTCTCGCCATTTCCAAACCCTTGCCCCTCTCGCCATTTCCAAACCCTTGCCCCTCTCGCCATTTCCAAACCCTGACCCCTCTCGCCATTTCCAAACCCTGACCCCTCTCACCATTTCCTAACCCTGACCCCTCTCGCCATTTCCTAACCCTGACCCCTCTCGCCATTTCCTAACCCTTGCCCCTCTCGCCATTTCCAAACCCTGACCCCTCTCGCCATTTCCAAACCCTGACCCCTCTCGCCATTTCCAAACCCTGACCCCTCTCACCATTTCCTAACCCTGACCCCTCTCACCATTTCCTAACCCTTGCCCCTCTCGCCATTTCCAAACCCTGACCCCTCTCGCCATTTCCAAACCCTGACCCCTCTCACCATTTCCTAACCCTGACCCCTCTCGCCATTTCCAAACCCTTGCCCCTCTCGCCATTTCCAAACCCTTGCCCCTCTCGCCATTTCCAAACCCTTGCCCCTCTCGCCATTTCCAAACCCTGACCCCTCTCGCCATTTCCAAACCCTTGCCCCTCTCGCCATTTCCTAACCCTGACCCCTCTCGCCATTGCCAAACCCTTGCCCCTCTCGCCATTTCCTAACCCTGACCCCTCTCGCCATTTCCTATGACCCCTCTCCCTATTTTCTCTGTCACTATTCCCTGAAGATCAACTTACGAGTAGACGTCATTGTCCACAACGATCCCTTCGGTCAAAAAAGGCCAGGTTGTTGCCAAATGAAGCTCACTAGCAGACAAACAAAAGTAAAGTATTATTTCCTGGACTAGCCAAAGACGAAGCTCAAAAAAATCACCATTACCAACCAGAAACATTAACTGTTTTCATTGGCTTAAACACCTGTGTGTGTACTTTTCATTATTTAAATTGGGCAGACACAAAAATAAATACATTTTTAAAAACAAAACACACAATTAGTGGAAAGCAAGTTCACCAATGGCTCGCCATGATCATTAATTATTACTGCGTGCGTTATCTACATGATGATTTTACTGCCTTTGTTTAGGAAGGTGAAAGGTGGTGGAAGATATTGATATCTTACATGAAAATAGTAACAGAATATAACCAAAGGGTTTTAGGGCTGACTGAGAAGGTGAAACCTTGAGGGTTGCATTAGGTCAAGATGTGGCGAAACCAACCTCGCCACTGGGCCCTGGAGAAGCCTGTTTGCTAGCCTCCTACCTACTGACTATGGCCCCTGGGTTATTTGGGGCATATTGTACTGTATATTGCTGCTACTGGCCCTTTTAACAGCATCTATGGACATATTGGGACTTTTGGGACTACTGTCCCTTTAAGACTGTGAAGCATATTCGAGTGTACTGCCTGTAATATTATATATGTATTTATAGATGTGTTAAGTGTATCCTGGGTGATTTGTATGCAACATTCATCTGATTGTTCGGTAGAATCACTCCATTCAGTATATTGAGTGAAACTACCGAACAACCAGACCACCCAGGAATAAGTGTGCCTCCAATTACAGTTTGCAACAATGTTGCAAACGGGTAATTGGCAATCAGTGCAGTGTGGTCTTTGTCCTCTGGGTGGCCGCCATTCGGGAAACAAACACGTGGCGGCGGCCATCTTAAACTACCGAACAGCGGTGTTTTGCCGTCGAGTGTCTGGAACTAAAATCGGACACTTGACTAGGCAAACACCGCTGAGACCTCCATACTTCCAGAAATTCGTATGGAAACTACCGAATGACCCGCCGTTCGGTAGAAAGAGCCCCATAAACAAGGGAATTCATTCAAACCCTCTCCAGGCTCTATAACACAGGCAATTCGCCTGTTTTCATTCCCTTGTTTGTGACCGACCGCAGGGCCAAAATGCATGGAACTGTTTTCGGATACTTTACCCATGCGGTCGGTCAAATCTTTGGAACCCCATATCTCACGAACCATTCATCCGAATTACTTGAATTTTGGATATGTTGTCCCCCTGAATAAGGGCTATCCAGCGATGCTGGATTTAAAGGTGTACCCCCGGGTTTTGGGGTACATCCAGAACTTGGCTGAAAAGGTGTACCGGATAATTGGGTTTAATGTTATCTGAGGGGAGGGGATGTGTGGGCTGAACCATGTATGTGATTGGATATTTTATGCCTCCCCCTGGGTGTGGACTGTATGTGTATTATTGTAATAAAAGCCGGGCTGGATGAGCCAGTCCAGAGTTCCTGTTTTACCCTCAAAGTGATGTGTCGTCTCATTATTGGGGGGAAGGATTTATTGCATGCTGTTCCAGTTGACTGCTAGGAGTACAAGCCTATTCGTATGGTTCCTATTCAATGGTCTACAGCATTCATATGCTTGGGAGAATTTAAAAGGTTTCTCGGATTCGGTGATTGTGGTGTCTGCCAGAGTGCTTGGAGTCCTCAGGAAGCGCTAGGAGCATCCATTAACGGAGGTACCCAGTCGGGGTGCCAGGTGATCCGTTACATTGGTGGCAAGCGGTGGGATGGCGTCCTAGTGCGAGGTAAAGCAGCTCGGAGACACAGTTCGTTTGGATTACAAATTGAGGGCAACGCTAGCAGTCGTGCAGCGCCCCTGGGAGCAGACAAGTATGGAAGGTTCTGGCTCTGGAGATGATTGGCTGGCCGAGGTGAGGCAGCGAGTGGCCGAGTATGGGGATGATATACCCATGGAGACACGCCGGGTGATCTGGAACCAGGTCATGGCTGAGCGAAACACAAGGCTGGACCGAGAATTCCGGTTGGCAAAAGAGAGGAAGTATGCTCAGCAGCAGGAGCGTTACAGCAGCCGAGTAGAGGCTGCATCCGAGGAGGTTAGCCGTCTTTCCCTGAGGCGGCGGGAGGAACCCGAAGTGGGGGTCCTCATAGACTGGTCCTGTGAGGAACCACAACAGGCAGGTAGAGATGGGACCAAGGTCTCTCCACAAGGCCCACCGGGATGCTGGGCAGCCGGCCCAGATCCCCAGCAGCAGCCAGAGTTGCCAGGTGGGGAAGCAGGTGGCCCTTACTCACAAATGTTGAGGGGCCTCACGGATTGGTCCTGGGAAGACCCACAGATGGCAGGTGGAGATGGGACTGCGGTCTCTCTACCGGCCCTACAGGGATGCTGGGCAGTCGGCCCAGATCCCCAGCGGCAGTGTGCGTTACAGGGAGCTGAAAGTGCCGTTCTTGCTCCCCAGCGGCAGTCTACGGTGCAGGGAGAGGAGCCTGTTATCCCCTCTCCCCAGCGGTTGAAGGTGTGTAAGGGAGAGGAGTTTGTTACCCCCTCTCCCCACCGACAACCTAACCCACCAAGGGGAGACAGTAAACCCCTCACCAGCGCAGATGGGACCGTGGTCTCTGTGCCCAAGTTACAGGGAGCTGAAGGGGCCATCCTTGCTCCCCAGCGGCAGGTTACAGTTCAGAGAGAGGAGCTTGTTACACCCTCTCTCCAGCGGCAGCCTAACCCACCAACGGGAGACCGTAAGCCCCACACCAGCGCAGATGGGACCGTGGTCTCTGCGCCCAAGTTACAGGGAGCTGAAGGGGCCGTCCTCCCTCCCCAGCGGCAGTGTGATTTGTTGGGAATTGGGAGCCCAGTCTCCATTCCCCAGCGGCAGTGTGAATTGCAGGGAATTGGGAGCCCAGTCTCCATTCCCCAGCGGCAGGCTGAGTTACAGGGGGCAGAGGTAGTTGGTCCTATCCCCCAGCAGCAGAGTGATATGCCGGGAATGCAGTGTGAAGTGCAGGGAGAGGAGAGCAGCGTCCTCCCTCCCCAGCGGAAGGCTGAGTTACAGGGGGCAGAGGTAGTTGGTCCTACCCCCCAGCAGCAGCGTGATTTTTTGGGAATAGAGAGCCCAGTCTCTATTCCCCAGCAGCAGGACACTGAATTGGGAGGAGAGACAGTCGGTCTCCCTCCACAAAGACTGAAAGTAGGCATGGGAGAGGAGATTGTTACCACCTCTCCCCAGCGGCGGATCATCAATGGGCAGAGTGTTCTAATGGGAGAGGAGCTGGTTACCACCTCTCCCCAGCGGCGGCTTAATGTACCAGGGGGAGACTGTAAGCCCCACACCTGTGCAGATGGGACCGTGGTCTCTGCACTTCCAGCACAGGGGGTAGGGACGGTCGGTCCTGCCCCCCCACAACAGGGCTGTTTAGCCAAAGGGGAGGCAGTCTGTCTCCAGCAGCAGAGCTGTGTAACTAAAGGGGAGACAGTCGGTCTCCAGCAGCAGAGCTGCGCAGCTAAAGGGGAGACAGTCGGTCTCCAGCAACCAGGCTCCAACCAGACTACTCCTGTAGTAGTGCTGGCACCAGGGCAGAGTACCGCTGGTCTCTGCCCACTCAGCAACCCACCAAAACAGCCTACCAGTCCCCCACACAGCCGGGGTGAGGCACCTGGACCTGGACAAGTTTTTCCATTACTCAGGTGTAGTAACCATTTATTGTGGGTGGGCTGTACTGCTGTTTCTGTTTTGTGGGTGGGCTGCTGGACTAACAAGGGCACTGACCGGCAAGAGGTCAGGTACCCTGTTAGTCTGTTTGGAAAAGGGGAGAAATGTGGCGAAACCAACCTCGCCACTGGGCCCTGGAGAAGCCTGTTTGCTAGCCTCCTACCTACTGACTATGGCCCCTGGGTTATTTGGGGCATATTGTACTGTATATTGCTGCTACTGGCCCTTTTAACAGCATCTATGGACATATTGGGACTTTTGGGACTACTGTCCCTTTAAGACTGTGAAGCATATTCGAGTGTACTGCCTGTAATATTATATATGTATTTATAGATGTGTTAAGTGTATCCTGGGTGATTTGTATGCAACATTCATCTGATTGTTCGGTAGAATCACTCCATTCAGTATATTGAGTGAAACTACCGAACAACCAGACCACCCAGGAATAAGTGTGCCTCCAATTACAGTTTGCAACAATGTTGCAAACGGGTAATTGGCAATCAGTGCAGTGTGGTCTTTGTCCTCTGGGTGGCCGCCATTCGGGAAACAAACACGTGGCGGCGGCCATCTTAAACTACCGAACAGCGGTGTTTTGCCGTCGAGTGTCTGGAACTAAAATCGGACACTTGACTAGGCAAACACCGCTGAGACCTCCATACTTCCAGAAATTCGTATGGAAACTACCGAATGACCCGCCGTTCGGTAGAAAGAGCCCCATAAACAAGGGAATTCATTCAAACCCTCTCCAGGCTCTATAACACAGGCAATTCGCCTGTTTTCATTCCCTTGTTTGTGACCGACCGCAGGGCCAAAATGCATGGAACTGTTTTCGGATACTTTACCCATGCGGTCGGTCAAATCTTTGGAACCCCATATCTCACGAACCATTCATCCGAATTACTTGAATTTTGGATATGTTGTCCCCCTGAATAAGGGCTATCCAGCGATGCTGGATTTAAAGGTGTACCCCCGGGTTTTGGGGTACATCCAGAACTTGGCTGAAAAGGTGTACCGGATAATTGGGTTTAATGTTATCTGAGGGGAGGGGATGTGTGGGCTGAACCATGTATGTGATTGGATATTTTATGCCTCCCCCTGGGTGTGGACTGTATGTGTATTATTGTAATAAAAGCCGGGCTGGATGAGCCAGTCCAGAGTTCCTGTTTTACCCTCAAAGTGATGTGTCGTCTCATTATTGGGGGGAAGGATTTATTGCATGCTGTTCCAGTTGACTGCTAGGAGTACAAGCCTATTCGTATGGTTCCTATTCAATGGTCTACAGCATTCATATGCTTGGGAGAATTTAAAAGGTTTCTCGGATTCGGTGATTGTGGTGTCTGCCAGAGTGCTTGGAGTCCTCAGGAAGCACTAGGAGCATCCATTAACGGAGGTACCAAGTCGGGGTGCCAGGTGATCCGTTACACAAGATAAAAATAAAACACGCTTGAAAATGTAACAGATTCATTATAGTTGCATTTCCTACACTAAGCACAAAGCTATGTCAAAATGTTTCTCTTCTAATATACCATGAAATTATTTCTCTTCCTAACCTTATAGGGTCTTCACAGGCACCAAAAGGAAGCTTTCCAAATTCCAATCCACCAACCTCTCCCCCAACAAGTGCATCAATGTCTAAAGAGAAAGAAATATAAACATTCCAATTAACAAAATACAAGATGTCTTATAGAACACATAATTTAGAGCATGGCTCAGCATTTCTACTAGCCACTGACAGGTGACAATACACCCCTGGGAAGAAGAAACCTTTAGGCCCGGCTATTATCATAGGACTTGAAAGTTGGAGTCCTGTAAAGAGTATATAAAAGCTCCGCCTCTATGGTAGATTCTACAAATCTCCAAAGAACATCTCACCCTTCGTTGCACTAGCTATGAATTCATAAAGAACATCTCACCCTTCGTTGCACTAGCTATGAATCCATAAAGAACATCTCACCCTTTGTTGCACTAGCTATGAATCCATAAAGAACATCTCACCCTTCGTTGCACTAGCTATGAATCCATAAAGAACATTTCACCCTTCATTGCACTACCCAAGAATCCATAAAGAACATGTCATCCTTTGTTGCACAACCTATGAATCCAAAGAACATCTTACCCTTCCTTGCACTACCTATGAATTCATAAAGACCATCTTACGCTTCCTTGCACTACCTATGAATCCATAGAAAACATCTCATCCTTCTGTCACGGTAATATACCCCAACACGCAAGAAAACAAGATACGTCTTACCGGACCTTAGAATGGCCGGACTAGACGAGGAGAAGAAAAGACAGAGTCCAGAACGAGCCGAGGTCAAGGGGACAGAGAGACAGCGTAAACTAGAACAAGCCAAGGACTGGTACACAGGAGAGTAAACCGGCGAACACGACAAGGAAGGATAAAGAGAAAACGGAGTCAGGAACAAAGCCAAGGTCTAGCACCAAAAACACACAACTGAACGATACAAGCACTAAAGGGAACTGAACAGAAACCACGATAGGGCAAGGTACTAAGGAAAAAGGTGAGTATAAATACCCTAGTAATCAATTTGATTGGCCCCTGTCACATCCACGCCCCCAAAACATGAGTGTATGGGGAATGTGGCACGACAGGGGCCAATGGGAGACCGTTTCATATTTCGGCTCCCACTGGCCCGAGACACGCGGCGCGCTCTTACAGTCAGGCGGGACACGTGACCGCTTCTCGCGGTCACTGCCCGCCTTTCTGGTATCGCCGTCGCGCGGCTTGTGCAAAAGCAGGACCGTGCGCGGCGAGAACAGAGGACCCCGTCCGGCCCCTGTAAAGGGTAAGTACTGCTACAGTACCCCCCCTCCCCCGAAGACACGCCCACCGGGCGGGGAGGACCAGGCCTGGCAGGAAAACGAGAATGGAAAGAACGCACAAGGCGAGGAGCGTGAACAGCGTCAGCGGAAATCCAACTGCGTTTTTCAGGCCCATAGCCATTCCAATGTACCAGATACTGGAGGCGACCCCTAAGAAAACGAGAGTCGAGTATAGGAGCCACTTCAAATTCCTCATGACCCTCCACAGAAACTGGAGGGGGAGGAGGAACATGCCGGGTATAACTGTTGCACAGGAGGGGTTTCAAAAGGAGGTGTGAAAGACGTTAGGAATACGTAGGTTCCTAGGAAGATCCAATGCATACGAAACAGGATTAACCTTATGTAAGATACGAAAAGGACCAATAAAACAAGGAGCCAACTTCATAGAAGGCACACGAAGGCGGATATTGCGAGTGGAAAGCCAAACCCTGTCCCCAACGACATAGGATGGAGCCGCCCTGCGATGCTTGTCAGCCTGAACTTTCTGGCGAGCAGCGGAATCCACCAAAGAACGCTGAACCTGCTCCCAAGTAGTACGTAAACCAGCCAAATGTTCATCCAGAACTGGCATGCCCTCTAAGGAGAATGCAGCCAGAAGAACAACGGGATGCCGGCCATAAACAAGGAAGATTCATGAGCAGCGTTATTACGAGCAAACTCAGACCAAGGAAGAAGGTCAGCCCAATTGTTCTGATGGTGGGACTCGAAACAACGAAGATACTGCTCTAGTGATTGGTTGGCACGTTCAGCAGCTCCATTAGACTGGGGGTGGTAAGCGGAAGAAAACAAGAGAGAAATACCCATCTCTGAACAAAAGGCTTTCCAGAATCTGGAAATAAACTGACTACCCCTATCGGACACAATCGATATGGGAATACCATGCAACCGAAACACCTCCCTGGCGAAGATAGAGGCAAGTTCCTTGGATGAGGGCAACTTGACAAGAGACACAAAATGAGCCATCTTAGAAAAACGATCCACTATCATCAGGATGACTGTTTTACCATTCGAAGGGGGCAATTCAACAATAAAATCCATGGATAGATTGGACCAAGGCCTCTCGGGCATGGGCAACGGATGCAACAACCCACAAGGAACTCTGTGGGAGGACTTCATACTGGCACAAGTAGTACAAGCATGTACGTAATCGGTGACGTCCTTGTGTAAGGAAGCCCACCAGAAATATCTAGAAACTGCTGATAATGTTTTAGAAATACCAGGGTGTCCAGCAGTTTTTGTGTCATGATACAATGACATAATGTCCCGTCTCTCGGGAACATCAACGAACAGTTAATCAGCAGGTCTCTCTCTAGGTGCCATGTTTTGTTTAGCCTGTATAGCTTGCAAGAGGGAAGAAGTAATAGATAGAACAGTAGTAGCTATTATTCTGTCCGGGGGAATGACAGGGGTAACATCAATTTCTTGTTTGTCAGCAGTTTCGAATTGTCTGGACAGAGCGTCTGCTTTAGTGTTACAATCACCTGGTCTGTAGGTGATGATATAATTGAAATGAGATAAAAACAGTGACCACCTGGCCTGCCTAGAAGACAATCTTTTTGCTTCACTAAGGTAGGAAAGGTTCTTGTGATCCGTAAATATGAGGATGGGATCCTTAGTTCCTTCTAGTAGATGTCTCCATTCCTTGAGTGCTAAAATAATAGCAAGGAGTTCGCGATTGCCTACATCATAATTCTTTTCTGCTTTGGACATCTGTCTGGAAAAGAAGCCACAAGGATGCAATGGCTTTTCAGGTGATTCTCTTTGAGACAAGACAGCACCTACCCCTATATCAGAAGCATCAACTTCAAGAATAAAAGGCAAAGAAGGGACAGGATGCTGTAAAACAGGGGCAGAAGCGAATGAAGCTTTAAGGAATTCAAAGGCCTCAAGCGCTTCCGGTGTCCAGACATGAGTATTACAATCCTTTTTAGTCATTCAGGTTATAGGTGCTACAATGGCAGAAAACCCTTTAATAAAGCGCCTATAATAATTTGAAAAACCAAGAAAACGCTGAATGGCTTTCAAACCCTGAGTTAGAGGCCATTCCATGATAGCAGAAAGTTTCTTGGGATCCATATGAAAACCCTTAGCAGAGATTATATAACCCAAGAATTGGACTACTGATTGATCAAATGAACATTTTTCGAGTTTACAATATAGACCGTTAACAAGAAGAGTCCTCAAAACTAATTTAACATGCATGTGATGAGCATGTAAATCAGGTGAATATATTAATATGTTGTCCAAGTACACGATTACGAATGTGTGTATGTATTCACGTAGGACATCATTAATAAATTCTTGAAAAACTGCTGGGGCGTTACAAAGACCAAAGGGCATCACAGTATATTCGTAATGACCACTCCTGGTATTGAATGCGGTCTTCCATTCATGATCCTTTTTGATACGTATGAGATTGTAAGCACCCCTAAGGTCCAGTTTAGTAAACACAGTGGCATGTTTAAGCCTGTCAAATAATTCCGTGATTAAGGGTATAGGGTACGCATTTTTGACGGTGATTTTATTAAGGCCCCTATAGTCGATACAAGGTCTTAAATCGCCATCTTTCTTGGATACAAAGAAGAAACCAGCCCCTGCCGGGGAAGAGGATCTTCTTATAAATCCCTTTTGTAACTATTCTTTAATATATTCCTCCATAACAAGATTTTCTTGAGGAGACAAAGGATACACTCTCCCTTTGGGAGGTATAGCACCAGGTAGCAGATTAATAGCACAGTCGTATGGTCTGTGAGGTGGCAACTTTTTATCGAAAACAGACTTAAGAGACATGTACTGAGGAGGTACAACAGTAGACACAGGAGGAATGAATATTAGTAGAATTCAAAGGGGTGATTTTAACAATACAAGACTCACTCCAAGATACTATTTGTCCTGACTCCCAGTCAATAGTGGGATTCTGAGAACGCAACCAAGGATACCCTAACACGAGGTGAGAGGAAGGAGAAGTAATGATCTGAAACTGAATGGTTTCTGAGTGTAACACCCCTGTAGACATATGCAATGGTTCAGTTTCATGTGTGATAACTGGGGAGCATAATGGTCTACCATCTATGGCCTCAACGGCCAAGGGTGTCTTCCTCTCTCTAGTGGGTATGTTTTTTTCCCTAACAAAGCCGGAATCTATAAAGTTTTCGGCCGCACCGGAATCAACCAGGGCTAGTATATTCCCTGCTATGCAGTTTTTTTCAAGGTGCAGGGAAACAGGGAGAAGCAATTTATTAAGAGGCAAATGTGAGGACTCTGATGTCAAACCCAAGGCCTGTCCCCTATACGGTCTTAGGTGCGATAGTTTTCCGGACGCACGGGACATTCTTGTCTCATATGGCCCTTCCTACCACAATAAAGGCAAAGTCCCTCCTTTCTCCTATATAGTTTTTCAGCATCAGTCAGTTTAGCAACCCCTAACTGCATGGGTTTTTCCTCTGATCCTTTAGATCCCTCAGGAGTTTCAGCTCTAGGTGTATTAAAGGAAACAAAGCGTCTATTTCTAGACTTGGTATTTAGCCTGTCACGAATCCTGTTATCTATATCGATGAAATAGTCGATAAGGTCCTCTAAGGGTACAAGAAGATCCTTAGCTGCTACCTCATCCAATATGGTTTCAGATAGGCCTTCCATGAATGCAGTAGTAAGCCCATTGTTAGTCCGATCTACCTGTGAAGCAAGGGTATGGAACTGAATAGCATAATCAGCTACAGACTTAGATCCTTGCTTAATTCTCATTAACGCCCTGGCGGCATTCTTTGACCTTTTAGTTGTGTCAAATGTTCTACGAAAAGCCGTGAGGAAGCTATTGAAATCATGTACCATAGGTCCATTAGCCTCCCAAATAGGATTTGCCCCCTCAAGTGCTTTATTAGTAAGCTGGTGCATAAGAAAACCTACCTTAGATCTATCAGTGAGAAATGAACGTAGATACATCTCAAAGTGGAATTCCACTTGATTAAGGAATCCCCTGCATGTCTTAGCATCCCCTCCATACCTAGGTGGAGGGGTTAGATGTGCTGAAGCATTAGGCATATTAGCTGTGTCTGGTACAGGGGTTACAGGAGGCGCTGGTACAGGTACCGGAGCTGTTCTGGATAAAAGTGTCTGGATGGCTTGAGCCACCTGATCCATACGGTGATCCTGTTCTGCAAATCTAGCCTCATGAGTAGCCATCTGTTGTCCTAAACCTGCGGGGTCCATGGCCCTAACATAATGTCATGGTAATATACCCCAACACGCAAGAATAGTCCAGATAGTCTAGAGGCAAGAAAACAAGATACGTCTTACCGGACCTTAGAATGGCCGGACTAGAGAAGGACAAGAAAAGACAGAGTCCAGAACGAGACGAGGTCAAAGGGACAGAGAGACAGCGTAAACTAGAACAAGCCAAGGACTGGTACACAGGAGAGCAAACCGGCGAACACGACAAGCAAGGATAAAGAGAAAATGGAGTCAGGAACAAAGCCAAGGTCTAGCACCAAAAACACACAACTGAACGATACAAGCACTAAAGGGTACTGAACAGAAACCACGATAGGGCAAGGTACTAAGGGAAAAGGTGGGTATAAATACCCTAGTAATCAATTTGATTGTCATATCCACGCCCCCAAAGTGTGAGTGTATGGGGAATGTGGCACGACAGGGGCCAATGGGAGACAGTTTCATATTTCGTTTCCCACTGTCCCTTTAAGAGCGCGCCCGAGACACGCGGTGCGCTCTTAGAGTCAGGCGGGACACGTGACCGCTTCTCGCGGTCACTGCCCGCCTTTCTGGTATCGCCGTCGGATGAGCCACGCGCGGCTCGTGCAAAAGCAGGACCGCGCACGGCGAGAACAGAGGACCCCGGCCGGCCCCTGGAGAGGGTAAGTACCGCTACACCTTTGTTGCACTACCTATGAATCCAAAGAACATCTTACCCTTCTTTGCACTACCTATGAATCCATACAGAACATCTCACGCTTTCTTGCACTACCTAGGAATCCATAAAAAACATCTCACCCTTCATTGCACTACCTATGAATCCATAAAGAACATCTTACCCTTCCTTGCACTACCTATGAATTTATAAAGAACATCTCACCCTTCGTTGCACTACCTATGGATCCATAAAGAACATCTCACTCTTCCTTGCACTACCTATAAAACTGTATTAAACATCTCCCTTACACAAGTTATTAACCCATATATATATATATATATATATATATATATATATATCAGAAGAACCCATATGGATTATCTCTTCCTCCCTTACAATATTTACTAATCCATGCAGGTCCTTTCAGTTTCCTTTAAAGAACCTACTAACTTATACATGGTTTCTCCATTACAGAATGTACTTATAAAAAATCCCAGCCTCCTTTAGAGAACATACTAACCAAGACTGATTGTCTGTCTCCTATACATACTCTACTAATTTATACAGATATTCTTAGCCACCTTTAATGAACTATTATTCCATAAAGATGATCTCATCCTCATTTATAGAACCTTCTAATCTGTACAGATCCTCTCTACTTTCACTATAGAACCAACAGAAAACATATCTGCATTCCTTACAGAACCCTTTAACCTACAAAGAATATGTCAGCCTTACTGACAAAACCCAATAACTTATAGAGAACATTCAGTCCATAAAGAATCCATAAAGAACATCTCATGCTTCCTTGCACTACCTATAATTCCATAAAACGCCCTTCATTGCACTACCTACAGAACCAATAACAGCCATGGTTGATGGAAAACCCAATTCCGTACTAAACGGGAAATTGACAAAACCTGAATGGGAAGTGGTCTTCAAGTAATGGTTTGGGAACACCACCCACAGAACAAAGATGGCTTTTTAGAGCGCTCCCAGACATAACCCCCACCCCCAAGCAAACAACTATGGAAGTAGGATACTGCTGTATTTGCAAACAATCCATATATAATTTCCAAGTTAATAAAGAAACAAAAAACCTGTATGTTTCACCTGGAGGCTGCTGAGGCCAAAAGTATTGTTGCCAGTCTTGCAAGATGTATGTGAATCGGATAGCTATATTAACAGGTGGCAGCGACGTCAGAGGGCATCCCTGCAGATTGAATAAACAAGTCAGCTGGGCAAGAGTAATATGAAATTCTAAGCACTCTGACATCAAAGAAGCCACTATGAAGTTAGGTTCAGCTGGGAATGTTAGGAAGGAAGTAATCACACTGATAATGACCAAATGTGGAGCATTTAAGGACATAAATTACCAAATTCATCTTAAAACGGAACACTAAAGTCACACAGACCACTTCATCTCAGTGAAGTCTGGTTGCAATGGTCCAGCCTTTTTAACCCTGCAATGTAAAACATGTAGTTTTGTAGAAACTTTACATTGCAGGGTACACCTCTATGGGCTATCTTACTGACAGCCACTGGATGTGTTTCCTACTTCGAGTGAAAGCAGCATTTTGATTGGAGGGAAGCATTTTTCTGCGCATGCATATCTCCAATCCATGCTAACATTTTCAAAAGCGAAGTTGGTGGCTGCAGCGGAGGAGCCTCTGCGCTGGATAGGAGGTAAGTATTTTTTAATATAGCGTTTTTTGTTTTTTTTTAGCAAAGAGGAGTGGACAAAGGGGGGTGGACAGAAGAGACCCTACAGTCCCAAAAACTAGTAGCAATTGTTATTTTAAGGACTATAAAAAAACCAAAATGGATAACAACTTTTGGTTTAGTGAATAGGCTTCCATATATTGTGTTAGCTCTTACTAAAACAGCTCAGCTAGCAGCTGGAGAACTAATATTAAACTAAAGAGTCAGGTAGTTTTATAGAATTCTGTATGAAACATTACATTAAAAAAAATCGAAATCGTCCTCAATAATTACTGCCGGTGTTTGGAAAGAAATATAAAGGAAAAATATATATATATATTTTTTTTTTAAATGACAGGATAAGGAGGTCACATGTTTCCAGAGACAGCCCTCCAGCTGTTGGCAAAAGAAAACCGAGGATTTGGGGAAATGTAGATCATCAGGGCCAATGTTAGACACCCTGGCTCTAACGCAATAAGATAACAGACAGTGTAATAACCGAGTTATGGGAAAAAAGCTTGTATTAAGTGACAGGTCCTTCTTAATGACTACACTTTCGCCTTCTGGGTAATGATTAATATTACATCATCCGTCCTTCGCCAAGTTCTTAGAGGGCTTAAAGAAGAGAACGGACTACATGGTAGACGCGAAGTGTGAGACGGCGTAGTCATTACAAGACTTGGAAGATGCCTCTAGCTGGGCCAAAAGCAACTTTAATTTAATTGGTGTCAAGCTACTACCAACCACTTTTAAAAGTCTAACCGTGGACTGGTCATCCATCAATGTATGCAGGACAAAGTCAACATGAGATAAGTATTAACGTTCAATCAAAACATCAAGGTAGCAATCGCTACAGCAAATGTAATAACTAAATTAAATAAAAACAAATAAGTGCATCAGCATTATGAAACTAAAACACAAATATGTCGCATTATTCATTAAACTGTGAACTATCTTGAATTCACCTAGAAACAGCAAATTTATAGCAAAAACGATCCTGGAGACACAGAAGGATTGATGACTTTCACAGTTCTATATCAGCCTTTTCAATCTTTCCTGGTGAATTTCCAATAATTCGAGTTTAGCGAATATGCCTGATCATGAGATGAGCATGAATCTCACTGACTGCATACATTTTAATTTTTACACAGAACACATAGAGGTACACGCATATTTGATAGGATCTGGCCTTGAACAAAAAGCATAGATTAAATTTTAAAGGGACAATCTAATCACCTTAACCACCACATGATGTAGTGGTTATGGTGCTAGTTGGCTGCAGGTGCTACCCTCCACTTCTGGGTCAAGCTGTTTGAATAGTTAAACTTGACGATCATACAGGGTTCGGTGGTGGACAGCTGGTAAAACCCAGCACCCACAACAGTGGGTATGCAGGGAAACCCCATTCCCGCTTAGCCACGTAGATTTAAATAGATTTAAATGGTTATATGCACTGATCACTTTAAGAGCTGCATGACGCTCATCTGTAAGTCTGGCGGAACTAAGTATGTCCCAGCTGACATAGGGGAGCCCCAGGTATCGAATAATAACTATGTCTCCCTGATATGAGGAGGCACTTAAAGGGACTCTCCAGTGCCAGGAAAACAAACCGTTTTCCTGGCACTGCAGGTACCCTCTCCCTCCCACCTCCCATCCCAAGTTGCTGAAGAGGTTAAAACCCCTTCAGTGACTTTCCTGTATCCAGCGCCGATGTCCCTCGGCACTGGGTCAGGCTGTGCCTACGCTCCTCCCCCGCCAAACATCAGCCGGCGGGGGGACGACCTAATGTGCATGCGTGGCAATGCCGCGCACGCGCATTAGAGCTCCCCATAGGAAAGCATTGAATAATGCTTTCAATGCTTTCCTATGGGGATTTCGGCCACGCTGGAGGTCCTCACTTAGCGTGAGGACGTCCAGCGTCGTATAACACACTTTTCGTGTTCTATGAACACGGAATTGTCCTCTAGTGGCTGTCTGGTAGACAGCCACTAGTGGAGGACTTAACCCTGCAAGGTAAATATTGCAATTTATAAAAACTGCAATAATTACAGTTGCAGGGTTAAAGGTAGTGTGAGTTGGCACCAGACCACTCCAATGGGCAGAAGTGGTCTGGGTGCCTGGAGTGTCCCTTTAACATTAGGATGTCCCATGCCATCCTCCACAGAGTGCAATTTAACAATAATAACATAACTATAATGCAATACAGAGAAATCAGCAGGAAGCTGCATTTTGCTTTGGTTTGACTGTGACCAGATCCCACTATAACAAGAATCCTGATTTACCACTGTATCTTCTCAAGGTATTCTCTATACACATTCTCAGCAGTATGGCAATGGGACAAGACAAACTCTGCGGGTGTACATACAATTTTAGATTTGAAGATGTCGAGGAGTCCTGATAAATGTGTGTACTGATTCGGGACTTTTCGCAGATGAACCATCTCGAAATCTGTTCTCACTCCAGGTCCTTGGCACTCGCCCACATAGAGTTTCCTCCATTTCTGATGAATTTGCACGAAGACAGGAACCTGGCTGCAAATAATCCATCAATTTTGCATACAGAATCGCACAGTGATTTAACAGCCTTGGATAAGCAAAGAAATAATGATATTTTTAGCAGCTACTCTATATCAACCCTTACCATCCCCGAGGTAATGAAGCACCCCCTAGGCATTTAAATGTCAAGCCAATAAAAAATTACAGCCAATTAGGCTTTTCTTACTCCTGTGGGATTTTCAAACTAGTTTTATTTGTTGGAACAAAGAAATGGTGCTTAAGGGGACAGCAAACTACCATGGCAAGCAAATCTTATGTTATGAAGTAGTGATGGTGCATGAATATGCATTAGCTCAGTTTTCAATAATAAAGATTACTGTTTAGGGTAACAGAACCTGCAAAAACCTTTTTTTTTTTTTCTTTTTTCTTTTTTTAAAGGCAATATAATATATGTAATATAATATTAATGAAGTAAAAAAAAACGCCAAATGGGGCTTTATTATATTAAAGAGATAAACAGGTCTATAGGAGACAATATCCTATTAATGCAGTAAGGGGGCCTATATGGGAGAATTTTAAGGAAGGAAGGGGGCCGATACAGGAGACTATAACATTAAAGGGACACTATAGTCACCTAAACAACTTTATCTTAATGAAGCAGTTTTAGTGTATAGATCATTCCTCTCAGGTTTTACTGCTTAATTCATTGTCACTTAGGAGTTAAATCACTTTGTTTTTGTTTATGCAGCCCTAGCCACACCTCCCCTGGCTATGATTGACAGAGCCTGCATTAAAAATAAAATAATCTGGTTTTACTTTCAATCAGATGTAATTTACCTTAAACAATTGTATCGCTTTCTCTGTAAATTAAACTTTAATCACATCCAGGAGACTCTTGCAGGGTCTAGCAAGCTATTAACATAGCGGGATAATAAAATCTAAATTAAACAGAACTTGCAATAAAGGAATGATAAACTTTAGAGGACTCTTTACAGGAAGTGTTGAGGAAGGCTGTGCAAGTCACTTACAGGAAGGAGTGACTAGGGTCCATAAACAAAGTGATTTAACTCCTAAATGGCAGAGAATTGAGCAGTGAGACTGCAGGGACATGATCTATACTCCAAAACTGCTTAATTAAGCTAAAGTTGTTTTGGTGACTATAGTGTCCCTTTAAGAAAGTAAGGAGCCCTATAATTGAGACTATAACATTAAGGAAGTAAGGAGCCTATAACATTAAGGAAGGGCCCTATATAGGAGACTATAACATTACGGAAGTAAGGAGCCTATAAAGGAGACTATAACATTAAGGAAGTAAGGAGCCTATATAGGAGACTATAACATTAAGGTAGTAAGGAGCCCTATATAGGAGACTATAACATTACGGTAGTAAGGAGCCCTAAATAGGAGACTATAACATTAAGGTAGTAAGGAGCCCTATATAGGAGACTATAACATTAAGGTAGTAAGGAGCCCTATATAGGAGACTATAACATTAAGGTAGTAAGGAGCCCTAAATAGGAGACTATAACATTAAGGTAGTAAGGAGCCCTATATAGGGGACTATAACATTAAGGTAGTAAGGAGCCCTATATAGGAGACTATAACATTAAGGAAGTAAGGAGCCCTATATAGGAGACTATAACATTAAGGAAGTAAGGAGCCCTATATAAGAGACTATAACATTAAGGAAGTAAGGAGCCCTATATAGGAGACTATAACATTAAGGTAGTAAGGAGCCCTATATAGGAGACTATAACATTAAGGTAGTAAGGAGCCCTATATAGGAGACTATAACATTAAGGAAGTAAGGAGCCCTATATAGGAGACAATAACATTAAGGAAGTAAGGAGCCCTATATAGGAGACTATAACATTAAGGTATTAAGGAGCCCTATATAGGAGACTGTAACATTAAGGAAATAAGGAGCCCTATATAGGAGACTATAACATTAAGGAAGTAAGGAGCCCTATATAAGAGACTATAACATTAAGGAAGTAAGGAGCCCTATATAGGAGACTATAACATTAAGGTAGTAAGGAGCCCTATATAGGAGACTATAACATTAAGGTAGTAAGGAGCCCTATATAGGAGACTATAACATTAAGGAAGTAAGGAGCCCTATATAGGAGACAATAACATTAAGGAAGTAAGGAGCCCTATATAGGAGACTATAACATTAAGGTATTAAGGAGCCCTATATAGGAGACTGTAACATTAAGGAAATAAGGAGCCCTATATAGGAGACTATAACATTAAGGCAATAAGGGCCCTATATAGGAGACTATAACATTAAGGAAATAAGGAGCCCTATATAGGAGACTATAACATTAAGGTAGTAAGGAGCCCTATATAGGAGACTATAACATTAAGGTAGTAAGGGGCCCTATATAGGAGACTATAACATTAAGGAAGTAAGGAGCCCTATATAGGAGACTATAACATTAAGGTAGTAAGGGGCCCTATATAGGAGACTATAACATTAAGGAAGTAAGGAGCCCTATATAGGAGACTATAACATTAAAGAAATAAGGAGCCCTATATAGGAGACTATAACATTAAGGTAGTAAGGGGCCCTATATAAGAGACTATAACATTAAGGAAGTAAGGAGCCCTATATAGGAGACTATAACATTAAGGTAGTAAGGAGCCCTATATAGGAGACTATAACATTAAGGTAGTAAGGAGCCCTATATAGGAGACTATAACATTAAGGAAGTAAGGAGCCCTATATAGGAGACAATAACATTAAGGAAGTAAGGAGCCCTATATAGGAGACTATAACATTAAGGTATTAAGGAGCCCTATATAGGAGACTGTAACATTAAGGAAATAAGGAGCCCTATATAGGAGACTATAACATTAAGGCAATAAGGGCCCTATATAGGAGACTATAACATTAAGGAAATAAGGAGCCCTATATAGGAGACTATAACATTAAGGTAGTAAGGAGCCCTATATAGGAGACTATAACATTAAGGTAGTAAGGGGCCCTATATAGGAGACTATAACATTAAGGAAGTAAGGAGCCCTATATAGGAGACTATAACATTAAGGTAGTAAGGGGCCCTATATAGGAGACTATAACATTAAGGAAGTAAGGAGCCCTATATAGGAGACTATAACATTAAAGAAATAAGGAGCCCTATATAGGAGACTATAACATTAAGGTAGTAAGGGGCCCTATATAAGAGACTATAACATTAAGGAAGTAAGGAGCCCTATATAGGAGACTATAACATTAAAGAAATAAGGAGCCCTATATAGGAGACTATAACATTAAGGTAGTAAGGAGCCCTATATAGGAGACTATAACATTAAGGTAGTAAGGAGCCCTATATAGGAGACTATAACATTAAGGTAGTAAGGGGCCCTATATAGAGACTATAACATTAAGGTAGTAAGGAGCCCTATATAGGAGACTATAACATTAAGGAAATAAGGGCCCTATATAGGAGACTATAACATTAAGGAAATAAGGAGCCCTATATAGGAGACTATAACATTAAGGTAGTAAGGAGCCCTATATAGGAGACTATAACATTAAGGTAGTAAGGGGCCCTATATAGGAGACTATAACATTAAGGAAGTAAGGAGCCCTATATAGGAGACTATAACATTAAAGAAATAAGGAGCCCTATATAGGAGACTATAACATTAAGGTAGTAAGGAGCACTATATAGGAGACTATAGCATTAAGGTAGTAAGGGGCCCTATATAGGAGACTATAACATTAAGGAAGTAAGGAGCCCTATATAGGAGACTATAACATTAAAGAAATAAG
Organism: Pelobates fuscus; assembly: GCF_036172605.1. Taxonomy (NCBI): domain Eukaryota; kingdom Metazoa; phylum Chordata; class Amphibia; order Anura; family Pelobatidae; genus Pelobates; species Pelobates fuscus. The sequence goes on along the minus strand of NC_086324.1, from coordinate 19,260,579 downwards.
GAGCCCTATATAGGAGACTATAACATTAAGGTAGTAAGGAGCCCTACATAGGAGACTATAACATTAAGGTAGTAAGGAGCCCTATATAGGAGTATATAACATTAAGGTAGTAAGGAGCCCTATATAGGAGACTATAACATTAAGGAAGTAAGAAGCCCTATATAGGAGACTATAACATTAAGGTAGTAAGGGGCCCTATATAGGAGACTATAACATTAAGGAAGTAAGGAGCCCTATATAGGAGACTATAACATTAAGGTAGTAAGGGGCCCTATATAGGAGACTATAACATTAAGGAAGTAAGGAGCCCTATATAGGAGACTATAACATTAAAGAAATAAGGAGCCCTATATAGGAGACTATAACATTAAGGTAGTAAGGGGCCCTATATAAGAGACTATAACATTAAGGAAGTAAGGAGCCCTATATAGGAGACTATAACATTAAAGAAATAAGGAGCCCTATATAGGAGACTATAACATTAAGGTAGTAAGGAGCCCTATATAGGAGACTATAACATTAAGGTAGTAAGGAGCCCTATATAGGAGACTATAACATTAAGGTAGTAAGGGGCCCTATATAGAGACTATAACATTAAGGTAGTAAGGAGCCCTATATAGGAGACTATAACATTAAGGAAATAAGGGCCCTATATAGGAGACTATAACATTAAGGAAATAAGGAGCCCTATATAGGAGACTATAACATTAAGGTAGTAAGGAGCCCTATATAGGAGACTATAACATTAAGGTAGTAAGGGGCCCTATATAGGAGACTATAACATTAAGGAAGTAAGGAGCCCTATATAGGAGACTATAACATTAAAGAAATAAGGAGCCCTATATAGGAGACTATAACATTAAGGTAGTAAGGAGCACTATATAGGAGACTATAGCATTAAGGTAGTAAGGGGCCCTATATAGGAGACTATAACATTAAGGAAGTAAGGAGCCCTATATAGGAGACTATAACATTAAAGAAATAAGGAGCCCTATATAGGAGACTATAACATTAAGGTAGTAAGGAGCCCTACATAGGAGACTATAACATTAAGGTAGTAAGGAGCCCTATATAGGAGTATATAACATTAAGGTAGTAAGGGGCCCTATATAGAGACTATAACATTAAGGTAGTAAGGAGCCCTATATAGGAGACTATAACATTAAGGAAGTAAGAAGCCCTATATAGGAGACTATAACATTAACGAAGTAAGGGCCCTATATAGGAGACTATAACATTAAGGAAGTAATGGGCCCTATTTAGGAGACTATAACATTAAGGAAATAAGGGGCCCTATATAGGAGACTATAACATTAAGGAAATAAAGGGCTCTATATAGGAGACTATAACATTAAGGTAGTAAGGAGCCCTATATAGGAGACTATAACATTAAGGAAGTAAGGAGCCCTATATAGGAGACTATAACATTAACGAAGTAAGGGCCCTATATAGGAGACTATAACATTAAGGAAGTAAGGGCCCTATATAGGAGACTATAACATTAAGGAAGTAAGGAGCCTATATAGGAGACTATAACATTAAGGAAGTAAGGGGCCCTATATAGGAGACTATAACATTAAGGTAGTAAGGAGCCCTATATAAGAGACTATAACATTAAGGAAGTAAGGAGCCCTATATAGGAGACTATAACATTAAGGTAGTAAGGAGCCCTATATAGGAGACTATAACATTAAGGTAGTAAGGAGCCCAATATAGGAGACTATAACATTAAGGAAGTAAGGAGCCCTATATAGGAGACAATAACATTAAGGAAGTAAGGAGCCCTATATAGGAGACTATAACATTAAGGTATTAAGGAGCCCTATATAGGAGACTGTAACATTAAGGAAATAAGGAGCCCTATATAGGAGACTATAACATTAAGGAAATAAGGGCCCTATATAGGAGACTATAACATTAAAGAAATAAGGAGCCCTATATAGGAGACTATTACATTAAGGTAGTAAGGAGCCCTATATAGGAGACTATAACATTAAGGTAGTAAGGGGCCCTATATAGGAGACTATAACATTAAGGAAGTAAGGAGCCCTATATAGGAGACTATAACATTAAAGAAATAAGGAGCCCTATATAGGAGACTATAACATTAAGGTAGTAAGGGGCCCTATATAGGAGACTATAACATTAAGGAAGTAAGGAGCCCTATATAGGAGACTATAACATTAAAGAAATAAGGAGCCCTATATAGGAGACTATAACATTAAGGTAGTAAGGAGCCCTATATAGGAGACTATAACATTAAGGTAGTAAGGAGCCCTATATAGGAGACTATAACATTAAGGTAGTAAGGGGCCCTATATAGAGACTATAACATTAAGGTAGTAAGGAGCCCTATATAGGAGACTATAACATTAAGGAAATAAGGGCCCTATATAGGAGACTATAACATTAAGGAAATAAGGAGCCCTATATAGGAGACTATAACATTAAGGTAGTAAGGGGCCCTATATAAGAGACTATAACATTAAGGAAGTAAGGAGCCCTATATAGGAGACTATAACATTAAGGAAGTAAGGAGCCCTATATAGGAGACTATAACATTAAAGAAATAAGGAGCCCTATATAGGAGACTATAACATTAAGGTAGTAAGGAGCACTATATAGGAGACTATAACATTAAGGTAGTAAGGAGCCCTATATAGGAGACTATAACATTAAGGTAGTAAGGGGCCCTATATAAGAGACTATAACATTAAGGAAGTAAGGAGCCCTATATAGGAGACTATAACATTAAAGAAATAAGGAGCCCTATATAGGAGACTATAACATTAAGGTAGTAAGGAGCACTATATAGGAGACTATAACATTAAGGTAGTAAGGGGCCCTATATAGAGACTATAACATTAAGGTAGTAAGGAGCCCTATATAGGAGACTATAACATTAAGGAAGTAAGAAGCCCTATATAGGAGACTATAACATTAACGAAGTAAGGGCCCTATATAGGAGACTATAACATTAAGGAAGTAATGGGCCCTATTTAGGAGACTATAATATTAAGGAAATAAGGGGCCCTATATAGGAGACTATAACATTAAGGAAATAAAGGGCTCTATATAGGAGACTATAACATTAAGGTAGTAAGGAGCCCTATATAGGAGACTATAACATTAAGGAAGTAAGGAGCCCTATATAGGAGACTATAACATTAACGAAGTAAGGGCCCTATATAGGAGACTATAACATTAAGGAAGTAAGGGCCCTATATAGGAGACTATAACATTAAGGAAGTAAGGAGCCTATATAGGAGACTATAACATTAAGGAAGTAAGGGGCCCTATATAGGAGACTATAACATTAAGGTAGTAAGGAGCCCTATATAGGAGACTATAACATTAAGGAAGTAAGGGGCCCTATATAGGAGACTATAACATTAAGGTAGTAAGGGGCCCTATATAGGAGACTATAACATTAAGGAAGTAAGGAGCCCTATATAGGAGACTATAACATTAAAGAAATAAGGAGCCCTATATAGGAGACTATAACATTAAGGTAGTAAGGAGCACTATATAGGAGACTATAGCATTAAGGTAGTAAGGGGCCCTATATAGGAGACTATAACATTAAGGAAGTAAGGAGCCCTATATAGGAGACTATAACATTAAAGAAATAAGGAGCCCTATATAGGAGACTATAACATTAAGGTAGTAAGGAGCCCTACATAGGAGACTATAACATTAAGGTAGTAAGGAGCCCTATATAGGAGTATATAACATTAAGGTAGTAAGGAGCCCTATATAGGAGACTATAACATTAAGGAAGTAAGAAGCCCTATATAGGAGACTATAACATTAAGGTAGTAAGGGGCCCTATATAGGAGACTATAACATTAAGGAAGTAAGGAGCCCTATATAGGAGACTATAACATTAAGATAGTAAGGGGCCCTATATAGGAGACTATAACATTAAGGAAGTAAGGAGCCCTATATAGGAGACTATAACATTAAAGAAATAAGGAGCCCTATATAGGAGACTATAACATTAAGGTAGTAAGGGGCCCTATATAAGAGACTATAACATTAAGGAAGTAAGGAGCCCTATATAGGAGACTATAACATTAAAGAAATAAGGAGCCCTATATAGGAGACTATAACATTAAGGTAGTAAGGAGCCCTATATAGGAGACTATAACATTAAGGTAGTAAGGAGCCCTATATAGGAGACTATAACATTAAGGTAGTAAGGGGCCCTATATAGAGACTATAACATTAAGGTAGTAAGGAGCCCTATATAGGAGACTATAACATTAAGGAAATAAGGGCCCTATATAGGAGACTATAACATTAAGGAAATAAGGAGCCCTATATAGGAGACTATAACATTAAGGTAGTAAGGAGCCCTATATAGGAGACTATAACATTAAGGTAGTAAGGGGCCCTATATAGGAGACTATAACATTAAGGAAGTAAGGAGCCCTATATAGGAGACTATAACATTAAAGAAATAAGGAGCCCTATATAGGAGACTATAACATTAAGGTAGTAAGGAGCACTATATAGGAGACTATAGCATTAAGGTAGTAAGGGGCCCTATATAGGAGACTATAACATTAAGGAAGTAAGGAGCCCTATATAGGAGACTATAACATTAAAGAAATAAGGAGCCCTATATAGGAGACTATAACATTAAGGTAGTAAGGAGCCCTACATAGGAGACTATAACATTAAGGTAGTAAGGAGCCCTATATAGGAGTATATAACATTAAGGTAGTAAGGGGCCCTATATAGAGACTATAACATTAAGGTAGTAAGGAGCCCTATATAGGAGACTATAACATTAAGGAAGTAAGAAGCCCTATATAGGAGACTATAACATTAACGAAGTAAGGGCCCTATATAGGAGACTATAACATTAAGGAAGTAATGGGCCCTATTTAGGAGACTATAACATTAAGGAAATAAGGGGCCCTATATAGGAGACTATAACATTAAGGAAATAAAGGGCTCTATATAGGAGACTATAACATTAAGGTAGTAAGGAGCCCTATATAGGAGACTATAACATTAAGGAAGTAAGGAGCCCTATATAGGAGACTATAACATTAACGAAGTAAGGGCCCTATATAGGAGACTATAACATTAAGGAAGTAAGGGCCCTATATAGGAGACTATAACATTAAGGAAGTAAGGAGCCTATATAGGAGACTATAACATTAAGGAAGTAAGGGGCCCTATATAGGAGACTATAACATTAAGGTAGTAAGGAGCCCTATATAAGAGACTATAACATTAAGGAAGTAAGGAGCCCTATATAGGAGACTATAACATTAAGGTAGTAAGGAGCCCTATATAGGAGACTATAACATTAAGGTAGTAAGGAGCCCAATATAGGAGACTATAACATTAAGGAAGTAAGGAGCCCTATATAGGAGACAATAACATTAAGGAAGTAAGGAGCCCTATATAGGAGACTATAACATTAAGGTATTAAGGAGCCCTATATAGGAGACTGTAACATTAAGGAAATAAGGAGCCCTATATAGGAGACTATAACATTAAGGAAATAAGGGCCCTATATAGGAGACTATAACATTAAAGAAATAAGGAGCCCTATATAGGAGACTATTACATTAAGGTAGTAAGGAGCCCTATATAGGAGACTATAACATTAAGGTAGTAAGGGGCCCTATATAGGAGACTATAACATTAAGGAAGTAAGGAGCCCTATATAGGAGACTATAACATTAAAGAAATAAGGAGCCCTATATAGGAGACTATAACATTAAGGTAGTAAGGGGCCCTATATAGGAGACTATAACATTAAGGAAGTAAGGAGCCCTATATAGGAGACTATAACATTAAAGAAATAAGGAGCCCTATATAGGAGACTATAACATTAAGGTAGTAAGGAGCCCTATATAGGAGACTATAACATTAAGGTAGTAAGGAGCCCTATATAGGAGACTATAACATTAAGGTAGTAAGGGGCCCTATATAGAGACTATAACATTAAGGTAGTAAGGAGCCCTATATAGGAGACTATAACATTAAGGAAATAAGGGCCCTATATAGGAGACTATAACATTAAGGAAATAAGGAGCCCTATATAGGAGACTATAACATTAAGGTAGTAAGGGGCCCTATATAAGAGACTATAACATTAAGGAAGTAAGGAGCCCTATATAGGAGACTATAACATTAAGGAAGTAAGGAGCCCTATATAGGAGACTATAACATTAAAGAAATAAGGAGCCCTATATAGGAGACTATAACATTAAGGTAGTAAGGAGCACTATATAGGAGACTATAACATTAAGGTAGTAAGGAGCCCTATATAGGAGACTATAACATTAAGGTAGTAAGGGGCCCTATATAAGAGACTATAACATTAAGGAAGTAAGGAGCCCTATATAGGAGACTATAACATTAAAGAAATAAGGAGCCCTATATAGGAGACTATAACATTAAGGTAGTAAGGAGCACTATATAGGAGACTATAACATTAAGGTAGTAAGGGGCCCTATATAGAGACTATAACATTAAGGTAGTAAGGAGCCCTATATAGGAGACTATAACATTAAGGAAGTAAGAAGCCCTATATAGGAGACTATAACATTAACGAAGTAAGGGCCCTATATAGGAGACTATAACATTAAGGAAGTAATGGGCCCTATTTAGGAGACTATAATATTAAGGAAATAAGGGGCCCTATATAGGAGACTATAACATTAAGGAAATAAAGGGCTCTATATAGGAGACTATAACATTAAGGTAGTAAGGAGCCCTATATAGGAGACTATAACATTAAGGAAGTAAGGAGCCCTATATAGGAGACTATAACATTAACGAAGTAAGGGCCCTATATAGGAGACTATAACATTAAGGAAGTAAGGGCCCTATATAGGAGACTATAACATTAAGGAAGTAAGGAGCCTATATAGGAGACTATAACATTAAGGAAGTAAGGGGCCCTATATAGGAGACTATAACATTAAGGTAGTAAGGAGCCCTATATAGGAGACTATAACATTAAGGAAGTAAGGGGCCCTATATAGGAGACTATAACATTAAGGAAGTAAGGAGCCCTATATAGGAGACTATAACATTAAGGAAGTAAGGAGCCCTATATAGGAGACTATAACATTAAAGAAATAAGGAGCCCTATATAGGAGACAATAACATTAAGGTAGTAAGGGGCCCTATATAGGAGACTATAACATTAAGGAAGTAAGGAGCCTATATAGGAGACTATAACATTAAGGAAGTAAGGGGCCCTATATAGGAGACTATAACATTAAGGTAGTAAGGAGCCCTATATAGGAGACTATAACATTAAGGAAGTAAGGGGCCCTATATAGGAGACTATAACATTAAGGAAGTAAGGAGCCCTATATAGGAGACTATAACATTAAGGAAGTAAGGGGCCCTATATAGGAGACTATAACATTAAGGTAGTAAGGAGCCCTATATAGGAGACTATACCATTAAGGTAGTAAGGAGCCCTATATAGGAGACTATAACATTAAGGAAGTAAGGAGCCCTATATAGGGGACTATAACATTAAGGAAGTAAGGGGCCCTATATAGGAGACTATAACTAAGGAAGTAAGGAGCCCTATATAGGAGACTATAACATTAAGGAAGTAAGGGGCCCTATATAGGAGACTATAACATTAAGGTAGTAAGGAGCCCTATATAGGAGACTATAACATTAAGGAAGTAAGGAGCCCTATATAGGGGACTATAACATTAAGGAAGTAAGGAGCCCTATATAGGAGACTATAACATTAAGGAAGTAAGGGGCCCTATATAGGAGACTATAACATTAAGGAAGTAATGGGCCCTATATAGGAGACTATAACATTAAGGAAGTAAGGGGCCCTATATAGGAGACTATAACATTAAGGTAGTAAGGAGCCCTATATAGGAGACTATAACATTAAGGAAGTAAGGGGCCCTATATAGGAGACTATAACATTAAGGAAGTAAGGGGCCCTATATAGGAGACTATAACATTAAGGAAGTAAGGGGCCCTATATAGGAGACTATAACATTAAGGTAGTAATGAGCCCTATATAGGAGACTATAACATTAAGGAAGTAAGGGGCCCTATATAGGTGACTATAACATTAAGGTAGTAAGGGGCCCTATATAGGAGACTATAACATTAAGGTAGTAAGGGGCCCTATATAGGAGACTATAACATTAAGGTAGTAAGGGGCCCTATATAGGAGACTAAAACATTAAGGAAGTAAGGAGCCCTATATAGGAGACTATAACATTAGGGAAGTAAGGGGCCCTATATAGGAGACTATAACATTAAGGTAGTAAGGGGCCCTATATAGGAGACTATAACATTAAGGTAGTAAGGAGCCCTATATAGGAGACTATAACATTAAGGAAGTAAGGGGCCCTATATAGGAGACTATAACATTAAGGAAGTAAGGGCCCTATATAGGAGACTATAACATTAAGGAAGTAAGGAGCCCTATATAGGAGACTATAACATTAAGGAAGTAAGGGGCCCTATATAGGAGACTATAACATTAAGGAAGTAAGGGGCCCTATATAGGAGACTATAACATTAAGGAAGTAAGGGGCCCTACATGGGAGACTATAACATTAAGGAAGTAAGGAGCCCTATATAGGAGACTATAACATTAAGGAAGTAAGGGGTCCTATATAGGAGACTATAACATTAAGGAAGTAAGGGGCCCTATATAGGAGACTATAACATTAAGGAAGTAAGGGGCCCTATATAGGAGACTATAACATTAAGGTAGTAATGAGCCCTATATAGGAGACTATAACATTAAGGAAGTAAGGGGCCCTATATAGGTGACTATAACATTAAGGTAGTAAGGGGCCCTATATAGGAGACTATAACATTAAGGTAGTAAGGGGCCCTATATAGGAGACTATAACATTAAGGTAGTAAGGGGCCCTATATAGGAGACTAAAACATTAAGGAAGTAAGGAGCCCTATATAGGAGACTATAACATTAAGGAAGTAAGGGGCCCTATATAGGAGACTATAACATTAAGGTAGTAAGGGGCCCTATATAGGAGACTATAACATTAAGGTAGTAAGGGGCCCTATATAGGAGACTAAAACATTAAGGAAGTAAGGAACCCTATATAGGAGACTATAACATTAAGGAAGTATGGGGCCCTATATAGGAGACTAACATTAAGGAAGTAAGGGGCCCTATATAGGAGACTATAACATTAAGGAAGTAATGGGCCCTACATGGGAGACTATAACATTAAGGAAGTAAGGAGCCCTACATGGGAGACTATAACATTAAGGAAGTAAGGAGCCCTATATAGGAGAATATAACATTAAGGTAATAAGGAGCCCTATATAGGAGACTATAACATTAAGGAAGTAAGGAGCCCTATATAGGAGACTATAACATTAAGGTAGTAAGGAGCCCTATATAGGAGACTATAACATTAAGGAAGTAAGGAGCCCTATATAGGAGACTATAACATTAAGGAAGTAAGGGGCCCTATATAGGAGACTATAACATTAAGGTAGTAAGGGCCCTATATAGGAGACTATAACATTAAGGAAGTAAGGAGCCCTATATAGGAGACTATAACATTAAGGTAGTAAGGAGCCCTATATAGGGGATTATAACATTAAGGAAGTAAGGGGCCCTATATAGGAGACTATAACATTAAGGAAGTAAGGGGCCCTATATAGGAGACTATAACATTAAGGAAGTAAGGGGCCCTACATGGGAGACTATAACATTAAGGAAGTAAGGAGCCCTATATAGGAGACTATAACATTAAAGAAATAAGGAGCCCTATATAGGAGACTATAACATTAAGGTAGTAAGGAGCCCTATATAGGAGACTATAACATTAAGGTAGTAAGGAGCCCTATATAGGAGACTATAACATTAAGGTAGTAAGGGGCCCTATATAGAGACTATAACATTAAGGTAGTAAGGAGCCCTATATAGGAGACTATAACATTAAGGAAATAAGGGCCCTATATAGGAGACTATAACATTAAGGAAATAAGGAGCCCTATATAGGAGACTATAACATTAAGGTAGTAAGGAGCCCTATATAGGAGACTATAACATTAAGGTAGTAAGGGGCCCTATATAGGAGACTATAACATTAAGGAAGTAAGGAGCCCTATATAGGAGACTATAACATTAAAGAAATAAGGAGCCCTATATAGGAGACTATAACATTAAGGTAGTAAGGAGCACTATATAGGAGACTATAGCATTAAGGTAGTAAGGGGCCCTATATAGGAGACTATAACATTAAGGAAGTAAGGAGCCCTATATAGGAGACTATAACATTAAAGAAATAAGGAGCCCTATATAGGAGACTATAACATTAAGGTAGTAAGGAGCCCTACATAGGAGACTATAACATTAAGGTAGTAAGGAGCCCTATATAGGAGACTATAACATTAAGGTAGTAAGGGGCCCTATATAGAGACTATAACATTAAGGTAGTAAGGAGCCCTATATAGGAGACTATAACATTAAGGAAGTAAGAAGCCCTATATAGGAGACTATAACATTAACGAAGTAAGGGCCCTATATAGGAGACTATAACATTAAGGAAGTAATGGGCCCTATTTAGGAGACTATAACATTAAGGAAATAAGGGGCCCTATATAGGAGACTATAACATTAAGGAAATAAAGGGCTCTATATAGGAGACTATAACATTAAGGTAGTAAGGAGCCCTATATAGGAGACTATAACATTAAGGAAGTAAGGAGCCCTATATAGGAGACTATAACATTAACGAAGTAAGGGCACTATATAGGAGACTATAACATTAAGGAAGTAAGGGCCCTATATAGGAGACTATAACATTAAGGAAGTAAGGGGCCCTATATAGGAGACTATAACATTAAGGAAGTAAGGAGCCCTATATAGGAGACTATAACATTAAGGAAGTAAGGAGCCCTATATAGGAGACTATAACATTAAAGAAATAAGGAGCCCTATATAGGAGACTATAACATTAAAGAAATAAGGAGCCCTATATAGGAGACTATAACATTAAGGTAGTAAGGGGCCCTATATAGGAGACTATAACATTAAGGAAGTAAGGAGCCTATATAGGAGACTATAACATTAAGGAAGTAAGGGGCCCTATATAGGAGACTATAACATTAAGGTAGTAAGGAGCCCTATATAAGAGACTATAACATTAAGGAAGTAAGGAGCCCTATATAGGAGACTATAACATTAAGGTAGTAAGGAGCCCTATATAGGAGACTATAACATTAAGGTAGTAAGGAGCCCTATATAGGAGACTATAACATTAAGGAAGTAAGGAGCCCTATATAGGAGACAATAACATTAAGGAAGTAAGGAGCCCTATATAGGAGACTATAACATTAAGGTATTAAGGAGCCCTATATAGGAGACTGTAACATTAAGGAAATAAGGAGCCCTATATAGGAGACTATAACATTAAGGAAATAAGGGCCCTATATAGGAGACTATAACATTAAGGAAATAAGGAGCCCTATATAGGAGACTATTACATTAAGGTAGTAAGGAGCCCTATATAGGAGACTATAACATTAAGGTAGTAAGGGGCCCTATATAGGAGACTATAACATTAAGGAAGTAAGGAGCCCTATATAGGAGACTATAACATTAAAGAAATAAGGAGCCCTATATAGGAGACTATAACATTAAGGTAGTAAGGGGCCCTATATAGGAGACTATAACATTAACCCCTTAAGGACACATGACGTGTGTGACACGTCATGATTCCCTTTTATTCCAGAAGTTTGGTCCTTAAGGGGTTAAGGAAGTAAGGAGCCCTATATAGGAGACTATAACATTAAAGAAATAAGGAGCCCTATATAGGAGACTATAACATTAAGGTAGTAAGGAGCCCTATATAGGAGACTATAACATTAAGGTAGTAAGGAGCCCTATATAGGAGACTATAACATTAAGGTAGTAAGGGGCCCTATATAGAGACTATAACATTAAGGTAGTAAGGAGCCCTATATAGGAGACTATAACATTAAGGAAATAAGGGCCCTATATAGGAGACTATAACATTAAGGAAATAAGGAGCCCTATATAGGAGACTATAACATTAAGGTAGTAAGGAGCACTATATAGAGACTATAACATTAAGGTAGTAAGGAGCCCTATATAGGAGACTATAACATTAAGGAAATAAGGGCCCTATATAGGAGACTATAACATTAAGGAAGTAAGGGGCCCTATATAGGAGACTATAACATTAAGGAAGTAATGGGCCCTACATGGGAGACTATAACATTAAGGAAGTAAGGAGCCCTACATGGGAGACTATAACATTAAGGAAGTAAGGAGCCCTATATAGGAGAATATAACATTAAGGAAGTAAGGGCCCTATATAGGAGACTATAACATTAAGGAAGTAAGGAGCCCTATATAGGAGACTATAACATTAAGGAAGTAAGGGGCCCTATATAGGAGACTATAACATTAAGGAAGTAAGGAGCCCTATATAGGAGACTATAACATTAAGGTAGTAAGGAGCCCTATATAGGGGACTATAACATTAAGGAAGTAAGGAGCCCTATATAGGAGACTATAACATTAAGGTAGTAAGGAGCCCTATATAGGAGACTATAACATTAAGGAAGTAAGGAGCCCTATATAGGAGACTATAACATTAAGGTAGTAAGGAGCCCTATATAGGAGACTATAACATTAAGGAAGTAAGGAGCCCTATATAGGAGACTATAACATTAAGGAAGTAAGGGGCCCTATATAGGAGACTATAACATTAAGGAAGTAAGGGGCCCTATATAGGAGACTATAACATTAAGGTAGTAAGGGCCCTATATAGGAGACTATAACATTAAGGAAGTAAGGAGCCCTATATAGGAGACTATAACATTAAGGTAGTAAGGAGCCCTATATAGGGGATTATAACATTAAGGAAGTAAGGGGCCCTATATAGGAGACTATAACATTAAGGAAGTAAGGGGCCCTATATAGGAGACTATAACATTAAGGAAGTAAGGGGCCCTACATGGGAGACTATAACATTAAGGAAGTAAGGAGCCCTATATAGGAGACTATAACATTAAAGAAATAAGGAGCCCTATATAGGAGACTATAACATTAAGGTAGTAAGGGGCCCTATATAGGAGGCTATAACATTAAGGAAGTAAGGAGCCCTATATAGGAGACTATAACATTAAAGAAATAAGGAGCCCTATATAGGAGACTATAACATTAAAGAAATAAGGAGCCCTATATAGGAGACTATAACATTAAGGTAGTAAGGAGCCCTATATAGGAGACTATAACATTAAGGAAATAAGGGCCCTATATAGGAGACTATAACATTAAGGAAATAAGGAGCCCTATATAGGAGACTATAACATTAAGGTAGTAAGGAGCCCTATATAGGAGACTATAACATTAAGGTAGTAAGGGGCCCTATATAGGAGACTATAACATTAAGGAAGTAAGGAGCCCTATATAGGAGACTATAACATTAAAGAAATAAGGAGCCCTATATAGGAGACTATAACATTAAGGTAGTAAGGAGCACTATATAGGAGACTATAGCATTAAGGTAGTAAGGGGCCCTATATAGGAGACTATAACATTAAGGAAGTAAGGAGCCCTATATAGGAGACTATAACATTAAAGAAATAAGGAGCCCTATATAGGAGACTATAACATTAAGGTAGTAAGGAGCCCTACATAGGAGACTATAACATTAAGGTAGTAAGGAGCCCTATATAGGAGACTATAACATTAAGGTAGTAAGGGGCCCTATATAGAGACTATAACATTAAGGTAGTAAGGAGCCCTATATAGGAGACTATAACATTAAGGAAGTAAGAAGCCCTATATAGGAGACTATAACATTAACGAAGTAAGGGCCCTATATAGGAGACTATAACATTAAGGAAGTAATGGGCCCTATTTAGGAGACTATAACATTAAGGAAATAAGGGGCCCTATATAGGAGACTATAACATTAAGGAAATAAAGGGCTCTATATAGGAGACTATAACATTAAGGTAGTAAGGAGCCCTATATAGGAGACTATAACATTAAGGAAGTAAGGAGCCCTATATAGGAGACTATAACATTAACGAAGTAAGGGCCCTATATAGGAGACTATAACATTAAGGAAGTAAGGGCCCTATATAGGAGACTATAACATTAAGGAAGTAAGGAGCCTATATAGGAGACTATAACATTAAGGAAGTAAGGGGCCCTATATAGGAGACTATAACATTAAGGTAGTAAGGAGCCCTATATAGGAGACTATAACATTAAGGAAGTAAGGGGCCCTATATAGGAGACTATAACATTAAGGAAGTAAGGAGCCCTATATAGGAGACTATAACATTAAGGAAGTAAGGAGCCCTATATAGGAGACTATAACATTAAAGAAATAAGGAGCCCTATATAGGAGACTATAACATTAAGGTAGTAAGGGGCCCTATATAGGAGACTATAACATTAAGGAAGTAAGGAGCCTATATAGGAGACTATAACATTAAGGAAATAAGGGGCCCTATATAGGAGACTATAACATTAAGGTAGTAAGGAGCCCTATATAAGAGACTATAACATTAAGGAAGTAAGGAGCCCTATATAGGAGACTATAACATTAAGGTAGTAAGGAGCCCTATATAGGAGACTATAACATTAAGGTAGTAAGGAGCCCTATATAGGAGACTATAACATTAAGGAAGTAAGGAGCCCTATATAGGAGACAATAACATTAAGGAAGTAAGGAGCCCTATATAGGAGACTATAACATTAAGGTATTAAGGAGCCCTATATAGGAGACTGTAACATTAAGGAAATAAGGAGCCCTATATAGGAGACTATAACATTAAGGAAATAAGGGCCCTATATAGGAGACTATTACATTAAGGTAGTAAGGAGCCCTATATAGGAGACAATAACATTAAGGAAGTAAGGAGCCCTATATAGGAGACTATAACATTAAGGTATTAAGGAGCCCTATATAGGAGACTGTAACATTAAGGAAATAAGGAGCCCTATATAGGAGACTATAACATTAAGGAAATAAGGGCCCTATATAGGAGACTATAACATTAAAGAAATAAGGAGCCCTATATAGGAGACTATAACATTAAGGTAGTAAGGGGCCCTATATAGGAGACTATAACATTAAGGAAGTAAGGAG
This sequence comes from Pelobates fuscus, assembly GCF_036172605.1. Classification (NCBI taxonomy): domain Eukaryota; kingdom Metazoa; phylum Chordata; class Amphibia; order Anura; family Pelobatidae; genus Pelobates; species Pelobates fuscus. The sequence continues at coordinate 19,245,436 of NC_086324.1, read as the reverse complement.
CCCTATATAGGAGACTATAACATTAAAGAAATAAGGAGCCCTATATAGGAGACTATAACATTAAGGTAGTAAGGAGCCCTATATAGGAGACTATAACATTAAGGTAGTAAGGGGCCCTATATAGGAGACTATAACATTAAGGTAGTAAGGGGCCCTATATAGAGACTATAACATTAAGGTAGTAAGGAGCCCTATATAGGAGACTATAACATTAAGGAAATAAGGGCCCTATATAGGAGACTATAACATTAAGGTAGTAAGGAGCCCTATATAGGAGACTATAACATTAAGGTAGTAAGGGGCCCTATATAAGAGACTATAACATTAAGGAAGTAAGGAGCCCTATATAGGAGACTATAACATTAAAGAAATAAGGAGCCCTATATAGGAGACTATAACATTAAGGTAGTAAGGAGCACTATATAGGAGACTATAACATTAAGGTAGTAAGGGGCCCTATATAGGAGACTATAACATTAAAGAAATAAGGAGCCCTATATAGGAGACTATAACATTAAGGTAGTAAGGAGCCCTATATAGGAGACTATAACATTAAGGTAGTAAGGAGCCCTATATAGGAGACTATAACATTAAGGTAGTAAGGGGCCCTATATAGAGACTATAACATTAAGGTAGTAAGGAGCCCTATATAGGAGACTATAACATTAAGGAAGTAAGAAGCCCTATATAGGAGACTATAACATTAACGAAGTAAGGGCCCTATATAGGAGACTATAACATTAAGGAAGTAATGGGCCCTATTTAGGAGACTATAATATTAAGGAAATAAGGGGCCCTATATAGGAGACTATAACATTAAGGAAATAAAGGGCTCTATATAGGAGACTATAACATTAAGGTAGTAAGGAGCCCTATATAGGAGACTATAACATTAAGGAAGTAAGGAGCCCTATATAGGAGACTATAACATTAACGAAGTAAGGGCCCTATATAGGAGACTATAACATTAAGGAAGTAAGGGCCCTATATAGGAGACTATAACATTAAGGAAGTAAGGAGCCTATATAGGAGACTATAACATTAAGGAAGTAAGGGGCCCTATATAGGAGACTATAACATTAAGGTAGTAAGGAGCCCTATATAGGAGACTATAACATTAAGGAAGTAAGGGGCCCTATATAGGAGACTATAACATTAAGGAAGTAAGGAGCCCTATATAGGAGACTATAACATTAAGGAAGTAAGGAGCCCTATATAGGAGACTATAACATTAAAGAAATAAGGAGCCCTATATAGGAGACTATAACATTAAGGTAGTAAGGGGCCCTATATAGGAGACTATAACATTAAGGAAGTAAGGAGCCTATATAGGAGACTATAACATTAAGGAAGTAAGGGGCCCTATATAGGAGACTATAACATTAAGGTAGTAAGGAGCCCTATATAGGAGACTATAACATTAAGGAAGTAAGGGGCCCTATATAGGAGACTATAACATTAAGGAAGTAAGGAGCCCTATATAGGAGACTATAACATTAAGGAAGTAAGGGGCCCTATATAGGAGACTATAACATTAAGGTAGTAAGGAGCCCTATATAGGAGACTATACCATTAAGGTAGTAAGGAGCCCTATATAGGAGACTATAACATTAAGGAAGTAAGGAGCCCTATATAGGGGACTATAACATTAAGGAAGTAAGGGGCCCTATATAGGAGACTATAACTAAGGAAGTAAGGAGCCCTATATAGGAGACTATAACATTAAGGAAGTAAGGGGCCCTATATAGGAGACTATAACATTAAGGTAGTAAGGAGCCCTATATAGGAGACTATAACATTAAGGAAGTAAGGAGCCCTATATAGGGGACTATAACATTAAGGAAGTAAGGAGCCCTATATAGGAGACTATAACATTAAGGAAGTAAGGGGCCCTATATAGGAGACTATAACATTAAGGAAGTAATGGGCCCTATATAGGAGACTATAACATTAAGGAAGTAAGGGGCCCTATATAGGAGACTATAACATTAAGGTAGTAAGGAGCCCTATATAGGAGACTATAACATTAAGGAAGTAAGGGGCCCTATATAGGAGACTATAACATTAAGGAAGTAAGGGGCCCTATATAGGAGACTATTACATTAAGGAAGTAAGGGGCCCTATATAGGAGACTATAACATTAAGGTAGTAATGAGCCCTATATAGGAGACTATAACATTAAGGAAGTAAGGGGCCCTATATAGGTGACTATAACATTAAGGTAGTAAGGGGCCCTATATAGGAGACTATAACATTAAGGTAGTAAGGGGCCCTATATAGGAGACTATAACATTAAGGTAGTAAGGGGCCCTATATAGGAGACTAAAACATTAAGGAAGTAAGGAGCCCTATATAGGAGACTATAACATTAAGGAAGTAAGGGGCCCTATATAGGAGACTATAACATTAAGGTAGTAAGGGGCCCTATATAGGAGACTATAACATTAAGGTAGTAAGGAGCCCTATATAGGAGACTATAACATTAAGGAAGTAAGGGGCCCTATATAGGAGACTATAACATTAAGGAAGTAAGGGCCCTATATAGGAGACTATAACATTAAGGAAGTAAGGAGCCCTATATAGGAGACTATAACATTAAGGAAGTAAGGGGCCCTATATAGGAGACTATAACATTAAGGAAGTAAGGGGCCCTATATAGGAGACTATAACATTAAGGAAGTAAGGGGCCCTACATGGGAGACTATAACATTAAGGAAGTAAGGAGCCCTATATAGGAGACTATAACATTAAGGAAGTAAGGGGCCCTATATAGGAGACTATAACATTAAGGAAGTAAGGGGCCCTATATAGGAGACTATAACATTAAGGAAGTAAGGGGCCCTATATAGGAGACTATAACATTAAGGTAGTAATGAGCCCTATATAGGAGACTATAACATTAAGGAAGTAAGGGGCCCTATATAGGTGACTATAACATTAAGGTAGTAAGGGGCCCTATATAGGAGACTATAACATTAAGGTAGTAAGGGGCCCTATATAGGAGACTATAACATTAAGGTAGTAAGGGGCCCTATATAGGAGACTAAAACATTAAGGAAGTAAGGAGCCCTATATAGGAGACTATAACATTAAGGAAGTAAGGGGCCCTATATAGGAGACTATAACATTAAGGTAGTAAGGGGCCCTATATAGGAGACTATAACATTAAGGTAGTAAGGGGCCCTATATAGGAGACTAAAACATTAAGGAAGTAAGGAGCCCTATATAGGAGACTATAACATTAAGGAAGTAAGGGGCCCTATATAGGAGACTAACATTAAGGAAGTAAGGGGCCCTATATAGGAGACTATAACATTAAGGAAGTAATGGGCCCTACATGGGAGACTATAACATTAAGGAAGTAAGGAGCCCTACATGGGAGACTATAACATTAAGGAAGTAAGGAGCCCTATATAGGAGAATATAACATTAAGGAAGTAAGGGCCCTATATAGGAGACTATAACATTAAGGAAGTAAGGAGCCCTATATAGGAGACTATAACATTAAGGAAGTAAGGGGCCCTATATAGGAGACTATAACATTAAGGAGGTAAGGAGCCCTATATAGGAGACTATAACATTAAGGTAGTAAGGAGCCCTATATAGGGGACTATAACATTAAGGAAGTAAGGAGCCCTATATAGGAGACTATAACATTAAGGTAGTAAGGAGCCCTATATAGGAGACTATAACATTAAGGAAGTAAGGAGCCCTATATAGGAGACTATAACATTAAGGTAGTAAGGAGCCCTATATAGGAGACTATAACATTAAGGAAGTAAGGAGCCCTATATAGGAGACTATAACATTAAGGAAGTAAGGGGCCCTATATAGGAGACTATAACATTAAGGAAGTAAGGGGCCCTATATAGGAGACTATAACATTAAGGTAGTAAGGGCCCTATATAGGAGACTATAACATTAAGGAAGTAAGGAGCCCTATATAGGAGACTATAACATTAAGGTAGTAAGGAGCCCTATATAGGGGATTATAACATTAAGGAAGTAAGGGGCCCTATATAGGAGACTATAACATTAAGGAAGTAAGGGGCCCTATATAGGAGACTATAACATTAAGGAAGTAAGGGGCCCTACATGGGAGACTATAACATTAAGGAAGTAAGGGGCCCTATGTGGGAGAATATCAATAGTTTTTTTCTTTGAGTTATAGTTCAGATAACGGCTTTCGTAAGTAAAAAACTTAGGAAAAGTTGAAGTTGAACTGCAACTTCCATAGCCCCTACTCTGCCCATAACGTTCTGCTGTACAGGAACTCACATGATACATGTTACACTCTGAAAGGTGCTAAATAAAATGAATGGAGCTTAGTCACTGCTGGTCACGTCACACTCTGGTCAGTCAGATGCTGGAAATGTAGAAACTGCAGATCACAATAGGAGTTTTTATATCTCTAGCTTTAAATGCAACATCCATGCAATGCAATAATAAAAAAATAAAATAAAAAAATACATAAATAAAATAATGAAGCATTCCTGCTGGACTGTCCCTTTTAAAAAAAAAAATATTCGATGATCACATGTTGTAAAGCAAATGTGTACTAAAGTTTTCACTAAAAGGGTATCAGAGGAATAAATAATATATGAAACTTGAATCCTTTAAAGTTTTGGAATTTTAATGATTTCAGAAAAATTTGAACAGGAAAGAATTAAAATATTTTAGCAGAGAAAAAAAGAAAACTTATTTGAAAGACCCCAACTTATAAGATGAAATGCGTTGTACTAGCGCAATCAGCAAATCTACCATCTCCAATACAGGGTTAAGAGATATATCTGCAGTACCCAGTAGCATCCCAGAATATTTTAGGCCACTACACAAGCACTTTTAAATAGCAAATTATGTGCATATTTAACTGCGAACTCCGAGGAGCCCTCCAGCAAGAGCCAAGCACATTATTCCCTTGAGGTTTAATATGGCAGCTGTAATAAAATATAATGTATCCATGCTATTAATAGATCCTTGTAGAATATAATTGGTTAACTCATTAACTACCAGGACCCTCTCTCTGAGATCCTAGGAACAAATATGGAGGCTACCTGCTGAAAAGACTCCACACCAGTTGTATTGTTTGAAATGTTATATGTTCTTTGGACTGAATTAAAACAAGTATACAAACGGCTTCCAAAATATTAAAATGTGACTTTTCCTATAAAAGGAGGGCAGTTAAAGCAAAAGGGGACAGACCGAGGTTGGAGGAAGGGAAAAGCAAGAGTGGGATGTTTTTGTTTTTCTTTAACTAAAAGAGTAGTAGATGCCTACATTAGTCTTCTGGTAGAGGGGGTAAAATACAAAGTTTTGGGATAAATAGACTGATGACAAAAGCAGTTACCAAATCAAGAATTAAAGTCTGTGATTTGAAATAACCAATTGTGAGACGGGATGGACCAATTGGCTAGTATGTACATCCCAAGGAAATCCAATCAGTGTATTTTAAGAAAATACCCGATGGACATCATTTGGGCAAAAGTACATTCTATAACTTTAGGAATCTAAAGTAACGTCACTTTTTTTTTTAGTTAATAAAAAAGTGGAAGTTCTTTTTCTATGAGTTCACTTTTTTCCCACTTTTCTCCTCATTTTATCTAGTTTTTATTTTCTGTTTTTGGTTCTTGCTTAAAAACATTACACAATTTAACACAATTTTAATTTGGAGGAAAAACATTACTAAATGTTTAAAGAAATAGCAAAGTATTGAAAGTAGTGTGCACCATATTCACAATGGAAAGACAGCCATGCTGAAACATCCTTTACTCTTTGTGAATGTCTCTAAGAAATTGTCTGCAGTTAGAGAAACATGTGGTCCTTAGCCTGCTCTTGTATAAAGTGCTCTGTTAAGTCTTACTGTATCAGTGACTGTCTGATAACATCTATCCAGCTAATCTAAGTGATGACCGAGATTCTTCCTGAATGAGGCATGTGAATACAGGCTGGAGGAATAAGGGACTTCGGCCTCATTTTTATATTGTTCAATAAGCTTTACTAGTGATTTTATATTTTGGATAAACCTTTGATGTGATTTAATCTCATGAAAAATATTATATTTTGTAATATTTTTCTATGATATATTTTTTTCATATTTTAATATGTTAAAAAAAATATATATTTTACAAGCTTATCCAGCAATATTAAATCAAGGCCTAGCAGGATTATTTACTGAAGTGACAATTTAATGTCCAAATAGCCGCACTGGAAAAAAATCTCTAAGTCAGCTAATGCTTTTAGTTCAGTTCCTCTGGCTTCAAATTTTGAAATTCACTTTAAATTCTCACTTTAGTAATTAACCCTGTTAGTTACTGTTCTTAACTATTTCTCTGGCACAAAGGAAAATGTTTATGAATGTGGCCACCGAGATTCTAAATGCAGCATCCTGCAATGCCAGGCATGCAGCCATATTTATAGGCAAGGAGGCAAATGTTCAATAATGATTTAATTTTTACAAGCCCTTATGATTTTACTAAATTTATTTATAGATTTAATTCTAGTACTTAACTGAACCTAACCTTGCGTACAAACATTATGTGGAAAATAGTCTAAATTGTTTTAGAACTGTATTTTAAGGATAAATGTATTTAACCTCTATAGAGGAAAATAATAATGAAATAAGGCTGTGTTACACACATTTACAATATGACTACTCTACCAAAGCACCTCTCATATAAATTCTACACAGCAGAGGGCGCTAGAAGACTGCGATCATTCACATGTAAAGAAAATCAGTCCATATCAATTCAATTTGTCACTACTAACTCATTAGCATGTTAATCATAAGATTATATTTGTATATACAATTAGTATTTTAATTATTTGGTTTGTTAGCTGCCCCTTTGATTTCGGGGTGTAAGCCGGTGTAAAGAGAGGTTTGGAATGTCTGACTTACCAGCCGGTGTTTCCTAATGCGATTGATACAGAACTCAACAGAAGATTGCACTTAGATTCACTAATAACAGCATCGTTAGCAGCCGGCGCAATCACCACAAACTCGCGCAGTCCATACCTGTTCAAAAGACATGGCAACTATTGATTTGTCAAAAACAAATGGGGGTTTAGGGGAGTACATTAAAACATTAATACAAAGGAAAAATGTTCCAAAAATGTATAGTCCTTTTAAAACAGGTCAGTGTTTTGAGTGGCCTCCTCAGGAATGCAGAGAGGCAGAAAATACAGCTGAGGACCAAAAATAAGTGATGAACTGTGCTTAAAGAAACTGAATGGTTAATACCGTCAGAGTGACCCAAACTATCATCGAATAAATTCCAGTACGCACACAAAAAAATGCATGTCATTGTAGCATTTATTGTAGCACCTCAATGAGATGTCTGAACTAATGATTGGGTTCCTCAAGCTATGAGACTAATTTACTTTTTCAACTTTTCAATTTGCCCAATTCAAAAACATTGCCCATAATTGATCTAAAGAATGCTCAGGTCGGCAAGGGACACCTGAGTTTAACGTTTTGTCAATTCCAAAAATACCCAAACTACATATGTTGCAATATATAGATCATATATTATGTATTAATAGAAGGAAAAAAAGGCTTGTTTTTTTTGTACACATGCTGGTGAAAATAAGTGAGGTCTTTAACCCCTTAAGGACCAAACTTCTGGAATAAAAGGGAATCATGACATGTCACACACGTCATGTGTCCTTAAGGGGTTAACAAATGTCTAATTACATTTTCCACTTGATTCTTTCCCTACACACATGGAAATAGCAGTGGGGTCAGCTTGTATTGGAAGTAGAATGAATACGTACCATCGTACCAGGCAGTGAGCTATGGGTGGAAAGTCATTATTTGTGCTTAGCAGGTCTTGCGTTGCTACAGGAAGGGAATCTGAAAAACACATATCCTTGACATTTACCATGAAACTTTAAAAACAGCTCCAGTAGAACGAACCAGAACAAACATAATACATGCAAAAACTAAAACGGTCAATGTAATCTAAAGATTTACATAGAAATTATAAGTGTTTGAGTATCTGTATTACTTGAATCCAGAGTAAAAATAAAGTGAATGTTCAGAATAAAATGATCAGAAAACACAAGTTTCCGAACTGGACACATATGCAATTAATCTATACGGTGTGTCACCAAATTTACTAATTTATAGACATGTTTACACAGATGGCAGCCGCAAAGGATCCGAGGGCATGCATGAACATCTGACATCAATAATATGGGTAGAATTCCAAAATACCTAGAACAATGCCCTGCTAAAATTAACAAAATATCCTTATTTGTATTAGGCCAATTCCTTTATAGGAAAAATAAAGCTGAAGTTTAATTTCCAGTGCAATTATGACCATTGTTTCTAAGGTACGTTAGGGGGAAAAAAATTGTGAAGGAAAGCAATAAAATCCACAACATGACTCCCTTTTTTTTAAGGGGGCACCTTCGCTGTATAACTGGTTTATATGCTTTAACAACAAACTGTGCCTTAAATAGGGCATCATACGGAACACATTGGAAGGGCGGTCATGTATAAGCATGATCTCTGATTTTTCATACTTTTATGTAGAAAATAGGTAAACGCTGATTATACATGTAGGCGCACAGTGAATTTGAGTTCTGCATATAACTTTTTGTACCTTCTCCCATATCTTCCACCTCCTCTTTCTCACATGCTTCCTGGAGAAAGTAATGGTGCCTGATGGAGAATTTGAAATCTGCAAATAAAACTTCATCTCCTTTCTCTTCCCAGAGGCCACTAGTATATTCACCCTGCAACATGGAGGAGGCTTGAGTTACATTGCGCTCTAATGACAGGAGACAGTACACATGGCTACTGAAGCAAAAAGTGGATTTGAACAAATATACTGCATTACCTACATAGAGAAAATGATATTCCAATCACTATAACACCATGTTCTTTGCACAGGCTATGGTGCATGAGGTTTCCTAGGTCTCCCTGAATTTGGGATTTTATAACCGCAGAGACTTGTAAATATCACAACGCAGCTATAAGCCCACCACTCACTCAAGAGCCTTAAAGCAAAACTGTTTAAAACAGGAATACAATTTAACAGCAAAAAAACTACTTAACCCCTTAAGGACCAAACTTCTGGAATAAAAGGGAATCATGACATGTCACACATGTCATGTGTCCTTAAGGGGTTAAACATGTCACAAGCAACCAGTGTTAATTTTGGCGGCAAATTTCTATTTAGTTTTAGTCTTTTGACTAAAAAGCAATTTTTGTTTTAGTTGTATTTTCGTCATCTGAATTGTTTTAGTCGACTAAATCTCGAAAATTTTAGTCGACTAAAATAGTTAGTCATCAAAATTAACGATGCAAGCAACAAAACATAAACCTTCCATTGAAAATAATTACAATTACATCTAAACAAGGGCTCAAAATTGTTACTAGCCATTAGTGAGTAAATCATTCGAAGTTCCAGCCTTTTCAGTGGAGGACTAGCTAGCCATCATAGGACACCAGAAATACATAAAACTTGAATCAAATAAACCGTGTTAAGTTCACTTATGAAGGCGGAGATAGTTATTAAAGGTTGTTTACTGTGCTGTGAGCTTCCATCCAGACATCCTCACATTGCCCCCTATTTCTGGATCACAAACGTGGCCTGTTACAAGGTGATGAGATGGAGAGAAACAAACTGTACCTTCTCAGGTGTCTTCTTAGAGGATTCCCCGATTAATTTCCAGTCATTCAAAACCTCTTCAACTTTTGAAATAAATCTACAAAAAAAAAAAGTCACAAAGATGTAAATATTAACGGATTTGTTAAAAGGTTTGAAATATTTATCAGCAGTAAATCAGTTTGTCACTACCATAAAGTTAAAGAAAGCATCAATAATGGTAGCAGCATTAAAACATCATAAAATGCAGCATTAAATAGGAATATAACACAGCCACTTTTTAAACTACAAATTCTCAGTAGGCTTCCATGAACAAAATACATGGACATATAGCTGCTGATCAGACGATTTCTATTGGCTAGAGTAACACCATATGGACCATTTTAGCTTAATGTTTTGACTACGGGGCTAAAGAGCTCGGATTGAAGTCCAAGCCCTTTTTCGATACTTTCCTACGTCCCTGAGGAGCAATCTGGCATTAAGTAGTAGATGGAGGGATCACGCACTGACGTCTCAGCACTGTTTCAGAATACATGTGTGCTTATGAGACAGATCATGACAGTACTACAGATTTACATACACAGTGGGGGCGCACGCACACACACACACACACACAAACCAATCAAATTACTATTAGAAATTGAGAAGCTATACTTCTCCTAAATGGCATACAGGGAGATGGAGAAGGGGTGAGGTCTCTGAAAATGCTTAAAACTACTGCATGTAAAAGAAGATTTCAAACATAACTCCTTTGCACCTTAAACTCTAAGCACCAAATAACTCAATGAAGTAGTTTTAGTGTATAGATAATGCCCCTGCAGAAACACTGCTCAATTCTCTACCAAATAAGTGTTAAATAACTATTGCTTCTGTTTATGCAGCCTTAGCCACACCTCCCCTGGCTGTGACTCACACAGCCTGCATGTAAATGGTTTTCTGACAGCGGAATATGTTTAGCAGTTTCTATCTCCTGCACTGTAAAATAAAATTTCATCACACACATGTAGCTCCTGTGGACTCTAGGAGCCTATTAATAGAGCAGGAGACAAGAAATTCTAAATTAAACACACTGTGCAACAAAGGAAGTTTGAACATCTCTCTCTTTACAGGTATAGTGTAGGTCACAGCTAGGGGAGGTGTGACTCGAGCTGCATAAACAAAGAGGGACTGCAGGGGCATGATGTATACAACACAACCACTTAATTAAGCCAAGCATTAACTAGTTTTGGTGCTTATAGTGTCCCGTCAAGGAACCACTCCAGACTCACAAAGCACTAAAGCATGAAGAAGTGCTTTATGTGTCTGTAGACTGTAATTTTTATTTTTTTATTTCAAGTAAGTGTTTCGCCAGCTGTCCAACAGCCGGTAGTTTTTCTTCCGTTAGCGGCACAGAGCGAACAGAAGTGGCAGGCGCACTGGGTTAGAGCTCCTGTGTGTTCCCCTTTACTCAATGGACTGTACTACAGCTCATTAAGAAGCATTGAAAAGCTTTTGCAAGCAGTTTTTTTTTTTTTTCATAAACCCCAATCCCCCACCCAAATAAACAAAAAAGCTTGAAGGGGAAAAAAAAGTACACACATTATTTTGGGGTATATCTACTAAATAGTTAAAACAAATAAAACAATTGTCCCTTTAACCACTACATTATCTTATCGTAGTTATGGTGCTTGCTCCCTTTATGACAAACTCTGCTTAAATACTGTGGGTATCTGTAACTTGGCCATACGAAGATTACAACACATAACAGTAATTACAATTATTCTTACGGTAAGGCTTACTTTGGTGTTGACAGGAAAATAGAAACCCATTAATGCCCCAGAATTGGACAGGGGTCTCCCTTGGCCATATGGAAACTATACTTATTGTTATTAGAGTGAGGATATACAAATAATAACCAAGAGAATAGAACAGCTTGGTCTATGAATTTCCTGGAATAGAAGGGAGTAACTGGCTACTGTGGGTGCAGTGGATCACTGTGTGAATGAATATTAGTGATCATTATTGCGGTGATTTGGGTAGAGGGATAATGCTTGGTTCCGTTAGTAGCTGACCTACCTCTCCCATTCGGAGGCTGTGGTAAAGTCTGTGATCTCAAACACCTCGGACTCCGGCTGTAGTGGAGGGAGAGAGAAGAATAAATTGTAGATTCAATGAATCAATAGGGGAGGAAGAGCGACACCGGACAGATAATGAGGAGCAGGAGAGGCAGAGAATACATGAGGTAATCGCTTAGTGTAAGGGCCGAAAGACAGACAACAAGTAGCAGGACAAGCAGCAATGTGCACACATAGCCAGCAAGAAGGCCAGATGGAGAGCATTCTGCAGGTTAGCACCATGGCACAGGATAGGTGGACAGGCAGACCGGCAGCATGACAGCAAGGTGCAGTATAGGCAGCATAGTATAGATATTGCAGAGTAGGACTACAATACAACTCAAGAAAGACACAAAGCAAAGAGTAGAAAAGACTGACAACAAAGGAGGAGACACAGACAACAAGGAAGGTTCAGCACATACAGACAGTAATAATCAGCACAGACATCGAGAACCTAGACAGTCAGAAAGCAATATCAGTACAAAAAGAAGCATCACAGACAAACAGTACAGAGCAACACAAACAGCAGGGCAGCACAGACAGCAATTATCAACACAGACAGTAAGCACAGGACATTCAGAAAGTAGAACAGACATACAGCAAGTAGATCAGACAGACAGCAAGGAGCAGGTCAGTCAGAAAGCAGAACAGACAGACAGCAAGAAACAGCACAGACAGAAAGTAGGACAGACAGCAAGGAACAGCACAGACAGAAAGTAGGACAGACAGCAAGGAACAGCACAGACAGAAAGTAGGACAGACAGACAGCAAGGAACAGCACAGTCAGAAAGCAGAACAGACATACAGCAAGAAACAGCACAGACAGAAAGTAGGACAGACAGCAAGGAACAGCACAGACAGAAAGTAGGACAGACAGCAAGGAACAGCACAGACAGAAAGTAGGACAGACAGCAAGGAACAGCACAGACAGAAAGTAGGACAGACAGACAGCAAGGAACAGCACAGTCAGAAAGCAGAACAGACAGACAGCAAGGAAAAGCACAGTCAGAAAGCAGAACAGACAGACAGCAAGGAACAGCACAGTCAGAAAGCAGAACAGACAGACAGCAAGTAGAACACACAGACAGCAAGGATCAGCACAGACAGAAAGTAGAACAGACAGACAGCAAGGAACAGCACAGACATACAGCAAGGATCAGCACAGACATACAGCAAGGATCAGCAAAGAGAAAGCACAGAGCAGGAAAGACAGTAGAACAGAGACAGCAAGGAGCAGCACAGACAGAAAGTAGGACAGACAGCACGGAGCAGGACAGCCAGTTGGACAGACAGACAGCACGGAGCAGGACAGCCAGTTGGACAGACAGACAGCAAGGAGGACAGCCAGTTGGACAGACAGACAGCAAGGAGGACAGCCAGTTGGACAGACAGACAGCAAGGAGGACAGCCAGTTGGACAGACAGCAAGGAGCAGGACAGACAGTTGGTCAGACAGACAGCACGGAGCAGGACAGACAGTTGGACAGACAGCACGGAGCTGGACAGCCTGTTGGACAGACAGACAGCAAGGAGCTGGACAGACAGACAGCAAGGAGCAGGACAGACAGTTAGACAGACAGTAGGACAGACAGTAGGAGAGACAGCACTGAGTAGGACAGACAGTAGGACAGACAGAGAGTACAGACAGTAGGACAGACAGCACTGAGTAGGACAGACAGTAGGACAGACAGAGAGTACAGACAGACAGTAGGACAGGCAGCACTGAGTAGGACAGACAGTAAGACAGACAGTAGGACAGACAGTAGGAGAGACAGCACTGAGTAGGACAGACAGTAGGACAGACAGAGAGTACAGACAGTAGGACAGACAGCACTGAGTAGGACAGACAGTAGGACAGACAGAGAGTACAGACAGACAGTAGGACAGGCAGCACTGAGTAGGACAGACAGTAGGACAGACAGCACTGAGTAGGACAGACAGACAGTAGGACGGACAGACATCCGGTGACGGGCAGGTCGGAGGTGACAGCTACCGGAACAGCTGGAAACTCACATCACTGTCAGCCGCCATCTTGGTAGAGCGATTACGTCAGTGCCAAGCATGCCGGGAATCCGGAACAAACAGACCGGGGAGGAGCCAAGAATGACACATGTCAGCATTCTATGATAGAACACGTGATATGTCTGTATCTGTTATTATGATTATCACAGGGATATACAGTGTATAATATGTTATTATCACAGTGATATACAATATATAATATATTATTATCACAGGGATATACAATATATAATATGTTATTATCACAGGGATATACAATATATAATATGTTATTATCACAGGGATATACAATATATAATATATTATTATCACAGGGATATACAGTATATAATATATTATTATCACAGGGATATACAATATATAATATATTATTATCACAGGGATATACAATATATAATATATTATTATCACAGGGATATACAGTATATAATATATTATTATCACAGGGATATACAATATATAATATATTATTATCACAGGGATATACAGTATATAATATTGTTATGGTACTTCTTGAAAGTAAACCAAAATGTTCAAAGTCTATCTGTTCCTGTCCAAATCAATAAAGTTAAATTGCGTATATACGCTGAAGTAATTAAGTCTGACACACAAGGTTCAGGTTAAAATAACTTCGAGAAAGTTTATTGGCAAGTGATTAAAAAGCGGGCGCGCAGGCCCTTTTAAGAGGCATTTTGCGTCATCATTGATTATTAGAATATCAGCAAATAAACATCATCAATTGGATTAATTGTTAAGTGACGGAGTTAGTGTCTTACCTATTGGTTCGTAAAATTAAGAGGTTAGTCCCGTGCCCACCCATCAGAGGTGGGATTATTCTGGACACGGGTGGGGGACAAGGGGGTCCTAAGCGTCATTTTACACGGTCAATGATATCAGGCTTTATGTCCAGGTGCAAGGTCTCTTATGAATAGAACATTTCATTACTACTGTGTTCTGTGGCCTTCAAACTGTACTATCTTACAAGCTCTAAGGAGTAGCCAGCAAGTCTTAAGGAGTAGCCAGCACCTCCTGGTACTTGTCCTTGAAGGAAACACAGTCTTTGTCTACTGTACTAATTGGGTTGAGAAGTTCAGTCACGTAATGTAGTTTTAAAATGAACAAGTTAAGTCATGAGGACAAAATGGAGGATTGAAGAAGTCAGGTTAGGAGGACAAAATGGAGGACGGAGTCACAGTATAAAGTTAAAATGGAATTAGTACAATAATTCAATACAAGTACAATAAAGATTTTTAATAATTCCACATCAGTCCCCCCTATGAAATGTTAGATTCTAAGAGATAAAACTTTATTATGTTAGTATCAGAAGACGTGTTAACCCAAAGACACAGAAACCCCGTGGCCGCTAGCTAGATGTTAATGCAAAGTGCAAGGCTGTCCCTAGATCTGACCCTAATAGGCTAACCATCCGTCAGTATGGTTCTCGAGCGCTTCACACCCAAGGGTATCCCATGGCAGCTAACCCACCACTTCTCCACATGGGGCCTTTACCATTCACTGACAGATGCTGTCCCTAATCTGGTCCCTTCCTAGAATTCCTGCACTTTATCAACAAAGGGGATAATTTGCAGCGGCAGACAGGGTGAGTTGATGTCTTGGAAGTCTTGGTCATCAACTTCGAGATGGGTGAAAGTGGGTGCCGTTTGGTCAACAGTCTTCATGAGGGATTTTCTCAGACATGGGAGGACACAACAAAAGAGAAGAGCAAAAATAAAAAGAAAAATTAGTATAGCCATACCAATCTGCATTAAAGCCTTTTGCCATCCTGTCATCCAACCAAACCATCTTTCCCAAGGATCTTTTATCCCAGAATTCCTTTTTAACTCTTCAGACAGATCATTTAATTTTTCTATGGCTAATGTAACTTTACCATTAGGGCCTGTATTTTCTGGGATATATGTACAACATGTCATAGTGTCGGGCAAAATTTTACAAACCCCTCCCTTCTCTGCTAAGATCATATCTAGGGCCATTCTATTCTGAAAAGTCATTTGGGATGTGGCTTGCAGCTGTTCGGCCAACCCCTGGAGGGCGTCTCTGGTGTAATTAACGAAACGTTGTTGGTTGTAATAAATATAATTTATCCAGTTTAAATTCTTGTTTGCAGTAACTATGGTAAAAATTGATTCAAATCCTGCAGCAACCTCATCTCTTGCTTTAAACTCATTGGGTACCCCCCTAGGCACCCCAATGGCATCAATGTAAATGTGAGGGTCAAAACTTCCTTTTACTGGGGCTTCACGTTTAACCTTAGTGTGGCTGGGCCCATGGGTGTTGAGGTGTGTGTCAGAGATAATGTGGATAGGCATAATGGCCTTAGTCAACGTACACTCCCCCCACCACGCTGTGTCCATTCTGGATCTTAACTGTAAATCCCCACACAACCAGTAAATATCTCCTAATGACCTAGTGTGATGCTGCAGTAAACGTACGGGGACAGTTCTGTATGTAGCACAATAACCTTTGGAAAAGTTACCTACAAATTTACCAATACCATCGTACATGGCATAGCAAGTGTAATTACCTTTATATACGGTAATACCATCAGGGGGTTTGACATCCTGGGTTAGGAGAGGGTATTCCTTTGTCCATGTAATACATATGGACCTGTTAAAATTATAGTGATAGGCAAAAAGGCTTAAAACACATTCTTCTATATCTACTGGTAGGATTAAAGGCACGGTACCCAGGTGAGGCCGGGCACCGCCACACACATAACATGCGGTTCTATTATGCTTATTAGCATTATATTTCATCCATTCTAACCATAAATTTACATCATTAAAACCTGTTTCAGCGGCCATGGTATCTTCAAAAGTGGGGTTAGCAATGGCCATCATGTCTTGAAAGGTCTGGATATGAGGTTTTAATGGGTTAGGGACCATATGGGTGGCCCCTTGCCACTCAGAAGAGTTGCACATATCTTTAAGGTAGAAATGCCCTAACTTTTTATAGGAACCCTTTTTCCAATACATCCCCATCACATACTGGTCTGCATCTGTTGGGCTTGGATGCTCAATATTAAGAATTAATTTCATTGGTGTACTCCCCCCAGGCTTTCTCAAAGTCATCCTCTGGAGGAGGGATCTACCATGATCATCTACTTTAGATACGGCACTTTTTGGTTTGTAACCCCAGGCAGGCCCGGCATTCCATCCCGCCGCCCCCCAATGATCACAATTGTGCCCCCATTGTTTATCAACTACACAAACATATGGGTCTTTCGAATGAGGGATATCTCTATAGATGCTCTGGATTTGTGGTGTGGGAAATGGGCATTCTACAATATCACAGTAGTCAAAGGTATAAGTAGCCACCTGGGTGCATGATGAATTATACCAGAAGGTGTACCCACTAATGTCTTTGGTAATGGCTACTTGCTGGGCCTTCATAAGGCTAATTAAGGAGAAGATGTACCAGAGATACATGTTTGTGCGATATTCGCTTCCTCTGGGGCAGGAGATTTCTTGCAGTGGGAAGCGTGGATCCAATTTGGCCTACCGGCCAATTTGACGGAGGTTGCGGTAATCAGGAGAACTTGGAATGGACCGTCAAATCTTGGTTCCAGGGTATTTTTCCGCACAAACTTCTTGACCAGGACCCAATCTCCGGGAAGTAGGTTATGGGAACCTGTATCCAATTCGGGATCTGGAATTGAAGAGAAAACTTGGGCATGTATTTTGTTTAGGACATTTGCAAGTTCAGTTACATAGTCTACTAAAACATCTGATTGGAGTTGCAACTGCTGCGGATAATAACAACCTAGTCTGGGTGCTGTCCCAAATAGAACCTCATATGGGGACAGTGAATGCTTCCCTCTAGGTGTGTGCCTAACACTGAATAGAGCTATTGGTAGGCTTTCTGGCCAGGGCATCTTTGTTTCTTGTGACATTTTTAACATTCTGGTTTTTAGAGTGCCATTCATGCGCTCCACTTTGCCACTACTTTGTGGGTGGTAAGGGGTATGGAAGGCTAGGGTCACCCCTAGAGCAGTCCAAATTTCTTTAGTCACAGTTGCTGTAAAGGCTGGGCCTTGATCACTCTCAATAACTTCTGGGAGTCCGAATCTACATACAATATCTGTAAGTAGGCGCTTTGCGGTTGTTTTTGCAGTGATATTGGCCACTGGGTAGGCTTCTGGCCAGCCTGAGAACATGTCCACTATTACTAGTGCATATTCATGGGGCCCACTCTTGGGCATTTGGATGTGGTCGATTTGAATTCGTTGGAAGGGGTACATGGGCTTTGCCAGGTGTTTCGCAGGCACCTTAATTGGTCTTCCTGGATTGCATTTTGCACAAATGACACAGGCCTTGCAAAAACTATTGATCAATGTTGTGATTCCAGGTGCTTCATAATACTTCTGTATGAGGGCGGCCATCAATTCTTTTGACAGGTGTGTAGGCCCATGTGCCCATTGGACAACTGCTGGATACAAATTCCTGGGAAGGCAAAATTTGAGGTTGTTGTAATATATTCCGTCCTTTTGGATAGCTCCTTTCTTTTTCCATTTCTGGATTTCTTCAGGAGTGACTGCAGCTTGCTGTTCTTGTAAAATTCGCAAATCAGTAGGAAGAGTTTGCAGAGCAAAAATAGGGACTTCTTCTTCTTGTCCGGACACTTCTTCATCCACTTCCTGCAAATCCCTGGCCGCTAACTTAGCAGCCTGATCAGCCAAATGGTTGCCCTTTGCTTCATCTGTATCCAATTTCCCATGGGCCTTTACTTTCAAAACGGCCACTTCTTTGGGGAGTAGGAGGGCATCCATTAGCTCCTTGATTGCAGTGCTGTGTTTGACTGGTGTACCGGCGGTGGTAAGAAATCCTCTAGTCTTCCAAATTAGGCCGAAGTCATGTGCCACGCCTAGAGCATATCTTGAATCTGTATAGATGTTGGCACGTTTTCCTTCGGAAATTTTGCATGCTGAAGTCAGAGCCTGTAATTCAGCTTCTTGTGCAGACATTGCTGGCGGTAAGGATGATGATTTAATAACTTCATCTGTTGTGGTTACGGCATATCCTGTATGATATGTTCCTCCTTCATCGGCATATCTCGATCCGTCCACAAACAGGGTAAAATCCGGATCTGGTAATGGGTTCTCATGCACAGTTGGTAAGTGCACTGTTTCCATTTTCATCTGTTCAAAACAGTCATGAGGTGTTTCTGGGTCATAATCATTCTTTATGACCAGATCTTGAAATTCCTTTTCCAGGAAATGGCGTGGCCATGCTTCTAGAAGGTCAGTTGTTGGGTATTTGACAATACCATTTTCCTGTAGCTGTTCTTCATTCATGGTGGCCCATAGTTTTGCCATGGGCCCAAGATCATTCCATGACCTTGTCTTCAACTTGGTAACAGGAATATGTGGGATAGCAGTATCCCAATGACGGTAGAGGTAGTTGAGTTGTTGAGGTAGCTGGATCAAGACCAGACTATTGCCGTCAGAGTCACAATAGAAGTCTTGTGCAGTAAGCTTTACATCGGTCCGGTGGTAAAGCTCATCTTCATAGCAAGGTTCAGGGGTAATGTTTGGTTTGTACCACGTGGTGCAGAAGGCGTGATCTGGGCCTTCACAGAGAGGTTTTTCACCTTCATAAAATGTCAAATGTGGATGCATGACTTTCTTGATACATCCACAGAGCAGGTGAATGTAGGTTTCATCCGTGATAAATCCATAGTAGATACCCCCCTCAGGGAGTGGAAGAAGAGTGGACGGATTAAGCACCTGACATCTTTGGATGGAAATGTTGTCAGGCAAAAGAAGATGACACTGTAAGCGCAGGTGTCTGGCTGGAGACACGTGCTTGAGCTGGACTTGGTTGATGATGGCAGAGATGTCATGAGGGGCCAAAACAACCAGAGGGTGGCCAAGGACCAGGTCTGAGGTCCTCTCTATGAGTTCTCTCGCAGCAAAAACAGCCCTGAGACAGGAAGGAGTCCCTCTGGCCACAATGTCCAGTTGACATGAGAAATATCCAATAGGCCTCTGGCGGCCTCTTAAGTCATTAGTTTGGGTGAGCACTCCTGTTGCGTGGCCTTGTCTTTCAGAGACAAACAATTTGAAAGTTTTGGAGTAGTCAGGTAGGCCCAAGGCAGGAGCAGAAGCAATGGCTCGTTTGAGAGCATTAAAATTGTCCATAGCTTCATTAGTTAAACAGAAAGGGTCAGACTTAAGTGCGTCATAGAGAGGTTGCATGAGCAGAGAGGCTTCTGGGATCCATGCTCTGCAGTAGAAAATGAGGCCTAGGAAGGCATGAAGAGACTTAGAAGTCCTTGGAGGCGGAATATCCAGCACAGCTCTTACCCGGTCCCGAGTAAGATGTCTGGTACCTTGAGATAGGCAGTGTCCAAGGAAAATTACTGAAGGTTGGCAGAACTGTAGCTTGATGAGCGAAGCTTTGCATCCTTGTTCTGCCAAATAACAAAGCAGACTAATTGAGCACTCTTCGGTAGTGGGTATGTCATCTCCACAGAGCAGCAAATCATCCACATACTGAAGCAGAACAACTTCTGGGTGCTCGGCTTGCCATGGGTCAAGGATGGTGGCCATGGCCTTTGCAAATTGACTTGGTGAATTTTGTGCCCCTTGGGGCATGACAGTCCAGGTATACTGTTGCATCTCATGGGTGAAAGCAAACAGGTATTGGCAGGATGGGTCCAGTGGGACACTGAAAAAAGCATTTGCTAGGTCAATAACTGTGAAGAATTTTGCAGATGGTGGGACTCCAGAGAGCAGGGTATGAGGATTTGGTACAAGAGGGGTGTCCAGGACTGTAGCTTCATTAACAGCACGGAGATCCTGAACCATCCTGTACTTCTCTGGCTCACCCTTCGGAGTTTTCTTTTTCACAGGAAATAACGGGGTGTTGCATTCAGATTTACATTTGACAAGGGCACCCTTCTCCAAGAGTGCCTTAATGTGGACAGAAATTGCAGCAGACTGTGCTGGTTTTAATGGATATTGTGGTTTTCTTGGTAACTTAGCTCCTGGAATAAGCTTTACCACCACAGGGGGAACATTTAGGTGACCTATGTCCTCTGGGCCTGAGGACCATAACTTTGCGGGCACCTGTGTTTTCAATTCCTCTGGGAAATTGGACCTTAATTCTGCTGTCTCCTCACGGGGCTTTTCTAAATGCAGCATCAGAGGCAAAGAGCATAGGGCTGAAGTGTCTGATACAGACAGAGGTGTAAACATTTCTACCTGCCCATCCGGGGTAAAGGTGATGGATGCTTGCAGGCGTGAGAGGACATCAGCACCTAACAGGTTAATGGGGCATGTGGAGGATACTACAAAGCGAGCGAGCAGGCTAGAGCCAACTCGTAGCGGGGTTGTTAGAGGGCTATGTCTCGGCTGGCCATCCACTCCAACACAAGAGACATCAATATTGGACAGGAAAGATGGGTCTGGCAAGTCTCGTTCTCGTAGAACACTACGGGCTGCACCTGTGTCAACAAGAAATGTGGTAGGGTGGCCTTCAATGGGCAAAGTTACTGTAGCAAGTGGCCCCCCCTTATCCCCTGTAGACACTGCCATAACAGGGGTTAATGACACAGGCTTGCCAATTTCCTAGTCATCTGGTTCCTCAATTATTGGAACCTCCTTCTCAGTCTTAGGGGCCGGGGCAGGCCTGTGTGGCTTTCTTGGCTCTCTCTTGGGTTCCGGGCAATCACTTTTAAAATGCCCTTTGACCTTACAATTAAAACAAACACCTTCCTCTGGTCTGGTACCCTTGGGAATAGGGGTAGTGCGTGCCACCATGAGGGGAGCAGAATTTGGCCTTCTAAGGGTCTGGGCAGACTCTAGGCCCCTAGCAACTAGGAGTAAAGTATCTAGGGGAACAACCTTATATTCGGGGCGTGCGGCAATGATTCCCTTGCGTATTGGGTCTTTAACACCTTGGACGAACGCACCGGACAACATTTGTGAATGAATCTTGTCAGTGAGATCAAACCCCAAATCTGTGAACATTTGGTACAGTCTTGCATGAAACCTTTCCACTGATTCTCCTTTTTCTTGAATAACATCAGTAAGGCCAGCAGCCTGATCCGCAAGTTTGTCCTTAGCCCATTCTCTTAGTTGGGTGCAAAAAGTTACTCCAGAGGGGTAATCAACATCACTGCTGAGTAGATCAGTACTGAGGTGTCGGGCCATGCTCGGCCAATATGCATCCCCTGCTTTAATAGCACAAATACTCAGTAGATCACGCCATGCGGCGGAATAAGTCTTTTGAATTTGAACTACCCCTCGGTAGAAGGGCATAGGCTGTTTTTCTGGGTCAGGGAGTGATTTCATTAGAGCACTAGCTTGAGTGGGATTGAAAGCAACATATTTAGGAGGGGCCTGTTCTCCCCGACCCTTGTGGCCAAAGGGGTCATCGATAGAACGAGGAGTTGGGGCTCCCGCGGCAAGCTCTGATGAGACATGGGACACCCTGTCCATCTCGTCATCATCGAATTCTATGATATTGGCTCTTTTGCGTGGTGCAGGGCCCGAATGAGGTGAAAGGATCGGTGGTTGGGAACGAGCCCCAGATGCAGGGGTGGCTAGCGAGTCATAACCTGGGGATAGGTAGTCACCGGGGATTACCGGCATCAGGGCCGAACTGGGGGCCGCCATATTGGTGGCCGGAGAAGGTACTACATTAGGGTTAAGGGAAGAAGCGGCGGCCATGTTGGAAGAGGGCACGTCTGGGGCAGACTGTGCCGGACTGGGCATGACCGGAATCTGGGGAGTGGCTTGGGGAGTGGGTAGTGGATATCCGGGATAGGGCAGGGCCATGGGATATGGGAAGGGGTAGGGCCAGGCTGGGGAGGGGAAGGAGGTGGGGTATTGAGCTGGGGTGGAGATGGGAGGGAACGGAGAGGGATTGGTAGGGGTGGGTGTAGAGGGAGGAGCCGGGGCAAGGGTGGAGGAGGTGGTTAGTTGGGCGGAGGAAGAGGGGAGGGGATCATCAACGGAGAGAGAGTGTAGGGAAGGAATGGCAGGTGAAATTTTAGGGGGAGGTACAGCAGGTAACGTAGGGATGGATGAGGATGATGGGAATGTTAGAGACGGGGAGGGGGAAAAGAAAGATCCATCAGAATTCAGGACTGGGCAGACAGGGGAGGTGACGGGATGGGTGTTAGGAGGATTGGGAGTGGGGAACATAGTCAGCTGGCTATCACCTACTGCTGACTGAACCTTGGGGATAGACGTCCCCTGGGCGCCACTTTGGGGCGCTGGCTGAGGGTAAACTCCAGCAACACAGTTATTATGATACACAAACAATTTCACACCTTTGTGATTTATCTCTTCCTCAACCCAACCTTCTAGCTGAATAGCCTTCGCTACTCTGTACCATGCTTCAGCAGTCTTTAATAAACCATTATCTGTA
Organism: Pelobates fuscus; assembly: GCF_036172605.1. Lineage (NCBI taxonomy): Eukaryota > Metazoa > Chordata > Amphibia > Anura > Pelobatidae > Pelobates > Pelobates fuscus. The sequence continues at coordinate 19,222,316 of NC_086324.1, read as the reverse complement.
AGCTTGCCTTTCATTTCTGCCAGTAACTTGCGCCAACTTTCTGGTTGCAATCTTCCACCCGTTGGTACAGTAATTTTACATACTTTTGCAATCTTTTCAACACCTTTAACCATCTCCTCACCCTCTCTGTTTTCTACCAAATCACATGCTAACCAGCCCTTACTGGGCTTGCTTAAATCCTGTCCCATAATCCCTTTACCCCTATACCAGCGTCCTGGATATAGAGAGAGAGAGAAGACTGAACAAGAACGTCTACAATGCTCGACTGCCACCCGAGAACCGTGGGACTTTCTCAGGTGCGTCTTCCCAAAACGTAGACTAGTCACTGAATCCGCCTACCCGGGGTGGTAGACACGGATTGGAGCGAGGTGAGAAGTGTGTGACCAATCACTTCTCTTTTAAGAGGAATGGGAGTGGATAGTATAATAATATAGGAAGTATAGAAAAGATGAAAGACAAGGAAAATCCTTAGAGACAGACACAGGAGTTCATGAGACTCCTATTTAGACAAACAAGACAACAATACAATTGAAATACAGTGCATGCATCACAATTCAAATGAAATTAACAATAATCCCTTTCCTTTACTCTTGTGCTTATTCCAAAGTCACCTCCCTCAACCCCGTAGTGTCTCCGCTCGGAGAACGACTTTCGTAAGTCTCACTACCAGCGGCCACGGAAACCAACTGACACCGGTCCGAGTTCCGTCAGCCTCTCTCTACTCTGCAGTCCACAAGAATGTGGCCACGTCTATTCTCACTCCCGTAGTGCCCCTATAAAACCCACTTTATAAGTCTCACTACCACGTGATGCGGAAAACAAGCAATGCCTACTTGAATCCCCCCAGGAAACAGAGTCCCCCTCACAAATAAAACAGAAAACTGGAATTTCACAAGCCCCAGCGCTCAGGGTTGTGGTTACCAAAGAAAAACCGGACTCCCCTCAGCCAAAGCTGTGGGTTACCAAAACCGGACTCCCCTCAGCCGAAGCTGTGGGTTACCAAAACCGGACTCCCCTCAGCCGAAGCTGTGGGTTACCAAAACCGGACTCCCCTCAGCCGAAGCTGTGGGTTACCAAAACCGGACTCCCCTCAGCCGAAGCTGTGGGTTACCAAAACCGGACTCCCCTCAGCCGGAGCTGTGGGTTACCAAAACGCTAGCTAGACTGTAAAACAGGCAACAGAAGACCCCCAGGAACACATCCACAGGTCCACCCCCCCTTTATCCCAAAAAGGGGCAAAATACAAACAGATAAGCAGACAAACCGAAGACCCAGGCAAATTCCCTCAGGTCCACCCCCCTTTATCCCAAAAAGGGGAAAACAAGCAAGACAGAACCCCAGGCAAATCCCCTGCAGGTCCACCCCCCCTTTATCTCAAAATGGGGAAACAGGCAAACAATTCAAACACACCCAGGCAACAGATAGACTAAAATGCAGGTAAACAAGTGAGTAACGAGACACCGGGCAAGATATTACCTGTCTTTGATGTCCTCCCGGGAAGCAGTCACAGACACGTGGACGGGTCAATCAAAGGGGCCGGAACGTACCGGTGGCTCTGCAGAAGTCTCTACCGTGTATCTGGAGGTGATCAATCTCCCTTCCTTCCCCCTGGATTCCTCCGTCCACCCTTGTCTTCCTTAGGACGGCTCACCGGCCGGACATAGCCCGATGCCCCACGTTGGGCGCCAAGTTGTTATGGTACTTCTTGAAAGTAAACCAAAATGTTCAAAGTCTATCTGTTCCTGTCCAAATCAATAAAGTTAAATTGCGTATATACGCTGAAGTAATTAAGTCTGACACACAAGGTTCAGGTTAAAATAACTTCGAGAAAGTTTATTGGCAAGTGATTAAAAAGCGGGCGCGCAGGCCCTTTTAAGAGGCATTTTGCGTCATCATTGATTATTAGAATATCAGCAAATAAACATCATCAATTGGATTAATTGTTAAGTGACGGAGTTAGTGTCTTACCTATTGGTTCGTAAAATTAAGAGGTTAGTCCCGTGCCCACCCATCAGAGGTGGGATTATTCTGGACACGGGTGGGGGACAAGGGGGTCCTAAGCGTCATTTTACACGGTCAATGATATCAGGCTTTATGTCCAGGTGCAAGGTCTCTTATGAATAGAACATTTCATTACTACTGTGTTCTGTGGCCTTCAAACTGTACTATCTTACAAGCTCTAAGGAGTAGCCAGCAAGTCTTAAGGAGTAGCCAGCACCTCCTGGTACTTGTCCTTGAAGGAAACACAGTCTTTGTCTACTGTACTAATTGGGTTGAGAAGTTCAGTCACGTAATGTAGTTTTAAAATGAACAAGTTAAGTCATGAGGACAAAATGGAGGATTGAAGAAGTCAGGTTAGGAGGACAAAATGGAGGACGGAGTCACAGTATAAAGTTAAAATGGAATTAGTACAATAATTCAATACAAGTACAATAAAGATTTTTAATAATTCCACATCAATATGTTATTATCACAGGGATATACAGTATATAATATGTTATTATCACAGGGATATTCAGTATATAATATGTTATTATCACAGTGATATACAATATATAATATGTTATTATCACAGGGATATACAATATATAACATGTTATTATCACAGTGATATACAATATTATACAATATAATATATATTATTATCACAGGGATATACAGTATATAATATGTTATTATCACAGTGATATACAATATATAATATGTTATTATCACAGGGATATACAATATATAACATGTTATTATCACAGTGATATACAATATTATACAATATAATATATATTATTATCAAAGTGATATACAATATATAATATATTATTATCACAGGGATATGTCTGTATCTGTTATTATTATCACAGAGATATACAATATACAATATGTTATTATCACAGTGATATACAATATACAATATGTTATTATCACAGTGATATGTCTGTATCTGTTATTATTATTATCACAGGGATATACAATATATAATATGTTATTATCACAGGGATATACAATATGTTATATATTATTATCACAGGGATATACAATATATAATATATTATCACAGAGATATACAATATATTATATATTATTATCACAGTGATATGTCTGTATCTGTTATTATTATCACAGTGATATACAATATATAAGTTATCACAGTGATATGTCTGTATCTGTTATTATTATCACCACAGTGATATACAAAATATATGTTATCACAGTGATATGCCTGTATCTGTTATTATTATCACAGTGATATACAATATATGTTATTATCACAGTGATATGTCTGTATCTGTTATTATTATCACAGCAATATACAGTATGTTATGTTATCATAGTGCTATGTAATGTATTATTACAGTGATATGCAATATGTTGTTATTATAGTGATATGTAATATGCTATCACAGTGATATGTAATATATTATTATCACAGAGATATGTAATATGTAATGTATTATTAGAGTGATATGTAATATGTTATTATCACAGTGATATGTAATATGTTATTATCACAGAGATATGTAATATGTTATTTTTACAGAGATATGTACGTAATATGTTATCACAGTGATATATAATATGTAATGTATTATTAGAGTGATATGCAATATGTTATCACAGTGATATGTAATATGTTATTTTCACAGAGATATGTACGTAATATGTTATCACAGTGATAGATAACATGTAATGTATTATTAGAGTGATATGCAATATGTTATCACAGTGATATGTAATATGTAATGTTATTACAGTGATATATAAACACAGTGTATGGGAAGATGGGGCTCCAGAAATAGCAGTTTTGTGAGAATTTAATTTGAAACAAAGCACACATTACATGATATAAATCATTTAATCAAAACGTCAGATTATAACTTGTCCTCAGTTACCAGTATATCCTATAAATATTATATTGAAATGTGACTAAATACTGACCTCATATTTAGATTCACATTAATAAACAATCAAATAAACTGTACCCTGAACTTGGTGTTTGTTATAACAAGTCCTGTTTTAATAAGGAAACAAATAATACAACAAATGCCAGACTAGCCATTGACTAGAGAGGGCTATTAAATGGATCTACACATCAAATCAAATTCACAGAAATTCTGACCCAGTTGAAAGATATACTGAAACAAATTAGGGACTACTGGTTATTTATATATTCCCTACCCCTGACAAGCTTGAGCTACCTTTTGTCAAGCTGGTCCTTTCCCCCCGCCATCCATCACCAGTGACGACTGTAGGGAAACAAACTGTTTAATATGTATAAGAGTGCAGCGCTGACGGCGGGTCTTGGCAGCTGAAGAACCAGGACCTGGAGAGGACAGGACGGAAGAGGATGGCAGCGATCACAAGATAAGTTAAACCACCCTTCCCATGGCCACCGGACCCCCAGCAGCGATGTCACAGTTGCAAAGACCCCAGACAATGACAGAGCTGCTTTGAAGTGGTTCTTTTACTTCTCAGAATTTCATATGATATAATCTTTATTAAATGGCATTGAAATTCTAGCCCAATCCAAACGATTGGTGGGAGTAGCGCCTTGATATATCCAGATGGTATATGGAACAAGAAGAATGGGACAATGGAGGATAATATAGTGTATTATATTGATTAAATGGAATATAATAATTACTATTTATATTGCGCCTTTCTCCCAGTGGGACTCAAAGCGCTTATTAGCGCACGCTCCAGGAATTAACCAAACGGCAGCTGAATAATAGATGGTATTGTTACCCAACTAATGGTACTCATTTATCAACCTCAGCCGGATGGAGGTCTGAACCTGTGATCTTGTTGTTGAACAGGCTTTGTAGTCAGGGCATTTACCAACTGAGCTTTCTCACCAGCTTTTATGGTAAAGAAAGAGATGCACTTACAAGGTATGGAGCTATATGGTAGCTTTGATTTGATGCACTTGAATGGTACAATAGCCACTTAAGGATATGTAGGTTTTGCTACATATTGGATTTGGATAGTTCATTCCCCACCAGAAGATATTTAGAATGAAACATGACGGTCCATGGGTCTTGAGAATAATATCTATATTTATTTAAGTGACACTTGCAAACAATGCCAATTTTCAATGCTTTCAACTACCTGAAAGAGCTGCCTTCGAAAGTTTGACATTTCTGCTGGTAAAATAACAATGTTTGGGCGGTGCCTGACCGCCATATTGAACGGTCACACTTAATGAGAGTTCTCTGTAAAATTATAGAAATTAGCAAATAAACCGACTCATCACTCGAGAAAACTTGACATACTCCTGTTGGAGACACTCTGCGATACATTTTGAGGCGTTTAGCCGCTCGACTAGTCGTCTTACCCCGAAGCATCTCTGAGGCCTACCTGAGGGGGCAGCTGGGAAGAAACATCCAATCTCCCTGCTGATCATCCTGCCAGGGCGCGGAGAGGTGGATGGGATCCCTGTTCCCCCCCCTCCCCCCCCGCCGGTGAGGGATATGCCGGCACTTGCTCTTTGGCACTTCAAACTAAAGGGGCATCTGTGACCCTGCAAAAGCCCCGGTTTTCTGAGGCCCTCATAACAGCCACGGCTAAAATGGCGGACACACCATGTGATTGTATATTGGAGACATCTATGAGGCGCCTGGATGAAATCTTTGCCAACTTTTGGCTCAAACTAGCTGACAGACACAAGCAATGTGCGGAGAGGAAGCAGGGCGACAGCTCATTGCAATGCTCACCTGATAATCACCGATCCATGCCCAAGCTCGTCAGGCAAATCATCTCCACACCAGGCAACTCGTACCTGTGGGGGTGACCCGATCGACCCCCTAGCACTTACTGGAGCCAGGGGGTAACCAAAGCTCACCACTGCAATCCTGGGCTGAGCGCAGTGAGGGGGAATACCCCTGTGCATGTCCCATACCCCCGGGGGGAGAAACTTCAAGACCAAGCCAGCACTAAACCACGCCGGGACAAAGGTAACGAAACTATATGCCGCCAGACCAGCAGGAACCGACAATGTGCTCCCACTGAAGCCTGGGGCAGACCGAGTGGACAGTTCTGGGTCACTGGGACCCTCTCTAACCAAGGAGGTCAGAAGCCAAGTATGGGTATAGAGTGAACTGCCTGCAATTTCCCATCTATAGTGTGCATTTCAGTTATTGTCATATTTACACTCCACTGACTGATATGTATCAACCTTTGCCTGGATTGCTGACGCCATGTTTCCTTCTCACTCAACTGTCTTCGCAATGCAGATGTTATCCAGCGGGCACGGTGCTCTGTCTTCTCTGAGCCATTGAGCTTATTTTCTGTTTAATAATTATCTCAGCTTACTGAATTGATAAGTACCTCTAGTTCCTTCCTCTATTTATCAATTCTTGAGTCATTGACCTACTATATATAAAAAGTGCAATCCTTTATTCCTCAGCACACCTCTTAACTGCTATTGAGTGCGTTTACCTATGTGTTGAAAATATATCTTATATTTTGCTTATGATTAATATTATACCTCTGTGCAGGTTAACCTCTGTCATATTCAGGCTCTTGTGATATCTCACTGCACGTCAAAATAAAGAATCTAAAAAAAAATAACAATGTATTACATTAATGTAAATGATGAAGAACAGCAATTCTTCATCATTTTGCAAGTGTTTGTGCATGTATTTTCCCTACCTCCTTCAAGACAAATAACAACCAACAACACTCTGCAGAGTATAACTTTGTCCACATGTAGTTCATTCCAGAAATTGAAGCATATGGCTATAATATCGATATGTTTACAGGTTATTTACAAGTTGGTTGCTAGCTCAATGTATTTAAATAACTGCAATGGTTTGGTATTCTTGCAAATTGCAGTTCTGTCAATGTCAATCTCCAAAGCACACAGAGCAAAACACAGGGTTATTAGCAATGACCTCAGTAGTATGTTTGCAGAGACTTTCAAACACAACAAGATTGGCGTGCAACGGTGAAAGTAATCCATTCTACTCACATCGCACAATAACAGATCTATATATCAAGGAAATGGCTACAATTATACAAGGCAGGGGATTTTCCAAATTGTTTCCTGGATTTTTATGGTCTTGTCATAATGCAATAAAATCCAAAACAAAAAACATGAGCTGAAACAAGACATGGGGCAGATTTGGAGGGGTACCAGGGCAAGTGCCCCCCCCCCCCCCCCCCAAACCGCCAGGCCTCACCACTACTTGAGAAAAAGGGGCACCGGTACTTTGTTATATTTCAGAAACCCCAACTCTACTGATGCATCTCATCTGCTCTCTGTAACCTCCTCCTTTGGCCTCACGCAATGGTCCAATTTAGCAACCTATTCAGCAGGAAACACTCTTGATCACGCCTTCACCAACCTCTGTATCACCTCTAATCTCTCTAATATTCCTTTTACCACCATTTGCAGACTTTTGACATCAGCATACCCAGGACCCAACTGACACCACCCTCTGCACATCAAAATCACAGAAAACTCCAATGTCATGACCTAGAGCACTTCTCCACTAACCTCCAAACTCTCCTTTTACCTATCTCAAATCTCACCTGCCAAAGCTCTGCAATCTCCTTCTACAATTCCAACATCTCCTCTCAGCTAGACATCATGGCACCTCCTACACTTAAATGCAGCAAGCACCCCCAACTACAACCTTGGCACACTAAGCTGTTACTTCCAAAAATGCTCCAGAACTGCTGAACTCTGCTGGAGAAAAGTTTCACTCCGCATCTGATTTTCTCCACTATAAATTTATGCTGAGCTTATACAGCTGGGCTCTTTCTTCTGCAAAAGTAAATTACTTCAATACCCTCATAACCACACTCTCCTGCGAACCCAAACGGCTATTTCACACAAACTCTCTTCTTTGCCCTGTTGCTCCTCCTCCTCCTACCAACTTAACCGCCAGAAACTTTGCAACTTACTTCATTGACAAGAACTCTACAATAATGGTAAACTCATCAGCCTCTTTGGCTTCCAATATCACTTCTATGCGGATGACATGCAAATCTATCTGTCCTCCCCTGATCTCTCCCAGCCCAGTGTCTATGACTGCCTCTCTGCTATTTCTAACTGGATGGCTGCCCACTTCCATAAACTCAACTTGTCCAAAACAGAATTTCTCCCTCACCTGTTGCTACTCCCGTGCCTGTCTCCCTCCACGTTAAATGATGCTACCATCAGCTCCACCACGCAGGTTCGCTGCCTAGGGGTTCTCTTTGACTCCGACCTCTCCTTCACCCCTCATGTCCAGTCGATCGCCAAATCCTGCCGCTTCCATCTTAAAACTTTAAACTGTTAATGGCTCCAAAACCCCACACTAAGTCTTCATTGGATACTATTCTACTAATCTACTTCCCTTACCTTTTTGTGTCACTTTACCCCACTCCCTCTAGCATGTAAGCTCATTGAGCAGGGCCCTCAACCCCTCTGTTTTTGTGCGTCAAACTTGTCTGGTTACAATTACATGTTTGCTCGTCCACCCTCTGTAAAGCACTACGGAATTTGTTGGAGCTATGTAAATAGAATCATAATAATATCACCGGTGTGGCGAAACCGAACTCGCCACGTGTCCTTGGAGGGGGCTGCTTGCCCGCCTCTTGCCTTTGGACTATGGACCAGACCTTATGTGAATGTGTTAACCCAGATAGTTATGCCATGGAGCCCATTCGTGTAGTTAAAGACTTCGGCTCCGTGGCGAGTGAACTGTGTGAGTAGGATCTGCGCACTATTCGGTAGTTTTGTGCGCGCAGATCCCAGCTATCTGGGGATATGTGAAATGTCTGTGTGTTATGTGTAAATGTGACTTTATGTATTTTAAAGTGTTTTATGTCGTTTTGCAACCATGTGGTTAATGGAGTCTGCCTTTAGTCCTGGGTAATTGGATTACTTCTCCAATTAACTCCAGGGCAGAAGGGAGGAAACCAGGGTGCATTGTGGGGATGTTTTTCTGCCAGCCAGAAAAGAACAAAAGATACTTTTAGTAACTTTTGAACCCCTGGTCGGATTCATGCCATTTTTTAATATGTTGTTCCCCTGAATGGATTGATTGTGGATATGTATTTTTATGTGAATGTGATGTATGATTTTAAAGTTATGAAAGTTGTGTAAAAGTATATTTTACACTGTATGCATAATGGGATTATGTGTCACACTAAGGGGAGGGGATGTGTGGGAGGTAACATCTATGTCATTGGTTCTTTTATGCCTCCCCCTGGGTGTGGCCTGTATGTGTGAGTTGGAAATAAAAGCCAGGCTGGATGAGCCAGTCCAGAGTTCCTGTTTTACCCTCAAAGTGATGTGTCGTCTCATTATTGGGGGAAGGATTTATTGCATGCTGTTCCAGTTGACTGCTAGGAGTACAAGCCTATTCGTATGGTTCCTATTCAATGGTCTACAGCATTCATATGCTTGGGAGAATTTAAAAGGTTTCTCGGATTCGGTGATTGTGGTGTCTGCCAGAGTGCTTGGAGTCCTCAGGAAGCACTAGGAGCATCCATTAACGGAGGTACCAAGTCAGGGTGCCAGGCGATCCGTTACAACCGGTAATAGAGTAAAAGACTTGGAAGTAAACACACTCCGACAGGACTCTAGTTAGACTCTGGGAACACTGGGAAAGTGCACGGATACATCTCTCTGCACACAGCCTTCAACTCCCAAGCCACTTACTAGCCACCAGTAAAAAGTTAGAGGGAACAGGAGGAGGGAAGTAATAGAAGTTGGGAGAAAGGGGTAAAAGCAGAGTAAACAAGAGGGGGAGGAGAGTACAGGTAAAATTATACAAATGGGGTAGGGCCAGTGAGCAGAAGGATACAATTGGAGGAAGGAGGGTTATAGATAGACTCAGATCGATAAAATGGGGCTACGACAGAGACACCAGGTGAGGAAAGGGGGATATTTGCAAAGGGATACAAGGGAGTACGGCATGGACAGGCATAAGTAGGGAGAGAGAGTATAGGCAGATTGGGTAGAGAGGCAAAAGTGAGGGAATTTGATTATGGGTAGAGCTAAACAAGAGCACGGAGAGGTGAGGGGATTATGTAGAGACTGACAGGTTGATCAAATGGGTTGAGAACAGAGAGATACAAGTAGGGGAAAGGGGCAAGGCACAAGTGGAGAAGGAGGCTATGGACGATCGACTGCAAGTAATGAAAAGCAGGACTATAGGCAGTGGTAAGTGGGAGAATTGTGGGGTAGAGGAGATGGATACAAGTGGGAGAGATAAATGAATATTGTGGTATGGAGAGATGTGGAGAGGTGAACTAATATGAACCGGGGGAAGGTAAAAACAACGCAGACACACACCTGCACAAACACACACTAACCCTCAATACTAATACATCACTGCAGGCAAACACAGGCACTCCACATAAATACACATCTGCATTTAAACATGTATACAGGGAGTGCAGAATTATTAGGCAAGTTGTATTTTTGAGGATTAATTTTATTATTGAACAACAACCATGTTCTCATGGAGGCCATGTCATTAGATTTTCTTCTTTTATACCCTTTCTTGCCAGCCACGCTGTGGAGTACTTGGACGCGTGTGATGGAGCATTGTCCTGCATGAAAATCATGTTTTTCTTGAAGGATGCAGACTTCTTCCTGTACCACTGCTTGAAGAAGGTGTCTTCCAGAAACTGGCAGTAGGACTGGGAGTTGAGCTTGACTCCATCCTCAACCCGAAAAGGCCCCACAAGCTCATCTTTGATGATACCAGCCCAAACCAGTACTCCACCTCCACCTTGCTGGCGTCTGAGTCGGACTGGAGCTCTCTGCCCTTTACCAATCCAGCCACGGGCCCATCAAGACTCACTCTCATTTCATCAGTCCATAAAACCTTAGAAAAATCAGTCTTGAGATATTTCTTGGCCCAGTCTTGACGTTTCAGCTTGTGTGTCTTGTTCAGTGGTGGTCGTCTTTCAGCCTTTCTTACCTTGGCCATGTCTCTGAGTATTGCACACCTTGTGCTTTTGGGCACTCCAGTGATGTTGCAGCTCTGAAATATGGCCAAACTGGTGGCAAGTGGCATCTTGGCAGCTGCACGCTTGACTTTTCTCAGTTCATGGGCAGTTATTTTGCGCCTTGGTTTCTCCACACGCTTCTTGCGACCCTGTTGACTATTTTGAATGAAACGCTTGATTGTTCGATGATCACGCTTCAGAAGCTTTGCAATTTTAAGAGTGCTGCATCCCTCTGCAGGATATCTCACTATTTTTGACTTTTCTGAGCCTGTCAAGTCCTTCTTTTGACCCATTTTGCCAAAGGAAAGGAAGTTGCCTAATAATTATCCACACCTGATATAGGGTGTTGATGTCATTAGACCACACCCCTTCTCATTACAGAGATGCACATCACCTAATATGCTTAATTGGTAGTAGGCTTTCGAGCCTATACAGCTTGGAGTAAGACAACATGCATAAAGAGTATGATGTGGTCAAAATACTCATTTGCCTAATAATTCTGCACTCCCTGTAATGTGAGACATAGAAGACACAAGCAGTAGTTATTGTACTGGATCATCTAAGGCATCTGTAGCAATAAAAAGGTTAACTTACAGCACAAAATGAAGCATGTGTTGGACCGCTGAAAATGTAAATGTTGCTCTGTTATTTTCAAACATAAATCATGTTTAGAGTATGGATCCTTTGCAACAAGCACACAGGGCAGGGAAGATGTGCTGATTGGTGTTCTATACAATTAATCCCATATGGGGAATTAACTTGTGACCGCACAGAGCAGCAGCCCTTCCTCTCCCCACCCAGTACACATTCTCACATTGGGGGTACTGGGGAGCACAGGTCTCTCCTTACTTCTAGAAGAGGCTTTCCTTATCAACTCGCGAGCAGCAGGTGCAGTAAATAGAACTTTCAATGCTGCTCGCGAGTGAGACAATGAACAAACAGCCGGCAGGAGCCTGGAGTGAGTGCAGGGAGGGTGGCAGGAGCCTGGAGTGAGTGCAGGGAGGGTGGCAGGAGCCTGGAGTGAGTGCAGGGAGGGTGGCAGGAGCCTGGAGTGAGTGCAGGGAGGGTGGCAGGAGCCTGGAGTGAGTGCAGGGAGGGTGGCAGGAGCCTGGAGTGAGTGCAGGGAGGGTGGCAGTCTCTGTCCCTGCCTGACAGCCTTCACACACAGGAATCATGTGACCTGGCAATCAGGCAGAGCAGGGCAGCCCACACGGTCTTCCGAAGTCTTGAGTTTTGGCATGTCTGCTAGAGTAGCACTGCCACACCAGTTTTTAATGTGTTCCGTAACTAGTTGCAGCAGTTTAGAAGCACTTGATTTGGAGAATTGAGGGTATTGGAGGGAAAAACAAAGACACAAATCAATGTAATGCAAAGAATTTTTTATTTTCCCCCCTCTTTATTTATTAACAATCTAGAGGGAGCAATTTCCATATCACAGAGGTCATCTTGATCAGCCTAGACAGGTTTTCCACCCCAACATATTCTAATGTCAGACAAGCTACCCAGTCACACCATGATACAAATGGGGTTATGCAGAAACATTTTGTAGGTTACAAGACAAGAGTTACTAGTAACTAGTAACAGTCTGTAGGTCAGTTTTGAACCTGAAAGCAAGAACATTTTAACTGTGCATGCCTTGTGAACTAGTTAGCTGGTGGTAGAGGGTTCTCAGTTGGTGGTTTTGGATCATCATCAAACTTCATATCCCTGCAGAACAGCACAGCTTCTTTACCCAGACCCAGTTTGTACTGCCAAACATAGACCTTCTCATTGGCCTTCACGGTCAGGCTGATGGTTTCCATAGTTTCCGTTACCTCATCCCAATTCTCTCTGTCCGTGTTAACACTCTTCCCCCCGTATGAAGCAGTGAGAGAGAACTGGCTCTTTACGATACTGGCACTCAGACCTCCCGTCTCTGCAGACACTGTGGCTGACACGTTCCAGGTATGTTCTATGGAGGACATCTTCTCCTTTGTGTAGCCAACCTTCTTGTTGATCTTGTTTGTCCAGGTGATCGGAGACTGCGAGTCATTGGTGATGGTTTTGATGCACTCCCAGACACCAAATGAGGTACCCTGAATAAGGGCCAAGCCTCCAGGGAGGAAGTTTGTGACAGTGGGATGTATGGAAAAGGACTCACCATTCTCATCCTTGTTGAAGTTGGTGCATCTGTAATACTGAGCCCCCCATTCATCATGAGGCTTCAGAAAGTAATAGTAGTTTTTGACACCAAAGTAGTAGAGCCCATTCCTGCAGTTGGGATGGAGTGTGTATTCCACACCACTCTCGTATGTGTTCATATTTCTAGTTTTACGATAAACCCCTCGACTCTGGTCGATGATGTACATGTGACCGAAGGCAGAGAGATAGTGATCACCGCCCCGGCAGCTGGGATGTAGAGAGTAGACTACAGCACCTTCATCTGTGTTCATGTTTTTCACACGGCGATAATTTGTGCCCTTAATGATATAGAATAGGTCGTCTTCATATGCCAGGTAATGGTCTCCATTTCTACAAGAGGGATGCAGACTGTAGACCACTAAACCTTCACCCTTGTTGAAGTTTGAAGCTCGCATGTAGCAGCCAAGGTCAGATCGGACAATGTAGTAATATTGATCAACACCACAAAAATCCACTCCTGGGGCATCCTTCTTGGGAACGATCCCAACCATGGTCAAACACTGAAAGAATAAAAATACAAATTAAGGTGGTAGGTTACAAAATCGATTTGGTTAATTCAGTGATTTTGGATCAAGTGTCATAAAAAGCTTTGCCTTCACTTATGTTAGAATAAGAATGATTGGAGAGGGCAGGGGGCAAGAGTGGTAGACCAGAAGAGTCAGTTTTCTATAAGTTCATAGATGGGAGAAAGTATAATTGACATTGTAGTGTCAGATATTAGTTCAATGTAGACAAAGTGGAAATATTTGGGAGCCATTTTGTCAGCATTTGAATGTCACTAAAACCTTGATAGTTGGTGCTTTACTACAAAATGTCCGTTTTCACATTTCAATGCAACAGTATAAACATTGAAGGATTAACACTATAGGAAAGTATAAGATTTTCTAAACATGCATACTCTTACAGTAGATAGTTGTATAGTTACAATTTAGTGCCATTTTAATGGCTGTTCGTATGAGAAGCCACAGGTAGACTTAATCCTTGCAGACCACTACACCAAAACCTGCCTCCTTAACCACACCCCCTCCCTCCACAAAGATACATCCTTATCAAATATATGTACACAGCCCAGCCACCAACATGGAGTGATCTGAACCGTAAAGCAACCTGCATTTTAAGGAGAGGACACATAGTAAGGATATCACTACATGTTTGTGAATTAAGAGCTGCTCGCTCAGTGTTGGCTGTGTACATACATCTGATAAGGAAGGTTTTCCTGGCATGAGGGAAAGTGGTTAGAGAGGCAGCATTTTTGCAGGACATTTAAAAGGAAACTCTAGTGCCAGGAAACCAATCAGTTTTCCTGGCACTGCAGGTTCCCTCTCAATCCCCGGTTGCTGAAGGGGTGAAAATCCCTTCAGTCACTTACCAGAGGCAGCGACATGTCCCACGTCACTGCTTCTGCCTCCACCGCTCCTCCCAGTGATTGCGTCAGCAAGTCGCGCATTAGAGCTCTGCATAGGAAAGCATTGAAAATGCTTTCCTATGGTGAAATGAGCGATACTGGAGGTCCTGACAGCACGAGGTCCTCCAGCGACGCTCTAGCACAGGTTCTGTGCTATGATGCAGGAAGTGCCCTCTAGTGGCTGTCTAGTAAACAGCCAGTAGAGGTGGAGTTAACCGTGCAAGGTTATTATTGCAGTTTATAAAAAACTGCAATAATTACACTTGCAGGGTTAAGGGTAGTGGGAGATGGCACCCAGACCACTCTAATGGGCAGAAGTGGTCTGGGTGCCTGGAGTGTCCCTTTAAACCATTTGTTTGTATTTGACAAAATGCTGAACCCCATGCATAGCACAGCATCCCTCCCAGTGTAGTCAGTCACAGCCATATACAATACAGCATCTTTATATAATCTACATTCAGGCTTTGGAGAGACCAGCTGCAGCAGATTCTAAATAAACCATTCCAAGTTAAGGAGTTTGGGAAATTGGAAGGGAGTGGAGTTTGCCAAGAATTGGGAGTTTAGTAAATAAACCCATTTCCTCTAGTGATTGAAATAA
The DNA here is from genome assembly GCF_036172605.1 of Pelobates fuscus. Classification (NCBI taxonomy): domain Eukaryota; kingdom Metazoa; phylum Chordata; class Amphibia; order Anura; family Pelobatidae; genus Pelobates; species Pelobates fuscus. The sequence goes on along the minus strand of NC_086324.1, from coordinate 19,207,188 downwards.
GCTCTATAGAAATATATAGACACACCTGGTGTTTAATTAGGGCAAATTAATGCTTAGACTGGGTGTAGGAGTGTCAGCACTGGGAGGAAATTCTTCAATATAATCTCAGGGTCTATTCACTGAAGTGGGAATTAGGAATTCAGGTTAAGGAGAGTTTCAGGTTCCAGAAGGGAGATCTGTAAAAATATATAGTGTGAGGGTTGGCACATGAAGAGTGCTGCCCTGCAGTATGTACAAAATAAACCACAGGGTGTTACCTTGCATGGTTAAAGGGCCACTACACACCATTCCATTGAGATGCTGTGATCTGGGTTACAGTAATCTCCCTTTAATATTTAAAATACATTCAGGTATTTATTCCACAGACATCAAGTTAAACCCAAATGGTGACATTTTATTGTCAAGCTGTCACCATAGCTCAGTTAGCAGTTTTCCCAAGTCTGTCTTTTTTGCCTCATTTATAGTTAATAATAAAGTGAACTCTCCAAGGAAACCCACAACTTGGAAATAACCACACTGTGTATAAATCACATTATTAGCAAATAAACCTAGAATAACTCACATAGTAAGGCACCTTCTCAGAAACTGTAATACCAGCAAACCCTCTCCTAATATCATCCCTCCCAGAATGATCCTTTTATAGCTGGAGGTGAGGGGTTTGGACACCTTGTTAATCAATCCCTAATCATTTACTAATTGACCCCCTCAGCCTGCCCAGGTTGGGAGAAGAGACACAGGTGGGAAGACAATGTATGGTAATGTGATGGTCAATACATGAAAAGTGCTGGTATATTTATAGATGTACTCACTATAATTCCCCATTGATTAGTGACTTGATTTACTACCTGCAGTCCTTACAGGGGCGTTGCTGAAAAATAGTGCATTGACTAATACAAAATATGCTAAACAATAAAAATAACAACTACTCGCTCTAATCACAAAAAAATCATGCTTTTTTAGTTTTATTAATTTATATATATATATATTAAGTACATAAAGGACACTCCGTAGACCTGTAGAACTTTATCTTGCTGAAAAGCTTTATTTGTGAAGAATGTGTCCCATTTTTTAAAGATTTAAAGAAATTGGCACTTGTATAAATTGACCTTGTTACACCCCACTGGCTGTCAATCAGACAATGACCCTGTTACTTCCTGATTTGTTTTGCTCAGTGGAACTAAACTGAAGAGATAGCAATTGCCCAGAGCACCTGCTTTGCAGACTTCTCATTGATCTGCATTGGGAGTCTGTGATTGGACAGCCACATAAAGTCTGGGCGAGATATGAAAGGGAGGGCTTCAGTCAAGAGACCCGTAGCTTTTACAAGCTGTATTGAGATATACATCCAATTAAAAAAATGCATAATTAAATGCATACACTGGGGGTATATCTACATGCATGTTCTGGGGGTATATATACTAAACAGTGATTTTTATTTCTGTTATTTAGGCAATGGAGTGTCACTTTCAGGGAAACAAAAACAAATGAAAAATGTTCTTCAATGGCTTGTTTTTATTGTGTTTTATGATCCTTTTATATGGGTCAACAACAAAAAAATTGTACTTGGGAAAGATAGGGGTGAGAGGCTTTCAACCTAATTCACTAAGCCAAAATGTGAGTGACATGACCATTTGTGACATCACATCACAGGTATGACAGCTTGGTGACATCACAATAGAATAGTTTCCCCCTGGAACAGTAAGGAAGGGGGAGCATGACTGCTGCCCAAGATTGGAGGCTGGGTTAAAATGGATACATTTGTGGTTCTTAAGGAAAGGGAGAGGGAGGGGACTCACCAGTCAGCAGGATAAGTGAGGGCTCCTGACTGTTTTTCTCACCTGACTGGCCCTGCAATTCGAAGAAGAAAACATTTAGGATAAAAAAAAATTTTAAAAAAAATTGATTATCACCTAAACGGTGAATTTATACAGACATTAACAGTTAGATTGCGGCTGTCATGGCTGACACTGGAGCTGCATTGCAGAGACTCCTGCAATCTTACCTGGAGACCCACGGACAAGGGGCCATGGAGGAGCTGGTGTCGGGCGTGAGGAGTGTCCCCCAGGATGAGATGGCCGGTCAATCTGCATCCCGAGACGGACGGAGGGCCAGGAGATCGAGGCCTCCGTCGCGTCTTTCTCCAAGTCCTGTTCGGTGCCAGAGGAGGGAGAGAAGTGGCGGCTCGGCCGCGCAAAGGATTCGGTGTCCGGTACCCGGGAGAAGGAGGATCCGTGCGAGTGATGGCGTCGGTGTGCAGGCCCAAGATGGCGGCGGAATCCAGGGTGAAGAAAGGGCGGGAAGATCGCGCTCCCCGCGCGCTTCTCTTCCGGCCCGCCCAGAAGTCGCGTCAGCACGTTTGGTGCGTGACGTGGACGCGGCCGGAAGCAACGTCAGCACGCAAGGCGCGTACGTGACGGCACCGCGCAGGAGAGCGCGGCCGTCACAGGCCTTGCGTTCCAGCGTGGTTCCGGCAGGAAGTGAGCCGGGAACCACGCGAACAGCGCCCAGGAGGGCAGCCGGAGGGAGGAGAGGCGACAGTGCAAGCATCAGCACCCTGGAGAGCAGATTGCGGTCGGGCCAGGAGGCCGGACGTGGATCACCCCAGTCATCAGGATCCAGTTCCTGTTCGGAGGAAGGTGATGCCCAGCATCCTCAGCTGGCCAGCGGTGAGTGTTGCGCCAGCGCTTGGAATGCGCTAGCTGGGGATAGTGTGGGTAGTGAGTTCAGGGGTCAGGAAGTACTGGGGTTACTTAGAGCTGTTTTAGATAGGCTTCCAGGGGTGGGCTCCTTGGTGTCCCCAGTTTCTGTTCCTCTTCCCACCCAGGCCCATGACCAGGATAGGGGTCAGTTGCATCCCCGGGTAGGTAGGGCACAGGGGTGCTTGCCAGGTTGTGAGCTGTCCCCACTAGGGATGAATGTGTCTCTGGAGGTTAAGGAAAAAATTGTTAAAGGTGAGTACGTGGATTTACTGTCCCTGGTCCCCCCGGACCGGGAGTCAGTGGATCGACCGCGGCGGGGGGATACGGCGGACGGCGATAGAGGTAAGCATCTGCCGCGTACGTTTGGGAACTGGCTTCAAGGGTTCTCCATTTTCGCGAGTGTGCTGACGCGGGCCCCTCCCTGAGAAGGCACCAGCGTTATTTGGGTATTTAGACCTAATATGGGGGGCGTACAAAGTTTATGGGGGTCAATGTTGGTTTCGTTATGACCAACAATTTTGCCAGAAGATGGCGGTGTGTTCAGGTATGGACTTTGGGGTCCAGGACGGGAGCCTGTGGCTCTTGCTGATGACCCCCAGTCGTCCGTCCCCCTTTTCGGGAGCAGCCGGCGCGCCGTCCAGTGCGCCGGCTGGGCAGCGCAGGGGAGTCTGCTGGCTCTACAATGAGAGTCAGTGCAAGTGGTTTGGATCCTGCCGCTTCAAGCACGAGTGCTCTCATTGTGGAGGGGCCCACCCAGCGCTGCGATGCTTCAAGAAGGGCAAGCACGGGGGGAGATCTCCCTAGAGCTGAGGATGCCAGTGAGCGTGCTAAGGATGCGCCCTTGGCTCGACCGGTACCCTAGGCGTAAGGATGCAGGGGTTCTGCTGGAGGGGTTTTCGACAGGGTTTTGGATTCCGTTTGTTTATTCGGATTCCCCTTCGCTGGCGGACAACCTGCGTTCGGTTGTGGGAAAAGAGGCTATTCTGGGGGATAAGTTGGGGAAGGAAATTTGTTTGGGTAGGATGGCCGGTCCGTTTGACACGCCTCCATTTCCCAATTTGCGGGTGTCCCCGCTGGGGTTGGTTCCTAAGAAGGAGCCGGGATCCTTTCGTCTCATTCACCACCTGTCCTACCCATTGGGTGGGTCGGTGAATGATGACATTGGCAAGGAAGAGTCACACGTTCGATACGCCTCGTTTGATCGAGCTTTAGAGTTGGTACGGGAGGCAGGGCAGGGAGCGCTGTTGGCTAAGTCAGACATCGAGTCTGCTTTTCGACTGCTCCCGGTCCACCCGGACTGTTTTCATCTGTTGGGTTGTCGGTTCCAGGGTTCATTTTACTATGATATGTGTTTGCCAATGGGCTGCGCTATCTCTTGTTCCTACTTTGAAATGTTTGCGTCTTTTTTGGAATGGGTGGTCGCGCAGGTTGCAGGGATAGAGTCGATAACGCATTACCTAGACGATTTTCTTTTGCTCTCTGCTTCTTTGCGGCCCTTCGGATAGGCGAGCTGGTGGCTCCAAGTACACGAGCGCCAGGTGCCATGCAAATCACTGATCTCAGGGTATCGACGGGCGACGTGACGTTGCTCGTTCGAAAGTCTAAGACCGATCAGGCAGGAGAGGGCGCATCGGTGCGAATTCAGGCTACTGGTGAGCGGTTTTGTCCGGTTCGGTTGCTGAGGGAATTCTTGGAGGTTCGTGGATCGGAGGCGGGGTCCCTGTTGCGACACCGGGATGGGTCATCACTCAGCCGGTTTCAATTCGCCAGGGTCCTCCGGGCAGGTGTGGTTAGTATTGGGCTGTCTCCAGGTTTGTACACCACGCACTCATTTCGAATCGGGGCTGCCACGCAGGCTAGTCAGCTGGGCTTCCCCGCAGAGGCGGTCAAGCGTTTGGGGCGCTGGCAGTCGGGTCGGTACCGGCTTTATGTGCACCCCCATTTGCTGTAAACAAGTGGCAACAGTTATGGTTGTATGTTATTTTCGTTGTAGGTCCTTCTCCTCGATTTGTCTTGATCGTGGGACATTCCTTTGTTTATTGGGCTGCTAGGCGAGTGGAGAATAGACCCTATGGCCGTAACCTCGGTTTATCATACGAGGTAGCACGGGTACGTTGGAGGGGGATTCGGGGTTTGTCCTGGGACGGGTTATACGCTGAATTGGTGCAGCTCCGGAGCTGCGTATCAGGGCCGGTTACCTTGGTGGTTCACGCGGGCGGGAACGATGTAGGACGGCAACGGTCGGTGGATCTGGTTCGGGCAATGCGGCATGACGTGGCCCGCTGTTTTGCGTTGTTTCGGGACCTGACCCTCGTCTGGTCCGAAATCGTTCCGCGCCCGGTCTGGCGAACCGGTGGGCATGGTAAGGCGTTAGAGCGCTATAGGCGCAAGGTTAATATGTCCATGGCCCGGTTTGTGCGCCAACTGGGGGGTATAGTAGTCCGGCATTTCGAGTTAGAAGGGGCTAATGATGATGTAATGAGACGGGATGGTGTTCATTTGTCCCCCATTGGGTTAGATATCTTCAATCTGGGTCTGCAAACTGGAATTGAGGCAGCGCTGTCGGCGGGGGGGGCGCGATGCCCGCGCAGCGTAGTGCGCGAGGTGGGCATCACGGTGGCGGGTTTCCCTGGACAGCGCAGAAGAAAAAAGGAACTTTGGGGAGACGACAGCCTGCACGGAGCTGATGGCGAGGAGCCGGCTGTCGAGGCTCATGTTACAGAATTTGGGAGAACTGCCTGTTGGGAAACACCCAACAGCTGGCAGAGTTGGACTAAGTTGAAATTGTTATATTAAATAAAGCTGTGGCCGTTGCCCTTACCCACAAGAATGAGGTGTCACGTGTATTATTGGGGGGCAACGGGTTTTGGTCGGGGACTGGTTGGGTCAGCAGTCAAGTTATCTCCAGTGTTATCTTTGACTCTTCATTCACTGCTGGAGATTCACCAGTCAGCTTGGTTTATATTCAGTCTTCATCTCTGAGTAAACTATGAACAATTAGTGCATCCAACAAGTTTCGAGAGTGGGAATACTGCAGCTCTGCTAATGTGAGATGTAAAAAATACAAATGTCCATCTACTGCAAGAGATCCATTTGGAGGTAAGAAAGAAAAGGACAAGACATGAAGATTATTAAAGGGAATCTCCAGTGCCAGGAAAATTATCCGTTTTCCTGACACTGGAGGGTCCCTCTCCCTCCCACCCCCCAATCCCTGGGTTACTGAAGGGGTGAAAACCCCTTCAGTCACTTACCTGAGGCAGCGGCGATGTCCCTCGCCACTGTCTCCTCCTCCTCGCCGCTCCTCCTCTTCATTGCGTCGGCCAGTGGGCAAGACTGATCCCGCCCTCCGGCCGAGGAGACCTAATGCGCATGCGCGGCAATGCCGCGCATGCGCATTACGTCTCCCCATAGGAAAGCATTGAAAATAATTTCAATGCTTTCCTATGGGGAAATGAGCGACGCTAGAGGTCCTCACACAGCGTGAGGACGTCCAGCGACGCTCTAGCACAGAAAACCTGTGCTATGAAGCAGGAAGTGCCCTCTAGTGGCTGTCTAGTAGACAGCCACTAGAGGTGGAGTTAACCCTCCAAGGTAATTATTGCAGTTTATAAAAAACTGCAATAATTACACTTGCAGGGTTAAGAGTAGTGAGAGTTGGCACCCAGACCACTCCAATGGGCAGAAGTGGTCTGGGTGCCTGGAGTGTCCCTTTAAGAATATTTGTGTAATTTATCTTTCATATTAAAGTGTAAGCTCTGTTAGCAGGGATATCCTTTCTTTGTGTTGTAACATTCATATTACAGTGTAAGCTCTGTGAGCAGGGACTTCATTATTTAAATTGTACCCAGTGGTGGAACTAACGTAGTGTAATACTTGGGAATAAAAGTTCATTTGAAACTCAACTGCAGATGCAGAAAAAAGTTCAATACTGTCACTTTAAGAATATTCGAAGTAGTTGATTCATTGCTTTTAGATATTTAGATTTTAACAATCTTCTAAAGCAATACAAATTGTAAATAATATTCCATAAAGTAAATGTAGATCCAGATTAGGATAATTTAACACAGTCCATTAGACTTCAGAAGGAATTTTAAAGGATTACTATAGGGTCAGGAACACAAACATGTATTCCTGACCCTGTAGTGTTAAACCCACCATTTAGCCCCCTGGGCCCCCATTCCTCCATAAATATAGTAAAAATCTTACTGTATTCAAGCTTGAAGCTGTAACTCTGCATGCTGTTAGACTCAGAAAAAAGGGTAGTGTGCTGACATCATCAGAAGTGGTAGCCTGATCCAATCACAGTGCTTCCCCATAGGATTGGCTGAGACTGACAAAGAGGCAGATCAGGGGCAGAGCCAGCATGATTCAAACACAGCCCTGGCCAATCAGCATCTCATCATAGAGATTAATTGAATCAATAAATCTCCAGGGCCGGACTGGCCCACCGGGATAACGGGAAATTTCCTGGTGGGCCGTGGCACTTGGGGCCGCACAGAGCAGCAGCCCTTCCTCTCCCCACCCAGTACACACTCTCACATTAGGGGTACTGGGGAGCACAGGTCTCTTCTTACCTCTAGAAGAGTCTTTCCTTATCAACTCGCGAGCAGCAGGTGCAGTAAATAGAACTTTCAATGCTGCTCGCGAGTGAGACAATGAACAAACAGCCGGCAGGAGCCTGGAGTGAGTGCAGGGAGGGTGGCAGGAGCCTGGAGTGAGTGCAGGGAGGGTGGCAGGAGCCTGGGGTAAGTGCAGGGAGGGTGGCAGGAGCCTGGAGTGAGTGCAGGGAGGATGGCAGGAGCCTGGAGTGAGTGCAGGGAGGGTGGCAGGAGCCTGGAATGAGTGCAGGGAGGGTGGCAGGAGTCTGGAGTGAGTGCAGGGAGGGTGGCAGGAGCCTGGAATGAGTGCAGGGAGGGTGGCAGGAGTCTGGAGTGAGTGCAGGGAGGGTGGCAGTCTCTGTCCCTGCCTGACAGCCTTCACACACAGGAATCATGTGACCTGGCAATCAGGCAGAGCAGGGTAGCCCACACGGTCTTCCGAAGTCTTGCTTCCTGTGTGTAAAGTGCTGCCAGGCAGGGAGCCCTGTGAGAGAGCTGGAGGGAAGCTGCTGGGAAGGAGCAAGATAGGCTCAGTGAGCAGAGGCACCCAGGCATTTCATGTTAATTGTACCGATTCTTAGAGTGTTTATATTTGAGGGTGTAGTTGTGAGTGTGTTTGGTGTGTATTTTTGAAGTGTGTGTGTCAGTATGGATCAATGTGTGTGTGTTTGTGTGTCAGTATGGATCAATGTGTCAGTATGGATCAATGTGTGTGTGTGTGTGTGTGTGTGTGTGTCAGTATGGATCAATGTGTCAGTTTGGATCTGTGTGTGTGTGTGTCAGTATGGATCAATGTGTGTGTGTGTGTGTCAGTATGGATCAATGTGTATGCATGGATCAATGTGTGTGTGTGTGTGTCAGTATGGATCAATGTGTCAGTATGGATCAATGTGTCAGTATGGATCAATGTGTGTGTGTGTGTGTGTCAGTATGGATCAATGTGTGTGTGTCCCCGTATGGATCAATGTGTGTGTGTGGGTGTCCCCGTATGGATCAATGTGTGTGTGTGTGTCAGTATGGATCAATGTGTGTGTGTGTGTGTGTGTCCCCGTATGGATCAATGTGTGTGTGTGTGTATCAATGTGTCAGTATGGATCAATGTATGTGTGTGTCCCCGTATGGATCAATGTGTGTGTGTGTGTATCAATGTGTCAGTATGGATCAATGTATGTGTGTGTCCGTCCGTATGGATCAATGTGTGTGTGTGTGTCTCAGTATTGATCAATGTGTCAGTATCGAAAAATGTGTGTGTGTGTGTGTGTGTGTGTGTCAGTATGGATACATGTGTGTGTGTCAGTATGGATCAATGTGTCAGTGTGGATCAATGTGTCAGTGTGGATCAATGTGTCAGTTTGGATCAATGTGTCAGTGTGGATCAATTTGTCAGTATGGATCAATGTGTGTGTGTGTCAGTATGGATCAATGTGTCAGTGTGGATCAATGTGTGTGTATGTCAGGGAGTGTGTATGCATTAGTGATTGTGTGCCAGTGTTTGTATGGGATGCAGCAGGGCCGTCTATAATATGAATAGGACCCTGGGCAAAGAATTTTGTTGGGCCCCCTCGGCCCTGCGACCCTCTCAATCCACCAACCCCCCAATTACGCCCAACCCCCAATCACTGACATATTGACACATACACACACAGACAGACATATTAAAACATTCACAGATACATACTGACACACACATACACTGACACACAAATATATACTGGCCGACATATTGACACACATTCAGACATACTGACACACACACAGACGCACATACATACACACACAGACACAAACACTGACAGATATACTGACACACATACAGACACATACACTGACAGACGTATTGACACACACACACACAGACATGCTGACACACACAGGCATACTGACATACACACAGACACACTGACATACACACAGACACACTGACACACACACAGACATACTGACACACAGACACATACACTGACAGATGTACTGACACACACACAGACACATACACTGACAGAAATACTGACACACATACACTGACAGAAGTATTGACACACACACAGACATGCTGACACACACAGGCATACTGATATACACACAGACACACTGAAACACAGACAGACGTACTGACACACACACACACAGACAGACATACTGACACACACATAAATAGTGACACACACACTGACAGAAGTATTGACACACAAAGAAATACTGACACACACAGACATGCTGACACACACACACTGACAGAAGTATTGACACACACACAGACACACTGAAACACAGACAGACATACTGACACACACATACTGACACACACAGACAGAAATACTGACACACACACACAGAGACAGAAATACTGACACAGACATACACACACAAACATACTAACATACATTTAGCCACCGTCCAACCACCCTTACCTTTTCTGGAGGGTGGTTTCCCTGGAGTCCAGTGGCAGGCTGAGGTAGTTGGGAGTTCCACTCTGAAACTCCCCTCCTCCCTGCCTTTCTCCTCCTGTGCGGCTCTGATCTCCGGTGGGAGGAAGTGACGCGCGGCACTCACTTCCTCCCATCCGGCTGCCGAACAGGAAGGGGCCCGGTCGCGCTGTTTAAGCGTAACAGCGCCCGACTGGGCCCCTGCTGGCACATGCCCACCGGGTGGCCCTTTGTGCATGGGCCACCCGGGGGCCCTCTTTAGCATGCGGGATGGTGCGGCTCTGTGCAGCCGCACCACCGGGTCCAAGGGTGGCTGCGCAAATCGCGGGGCCCACTGAGCAGCTGCTCTGGGGCCCCCCAGGAGCAACTGGGCCCGGGGCAGCTGCCCCGTTTGCCCCGCGCTAAAGACGGCCCTGGGCTGCAGCATTAGTTGGTGTGCCAGTGTCTGTTGATGAGTATATGTCAGTATGTATGGGCATCAGTGACTACACGCCAGTGTGTATTTATTAATTAAAAATCCATGTGTCTGTCCATGTTTTTTTCAAATAAATTAAATTAAAAAAAAATTATATATAGTTTTATAGTTTTGCTTTATCTATGTGATTTGGTGATTTGTGGGAGTATTATGCATCTATATATTTGCACAAATGTATATTAATATATGTGTATTATATCAAAATATATATATGTTCAGCCCCCACGGTGATCAGCTGCCTGAGAGCAGAGGCAGGCATTGGGATCACTGAAGACTGAGGCAGGCAGGCAGGCTGCTGAAGGAGGGAAGGGGCAGCCGGTTCATGGAGAGCTGTGGGAGGAAGGCAGGCGGCTGACAGAGGGAATTGGGCGGCCAGCTAATTTATTGCAGAGGGAGGGAGAGGGATGGCTGGCCCAGAGAGAGCTGTTGTAGAAAAGGTGGGCAGCTGACGGAGGGGAGCAGCCGGGTAATGGAGAGCAGAGGGAGGCGGGCGGCTGACTTAGTGCCACGGCGAAGGAGCTGTAATCTCCCTGCTCTGCTCCCTTGCGCAGCTTGCAGTGATTCACGGAGCTGGGTTATGATGTCACTCTGGCCCCCGGCTCACTACATAGTGCGTGAGAGGGAGCAGAGTAGGCAGATGACAGCAGTGCTACTGGACCCCAGGGAAAGCATATTCTCTCCAGCTTTCTAAAGGTAGGGAGGCTGGGTGGATTTAAATTTAAATAAAAAAGTAATTACTTGTGAGTGAGTGTGTGTGTCTGTCTGAGTGTGTGTGTTTGTGAGTATGTCTGTGAGTGTGTGTCTGTCGGAGTGTCGGTCTGAGTGTCTTTCTCTGTGTCTGTCTGTGAGTGAGTCTGAGTCGGTCAGTAAGTGTGTGTGTTCCCTCCAATCACATGGGAAAGGGTTTTGTTTTGTTTTTTACTCACCTTTTTCCACGCTGTGGGTGGCCCCACCTCCATGGCTGAAATCCTCAATCTTGACAATCTCAGCCAATCCAATGCTTCCTCATAGCAAAGCATTGTGAGACTATTGCGCATGCACGACATAATGCCACTGCGCCAATTTAACTTCTCATAGGGATGCATTGAATCAATGCATCTGTATAGGGAACATTAACGTAGGTGTTGCACAGTGTGAAGCACTGACCCAGGAAGCACCTATAGAGGCCGTCTGAGTGACTGTCGCCAGAGGTGTCACCAGGCAGCAATGTAAACACTGAAAAGTCAGTGTTTACATTTAAAAGCGTTCAGGGTCAGGATATAGACTTCAGAGCAACTACATTTAGCTGTAGTGGTTCTAGTGATTATAGTGTCCCTTTAAGAATTGTATTTTTGTTGATTTCTCTGGCTCCTAACTTTTCTAGCTGGCTTCTAGATTCCAAACTAATTTGTAAAACTGTGTGCGTGTATATATATATATATAAACACACACACACACGTAATCTTATAAATTATTATGGTTATAATATATATATATATATATATATATATATATATATATATATATATATATATATATATATAAAAATATGAGGGAAGGCTGCTCTCCGGACTTTAAAACATCAAACTTTTATTTAGAAATAGTTAAAAACGACCAACGTTTCGGTCCCCGCTCGGGACCTTCCTCAGGGTCAAATAGAACAGCAGAACTGTTCTATTTGACCCTGAGGAAGGTCCCGAGCGGGGACCGAAACGTTGGTCGTTTTTAACTATTTCTAAATAAAAGTTTGATGTTTTAAAGTCCGGAGAGCAGCCTTCCCTCATATTTTTCTACATTATTTGGAGCTCTGGTGGTGCGCCCGGCATTGGACTGTCTTTAAGCATGAGTGCAGGGGATATCTCTATTTTCTATATATATATATACACACACATACAAACATCATAATACACATTTGGAGATTACACACGTATATAAATGTAACAAGGGTTTTACATTTTTCAAAGGGTTATTGACTAAATTTCTAATTTTAGAAAGTGAAAATCTAAATTGCAGAGTTTAGACCAAAACAGCGGATTTGAAAAATCCAAACTTTGCCATAGTGACAGCTTGACTATTGTAGCCTAATTTTTGGAATTTATTCACAAAAATTATTAGTTTAGTCGATAACCCTGCCCTTCTCTCAGTCTTTCATTCCCTGATATCAAACTATATCCAACGCAGAAAGACACCTCCCTGGACTGACAAGGAAGGGGGGACATGACTGCGGCTAGGATAAGGAGTCTTAAAGGAAGAGGAGAGGGGAGGGGGATATATGGATACATAGTTGCTAAGATGGAAGACAGTTATAAGGACAGTGAGGGGAGGGGACTTACCAGTCAGCTCTTGGAAGTGCAGGGATCCTGACTTTCAGATTTTCATCTGTCTTTCTTTGCTGACCCCTTTAAAAAAAAAAAAAAAAAAAAAATATATAGATATTATTCTTCTGAATTTTATACTTACCTGTTCCTGAATTTCGAGAGTGATGGACGTTTCCCAGGAATCGTTGGTGGCCCTGTTGCAGGCTTACCGGGCTGCACATGGTGCAGGCTCGTTAGCAGAGGTGTTGGCCGGCATGGATGGCGTCCCCGGTGAAGAGGCACGACCAGTGGAAGGTGGGCGGCGGGTCGCCGTCGCGACTGTCTCCCAGCCCGGTGAGAGGAGGTCGTGAAGGCCGAAGAAGCCGGCGAGCTGGAGTGGCTGGGAACGTGGAGCCGAGCCTGGTGTCGTCCCCCCGAGCGATCCGGTCCCAGGTGAGGGCTGCGGCTGCGTCCGGCAGCCATTTCCAAGATGGCGATTCGGCGGGAAGATCCAGGAGCCCTCCACCTTCTCTTCCGGCGCGGCCGGAAGTGACGTCACGACGCCGGTCGCGCACGGCCGGCGCGCCGGATATGACGACAGCAGCCAGCGACGGGCAAAACCCGGAAGTGGGTGCCCGCGCCGGAAATAGGATGCCGGGCGCCCGGAGACCACAAGCGCCGGCGGAAGAAGGCAGCAATAGGGGTGCTGTGAGCCGGACAGCAGCCCCAAGGAGATGGGAGTCCCCAGGACCGGCCGGTTCATGGGGTGCCGCGGAGCAGGCGGCAGCCCCAAGGTTGCAGTACTGCCAGGATGCCGGCGGTCGGGAGGCCGTGTCGGCTGCAGCCCCTCTGGGAGCTGGGAGGCTCCAGGGGGATTCCGGTGAGGAGGAGGAGTCTGAGGAGGAGCGAGAAGGCGATGGAGGACGGCCCCTGCGCCTCCCCTCATTTGGTGAGTCAGCATGCGCAGGCGCCTGGGGTGCTGCAGGGGGTTCAGGTCAGGATAGCGAGGTGTTGCGCCTGCTGAGGATGTTAGTGGAGGGGCAAGCCAGGGGTACTGGTCTAGGGGCTCAGGGTCCAGGTAGTGCGGATAGTTTGAGGGGTCATGGGGTTGGGGTTGGTTCCTTTCTCCCAGGGTGTGAACTGGCTCCCCTAGGTTTACATGTGCCAGCGGAGGTGCAAGAGAAGATTATTCGTGGTGAGTATGTGGATCTCCTTTCTCTCGTTCCGCCAGACAAGGAGTCCGTGGACAGACCGCGACGTGGCGAACAATTGGAGGGAGAAAAGGGTAAGGCTATCCCGCGTACGTTCGGTAATTGGCTGCAAGGATTTAATATCTTTGCCAGCGTGCTAGTGCGCCGTTTCCCTGAGAGGGCCCCGTCTTTATTTGGTTATTTGGACTTAATTTGGGGCGCCTACAAGGTTTATGGAGGGCAATGCTGGTTCAAATACGACCAGCAATTCCGCCAGAAGATGGCGGTGTGCCCGGGTATGGGTTTTGGGGTGCAGGACGGCAGCCTGTGGCTGCTACTTATGACCCCGTGTAGACCCTCTCCCTTTTCGGGGGCAGCCGGCGTCCCCACGGGTACGTCGGCAGGTCAGAGGAAGGGAGTCTGTTGGCTCTTCAACGAGAGCCACTGCAAGTGGTTTAGCTCCTGCAGATTCCGGCACGAGTGTGCCCACTGTGGGGGAGCCCACCCGGCTCTCCGTTGTTTCAAGAAGGGCAGACCATCTGCCTCCAAGGGCTCTGGTAGGGACGACGTTCCTCGCAGAGAGGACTCCAGTGAGCGTGGAAAAGATGCGTCCATGGCTCGTCCAGTATCCTAAGAGGGACGTTGCTAGCCTTTGTTCGACGGTTTCACAACGGGTTTCTGGATTCCCTTTGTGCTGTCGGACGAGGGCCAGTTCGCGGACAATCTTCGGTCCACGCGGGGAAAAGAGGGCTTGTTACAAGAAAAGTTGGAGGCGGAGATTCAACGGGGCCGCATGGCCGGCCCCTTTGATTCCCCCCCATTCCACAACCTGAGGGTATCTCCGCTGGGTATGGTACCCAAAAAGGATCCGGGAGCTTTTCGATTGATTCACCATCTCTCGTACCCTTCGGGGGCGTCGGTCAATGATGACATCGACAGGGATGCGTGCAGGGTACGTTATGCGTCCTTCGACTCGGCATTGCTCCTCCTGCGGCGGGCCGGTCGGGGGGCGTTATTAGCAAAATCGGACATTGAATCGGCCTTTCGTTTGTTGCCGGTTCATCCGGATTGCTTTCACTTGTTGGGGTGTTTCGCTAACGGTTGCTTCTATTATGATATGTGTATGCCCATGGGCTGCGCTATCTCTTGTTATCATTTCGAACTGTTTTCTTCTTTTTGGATTGGGTCACGTCCAGAGTTGCGGGTTTGTGTTCGTTGACACATTACCTGGATGATTTTTTGTTTGTTGGTCCGTCGGGTTCCCAGGATTGTACAGCGTTGCTTCAGGCATTCCGGCGGGTGGCGTCAGAGTTCGGAGTTCCTGTGTCCGAACAAAAAACGGTTGGCCCGGTGTTGGTCCTTTCATTCTTGGGTATCGAAATTGATACCGAGAGTATGGTTTTCCAGCTTCCGGAAGAGAAGTTGGAGGGGTTGCTTCGGCTGGTGGACTTGGTCAAAGGTTCCAAGAAGGTTCAGTTGCGACAGATGCAGGGCCTTTTGGGGCACTTGGTTTTTGCATGTCGGGTGTTACCGATGGGTCGGGCATTTTGTCGTAGATTGTCCTTGGCCACGGTGGGGGTGAGGGAACCTTTCCATTACATCTGGATCACGAGGCGCCTTCGGGCGGATCTGGCAGTGTGGAGCTCCTTCCTCCGACGTTACAACGGGCACTCTTGCTGGTTGAGGGAGGCCACCACCAATGCTGCATTGGATCTTTTTACCGATGCCTCGGGGTCCGTTGGCTTTGGAGCGTATTTTCGGGGTCAGTGGTGCGCGGGGGAGTGGCCGGAGGAATGGCAGTCTACCCCATTTCGAAGGAATTTGACCTTTTTGGAACTGTTTCCGATAGTGGTCGCGCTGGAACTGTGGCGTGAGGAGCTGAGAAATCACACGGTGGTCTTTCACACGGACAACATGAGTGTGGTTCATGTGATTGCCCGATCGTCCTCCTCGTCCCCACCAGTTTTGGCTCTTCTCCGTCACCTCGTGCTCCTTAGTCTTCAGTTTAATGTTTGGGTGCGGGCGCAACATGTCCCGGGTGTGCAAAATGTGGTGGCTGATGCATTGTCTCGCTTGCAGTGGGAGCGGTTTCGCGAGGCAGCGCCGGAGGCGCGGCGGACCGGTCTGCAGTGTCCGGACTCCTTATGGAAGCTCGATTTCGAGGCCTGATGGGCTTGGTATCGGACTCCTTGGCGGAGGCTTCCTGGAAGGCATACCGGGCAGTGTGGAAACAGTGGCTGTCGGCAGCACGGGACGGGGATGTATCCACGGAAACGGGACGTACGGAGGCGACTCTTGTGTTGCTGGATGACTTGGTCAGGAGAGGTAGGTCTTGCGCAGTAGCGGAGAAGGCGCTGGCTGCCCTGTCTTTCTTGTTTCGATTTATGGGCTGGCAGGATGTTACGAAGGAATTTGGGATCCAGAGGGTGGTGAAGGGGTGGCGACTGCGGCGTCGCCCGGATCGTCGTCGGCCGATTTCGGTGGAGATGTTGCGGCGGATTCTTTTAGTCTTGCCGCGGGTCTGTGGCTCGGATTATGTATCGAAGTTGTTTCGCGTAGCCTTCTCGGTCTGCTTTTTTGGAGCCTTTCGCATCGGCGAGTTGGTAGCCCCGAGCAAGGGGAAGGCCTCGCCTTTGGCATTGTCGGATGTGCGGTGGTCTACTTCCTCCGTTGACATTTTTGTGCGGCGCTCTAAGACGGACCAGGCGGCCCGGGGTGCCTGGGTTCGTTTAGGGGCCACGAGGGATGTAGTCTGTCCTGTCGGGGCTTTTCACGATTTTCTGGAGGTGCGCCCGGAGCGGGGAGGCCCTTTGTTGGCTCACGCGGATGGGTCTCCTCTAACACGCTATCAGTTTTCGGCAATGCTGAAGAGAGCATTGGCCGCGGGTGGTATGGAAAGTCAAGGGTTTTCGGCCCATTCCTTTCGGATTGGGGCGGCTACCCAGGCAAGTGTTTTGGGTTACTCGGCTGCGGGCATTCAGCGCATTGGAAGATGGGAGTCGGGGCGTTTTAAGTCTTATGTCCGACCTCATATGCTGTAACCCTCTTCTCGTTGTAGGTGGGCGGCCCCGGTACGTGTGGATACTAGGGCATTCCTATGTGTACTGGGCAGCTAGGCGAGCTGAAGACCGGGCCTACGGACGAAATTTGGGGTTCTCAGTGGACTTGGCCCGAGTCAGGTGGAAGGGCATTAGGGGCCTCCGATGGCAGCAAGTATATCCTGAGTTCGTGGAGCTCCGTAAGTTTGTGTCAGGGCCGGTGGTGGTGGTGGTCCATGCGGGCGGGAACGACTTGGGGGTATCCAGGACGGTGGACCTTCTCCACGCGATTCGGCACGACTTGGCGAGGTGCATGGCGCTGTTTCCGGACATGACCTTGGTTTGGTCGGAGGTGGTTTCCAGGCCGTGCTGGCGCGCGCTGCCGCACTCGCGCGGTTTGGAGAAGAGCCGGCGCAAGCTGAATATTGCAGTGGGGAAATTTGTCCGGCGGCTAGGTGGGGTGGTCGTCTGTCACGTGGAGCTGGAAGGAGAGAACCAGAACTTAATGAGGAGGGATGGGGTCCACTTAAATGAGATAGGGTTGGACATCCTGAACACGGGTTTGCAGAGTGGGATTGAGGCTGCGCTGTCTGCGGGGGGCGCGATGACGGCAGGAGGCGTGAGGGGAAGTCGTCATCGCGGTGGCGGGAGTCCTGGCCAGCGCAGGCAGAACTGATGGAGTTGCCGAGGAGGCTTGGGGAGTCGCAGCCTGTTGGGAGCTGATGGCGGAGGCAGGCTGCTCATGGACTCATGGTTTGTGGGGATAGACCTGTCTGTTGGGCAATCACCCCAACAGCTGACAGTATTTATGTTGCTGGCATGGAAAAATTAAATAAAGCTGTGGCCGATGCCCTTACCCAACTTTATACGGTCTCTGTGTGTCATTGGGAAAGGGGGGCAACGGGTGGGTGGTACAGTCATCTAAACAGCAGTCAAGACACCTCCCTGGACTGACAAGGAAGGGGGGACATGACTGCGGCTAGGATAAGGAGTCTTAAAGGAAGAGGAGAGGGGAGGGGGATATATGGATACATAGTTGCTAAGATGGAAGACAGTTATAAGGACAGTGAGGGGAGGGGACTTACCAGTCAGCTCTTGGAAGTGCAGGGATCCTGACTTTCCCGCCCTCCCTCCCTTAGGACATTTGGTTATTGAAGGAATGTGGGTTTTGTTTCTGGTGCTTGTTGTTGGTTGTCTTTTCTTGTTTTGTCACAGCACGCGGGAGTTCTGGCCAGCGCAGGCAGAACTGATGGAGTTGCCGAGGAGGCTTGGGGAGTCGCAGCCTGTTGGGAGCTGATGGCGGAGGCAGGCTGCTCATGGACTCATGGTTTGTGGGGATAGACCTGTCTGTTGGGCAATCACCCCAACAGCTGACAGTATTTATGTTGCTGGCATGGAAAAATTAAATAAAGCTGTGGCCGATGCCCTTACCCAACTTTATACGGTCTCTGTGTGTCATTGGGAAAGGGGGGCAACGGGTGGGTGGTACAGTCATCTAGACAGCAGTCATGCACTCATAGGATTGAGGACTAAACAAACTAAGATTAATTTAAATTAGACATGCAGTAGCTATCAGTCAATGACTATTCTAGTTGTGGATGAAACGCTGGGTAAATAATTTTCAGTCTTGTGTTTTTTCCACCTGTATATTTGTCACAGTTGGCACAATTAATGTTAGAGCTGGTGTAAAAAAATTCCAGGGATGCTTTTTATTCCAAGTCCGGCCCTGCCTATGTGTGTGTGTGTGTGTGTGTGTGTGTGACTGTCTGCCTGTGTTACACGCTTAAAAGATGTATTCAACAGATAATTGAATAAGCGACAGCTCGAACACCTCTTGAAGGGAAAACCCTGCGTGAGCGAGCAGATGGGGGAAAGCGAGGTGAAGAAATAACGAAAGTCACGCAGACGTGATTAGCATGTCTGAATATACCTCCTTTTGTTTCTCTGCCGCAGGCCTGCCGTTGGATTTTTTCCCGTACGGTAGATCATGATATGATCTAAGAGGGATTTGTTGGATACAAATATCCATTTTGCTATCGATCCTAGCTGTTCATAGGGGTTAATTTGATTATATTTATGTGCGTTATATAACAAGAAACAACTGCTTATAACTTGTACAAAACAATTTATGTCATTTAACACACCCATATACTCCTCTCCCCTTCCCCCGCCCAGCCTACTCTGAAGAAATATGTATAAATATCACTTGCGTATTAAAAAGGAGTTAAGTTGGATATGTAGCATGTCTCTGATTTTTATTTCCAGAGCTCTGTAAGAGTTGGCAAACATCCAATTAATCCAAGGGTCCCAGGCCAACATGCCCCACTACAGTCTTGATGTAGATTAATTTAGAAATAAACAAATATGTTTAAATGACTCTGTTCCTGTCCAAATCTGAGATGATTAAATTGCGTATACGCAGAAGTAAGTTCACACTGACACATGGAGTTCAGGTTAAAAGCACTTCGAGAAAATTTAATGGCATCTGGTAAAAAACAGGCTTGCAAGCCCTTAAAAGAGCAAAATTACATCATCATTGGATATCAAGATAGCAATAAATAAACATCATTAATTGGATTAAGTGTCAAGTGGTAGGTTAAATGCCCTCCCATCTGTATTAGTAATTGGCTCAGGGATTTGAGTGGCTAGTGGGGCATCCTCCCATCATGGGATGTCGTAATTTCTGACCAGGATTCAGTCGCCATTGCTCTTTAGCACGAGGCTCTCTCGATGGGAGGGGGAATCTGGCAGCTAGCCATTTTGAGTACTTGGCATCGTTTTTGGGTAGTTAGTGATGTCAGACTCGTGGTCAGATTCAGTGTTCTTTTTATGAATAGGACATTTCATTAGGCCGGCTTTCCCATGGCCTTGACTATACTTTGTTGGATGTTACAGGAGCTTCAATAATTCCGGTGTTAGTCATATCTTTCTAGAAAATACAGTCTCTATTCATTATACTAAATGCTGTTAGGAAATTCTGTCATATAATGTAGTTAAAATGGAGAAGCTGTCATGAAATGAAGTTTAAAATGGAGTTAGTACAATAATTCAATACAGGTTTAATAAAGGTTTTTAATAATTCTACATCAGTCTCAGTCCCCCAATTGCAGCCCATACTCTCCCTCCCCCCCAATTATACCAATCCACCTACCTAAGACCCTAACCCTCCCAATACAGCCCTCTTAATCTAACTCATACCCCCACACTACAGCCCCTGTCCCTCCATTAGAGCCCCTAACTCCTAAATTACAGCCTCTGTAACCCACTACCAGTGCCCCTCCCATGATTAGGCTCTGGATTCATCCCTGCCACTCAAGGTAAATGATACCAGAGAAACTGACGGAAGCCAAGCACAGAGAAGTGGACACAGGTTTCTTCAGGAAGGAAGAGATTCTTTATTTGATTCACCGACCGGGACTAATGTCACCAAAAAACAGCAAAGTCTGAGTCCTGATCATACAGTGTAGGTCCCTTATATAGGCATGTAGCTCCTCCCATAATCAGTCCAACCTACACATACTCTTATCTAATCAACTGAATAGAGACTAAATTCCTGTTTGACCACATGGCTTGCCCAGCACAATGGAGGAGGGGAAATACTCGTATATCCTGTATTCCTACACTTGCTCCTTACACTACTGATTGTATCGTTGCCACGTGCAACCAACCGACCGATCCATCAACATATGCAAGTGCACATACCGCGTGGCAATCTTGTCCTAGTAAATTTATTTTTACTGAGATTCCACCACAGTAAGCACTTGAGAAATCTAGTTACAGATGTACTGAGAGAATGAGGTCCTGATTTTTCAAAGAGTCCAATCAGGACACACGCTGTGCCGCTCTCACTATATCTGTAAAGTCCACCTACCAAGTAGCGTGTGAAGCTGCCTCCCTAAAGTTAGGTGACCACCTCCCTGAAATGTGTTTTGGCATGTCTGCTAGAGTAGCACTGCCACACCAGTTTTTAATGTGTTCCATAACTAGTTGCAGCAGTTTAGAAGCACTAGATTTGGAGAATTGAGGATATTGGAGGGAAAAACAAAGACACAAATCAGTGTAATGCAAAGAATTTTTTATTTTCCCTCTTTATTTATTAACAATCTAGAGGGAGCAATTTCCATATCACAGAGGTCATCTTGATCAGCCTAGACAGGTTTTCCACCCCAACATATTCTAATGTCAGACAAGCTACCCAGTCACACCATGATACAAATGGGGTTATGCAGAAACATTTTGTAGGTTACAAGACAAGAGTTACTAGTAACTAGTAACAGTCTGTAGGTCAGTTTTGAACCTGAAAGCAAGAACATTTTAACTGTGCATGCCTTGTGAACTAGTTAGCTGGTGGTAGAGGGTTCTCAGTTGGTGGTTTTGGATCATCATCAAACTTCATATCCCTGCAGAACAGCACAGCTTCTTTACCCAGACCCAGTTTGTACTGCCAAACATAGATCTTCTCATTGGCTTTCACGGTCAGGCTGATTGTTTCCATAGTTTCCGTTACCTCATCCCAGTTCTCTCTGTCCGTGTTAACACTCTTCCCGCCATATGAAGTAGTGAGAGAGAACTGGCTCTTTACAACAAGGGCACTCAGACCTCCTGTCTCTGCAGACACTGTGGCTGACACGTTCCAGGTATGTTCTATGGAGGACATCTTCTCCTTTGTGTAGCCAACCTTCTTGTTGATCTTGTTTGTCCAGGTGATTGGAGACTGCGAGTCATTGGTGATGGTTTTGATGCACTCCCAGACACCAAATGAGGGACCCTGAATAAGGGCCAAGCCTCCAGGGAGGAAGTTTGTGACAGTGGGATGTATGGAAAAGGACTCACCATTCTCATCCTTGTTGAAGTTGGTGCATCTGTAATACTGAGCCCCCCATTCATCATGAGGCTTCAGAAAGTAATAGTAGTTTTTGACACCAAAGTAGTAGAGCCCATTCCTGCAGTTGGGATGGAGTGTGTATTCCACACCACTCTCGTATGTGTTCATATTTCTAGTTTTACGATAAACCCCTCGACTCTGGTCGATGATGTACATGTGACCGAAGGCAGAGAGATAGTGATCACCGCCCCGGCAGCTGGGATGTAGAGAGTAGACTACAGCACCTTCATCTGTGTTCATGTTTTTCACACGGCGATAATTTGTGCCCTTAATGATATAGAATAGGTCGTCTTCATATGCCAGGTAATGGTCTCCATTTCTACAAGAGGGATGCAGACTGTAGACCACTAAACCTTCACCCTTGTTGAAGTTTGAAGCTCGCATGTAGCAGCCAAGGTCAGATCGGACAATGTAGTAATATTGATCAACACCACAAAAATCCACTCCTGGGGCATCCTTCTTGGGAACGATCCCAACCATGGTCAAACACTGAAAGAATAAAAATACAAATTAAGGTGGTAGGTTACAAAATCGATTTGGTTAATTCAGTGATTTTGGATCAAGTGTCATAAAAAGCTTTGCCTTCACTTATGTTAGAATAAGAAAGATTGGAGAGGGCAGGGGGCTAGAGTGGTAGACCAGAAGAGTCAGTTTTCTATAAGTTCATAGATGGGAGAAAGTATAATTGACATTGTAGTGTCAGATATTAGTTCAATGTAGACAAAGTGGAAATATTTGGGAGCCATTTTGTCAGCATTTGAATGTCACTAAAACCTTGATAGTTGGTGCTTTACTACAAAATGTCCGTTTTCACATTTCAATGCAACAGTATAAACATTGAAGGATTAACACTATAGGAAAGTATAAGATTTTCTAAACATGCATACTCTTACAGTAGATAGTTGTATAGTTACAATTTAGTGCCATTTTAATGGCTGTTCGTATGAGAAGCCACAGGTAGACTTAATCCTTGCAGACCACTACACCAAAACCTGCCTCCTTAACCACACCCCCTCCCTCCACAAAGATACTTCCTTATCAAATATATGTACACAGCCCAGCCACCAACATGGAGTGATCTGAACCGTAAAGCAACCTGCATTTTAAGGAGAGGACACATAGTAAGGATATCACTACATGTTTGTGAATTAAGAGCTGCTCGCTCAGTGTTGGCTGTGTACATACATCTGATAAGGAAGGTTTTCCTGGCATGAGGGAAAGTGGTTAGAGAGGCAGCATTTTTGCAGGACATTTAAAGGGAAACTCTAGTGCCAGGAAACCAATCAGTTTCAATCAATCCCTGGTTGCTGAAGGGGTGAAAATCCCTTCAGTCACTTACCAGAGGCAGCGACATGTCCCACGTCACTGCTTCTGCCTCCACCGCTCCTCCCAGTGATTGCGTCAGCAAGTCGCGCATTAGAGCTCTGCATAGGAAAGCATTGAAAATGCTTTCCTATGGTGAAATGAGCGATACTGGAGGTCCTGACAGCACGAGGTCCTCCAGCGACGCTCTAGCACAGGTTCTGTGCTATGATGCAGGAAGTGCCCTCTAGTGGCTGTCTAGTAAACAGCCAGTAGAGGTGGAGTTAACCGTGCAAGGTTATTATTGCAGTTTATAAAAAACTGCAATAATTACACTTGCAGGGTTAAGGGTAGTGGGAGATGGCACCCAGACCACTCTAATGGGCAGAAGTGGTCTGGGTGCCTGGAGTGTCCCTTTAACCCCTTCAGGACCGCTGACGTTCAGGACCGTCAGCGGTAAAACGTGCGTTTGGACCGCTGACGGTCCTGAACCGTCATAACGGTTTTGGGCTACTTACCTGATCGCCGTCGGTCCCACGGCGGCGATCAGCTCTCCTCCCGGTCCAGGGGGACTGCCTGTCTGCCCGGGCAGTCCCCCCTCGGCAGATCAGGACCCCACGGCCATGTGATCACTCGATCACATGACCGCAATAGGGGTCTTTGTATCTGCCTGCAGGGGGACTGTCTGTGCTGACAGGCAGTCTCCCTGCAAGTGTAAAATCATAAAATAAAGTTAAAAAAAAAAACAATCAGTGTAAAAAAAATTATAATATGTGTATATATATGATATATATACACATGTATTATATCTATATATATAATATATGTATATGTATCATATATATAATGTCACACTAAGTGTATTTTTATATTTATATATACGTATATTAATATAAAAATACACTTATATTTAAATTACACACGAATATATACAATATATATAATAACTATATATATGGTATATATATATTATTATAAAATACAAATAATATGTTAATAAAAATAAATAACAAAAAATAAAAATAATTTTTAATAATTAAAAAAAAATTATATATATATATTCAATTTTATTCTAACAGTATTTTGATATTGATATATATATATTTATATCAAAATACACTTAGAATGTAATGATATATATATCTATGTATAAATAAATAAAAATAATACGAAATATACATATGTCCACATACAAAATTACATTATTAATTTCATAAATATACACGTAGACGTCAAATATATAAATATGTATATATATTAAAATTCTACGTGCATATTTATGTAATATTTTTACCTAATTAAGTAATTTTAATGATTGCAATTTGAGGGACCTGCCTGCCAACCCAGGCCAAAAGTCCAGATAATTTAATTTGCTAGCACTGTGCTTAACCCTGTAACTTTCTATGACACCCTAAATCCTGTACATGGGGGTACTGTTTTACTCGGGAGACTTCGCTGAACACAAATATTAGTGTTTCAAAACAGTAAAACATATCACAGCGATGATATTGTCAGTGAAAGTGAAGTTTTTTGCATTTTTCACACACAAACAGCTCTTTCACTGAGGATATTATTGCTGTGATATATTTTACTGTTCTGATACACTAATATTTGTGTTCAGCGAAGTCTCCTGAGTATAACAGTACCCCACATGTAGAGGTTTTATAGTGTTTGTGAAAGTTACAGGGTCAAATATAAGGCTTGATTTTTTTAATTGAAATTTGTCAGATTGGTTAGGTTGCCTTTGACAGCGTATGGTAGCCAAGGAATGAGAATTAGCCCCATGATGGCATACCATTTACAAAAGAAGACAACCCAAGGTATTGCAAATGGGGTATGTTCAGCCTTTTTTAGTAGCCACTTAGTCACAAACACCGGCCAAAGTTAGCGGTTTTTGCATTTTTAACACACAAACAAATATAAATGCTAACTTTGGCCAGTGTTTGTGACTAGGTGGCTACTAAAAAAGACTGGACATACCCCATTGTAAATACCCTGGGTTGTCTACTTTAAAAAATATGTACATGTTAGGTGTGTTTCGGGGATTTATGACAGATAACGGTGTAACAATGTCACTATTGATACATTTAAAATATATATATATTGAAACAGCAATTTCCTACTTGTATTTATAGGCCTATAACTTGCAAAAAAAAGCAATAAAGCATGTAAACACTGGGTGTTTTTAAACTCGGGACAAAATTTTGAATCTATTTAGCAGTTTTTTTCATTAGCTTTTGTAGATAAGTAAAAGATTTTTCAAGTAAAAGTCCAAAAACATGTTTTTTTTTTTATTTTTCACCATATTTCATTATTTTTTTTAAATACAATATATGACATAATATAAATACTGGTATGTAAAGAAAGCCCTTCTTGTCTTGAAAAAAACAATATATAACTTGTATGGGAACCGTAAATGAGAGAGCGGAAAATTACAGCTAAACACAAACACCACAAAAGTGTTAAAACTGCTCTGGTCCTTAACGTACAAACATCGCAAAAACAGGCCGGTCCTGAAGGGGTTAAACCATTTGTTTGTATTTGACAAAATGCTGAACCCCATGCATAGCACAGCATCCCTCCCAGGGTAGTCAGTCACAGCCATATACAATACAGCAATCTTTATATAATCTACATTCAGGCTTTGGAGAGACCAGCTGCAGCAGATTCTAAATAAACCATTCCAAGTTAAGGAGTGGAGTTTGCCAAGAATTGGGAGTTTAGTAAATAAACCCATTTCCTCCAGTGATTGAAATAAGCTTTATAGAAATATATAGACACACCTGGTGTTTAATTAGGGTAAATCAATGCTTAGACTGGGTGTAGGAGTGTGAGCACTGGGAGTAAATTCTTCAATATAATCTCAGAGTCTATTCACTGAAGTGGGAATTAGGAATTCAGGTTAAGGAGAGTTTCAGGTTCCAGAAGGGTTTATAGCCCACTGATCCACAGAAGGGAGATCTGTAAAAATATATAGTGTGAGGGTTGGCACATGAAGAGTGCTGCCCTGCAGTATGTACAAAATAAACCACATTGTTAAAGGGCCACTACACACCATTCCATTGAGATGCTGTGATCTGGGTTACAGTAATCTCCCTTTAATATTTAAAATACATTCAGGTATTTATTCCACAGACATCAAGTTAAACCCAAATGGTGACATTTTATTGTCAAGCTGTCACCATAGCTCAGTTAGCAGTTTTCCCAAGTCTGTCTTTTTTGCCTCATTTATAGTTAATAATAACGTGAACACTCCAAGGAAACCCACAACTTGGAAATAACCACACTGTGTATAAATCACATTATTAGCAAATAAACCTAGAATAACTCACATAGTAAGGCACCTTCTCAGAAACTGTGATACCAGCAAACCCTCTCCTAATATAATCCCTCCCAGAATGATCCTTTTATAGCTGGAGGTGAGGGGTTTGGACACCTTGTTAATCAATCCCTAATCATTTACTAATTGACCCCCTCAGCCTGCCCAGGTTGGGAGAAGAGACACAGGTGGGAAGACAATGTATGGTAATGTGATGGTCAATACATGAAAAGTGCTGGTATATTTATAGATGTACTCACTATAATTCCCCATTGATTAGTGACTTGATTTACTACCTGCAGTCCTTACAGGGGCGTTGCTGAAAAATAGTGCATTGACTAATACAAAATATGCTAAACAATAAAAATAACAACTACTCGCTCTAATCACAAAAAATCATGCTTTTTTAGTTTAATTAATTTATAAATATATATATATATATATTAAGTACATAAAGGACACTCCGTAGACCTGTAGAACTTTATCTTGCTGAAAAGCTTTATGTGTGAAGAATGTGTCCCATTTTTTCAAGATTTAAAGAAATTGGCACTTGTATAAATTGACCTTGTTACACCCCACTGGCTGTCAATCAGACAATGACCCTGTTACTTCCTGATTTGTTTTGCTCAGTGGAACTAAACTGAAGAGATAGCAATTGCCCAGAGCACCTGCTTTGCAGACTTCTCATTGATCTGCATTGGGAGTCTGTGATTGGACAGCCACATAAAGTCTGGGCGAGATATGAAAGGGAGGGCTTCAGTCAAGAGACCCGTAGCTTTTACAAGCTGTATTGAGATATACATCCAATTAAAAAAATGCATAATTAAATGCATACACTGGGGGTATATCTACATGCATGTTCTGGGGGTATATATACTAAACAGTGATTTTTATTTCTGTTATTTAGGCAATGGAGTGTCACTTTAAGGGAAACAAAAACAAATGAAAAATGTTCTTCAATGGCTTGTTTTTATTGTGTTTTATGATCCTTTTATATGGGTCAACAACAAAAAAATTGTACTTGGGAAAGATAGGGGTGAGAGGCTTTCAACCTAATTCACTAAGCCAAAATGTGAGTGACATGACCATTTGTGACATCACATCACAGGTATGACAGCTTGGTGACATCACAATAGAATAGTTATCTCCAGTGTTATCTTTGACTCTTCATTCACTGCTGGAGATTCACCAGTCAGCTTGGTTTATATTCAGTCTTCATCTCTGAGTAAACAATGAACAATTAGTGCATCCAACAAGTTTCGAGAGTGGGAATACTGCAGCTCTGCTAATGTGAGATGTAAAAAATACAAATGTCCATCTACTGCAAGAGATCCATTTGGAGGTAAGAAAGAAAAGGACAAGACATGAAGATTATTAAAGGGAATCTCCAGTGCCAGGAAAATGATCCGTTTTCCTGGCACTGGAGGGTCCCTCTCCCTCCCACTGTGGTGGAATCTCGGTAAAAATAAATTTAGTAGGCCGAGATTACCACGTGGCATGTGTACGTGCATATGCTGACGTATCGATCAGTTGGTTGCACGAGGCAAGACACGATCAGTAGTGTACGGAGCATGTGCAAGAATACAGGATGTAGTATTCCCCTCCTCCATTGTGCTGGACAAGCCATGCGGTCAAGCAGGAAGTTAATTCTTATTTGTATTGATTGGTCAAGAGAATGTGCGGGTGGAGCTTAATATGGGAGGAGTTATGTGCCTATATAAGGAGCCTGCACTATTGTCCGGGGCTCAGAACTTGCTGTATTTTGGTGACATTAGTCCCTCTGAGTCCCGATCGGTGATCCAATAAAGAATCTCTTCCTTCCTGAAGAAACCTGTGTCCATCTCTCTGTGCTTTGCTTCCGTCAGTTTCTCCGGTATCATTTGGTGCTTTGGCCGGGAAGCTCATCGTTCAACGGTAGCTGAGAGGCAGAGGCGTGAGACGGTCTATCTTTGCCCACGTTCTCTACGGCTGCACCCCTGAACTTCTGCGTGGACCTCCCTTCGTCTCGGCACCACTGGTCTGTTGTCCAGGAGATCATCGGCCTCTACGTAAGAAGTGCTGGGGTGTCCCCGTCGATGAGTGTGAACTCAGGTTCAGGAACGAGGAGGTAAGACAACTGCTGTTTTAGACGGCAGACCCACTAGGGGTATACCGATTGTGCGGTAGGCCCATAAGGGGTTATTTGTGTATGGAATCTGCCCCCTCTGTCGGAGGGAAGGAGCGAAGGCGCACCGCTCAATCGAACGCTCTTTAGTCAGACCGTTTGATTTGGTTAGTCAGGCGGGGTCCTGTGTAAATAGCCCTAGCCGGACACCGGTGTCTTGTCTAGACTAGCGTTCTAGGGTGTATATTACGTTCGCTAGGTCGGAGGGACCGGGAGACTAAGCGGCGCCTGTGTAAATTCGGTTCGCTAGCTCTCAACCTATCTTGGCTAAGTGGGAAGGCGTGTAAATTTGGAACCCACTAGATTTTTGATAGTAATCGACTAAGAGGCGCCTGTGTAAATTCGGTCCTCTAGCTCGCTATATGTGGTGCTTGGGCAGTGTGGCTAACCAAAACGGGTGTACATAGTTTTAGGTAGTCCATTCAAGGTACTGGCCAATAGTTTAGTTGGGAATTGTAAATGTGTTAAAGATTGTTTAGTAAAGTGTATATCTTGTTAGATAGCGCGAGCTCAGCCGTCTAGCGAGAGTGTTAATAGTGTGTTGCTGTATCATAGTGCACGGTACCATAACCCTGTATATTTACTGACACTGTATATAAGTACTAATCATTGTCGTCTATTGCATGTTTAACACCATAACCACTAATAATTGTATTGTGACCTTAAATTGTGCTTTGACCTATGCTAACCGTACTGTAACCGCTATTTGTAAAAGACGATGTTACTGGGGTGTGTTATAGACGGGTAATTCATATATAGAGAAAGGGCATAATATTGATTATCTAGTGACTGGTGTAACAGCTGTGTGTGTACGGGAATTCCCTGAGTGTTTATTGTGTTATTGTGTACGTTTCACTTGGTAACCGTACCACGTGGTGCTGTTGCCAGAGGAAACGGGTGTGACTGTTGAATAGTACGCGTGCATAGTATTCGTTGTCAACGACGTTCCATTGATAAGTATGGGCGCGTCGGAGTCAACGATTCCGGATAAAGCGCTAGAGGATAGAGCCCGTGCTTTGAATCAAGCCAATCCAGCAGCATGGGCCGCAACACATTATCCTAACACCGATCCCGACTGGAATGTAAACAGTACGAGAGAGACCAACCCAGGGCAGGTTACGGAAACTTTAGAGGCAGAGCGAGAGGGAGAGGAGGCCCCGGAGGGAGTAATGGTAATAGAGGGAGCAATGGGAACAGAGGAAGTGTTAGGGAAGATAGGTATTTTCCAGCAGCGCAAAGGTCCCGCGATAGAGAAGGTAGGGACTTTGTAGGATTGGCTGACACGGTCATGGAGGACTATTGATACCGACCGGGCTCCATCCCCCTTGGTCGAGCGGAGCCTATGGTCGATGTATCAATAGGGGGAAAAAGGAGTGCGCTCATGATCGACACTGGTGCTGAACATTCAGTGGTGACTAATCTAGTTGCTCCTCCATCTGGAAGGACTATTACTGTAATAGGAGCAACTGGAAGAAGTGCTGAAAAAACGGTTCTTAAAAGTCGACTCTGTACATTGGGAGGCCACGTAGTAAAACATCAATTCCTTTATATGCCTGAATGTCCAGTCCAATTGCTGGGACGTGATATGCTATCTAAGTTACAAGCGCAGATTACGTTCCTACCAAATGGAACAACATCCTTAAAGTTTAATGGACCTTCAGGTATTATGACATTATCCGTACCAAAGGAAGAAGAGTGGCGACTTTATACAGCGTTGACTAGCCAAAACCCTAGGAGTGATGAATCCTTATTCAACATACCAGGAGTTTGGGCAGAGAACAACCCACCAGGACTGGCCCGCAATATTCCACCTATTAAAATCGAACTAAAACTTGGGGTTTATCCAGTGAGCCTAAGACAATATCACATCCCGCAGAAGGCTAAGAAGAACATCCAATCTTATCTGGATAAGTTCATACGGTATGGTATCCTAAAATTCTGTACTTCCCCCTGGAACACCCCATTGCTGCCTGTTCAAAAGCCCGGTACAGATGAGTATCGACCTGTGCAGGACTTGAGAGCAGTCAATGATGCGGTTGTTAGTATACACCCAGTTGTACCCAATCCATATAACCTGCTTGCTTTAATTCCGGGCGGGGCTACTTACTTTACAGTCTTAGACCTCAAAGATGCCTTCTTTTGCCTCCGAATTGCCGCAGAAAGTCAATGTATCTTCGCTTTCCAATGGGAAAACGCTGTAACGGGCTCAAAACGCCAAATGACCTGGACAAGACTGCCCCAAGGGTTTAAAAATTCACCTACCCTATTTGGTTCAGCTCTAAGTCAAGATCTACTGGATTTCGAGTCCATCCCAGGAGAGTGTGTACTGTTACAATATGTAGATGACTTGTTGATAGCAGCAGTTACAAAGGAAATATGTCAGCAAGCAACGCACGATCTACTACACATTCTCTGGAAGGCAGGATACAAGGTGTCTAGAAAGAAGGCTCAGTTGTGTCTGCCAACTGTCAAATATCTGGGATTCCATATCTCTGAAGGTCAAAGAATTATGGGGCCAGAGAGAAAAGAAGCTGTGTGCCAAATACCGATACCCAAGAATAGAAGACAAGTGCGAGAATTCTTGGGGGCAGCAGGCTTCTGTAGGATATGGATTCCCAGCTACGCGATACTGGCAAAACCTCTGTATGCAGCTATCAAAGGTACTGAGCACGACCCCTTCTTATGGACTCAAGAACAGCAAACGGCATTTGAAGATGTGAAGAAGGCTCTGATGAGTGCCCCAGCATTAGGTCTACCTGATCACACACGACCATTCTACCTGTATGTACATGAGCAAAGAAGAATGGCTGTGGGAGTATTGACACAGTACTTGGGATCATGGCAAAGACCTGTTGCCTACATGTCTAAGCAACTGGATGCAGTGGCCAGCGGACTTCCACCTTGTCTAAGAGCCGTAGCTGCAGCCGCCCTGCTAGTAGCTGAAGCCGATAAACTCACTCTGGGTCAAGAACTTTATGTACGAGTCCCACATGCAGTACAGACGTTGTTGGATTACAAAGGAAATCATTGGTTTAGTAATAGCCGTATGACCAAGTATCAAGCAATGTTGTGTGAAAACCCAAGAGTGCATTTAGAGACTGTAAACACCTTAAATCCAGCTACCCTTTTGCCACAACCTACTGAAAGTCAACATGATTGTTTGGAAGTAATGGATGAAGTATTTTCAAGTAGACCAGATCTTCGTGATTCTCCCATCCAGAACCCCGATGTTCAATATTACACCGACGGCAGTAGTTATGTGAAAGAAGGGATCCGCTATGCAGGATATGCAGTAACAACAATAGACAAGGTGATAGAAGCTCGGCCACTGGCGAAAGGAACATCAGCACAAAAGGCAGAATTGATAGCACTGACACGAGCGTTACAATTGGCTGAAGGTTTAAGAGTGAACATCTACACGGACTCCAAGTATGCGTTTTTAACCACTCATGCCCACGGAGCTTTGTATAAAGAAAGAGGACTATTGAATTCAGAAGGCAAAGAAATCAAGTATGCAGCTGAAATCCTACAACTATTGGAAGCAGTGTGGGAGCCGAAAGAAGTCGGTATCATACATTGTCGAGCGCATCTGAGAGGAGATGGTGATGTAACTAAAGGAAATCGGATGGCAGACAGTACAGCTAAGCGTGCCGCTGAATCGGGAAGACAGGAATATGTGGGGCATATAGCTGCTCTTATACCAACTCCACTGTCTCAATGGACTCCAGTTTATACAGCTCAAGAAGAGGAGTGGTTGGAGACTGAACCTGGAAAGTATTTGGAGAACAAATGGTATCAGTTAGAAGATGGAAGAATAGTCATTCCAGCATCACTAGCGGTAGAAATTGTCCAAAACTATCACAACGGGACACATTCTGGGAGAGACAGCACAGAAGAATCTCTCAGAAAACATTTCTACATACCAAGATTGTCCAACTTGACTCAGGCCATTGTACGAAGATGTGTAACGTGTGCTAAAAATAATGCAAGGCAAGGACCAGTAAAGCCACCAGGAGTCCAGTTTATGGGGGGACTCCCCATGTCCGATTTACAAATAGACTATACAGTGATGCCTAAATCGGGTGGACATCGTTACCTGCTGGTAATTGTGTGTACCTATTCAGGCTGGGTAGAAGCATGTCCTACTCGTACAGAGAAAGCAGGAGAAGTTGTGAGATTCCTGCTACGAGAAATAATACCCCGATATGGACTACCCTGCTCTATAGGATCGGACAATGGTCCAGCTTTTGTTCACCAGTGCCTACAACAACTGACTCATATGCTTGGTATAAAGTGGAGGCTTCATACGTCATATAGACCCCAGAGTTCTGGTAAGGTAGAGAGAATGAATAGAACTATTAAGAATCAGTTGGCTAAAATGTGTCAGGAAACCCAACTTAAGTGGAACGTTCTCTTACCCATAGCTCTATTGCGAATCCGCAGTACCCCTACCAGAAGGATGGGCCTCTCTCCTTTTGAAATCATGTATGGGCGACCACCTCCCGTACTTGGTAACTTAAGGGGGGATTTGAGTCAGTTGGGAGAAGGAATTACCCGGCAGCAGGTTGTAGAGTTGGGTAAGACTATGGAGGAGGTACAGAAATGGGTACAAGATAGATTACCTGTGAATATTTATCCCCCAGTTCATAGTTACCACCCAGGAGACCAAGTATGGATTAAAGAGTGGAATAATGTACCGTTAGGGCCCAAGTGGAGAGGTCCTTATGTTGTTCTTTTGTCTACCCCTACAGCGATAAAAGTAGCCGAAGTGACTCCGTGGATACATCACTCCAGGGTTAAACCAGCAGCAGTCGATTCTTGGCAAGTTACAGCAGATCCAGAGAATCCCTGCAAGATCCGGTTAAAACGCACGACTCAGTCGGAGTGACGAGGAACCTTGTGGATTACAAATTTTATTGTTTCAGAGATTTGGTAAAGTGAGTGTTTAGACGGCCATAATAAAGCCTGTCCGCTCACCGACGTATAGTGTATAAGCCAGGAAAAGTCTCGAAGGGACTCCTGTGAAGACGAGCAGAACTCCATTCCCTGCAGCCCTTACATCCTGGAAGCTGAGGTGCCTTCGCACGGACAAAGACTGAGGATGACGACGAAAGATGTGTTCTTGATAATGTTTATTTATGTGTATTTTTATATTCAGGAAGGTAGAGGTACCGACACTCCTAGCTGTGAGGTATGCATTAAGACTACAAGAACAGGTAACCATATTTCCCAAACCCTAATTTGGCATTCACAATACGAGTGTAAAGGAGATGTATCAAGATGTAGATTCCTAAATATAGAATATAGTGTGTGCCATTTAGGAGTAGGAGAACCTAAGTGCTTCAGTCCAGAGTATCAACCTCGTACAATTTGGTTGACTCTCAGGAATGGAGATCCTCAGGGGACCCTAATTAACAAGACAGTATTAGAATCCATACATTCTTCGGGTGTTCTGCTATTTGATGCGTGTAAGGCGATATCAAGTGGTAGAAAGCCGTGGAATGTATGTGGGGATCTTAGATGGGAGAGGACGTATGGGTCTAACGATAAATATATTTGTCCCAGTAGTAAAAATAAATATGTGAGTCCTAGATGCCCAAATAGAGATTATAACTTTTGCCCATATTGGTCTTGTGTGGGGTTGGCAACTTGGGGACAGACAGCAGACAAGGACAGGATAGTGACTAAGTTGCCTACCAGCCCATATTGTAAGTCTATGGAATGCAATCCAGTCCATATACTTATAAATAACCCCGACAAGTTCTTAGACAAGTATGGTAATTTATTTGGGTTTCAAATATATGGGACGCGTTTAGATCCTGGGACAGTATTGTTTATAGGGATAGAGACTGATACGGTATCTTCCCAGACTCATCAAGTATACCATTCCTTTTATGAAGAGATGAGCATAGATAATAAGATCCCCCATAATGCTAAAAACCTGTTTATTGATTTAGCCGAAAGTATTGCCGGTAGTCTTAATGTTACCAACTGCTATGTGTGTGGAGGTACTAACATGGGAGACCAATGGCCTTGGGAAGCAAAGGAGGTAATGTCCGGTTCTGAGGCAGTTGACCAATTAATATCTACACAAGCCGATTATCATATGAGTGTTAGAGGTAAATCTGAGTGGAGATTAAAGACCTCCATCATAGGTTATGTTTGCATAGCAAGGAAAGGAATGATGTATAATACTTCTGTAGGAGAATTAACTTGTCTAGGGCAAAAAGCTTATGATGATGATACAAAGAATACAACTTGGTGGTCGGCTTCAAATGTATCAGAACCATCTAACCCGTTTGCTAGATACGCCAATTTAAAGGATGTGTGGTTTGACCTATCCATCACATCTACTTGGAGAGCCCCAGCAAATTTGTACTGGATCTGTGGTAAGAAAGCCTATTCGGAGCATCATAAGATAAGTCTGGTCTGGTTCAAGGTAACTTGCGGTGTATGCAAACTAAGGTTAAGTGATGCCTCAAGTAATTGTGAAATATCAAGAGGCATCAAAGGGGGGAATGTGCTGGAATCTCGGTAAAAATAAATTTAGTAGGCCGAGATTACCACGTGGCATGTGTACGTGCATATGCTGACGTATCGATCAGTTGGTTGCACGAGGCAAGATACGATCAGTAGTGTACGGAGCATGTGCAAGAATACAGGATGTAGTATTCCCCTCCTCCATTGTGCTGGACAAGCCATGCGGTCAAGCAGGAAGTTAATTCTTATTTGTATTGATTGGTCAAGAGAATGTGCGGGTGGAGCTTAATATGGGAGGAGTTATGTGCCTATATAAGGAGCCTGCACTATTGTCCGGGGCTCAGAACTTGCTGTATTTTGGTGACATTAGTCCCTCTGAGTCCCGATCGGTGATCCAATAAAGAATCTCTTCCTTCCTGAAGAAACCTGTGTCCATCTCTCTGTGCTTTGCTTCCGTCAGTTTCTCCGGTATCACCACCCCCCAATCCCTGGGTTACTGAAGGGGTGAAAACCCCTTCAGTCACTTACCTGAGGCAGCGGCGATGTCCCTCGCCACTGTCTCCTCCTCCTCGCCGCTCCTCCTCTTCATTGCGTCGGCCAGTGGGCGAGACTGATCCCGCCCTCCGGCCGAGGAGACCTAATGCGCATGCGCGGCAATGCCGCGCATGCGCATTACGTCTCCCCATAGGAAAGCATTGAAAATGATTTCAATGCTTTCCTATGGGGAAATGAGCGACGCTAGAGGTCCTCACACAGCGTGAGGACGTCCAGCGACGCTCTAGCACAGAAAACCTGTGCTATGAAGCAGGAAGTGCCCTCTAGTGGCTGTCTAGTAGACAGCCACTAGAGGTGGAGTTAACCCTCCAAGGTAATTATTGCAGTTTATAAAAAACTGCAATAATTACACTTGCAGGGTTAAGAGTAGTGGGAGTTGGCACCCAGACCACTCCAATGGGCAGAAGTGGTCTGGGTGCCTGGAGTGTCCCTTTAAGAATATTTGTGTAATTTATCTTTCATATTAAAGTGTAAGCTCTGTTAGCAGGGATATCCTTTCTTTGTATTGTAACATTCATATTACAGTGTAAGCTCTGTGAGCAGGGACTTCATTATTTAAATTGTACCCAGTGGTGGAACTAACTTGGGAATAAAAGTTCATTTGAAACTCAACTGCAGATGCAGAAAAAAGTTCAATACTGTCACTTTAAGAATATTCGAAGTAGTTGATTTATTGCTTTTAGATATTTAGATTTTAACAATCTTCTAAAGCAATACAAATTGTAAATAATATTCCATAAAGTAAATGTAGATCCAGATTAGGATAATTTAACACAGTCCATTAGACTTCAGAAGGAATTTTAAAGGATTACTATAGGGTCAGGAACACAAACATGTATTCCTGACCCTGTAGTGTTAAACCCACCATTTAGCCCCCTGGGCCCCCATTCCTCCATAAATATAGTAAATATAGTAAATTCCTCCATAAATATAGTAAAAATCTTACTGTATTCAAGCTTGAAGCTGTAACTCTGCATGCTGTTAGACTCAGAAAAAAGGGTAGTGTGCTGACATCAGCAGAAGTGGTAGCCTGATCCAATCACAGTGCTTCCCCATAGGATTGACTGAGACTGACAAAGAGGCAGATCAGGGGCAGAGCCAGCATGATTCAAACACAGCCCTGGCCAATCAGCATCTCCTCATAGAGATTAATTGAATCAATTAATCTCCAGGGCCGGACTGGCCCACCGGGATAACGGGAAATTTCCTGGTGGGCTGTGGCACTTGGGGCCGCACAGAGCAGCAGCCCTTCCTCTCCCCACCCAGTACACACTCTCACATTGGGGGTACTGGGGAGCACAGGTCTCTTCTTACCTCTAGAAGAGTCTTTCCTTATCAACTCGCGAGCAGCAGGTGCAGTAAATAGAACTTTCAATGCTGCTCGCGAGTGAGACAATGAACAAACAGCCGGCAGGAGCCTGGAGTGAGTGCAGGGAGGGTGGCAGGAGCCTGGGGTAAGTGCAGGGGGGTGGCAGGAGCCTGGGGTAAGTGCAGGGAGGGTGGCAGGAGTCTGGAGTGAGTGCAGGGAGGGTGGCAGGAGTCTGGAGTGAGTGCAGGGAGGGTGGCAGGAGTCTGGAGTGAGTGCAGGGAGGGTGGCAGGAGCCTGGAGTGAGTGCAGGGAGGGTGGCAGGAGCCTGGAGTGAGTGCAGGGAGGGTGGCAGGAGCCTGGGGTAAGTGCAGGGAGGGTGGCAGGAGTCTGGAGTGAGTGCAGGGAGGGTGGCAGGAGCCTGGAGTGAGTGCAGGGAGGGTGGCAGGAGCCTGGAATGAGTGCAGGGAGGGTGGCAGGAGTCTGGAGTGAGTGCAGGGAGGGTGGCAGTCTCTGTCCCTGCCTGACAGCCTTCACACACAGGAATCATGTGACCTGGCAATCAGGCAGAGCAGGGCAGCCCACACGGTCTTCCGAAGTCTTGCTTCCTGTGTGTAAAGTGCTGCCAGGCAGGGAGCCCTGTGAGAGAGCTGGAGGGAAGCTGCTGGGAAGGAGCAAGATAGGTTCAGTGAGCAGAGGCACCCAGGCATTTCATGTTAATTGTACCGATTCTTAGAGTGTTTATATTTGAGGGTGTAGTTGTGAGTGTGTTTGGTGTGTATTTTTGAAGTGTGTGTGTCAGTATGGATCAATGTGTGTGTGTTTGTGTGTCAGTATGGATCAATGTGTCAGTATGGATCAATGTGTGTGTGTGTGTGTGTCAGTATGGATCAATGTGTCAGTTTAGATCTGTGTGTGTGTGTGTGTGTGTGTGTGTGTGTGTGTGTGTGTGTCAGTATGGATCAATGTGTGTGTGTCCCCGTATGGATCAATGTGTGTGTGTGTCAGTATAGATCAATGTGTGTGTGTGTGCGTGTGTCAGTATGGATCAATGTGTATGCATGGATCAATGTGTGTGTGTGTGCGTGTGTCAGTATGGATCAATGTGTATGCATGGATCAATGTGTGTGTGTGTGTGTGTCAGTATGGATCAATGTGTCAGTATGGATCAATGTGTGTGTGTGTGTGTGTCAGTATGGATCAATGTGTGTGTGTCCCCGTATGGATCAATGTGTGTGTGTGTGTGTGTTCCCGTATGGATCAATGTGTGTGTGTGTGTCAGTATGGATCAATGTGTGTGTGTGTGTGTGTCTGTATGGATCAATGTGTGTGTGTGTGTATCAATGTGTCAGTATGGATCAATGTATGTATGTGTCCGTCCGTATGGATCAATGTGTGTGTGTGTGTGTCAGTATTGATCAATGTGTCAGTATCGAAAAATGTGTGTGTGTGT
The DNA here is from genome assembly GCF_036172605.1 of Pelobates fuscus. Lineage (NCBI taxonomy): Eukaryota > Metazoa > Chordata > Amphibia > Anura > Pelobatidae > Pelobates > Pelobates fuscus. Next base: position 19,169,022 of record NC_086324.1, on the reverse strand, counting down.
GTGTGTCAGTATGGATACATGTGTGTGTGTCAGTATGGATCAATGTGTCAGTGTGGATCAATGTGTCAGTGTGGATCAATGTGTGTGTATGTCAGGGAGTGTGTATGCATTAGTGATTGTGTGCCAGTGTTTGTATGGGATGCAGCATTAGTTGGTGTGCCAGTGTCTGTTGATGAGTGTATGTCAGTATGTATGGGCATCAGTGACTACACGCCAGTGTGCGTGCCAGTCAGTATTTATTAATTAAAAATCCATGTGTCTGTCCATGTTTTTTTCAAATAAATTGAATTAAAAAAAATTATATATAGTTTTATAGTTTTGCTTTATCTATGTGATTTGGTGATTTGTGGGAGTATTATGCATCTATATATTTGCACAAATGTATATTAATATATGCGTATTATATCAAAATATATATATGTTCAGCCCCCACGGTGATCAGCTGCCTGAGAGCAGAGGCAGGCATTGGGATCACTGAAGACTGAGGCAGGCAGGCAGGCTGCTGAAGGAGGGAAGGGGCAGCCGGTTCATGGAGAGCTGTGGGAGGAAGGCAGGCGGCTGACAGAGGGAATTGGGCGGCCAGCTCATTTATTGCAGAGGGAGGGAGAGGGGTGGCTGGCCCAGAGAGAGCTGTTGTAGAAAAGGTGGGCAGCTGACGGAGGGGAGCAGCCGGGTAATGGAGAGCAGAGGGAGGCGGGCGGCTGACTTAGTGCCACGGCGAAGGAGCTGTAATCTCCCTGCTCTGCTCCCTTGTGCAGCTTGCAGTGATTCACGGAGCTGGGTTATGATGTCACTCTGGCCCCCGGCTCACTACATAGTGCGTGAGAGGGAGCAGAGTAGGCAGATGACAGCAGTGCTACTGGACCCCAGGGAAAGCATATTCTCTCCAGCTTTCTAAAGGTAGGGAGGCTGGGTGGATTTAAATTTAAATAAAAAAGTAATTACTTGTGAGTGAGTGTGTGTGTCTGTCTGAGTGTGTGTGTTTGTGAGTATGTCTGTGAGTGTGTGTCTGTCGGAGTGTCGGTCTGAGTGTCTGTCTCTGTGTCTGTCTGTGAGTGAGTCTGAGTCGGTCAGTAAGTGTGTGTGTTCCCTCCAATCACATGGGAAAGGGTTTTGTTTTGTTTTTTACTCACCTTTTTCCACGCTGTGGGTGGCCCCATCTCCATGGCTGAAATCCTCAATCTTGACAATCTCAGCCAATCCAATGCTTCCTCATAGCAAAGCATTGTGAGTCTATTGCGCATGCACAACATAATGCCACTGCGCCAATTTAACTTCTCACAGGGATGCATTGAATCAATGCATCTGTATAGGGAACATTAACGTAGGTGTTGCACAGTGTGAAGCACTGACCCAGGAAGCACCTATAGAGGCCGTCTGAGTGACTGTCGCCAGAGGTGTCACCAGGCAGCAATGTAAACACTGAAAAGTCAGTGTTTACATTTAAAAGCGTTCAGGGTCAGGATATAGACTTCAGAGCAACTACATTTAGCTGTAGTAGTTCTGGTGATTATAGTGTCCCTTTAAGAATTGTATTTTTGTTGATTTCTCTGGCTCCTAACTTTTCTAACTGGCTTCTAGATTCCAAACTAATTTGTAAAACTGTGTGCGTGTGTGTGTGTGTGTATATATATATAAACACACACACACGTAATCTTATAAATTATTATGGTTATAATATATATATATATATATATATACACACACACATACAAACATCATAATACACATTTGGAGATTACACACGTATATAAATGTAACAAGGGTTTTACATTTTTCAAAGGGTTATTCACTAAATTTCTAATTTTAGAAAGTGAAAATCTAAATTGCAGAATTTAGACCAAAACAGCGGATTTGAAAAATCCAAACTTTGCCATAGTGACAGCTTGACTATTGTAGCCTAATTTTTGGAATTTATTCACAAAAATTATTAGTTTAGTCGATAACCCTGCCCTTCTCTCAGTCTTTCATTCCCTGGTATCAAACTATATCCAACGCAGAATGCACTCATAGGATTGAGGACTAAACAAACTAAGATTAATTTAAATTAGACATGCAGCAGCTATCAGTCAATGACTATTCTAGTTGTGGATGAAACGCTGGGTAAATAATTTTCAGTCTTGTGTTTTTTCCACCTGTATATCTGTCACAGTTGGCACAATTAATGTTAGAGCTGGTTTAAAAAAATTCCAGGGATGCTTTTTATTCCAAGTCCGGCCCTGCCTATGTGTGTGTGTGTGTGTGTGTGTGTGTGACTGTCTGCCTGTGTTACACGCTTAAAAGATGTATTCAACAGATAATTGAATAAGCGACAGCTCGAACACCTCTTGAAGGGAAAACCCTGCGTGAGCGAGCAGATAGGGGAAAGCGAGGTGAAGAAATAACGAAAGTCACGCAGACGTGATTAGCATGTCTGAATATACCTCCTTTTGTTTCTCTGCCGCAGGCCTCCCGTTGGATTTTTTCCCGTAAGGTAGATCATGATATGATCTAAGAGGGATTTGTTGGATACAAATATCCATTTTGCTATCGATCCTAGCTGTTCATAGGGGTTAATTTGATTATATTTATGTGCGTTATATAACAAGAAACAACTGCTTATAACTTGTACAAAACAATTTATGTCATTTAACACACCCATATACTCCTCTCCCCTTCCCCCCCCAGCTTACTCTGAAGAAATATGTATAAATATCACTTGCGTATTAAAAAGGAGTTAAGTTGGATATGTAGCATGTCTCTGATTTTCATTTCCAGAGCTCTGTAAGAGTTGGCAAACATCCAATTAATCCAAGGGTCCCAGGCCAACATGCCCCACTACAGTCTCAGTCCCCCTTATCCTTCGTTCCAGTTCCTCAATTTAATAAATTCATCTGGGTCAAGGATATCCACCTTTTTGTTCGAAAATTATTACTTCATAAAACACATGCCCAAAATGAGGAAAAAAAGGCCAAAGAATTGGGCCTTAATCTTAAATATTATCAGCTCACTTTACTTCTAGCAGGACTTCTAGAGGAAAGTGACCCTGTCGAAAGAAAACTTTGTCCCCTTACAGATCTTTGCCGCAAAAGTGAATTCTGCCCAAGATTAGGGGATTCTAAATATATACAGACCTTTTTGGAAATGGTCTGTAAAGAGATTGATGCTCTATCTCCTTCAAAATTCCTGCTCAAACCAACTTCAAATCTTACTCATGTTGAACTAAAAGCTCTAAAAAACCTTCAAGCCAGAGAGGAAATAACTATCAAACCCTCTGATAAAGGGGGAAATATTGTGATTCTAGACACCTCCCACTATGTTACCATCACTAAGAAAATTCTTTCTGATAACACAACATACAAAGTATTGAAAACAGATCCAACAAAAACATTTCTGTGTAAATTGAAACAGATTTTACAAAGAGGCTTTGATGATAATCTGATTTCAAAAAAAGAATATGACTTCATGTTGAACTTGTACCCACGTATACCTACATTTTATAGTCTGCCCAAAATTCACAAAAAGTATCAAGATTTGACGGGCAGACCAATAGTGTCAGGAAACAACAACCTGACACAGAATGTAAGTATATACTTGGATCATATTCTACGACCACTGGTTGCTAAACTTCCCTCATATCTAAGGGATACCAAACAAACTTTGGCACATCTTAATACCCTCAATATGCCTCCGGATTCTATACTTTGTAGTTTAGACGTGGAGGCGCTCTATAGTTCAATCCCCCATACCATTGGGCTCAAACATGTACAGTATTTCCTACTACAGAGAGGTCATTATCTACACCAACACAGTGAATTTGTAATTGGATTGCTGCATTTTGTACTAACTCACAATTTTTTTCTCTTCAATGATACCTATTACCACCAGGTGCAGGGTACGGCGATGGGGACGTCTTGTGCACCCTCATACGCCAACCTGCACCTGGGATGGTGGGAAGAGAAAATAGTGTTTTCAGCCAATTCCAATCCATTTATCCGATATATCTTTTCTTGGAAAAGGTATATCGATGATATAATGATAGTGTGGGGAGGCACCACAGAAGATTTCTCTTTCTTTGTACAGTCACTCAATGACAATACTCTCAATTTAAGATTTACATGAGAAACAGGTACGCCTAATCTCAATTTTCTTGATCTCACTATAATTCCCAACACAAAGGGTACCATTAAAACTGACCTCTTTAGAAAAAGCACGGCCACTAATAGCCTGCTCAACTGGGGAAGCTATCATCCAACTCCCCTAAAAAGAGGTATACCAACCGGACAGTATCTACGTCTAAGGCGTAACTGTTCTGATGTCCAAGACTTTAAAATAAAAGCTAGAGAGTTACGTACAATGTTCAGAGCTAAGGGTTACCCACATAAATGTCTGAAACGAGCCTACCATCGAGCGCTTCTAACAGACAGAGAGGATTTGATTAAAGATGTATCATCATCTTCAATTAAAAATGACTCTAAACACTTGAGAGTCATTGCAACATACAACGCTGGCTGGGAACAAGTTAAATCTATTCTAAATAGATACTGGCCCTTGCTCAAACAAGACGTACATTTAAAACAAATTCTCCCTTCAAATGCGGCACTCATAGCACGAAGAGGTAAGAACATTAAAGATGTCCTTGTACATAGTCATTTTAAACAGTCTAAGACAACTACAACTCACTGGCTTTCAAACAAACTTTTGGGGACTTATAAATGCGGCCGATGCAAAGCATGTGATTTTATCTGTAGGGACTCCAAAAGTTTCCATAATAGTGCCCAATCTGAGACCTTTCACCCCAATTCCTTCTTCAATTGCAACTCTAAAGGCTTAGTCTATTTGATCAAATGCCAATGCAATATACTATACGTGGGCAAGACTTTCAGGCCATTTAAAAGACGGATTTTGGAACATATAAATTCCATTAAAACCAGTAGACACATCGAAACTACGGTATCTAGACATGTGAAAAACTTCCATCAAGGTGACCATACAGTACTCCAATTTTTGGGTATTGAATTGATTAAACTTGACCAAAGAAAGGGGAATTTGGATAAGCTCCTTAGGAGAAGAGAGTGTTTTTGGATTTACCGCCTGAACACCCTATCTCCTGAGGGCCTTAATGAAGGGTTCTCCTACTCTCCCTTCATTAGTGATCTCTGACAATTACAATACCATCTATACACTATAGGAATCCTATAGGAATATTAATTCTATGACTTTAAAACACACTAAGTTTTCTTTATTTATCTTATGTGTCTACATTTACACTTGATATTCTGACAATACCTTTAACACCCTTAAGTGACATTTCCCCCCTCTTCTAATCCTATACTATTCCCTAAACCATGTATAATCCAAATAATTCCAACCAGATATTTATAAGCTATATTGGAAACATGTTGTATTACTATAAGTAGAATTCATCTTTTTGTCCCTGAAGAATATTTCCTTCCAGATCAGATGGTACACTCTGCACTATATGATGCCAAGAAATATGCCCACCGTAAATATAATAACTGGGTATATGTATAGCCCCATAGATACATAATCTTCACCTCATATTAAGTGATAGATTTGGTCTATTCATATATTAATATAGACGTATTCTAGTGGGTTTATAACTCCACTTTTATTAGCTTAAGATGTATATCATCTCATGGGACTTTCGACTTCATCTACTTTCATCTCGTTTAATTTAGGGAGTTGTAATAGCCAATATGTACGGCATCTCTGTATGCCTTAATTTACACCCATCTGCCAAAGATAGACAGGAATGAGGGAGGAGCTTTCTTTTTGTTCTCCTCCCCCCCTTCCCTCCGTCTCCTTGCATCCACGTGGGGTCGGACGCACGCATACACGTCCCGCCCATATCAACAGTGATTGGTCACGCTCGGAGTCCGCTCTCCGCCTACTTTACGCCTCCTACAAACACCGGCAGGCCATCAACGGGCTAATTTGAAGCACTTTACAATTGGCTGCTAAGGATTTAAAACTCACTTGCTGGACGAGGTACTGTTTAGCCCCTGACGAAGGTGCATTAGACGCACCGAAACGCGCGTCGGGTTTTAGCTTTATTTTTATCTTTACACTGTATGTCACTAGTCACTATGGTAGCACTAGGTGTTTGATTTGATTTTCATTTTTTTCCCATCAGCACTAATTGAGGCTCTTTGAAGGGATACAGCCTAGGCAGTCTCTGTCTGTCCTCTCTCTCCTATATAGGGCCAGCATAGAACACCCACGAAGGTGTTTCCTTTAGGAGTTGTAGGGATACAATTTTCTACTTTTATCTACTTCCGTTTGAAACTGCCAATTTAAGTAAATATTCCAAGGTGAGGGTTTCCTCCTTGGATCTATGAGGGACAGTATAGAACACCTCTGAATGTGCTCTATTTAGGAGTCATAGGGTGGATACTCTGTACTTACTTTTATTTTCAGTTACCCCTCTGTATACCTCTATTTTGGCTGGATACTTATCTACTCCAATTTATTTGGGGACTTATTACTGCTAGGTCTGGTGGAGTTGGTGTCTTCACTCATAGATTCTCTCTTGCCTGGTATATAATATATTGTATTTCTTTTTTCAAATTCCAAGTATTGTGCCTCCTCCCTTTTACTAGTTGAATCATAATAAAGTATCTTTAATTTTGGAGACATTTATTGGACTTTATAATGCTATTATATGTTGTGTATCAAGGGATTATCTCTCTAATCTATAATTTATTCAGTGCTGATGGTACAAGTCAAGAATATGTCTTAAGCATTTCCATTATTTTGTATTTAAAACCAGATTTGATTCTCATGTTTTGAGTCTCAAATATTTCTTAGTATCTTAACATTGTATTCCGGGTACAAGCCCTCTACTGGTGGATCTGGAACCACCACTCTGACCTTTGGTGTATTCTATCCCTTCATATTTCTATGAGGTATAGATACACTTCCATTACTTGCAAGTGCACATACCATGTGGCAATCTTGTCCTAGTAAATTTATTTTTACTGAGATTCCACCACAGTAAGCACTTGAGAAATCTAGTTACAGATGTACTGAGAGAATGAGGTCCAGATTTTTCAGAGAGTCCAATTAGGACAGACGCTGTGCCGCTCTCACTATAGCTGTAAAGTCCACCTACCAAGTAGCGTGTGAAGCTGCCTCCCTAAAGTTAGGTGACCACCTCCCTGAAATGAGTTTTGGCATGTCTGCTAGAGTAGCACTGCCACACCAGTTTTTAATGTGTTCCGTAACTAGTTGCAGCAGTTTAGAAGCACTCGATTTGGAGAATTGAGGATATTGGAGGGAAAAACAAAGACACAAATCAATGTAATGCAAAGAATTTTTTATTTTCCCTCTTTATTTATTAACAATCTAGAGGGAGCAATTTCCATATCACAGAGGTCATCTTGATCAGCCTAGACAGGTTTTCCACCCCAACATATTCTAATGTCAGACAAGCTACCCAGTCACACCATGATACAAATGGGGTTATGCAGAAACATTTTGTAGGTTACAAGACAAGAGTTACTAGTAACTAGTAACAGTCTGTAGGTCAGTTTTGAACCTGAAAGCAAGAACATTTTAACTGTGCATGCCTTGTGAACTAGTTAGCTGGTGGTAGAGGGTTCTCAGTTGGTGGTTTTGGATCATCATCAAACTTCATATCCCTGCAGAACAGCACAGCTTCTTTACCCAGACCCAGTTTGTACTGCCAAACATAGATCTTCTCATTGGCCTTCACGGTCAGGCTGATGGTTTCCTCAGTTTCCGTTACCTCATTCCAGTTCTCTCTGTCCGTGTTGACACTCTTCCCCCCGTATGAAGCAGTGAGAGAGAACTGGCTCTTTACAACAAGGGCACTCAGACCTCCCGTCTCTGCAGACACTGTGGCTGACACGTTCCAGGTATGTTCTATGGAGGACATCTTCTCCTTTGTGTAGCCAACCTTCTTGTTGATCTTGTTTGTCCAGGTGATCGGAGACTGCGAGTCATTGGTGATGGTTTTGATGCACTCCCAGACACCAAATGAGGGACCCTGAATAAGGGCCAAGCCTCCAGGGAGGAAGTTTGTGACAGTGGGATGTATGGAAAAGGACTCACCATTCTCATCCTTGTTGAAGTTGGTGCATCTGTAATACTGAGCCCCCCATTCATCATGAGGCTTCAGAAAGTAATAGTAGTTTTTGACACCAAAGTAGTAGAGCCCATTCCTGCAGTTGGGATGGAGTGTGTATTCCACACCACTCTCGTATGTGTTCATATTTCTAGTTTTACGATAAACCCCTCGACTCTGGTCGATGATGTACATGTGACCGAAGGCAGAGAGATAGTGATCACCGCCCCGGCAGCTGGGATGTAGAGAGTAGACTACAGCACCTTCATCTGTGTTCATGTTTTTCACACGGCGATAATTTGTGCCCTTAATGATATAGAATAGGTCGTCTTCATATGCCAGGTAATGGTCTCCATTTCTACAAGAGGGATGCAGACTGTAGACCACTAAACCTTCACCCTTGTTGAAGTTTGAAGATCGCATGTAGCAGCCAAGGTCAGATCGGACAATGTAGTAATATTGATCAACACCACAAAAATCCACTCCTGGGGCATCCTTCTTGGGAACGATCCCAACCATGGTCAAACACTGAAAGAATAAAAATACAAATTAAGGTGGTAGGTTACAAAATCGATTTGGTTAATTCAGTGATTTTGGATCAAGGGTCATAAAAAGCTTTGCCTTCACTTATGTTAGAATAAGAAAGATTGGAGAGGGCAGGGGGCAAGAGTGGTAGACCAGAAGAGTCAGTTTTCTATAAGTTCATAGATGGGAGAAAGTATAATTGACATTGTAGTGTCAGATATTAGTTCAATGTAGACAAAGTGGAAATATTTGGGAGCCATTTTGTCAGCATTTGAATGTCACTAAAACCTTGATAGTTGGTGCTTTACTACAAAATATCAGTTTTCACATTTCAATGCAACAGTATAAACATTGAAGGATTAACACTATAGGAAAGTATAAGATTTTCTAAACATGCATACTCTTACAGTAGATAGTTGTATAGTTACAATTTAGTGCCATTTTAATGGCTGTTCGTATGAGAAGCCACAGGTAGACTTAATCCTTGCAGACCACTACACCAAAACCTGCCTCCTTAACCACACCCCCTCCCTCCACAAAAAGATACATCCTTATCAAATATATGTACACAGCCCAGCCACCAACATGGAGTGATCTGAACCGTAAAGCAACCTGCATTTTAAGGAGAGGACACATAGTAAGGATATCACTACATGTTTGTGAATTAAGAGCTGCTCGCTCAGTGTTGGCTGTGTACATACATCTGATAAGGAAGGTTTTCCTGGCATGAGGGAAAGTGGTTAGAGAGGCAGCATTTTTGCAGGACATTTCAAGGGAAACTCTAGTGCCAGTAAACCAATCAGTTTTCCTGGCACTGCAGGTTCCCTCTCCCTCCCAATCCCCGGTTGCTGAAGGGGTGAAAATCCCTCAGTCACTTACCAGAGGCAGCGACATGTCCCACATCACTGCTTCTGCCTCCACCGCTCCTCCCAGTGATTGCGTCAGCAAGTCGCGCATTAGAGCTCTGCATAGGAAAGCATTGAAAATGCTTTCCTATGGTGAAATGAGCGATACTGGAGGTCCTGACAGCACAAGGTCCTCCAGCGACGCTCTAGCACAGGTTCTGTGCTATGATGCAGGAAGTGCCCTCTAGTGGCTGTCTAGTAAACAGCCAGTAGAGGTGGAGTTAACCGTGCAAGGTTATTATTGCAGTTTATAAAAAACTGCAATCATTACACTTGCAGGGTTAAGGGTAGTGGGAGATGGCACCCAGACCACTCTAATGGGCAGAAGTGGTCTGGGTGCCTGGAGTGTCCCTTTAACCCTTTTGTTTGTATTTGACAAAATGCTGAACCCCATGCATAGCACAGCATCCCTCCCAGTGTAGTCAGTCACAGCCATATACAATACAGCATCTTTATATAATCTACATTCAGGCTTTGGAGAGACCAGCTGCAGCAGATTCTAAATAAACCATTCCAAGTTAAGGAGTGGAGTTTGCCAAGAATTGGGAGTTTAGTAAATAAACCCATTTCCTCTAGTGATTGAAATAAGCTCTATAGAAATATATAGACACACCTGGTGTTTAATTAGGGTAAATCAATGCTTAGACTGGGTGTAGGAGTGTCAGCACTGGGAGTAAATTCTTCAATATAATCTCAGGGTCTATTCACTGAAGTGGGAATTAGGAATTCACGTTAAGGAGAGTTTCAGGTTCCAGAAGGGTTTATAGCCCACTGATCCACAGAAGGGAGATCTGTAAAAATATATAGTGTGAGGGTTGGCACATGAAGAGTGCTGCCCTGCAGTATGTACAAAATAAACCACAGCGTTTTACCTCACATTGTTAAAGGGCCACTACACACCATTCCATTGAGATGCTGTGATCTGGGTTACAGTAATCTCCCTTTAATATTTAAAATACATTCAGGTATTTATTCCACAGACATCAAGTTAAACCCAAATGGTGACATTTTATTGTCAAGTTGTCACCATAGCTCAGTTAGCAGTTTTCCCAAGTCTGTCTTTTTTGCCTCATTTATAGTTAATAATAAAGTGAACACTCCAAGGAAACCCACAACTTGGAAATAACCACACTGTGTATAAATCACATTATTAGCAAATAAACATAGAATGACTCACATAGTAGGGCGCCTTCTCAGAAACTGTAACACCAGCAAACCCTCTCCTAATATCACCCCTCCCAGAATGATCCTTTTATAGCTGGAGGTGAGGGGTTTGGACACCTTGTTAATCAATCCCTAATCATTTACTAATTGACCCCCTCAGCCTGCCCAGGTTGGGAGAAGAGACACAGGTGGGAAGACAATGTATGGTAATGTGATGGTCAATACATGAAAAGTGCTGCTATATTTATAGATGTACTCACTATAATTCCCCATTGATTAGTGACTTGATTTACTACCTGCAGTCCTTACAGGGGCGTTGCTGAAAAATAGTGCATTGACTAATACAAAATATGCTAAACAATAAAAATAACAACTACTCGCTCTAATCACAAAAAAATCATGCTTTTTTAGTTTAATTAATTTATAAATATATATATATATATTAAGTACATAAAGGACACTCCGTAGACCTGTAGAACTTTATCTTGCTGAAAAGCTTTATGTGTGAAGAATGTGTCCCATTTTTTCAAGATTTAAAGAAATTGGCACTTGTATAAATTGACCTTGTTACACCCCACTGGCTGTCAATCAGACAATGACCCTGTTACTTCCTGATTTGTTTTGCTCAGTGGAACTAAACTGAAGAGATAGCAATTGCCCAGAGCACCTGCTTTGCAGACTTCTCATTGATCTGCATTGGGAGTCTGTGATTGGACAGCCACATAAAGTCTGGGCGAGATATGAAAGGGAGGGCTTCAGTCAAGAGACCCGTAGCTTTTACAAGCTGTATTGAGATATACATCCAATTAAAAAAATGCATAATTAAATGCATACACTGGGGGTATATCTACATGCATGTTCTGGGGGTATATATACTAAACAGTGATTTTTATTTCTGTTATTTAGGCAATGGAGTGTCACTTTCAGGGAAATAAAAACAAATGAAAAATGTTCTTCAATGGCTTGTTTTTATTGTGTTTTATGATCCTTTTATATGGGTCAACAACAAAAAAAATGTACTTGGGAAAGATAGGGGTGAGAGGCTTTCAACCTAATTCACTAAGCCAAAATGTGAGTGACATGACCATTTGTGACATCACATCACAGGTATGACAGCTTGGTGACATCACAATAGAATAGTTATCTCCAGTGTTATCTTTGACTCTTCATTCACTGCTGGAGATTCACCAGTCAGCTTGGTTTATATTCAGTCTTCATCTCTGAGTAAACAATGAACAATTAGTGCATCCAACAAGTTTCGAGAGTGGGAATACTGCAGCTCTGCTAATGTGAGATGTAAAAAATACAAATGTCCATCTACTGCAAGAGATCCATTTGGAGGTAAGAAAGAAAAGGACAAGACATGAAGATTATTAAAGGGAATCTCCAGTGCCAGGAAAATGATCTGTTTTCCTGGCACTGGAGGGTCCCTCTCCCTCCCACCCCCCAATCCCTGGGTTACTGAAGGGGTGAAAACCCCTTCAGGCACTTACCTGAGGCAGCGGCGATGTCCCTCGCCACTGTCTCCTCCTCCTCGCCGCTCCTCCTCTTCATTGCGTCGGCCAGTGGGCGAGACTGATCCCGCCCTCCGGCCGAGGAGACCTAATGCGCATGCGCGGCAATGCCGCGCATGCGCATTACGTCTCCCCATAGGAAAGCATTGAAAATAATTTCAATGCTTTCCTATGGGGAAATGAGCGACGCTAGAGGTCCTCACACAGCGTGAGGACGTCCAGCGACGCTCTAGCACAGAAAACCTGTGCTATGAAGCAGGAAGTGCCCTCTAGTGGCTGTCTAGTAGACAGTCACTAGAGGTGGAGTTAACCCTCCAAGGTAATTATTGCAGTTTATAAAAAACTGCAATAATTACACTTGCAGGGTTAAGAGTAGTGGGAGTTGGCACCCAGACCACTCCAATGGGCAGAAGTGGTCTGGGTGCCTGGAGTGTCCCTTTAAGAATATTTGTGTAATTTATCTTTCATATTAAAGTGTAAGCTCTGTTAGCAGGGATATCCTTTCTTTGTATTGTAACATTCATATTACAGTGTAAGCTCTGTGAGCAGGGACTTCATTATTTATATTGTACCCAGTGGTGGAACTAGCGTAGTGTAATACTTGGGAATAAAAGTTCATTTGAAACTCAACTGCAGATGCAGAAAAAAGTTCAATACTGTCACTTTAAGAATATTCGAAGTAGTTGATTTATTGCTTTTAGATATTTAGATTTTAACAATCTTCTAAAGCAATACAAATTGTAAATAATATTCCATAAAGTAAATGTAGATCCAGATTAGGATAATTTAACACAGTCCATTAGACTTCAGAAGGAATTTTAAAGGATTACTATAGGGTCAGGAACACAAACATGTATTCCTGACCCTGTAGTGTTAAACCCACCATTTAGCCCCCTGGGCCCCCATTCCTCCATAAATATAGTAAAAATCTTACTGTATTCAAGCTTGAAGCTGTAACTCTGCATGCTGTTAGACTCAGAAAAAAGGGTAGTGTGCTGACATCATCAGAAGTGGTAGCCTGATCCAATCACAGTGCTTCCCCATAGGATTGGCTGAGACTGACAAAGAGGCAGATCAGGGGCAGAGCCAGCATGATTCAAACACAGCCCTGGCCAATCAGCATCTCCTCATAGAGATTAATTGAATCAATTAATCTCCAGGGCCGGACTGGCCCACCGGGATAACGGGAAATTTCCTGGTGGGCCGTGGCACTTGGGGCCGCACAGAGCAGCAGCCCTTCCTCTCCCCACCCAGTACACACTCTCACATTGGGGGTACTGGGGAGCACAGGTCTCTTCTTACCTCTAGAAGAGTCTTTCCTTATCAACTCGCGAGCAGCAGGTGCAGTAAATAGAACTTTCAATGCTGCTCGCGAGTGAGATAATGAACAAACAGCCGGCAGGAGCCTGGAGTGAGTGCAGGGAGGGTGGCAGGAGTCTGGAGTGAGTGCAGGGAGGGTGGCAGGAGTCTGGAGTGAGTGCAGGGAGGGTGGCAGGAGCCTGGGGTAAGTGCAGGGAGGGTGGCAGGAATCTGGAGTGAGTGCAGGGAGGGTGGCAGGAGTCTGGAGTGAGTGCAGGGAGGGTGGCAGGAGCCTGGAGTGAGTGCAGAGAGGATGGCAGGAGCCTGGAGTGAGTGCAGGGAGGGTGGCAGGAGTCTGGAGTGAGTGCAGGGAGGGTGGCAGGAGTCTGGAGTGAGTGCAGGGAGGGTGGCAGGAGCCTGGGGTAAGTGCAGGGAGGGTGGCAGGAGTCTGGAGTGAGTGCAGGGAGGGTGGCAGGAGTCTGGAGTGAGTGCAGGGAGGGTGGCAGGAGCCTGGAGTGAGTGCAGGGAGGGTGGCAGGAGCCTGGAGTGAGTGCAGAGAGGATGGCAGGAGCCTGGAGTGAGTGCAGGGAGGGTGGCAGGAGTCTGGAGTGAGTGCAGGGAGGGTGGCAGGAGTCTGGAGTGAGTGCAGGGAGGGTGGCAGGAGCCTGGGGTAAGTGCAGGGAGGGTGGCAGGAGTCTGGAGTGAGTGCAGGGAGGGTGGCAGGAGCCTGGAGTGAGTGCAGGGAGGGTGGCAGGAGCCTGGGGTAAGTGCAGGGAGGGTGGCAGGAGTCTGGAGTGAGTGCAGGGAGGATGGCAGGAGCCTGGAGTGAGTGCAGGGAGGGTGGCAGGAGCCTGGAGTGAGTGCAGGGAGGGTGGCAGGAGTCTGGAGTGAGTGCAGGGAGGGTGGCAGGAGTCTGGAGTGAGTGCAGGGAGGATGGCAGGAGCCTGGAGTGAGTGCAGGGAGGGTGGCAGGAGTCTGGAGTGAGTGCAGGGAGGGTGGCAGGAGCCTGGAGTGAGTGCAGGGACGGTGGCAGGAGCCTGGAATGAGTGCAGGGAGGGTGGCAGGAGTCTGGAGTGAGTGCAGGGAGGGTGGCAGTCTCTGTCCCTGCCTGACAGCCTTCACACACAGGAATCATGTGACCTGGCAATCAGGCAGAGCAGGGCAGCCCACACGGTCTTCCGAAGTCTTGCTTCCTGTGTGTAAAGTGCTGCCAGGCAGGGAGCCCTGTGAGAGAGCTGGAGGGAAGCTGCTGGGAAGGAGCAAGATAGGCTCAGTGAGCAGAGGCACCCAGGCATTTCATGTTAATTGTACCGATTCTTAGAGTGTTTATATTTGAGGGTGTAGTTGTGAGTGTGTTTGGTGTGTATTTTTGAAGTGTGTGTGTCAGTATGGATCAATGTGTGTGTGTTTGTGTGTCAGTATGGATCAATGTGTGTGTGTGTGTGTGTCAGTATGGATCAATGTGTCAGTTTGGATCTGTGTGTGTGTGTGTCAGTATGGATCAATGTGTGTGTGTGTGTGTGTGTGTCAGTATGGATCAATGTGTATGCATGGATCAATGTGTGTGTGTGTCAGTATGGATCAATGTGTCAGTATGGATCAATGTGTCAGTATGGATCAATGTGTGTGTGTCCCCGTATGGATCAATGTGTGTGTGTGTGTCCCCGTATGGATCAATGTGTGTGTGTGTGTGTCAGTATGGATCAATGTGTGTGTGTGTGTGTCCCCGTATGGATCAATGTGTGTGTGTGTGTGTGTGTGTGTATCAATGTGTCAGTATGGATCAATGTATGTGTGTGTCCGTCCGTATGGATCAATGTGTGTGTGTGTGTCAGTATTGATCAATGTGTCAGTATCGAAAAATGTGTGTGTGTGTGTGTGTGTCAGTATGGATACATGTGTGTGTGTCAGTATGGATCAATGTGTCAGTATGGATCAATGTCTCAGTGTGGATCAATGTGTCAGTATGGATCAATGTGTGTGTGTGTCAGTATGGATCAATGTGTCAGTGTGGATCAATGTGTGTGTATGTCAGGGAGTGTGTATGCATTAGTGATTGTGTGCCAGTGTTTGTATGGGATGCAGCATTAGTTGGTGTGCCAGTGTCTGTTGATGAGTATATGTCAGTATGTATGGGCATCAGTGACTACACGCCAGTGTGTATTTATTAATTAAAAATCCATGTGTCTGTCCATGTTTTTTTCAAATAAATTAAATTAAAAAAAAATTATATATAGTTTTATAGTTTTGCTTTATCTATGTGATTTGGTGATTTGTGGGAGTATTATGCATCTATATATTTGCACAAATGTATATTAATATATGTGTATTATATCAAAATATATATATGTTCAGCCCCCACGGTGATCAGCTGCCTGAGAGCAGAGGCAGGCATTGGGATCACTGAAGACTGAGGCAGGCAGGCAGGCTGCTGAAGGAGGGAAGGGGCAGCCGGTTCATGGAGAGCTGTGGGAGGAAGGCAGGCGGCTGACAGAGGGAATTGGGCGGCCAGCTCATTTATTGCAGAGGGAGGGAGAGGGGTGGCTGGCCCAGAGAGAGCTGTTGTAGAAAAGGTGGGCAGCTGACGGAGCGGAGCAGCCGGGTAATGGAGAGCAGAGGGAGGCGGGCGGCTGACTTAGTGCCACGGCGAAGGAGCTGTAATCTCCCTGCTCTGCTCCCTTGTGCAGCTTGCAGTGATTCACGGAGCTGGGTTATGATGTCACTCTGGCCCCCGGCTCACTACATAGTGCGTGAGAGGGAGCAGAGTAGGCAGATGACAGCAGTGCTACTGGACCCCAGGGAAAGCATATTCTCTCCAGCTTTCTTTTTAAATAATTTTTATTAAAGTTTTACATATTTGTATAACAACAAGAATATGAACATTGTATTGGGGGTAGGAAGGGAAGGGGAACTTGGAAATGGAAAAGAATAACCATCCAGTATTACAATAGGCATAACAGTGTATATGGCAAAAAAATAAATAGAAAATAATAATATGTTTTACATCAATGCACTTTAATAATAAATATGTCAAAGACCATATGCTGCTTTGATTTTTTTCTTCCCACTTATCCCAATTGTATTTTAATATTGGGAAACCACGCATATTAGCTCTATGTGATAATTCGTGTGCCTTGTTTTCTAGAATCAAATTAAAAACTTCCCTGAGAGATGGCACATCTTGGGACTTCCAATGTCTAGGTAAACAGGATGTAGCAGCGATCAAAATGTGACCTATGATTATTTTGTCCGATCTATTAATGGACTCCGGGAGTTTTTTGAATAAGGCTAGTTCCGAGGTTAAAATGCTAATGGTTCTGTCCACTTTAATAATTAGGTCGTGAATCAATTTCCAATATTTAGTTAATTTAGGACAGAACCACCAAATATGGGCCATATTGCCCACACCCCCACAATCTCTCCAACACCGGTCAGAATACATATTGTTCATGTTGTGCACTAGACGGGGCCAGGTACCAGCGATATAAAATTTTGTAATGATTTTCAAAGTGGTCGGTGCAATACGAAATACCTTTTAAAGCTTTAAAAAAAACGAACCATTCTTCTAGATCGTACTGGGCACCCAACTCCGTCTCCCATGACAACATATGTTTTAATTTCACTAGGGGCTTGGCGTTATAAAACGAGTAGCATAAAGATATCATGCCTTTACTAGTGGGGCTGCATAAAAAAGCTTTCTCCAATGGAGACATCTCAAGCGTTTTATAATTTTTATCTGTTTCAGGTACCTTATATAGTTCTTTCAATTTGTCAATGATTAACATACAATCCAACTCACATACATTCGTTAATCCATACTTAAGTTTCAGTTTTTCCAAAGAAAGAATAGCATTGCCATGAAAAAAATTGTCAAGATTAGTTATAGAGCATTCCTTCAACAGTTCTGTTTTTAAAGATGGAATATAATCCTTCAATAGCTCAATTGGCATTGCTCTATAAAGGCTGGGAGAATGATCATTTTTAAAAACAATATCCCAGGCCTTAAGTGTAGTCTTGGTAGATAAAAATAACTTTGTAATTCCAGGGCTTTTCTTAGGATTTAACCAAGGTAATTCTGACAATCTAACCGGTAAAATTTTTGATTCTTCTATTTCCATCCATCTGGGTTTATCAACCTGATTATTAAAGCTCACAGCCACTGCAGCGTTAGTGGCGAAATAATATTTGCGGATATCGGGAACACCGATACCGCCATTCGATTTGTGGTGCTGCAAGGAAGTGAGCTTCACTCGAGCAGGCTTGTTCCCCCAGATGAACTTCATCATTGTCGAGTGAACTTTATTAAAAAATGATAATGGGATGGATAAAGGGATGGTCCTAAAGAAATATAGAATTTTTGGTAGTATCGTCATTTTAACAGATGCGACCCTCCCCAGCCATGAAAGTTCCATTCCGCCCCATCTCTCCATCTCCTTTTGTAGGTCCGACCATGCTTTCCTCAAGTTGTGATTATGCATATTTACCAAATTTTTGCATAAATTTATGCCAAGATACTCCATATAGTCAGCTCTCCAATCAAATAAATATAATTTCTTAAGGGCAATGGTTTCCGAATTTTTTAAATGAAATGGAAGGGCCTGAGACTTAGACTCGTTTAATTTGTAGTACGATATCTCGCCAAATTGAGTTAAAATGTCTTTGAGGTGGCTCAAAGATTCTTTGGGGTTTTTGACAGCTAGAATTATATCGTCTGCAAACAAGCCAATTTTGTGTGCGGATTCTTTAACAACAATTCCTGCAATTTGTGGGGTTGTTCTAATTAATTCAGCCAGGGGTTCTATTGCTAGAACAAATAAAATTGGAGATAAAGGGCACCCCTGTCTCGTCCCATTGGTTAGAGAAAACGTTTTGGATGTGAAACCGGAAGCTGAGACATGGGCGGAAGGTGCACAATATAGCGCCTTAATTGCTGTGATAAAGGATGATAGTATGTTGAATCTTTCTAACGTTCTCCATAAATATCCCCAATGTATCCTGTCAAACGCCTTCTCTGCGTCTAGAGATAGAAGCAATGAAGGCGTTTTGGTCATATTTATGTGCTGAATCAAGTTTATGAATCTTCTAGTCCCGTCGGGCGCCTGTCTATCCTTTACAAAACCCACTTGATCCTTGTTTATTAGCAATGGGATTAATTTGGTTAATCTATTTGCGAGAACTTTAGAATAAATCTTTGAGTCATTATTGATTAGAGAAATGGGTCTAAAATTGTGGCATCTATCAGGAGTTTTTCCCGGTTTTGGCAAGGTGACTATTTGTGCGCACAAGGACTCCTCTGGCATCGTTCCCCCAGACTTATAGGAGTTGAATAATTTGGTCATGTGGGGAATTAAAATTTCTTGAAAAGTTTTATAATATAAAATAGTGAATCCATCGGGACCAGGGGCTTTTCCGGATGGCATAAGTTTGATCGCCTCAGCTATCTCTTTTGCTGATATTTCACATCCTAAGCTTTCTAAGTGTCCTAGAGACAGCCGAGGCAATGTCACTCTGTCTAAAAATTTATCAATGGTCGTTGCAGAAGGCTGGGTAAGGTTCGAATCACATTCTAAATTATAAAGTTTACTATAATACTCTGCAAACATGTCACTGATTTTAGTAGGATGAAACACTTTTCGCCCCTGATCATCAAGTAAATACGCTATTTTTGATTGTGCATTTACTTGCCGGAGTTGAGATGCCAAGAGAGTAGAGGCCCTGTTGCCTTTTAAGTAAAATTTTTTCCTGAGACGTCTCACCATAAGAGATGTACGATCTAAATTAATTTTTTTAATTTTAGTCTTAATTTCTCCTATCATTGCTGATAGGGAAGACGAGGGGCCAAATTTATTAGCCTGGTTCAAATTGTACAGTTCTTTTTCCAATGTTCTTAAATGATTGCTATTAAGTTTCTTCAGGTGAGACGCTCTAGAAATAAAATGACCTCTTAACACAGCCTTATGCGCATTCCAAGACACCTCACCAGGAACCTCGGGTGAGGCATTTTCCAAAAAATAATCGCTCAAGGCTTTCTCCGTCAATGATCTGTTTACAACATCATTTAATAAATAATCGCCTAATTTCCAGGTTCTATTCGGGGCTGAAGAAACAATTTCGTCAATATGCATTATGATTGGAGCATGGTCAGACCAGTTAATGTCTAAGATAACAGATTTCAAGATGTGCGGAATTAAAGCGCTCTGGACCATAAACCTACCCAGCCTGGAATACATATTTTTAGATACAGAATAATACGTAAAATCTCTTTCATTCTCATGCATCAGTCTCCAGGAATCATATAAACCACATTCAATCATGTATCTGGAACATTTGTTTGCTAATCTGTCGCTGTCCCCTCTATGTTGTCGATCACTGTCTTCCCTAGCGTTATCCAATTCACCGTCCATAACAAAATTCGTATCGCCACACATTACCAAGCTGCCTCTCACATTCTCATTCACTAAGTCCATCAATTTCCTAAAGAACTGCAACTGACCGGTGTTGGGAAAATACATGTTCACAATAGTATATTCAATAGTGTTAAGTGAACCTATCCATATTAAATACCTCCCGTCATCATCCGTCATTACTTTGTTCGTTGAACATGCTACATTCCTGTGGAAGAAGATCGATGCACCTCTAGACTTGGATTTATAAGTGCTATGATATTGGACTGGGAAAAGCTTTGACATAATCTTATGTTTTTTTATCATTTTTAAAATGCGTTTCCTGTACACAGATGACATCTGATTTGTTGGATTTTGCTTCTTTGAATAGTAAGCGTCTTTTGTGGGCGGTGTTCAGGCCTCTCACATTAAATGACATATATTTTAAAACCATAATTTATGGAACAGCAATGCTTGATAAAGAGTAAAAGAACATTCAACTTTGTGAGAGTCCGAACAACCGCCTTCCAATAAAGAAACATCCAACAATACTGTCACACCAAACTCTAGTTGTGTACATGTGTGTACAGGAATAAATAAACAGATTTGTGCAAGTCGCTGATGCCACATAATATGCATTTTTGTATGAGGCATTTCTGTGATTCGTGATCTGGAAACATTTCTACCAAATTTTAAAGGATGGATGGTCAAAGAAAATAGAAAAATAAAAATATCAACGGGGTACAAAAAACTTGGGTATATACGCCTATCAGGGGAAATAAACAAACATTGAAAAAGGGCCATGAGGGAGAGCAAAAAAAGTTTCTCCATCTCAGGGTATTAGGCCCAGGTTGGGGGGAGAGAAGGCTGCTGGGTACAAGGGGAGCAATATAAATAAAAAAAAACACACCAAAAAAATAAAAATAAAAAATAAATAAAAAATAATAATAAAAAAAAAACCACAAAATAATATTGATTGTGAAAATTTGGAAATACTTAAGTGGTCAAATCGATTTCTGAAATAAACTGTTAAGTTGCATATCAAATAATCATTGGTGTGCAAACTCTAAGGACAGTCATAACGAGGAGAAACAAGTCAAATTTCAAAGTAATCCCGTTAAATCTCCAGACTGGAGCAGGACTCAATAGTCTGTTACAGAGATAAAGTTTTCTCGGAACCAAGCCATAAAAATCAAGAGAGAAAAAAAAATCATGAAAATAAACGTATATAAAAAAAAGTAAATAAAATTCCTTAGTGAAGATAGGAAGAACATCTAAACTTGAAGTGTCGAACGATTTACGACCGTGGAAAATGAAGACTGTAGCTCTATAAACTGGAAACTCAGGAAGTGTCAGATTTGCTTCTCTTACTGGCCTGCAGAGGAGTAGATGGCGAGAGTCTATGAGGCGATACCTGACTTCTATTCATGGATTGGATGAGGTCCATTCCTTCCTCAGGCGACGTGATTATGAAATTCCTGCCATCCATGCGGAAAAGGACTTTAACCGGGAATCCCCATCTATATCTTATCCCTCTTCGTCTTAGATCCGCGGTAAAAAGTTGAAATTCTCTGCGTCGCCTCATTGTTTGGGCAGAGAAGTCTTGGAAGACCTTCATGCCGCTGTAGTCCCCCGTGAGACCTGACGTGCGCACTGCACCCAGAAATTCCTCTTTAATGTGGTAATAGTGAAATCTCACTATCACATCTTTGGGTGCAGCCGCAGGCGCATTACCGGGTTTAGGCAATCTATGGATGCGGTCCAGTAGCAGATCCGTATTAGCAGTTGGTAGAGATGACTTCACCATTGCCTGGAAATAACTTTGTAATTCCAGAGAGTCTATATTTTCAGGGATCCCCCTGATCCTTAGGTTATTACGCCTACTTCTATCCTCGGCGTCCGCTAACTTTTCCGCTTGTTGGTGTACTTGCTTCTGAAGCTCTTTTACAGTTTCAACCAAATCCAGGTGAGATTGCTCTTGAGAGTGCAATCTATTCTCTATTATTTCCGTCCGCTGATTAATGCCCTCCATGGCTCCATATAAAGTGTCAAAGTCTTTCTTAAAGTCGTTTTTCAGATCGACTCTCAAATCTTTAATGAGTTGTATTATCATGCCAGCTGATGGTGGCAGATCATCTGCCAATTCAGGTGGCATATTCGGATTGTAAGTCGCTGCTATAAATGTGGTGGTAGCCATATTGGAGGTGGCAGTGGCCATCTTGGGAGTGGAATATGCAATGTCTGGTCTGGCAGCCATCTTTGTTGTGGCATCATGACCTTTTCTCTGTGGTAGTGCAGAGAAAGTACTTGTTTGGAGCATTTCAGCTCCTAGTTCCATATTTTGGTCCTCTGGGCTTTCCATAGCCCTTACTGTCCCTTTAAGAATTTTGGGTCGGATAGCAGAGCCCCCCCCCACCGGGACCGACAACCTAGAGGCCGAGGATCCCGATGGGGAGCGAGACCTCACACTACCCTCCCCTTTACTTGCAGCCCGGTCACTTTTGTAAGTGAGTGAGTGACCGGGCTGCTCTATGCTGAGACCGCGAGCGGCTTGCTGGGTGGTCCTTGCCGCTCGCGGGAGACACAGCTTTGTGCTCTGAGCATGCTGAGTGCTCGGAGCACTCTGAGCCGCACACAGAGGTGTCGGCTAGTGCGGCCGCGGTCCCGCCGCTCTCTGGATGCTGCGAGCGGGACGCAACCGCACAGGCATAAGATTTGGCATGGGAGACCGGGAGGGAGGTGGGGAGGGATTTCCCCGGCGCCACCAACGATATTTTAAGCGGCGAAACCAGCCGAGAGCCGGATTTTGAGGCAGGGGAGTGAGCCTGGGCACCCTTACTCACCCCAGCAGCTCCTGCTCCCGATTTCTTTATTGCAGGTACAGATTTTTCGTTTTTTCTTTGTTTCTCCATATTCAGATAGTTATTAGCTATTAGTTCTCAAAAGTAAAATGTTTCCATTGCAGTTAAAGTTGCACTTTTTGAACGAAATTACCCCCCTTGTCCAGGAGCCTCTCTAAAACGTGGCCATCTAAGATGGTGGCCAAGACATGCTCTCTCCAGCTTTCTAAAGGTAGGGAGGCTGGGTGGATTTAAATTTAAATAAAAAAGTAATTACTTGTGAGTGAGTGTGTGTGTCTGTCTGAGTGTGTGTGTTTGTGAGTATGTCTGTGAGTGTGTGTCTGTCGGAGTGTCGGTCTGAATGTCTGTCTCTGTGTCTGTCTGTGAGTGAGTCTGAGTCGGTCAGTAAGTGTGTGTGTTCCCTCCAATCACATGGGAAAGGGTTTTGTTTTGTGTTTTACTCACCTTTTTCCACGCTATGGCCCCACATCCATGGCCGAAATCCTCAATCTTGACAATCTCAGCCAATCCAATGCTTCCTCATAGCAAAGCATTGTGAGACTATTGCGCATGCACGACATAATGCCACTGGGCCAATTTAACTTCTCATAGGGATGCATTGAATCAATGCATCTGTATAGGGAACATTAACGTAGGTGTTGCACAGTGTGAAGCACTGACCCAGGAAGCACCTATAGAGGCCGTCTGAGTGACTGTCGCCAGAGGTGTCACCAGGCAGCAATGTAAACACTGAAAAGTCAGTGTTTACATTTAAAAGCGTTCAGGGTCAGGATATAGACTTCAGAGCAACTACATTTAGCTGTAGTGGTTCTAGTGATTATAGTGTCCCTTTAAGAATTGTATTTTTGTTGATTTCTCTGGCTCCTAACTTTTCTAGCTGGCTTCTAGATTCC
This sequence comes from Pelobates fuscus, assembly GCF_036172605.1. Taxonomy (NCBI): domain Eukaryota; kingdom Metazoa; phylum Chordata; class Amphibia; order Anura; family Pelobatidae; genus Pelobates; species Pelobates fuscus. The sequence goes on along the minus strand of NC_086324.1, from coordinate 19,145,389 downwards.
AAACTAATTTGTAAAACTGTGTGCGTGTGTGTGTGTATATATATAAACACACACACACACACAAACATCATAATACACATTTGGAGATTACACACGTATATAAATGTAACAAGGGTTTTACATTTTTCAAAGGGTTATTCACTAAATTTCTAATTTTAGAAAGTGAAAATCTAAATTGCAGAATTTAGACCAAAACAGCGGATTTGAAAAATCCAAACTTTGCCATAGTGACAGCTTGACTATTGTAGCCTAATTTTTGGAATTTATTCACAAAAATTATTAGTTTAGTCGATAACCCTGCCCTTCTCTCAGTCTTTCATTCCCTGGTATCAAACTATATCCAACGCAGAATGCAATCATAGGATTGAGGACTAAACAAACTAAGATTAATTTAAATTAGACATGCAGCAGCTATCAGTCAATGACTATTCTAGTTGTGGATGAAACGCTGGGTAAATAATTTTCAGTCTTGTGTTTTTTCCACCTGTATATCTGTCACAGTTGGCACAATTAATGTTAGAGCTGGTGTAAAAAAAATTCCAGGGATGCTTTTTATTCCAAGTCCGGCCCTGCCTGTGTGTGTGTGTGTGTGTGTGACTGTCTGCCTGTGTTACACGCTTAAAAGATGTATTCAACAGATAATTGAATAAGCGACAGCTCGAACATCTCTTGAAGGGAAAACCCTGCGTGAGCGAGCAGATGGGGGAAAGCGAGGTGAAGAAATAACAAAAGTCACGCAGACGTGATTAGCATGTCTGAATATACCTCCTTTTGTTTCTCTGCCACAGGCCTCCCGTTGGATTTTTTCCCGTAAGGTAGATCATGATATGATCTAAGAGGGGATTTGTTGGATACAAATATCCATTTTGCTATCGATCCTAGCTGTTCATAGGGGTTAATTTGATTATATTTATGTGGGTTATATAACAAGAAACAACTGCTTATAACTTGTACAAAACAATTTATGTCATTTAACACACCCATATACTCCTCTCCCCTCCCCCCCCCCAAGCCTACTCTGAAGAAATATGTATAAATATCACATGCGTATTAAAAAGGATTTAAGTTGGATATGTAGCATGTCTCTGATTTTCATTTCCAGAGCTCTGTAAGAGTTGGCAAACATCCAATTAATCCAAGGGTCCCAGGCCAACATGCCCCACTACAGTCTCAGTCCCCCAATTGCAGCCCATACTCTCCCTCCCCCCCAATTATACCAATCCACCTACCTAAGACCCTAACCCTCCCAATACAGGCCTCTTAATCTATAACTCATACCCCCACACTACAGCCCCTGTCCCTCCATTAGAGCCCCTAACTCCTAAATTACAGCCTCTGTAACGCACTACCAGTGCCCCTCCCATGATTAGGCTCTGGATTCATCCCTGCCACTCAAGGTAAATGATACCAGAGAAACTGACAGAAGCCAAGCACAGAGAAGTAGACACAGGTTTCTTCAGGAAGGAAGAGATTCTTTATTCGATTCACCGACCGGGACTCAGAGGGACTAATGTCACCAAAAAACAGCAAAGTCTGAGTCCTGATCATACAGTGTAGGTCCCTTATATAGGCATGTAGCTCCTCCCATAATCAGTTCAACCTACACATACTCTTATCTAATCAACTGAATAGAGACTAAATTCCTGTTTGACCACATGGCTTGCCCAGCACAATGGAGGAGGGGAAATACTCGTATATCCTGTATTCCTACACTTGCACCTTACACTACTGATTGTATCGTTGCCACGTGCAACCAACCGACCGATACATCAACATATGCAAGTGCACATACCACGTGGCAATCTTGTCCTAGTAAATTTATTTTTACTGAGATTCCACCACAGTAAGCACTTGAGAAATCTAGTTACAGATGTACTGAGAGAATGAGGTCCTGATTTTTCAAAGAGTCCAATCAGGACACACGCTGTGCCGCTCTCACTATAGCTGTAAAGTCCACCTACCAAGTAGCGTGTGAAGCTGCCTCCCTAAAGTTAAGGGACCACCTCCCTGAAATTAGTTTTGGCATGTCTGCTAGAGTAGCACTGCCACACCAGTTTTTAATGTGTTCCATAACTAGTTGCAGCAGTTTAGAAGCACTAGATTTGGAGAATTGAGGATATTGGAGGGAAAAACAAAGACACAAATCAATGTAATGCAAAGAATTTTTTATTTTCCCTCTTTATTTATTAACAATCTAGAGGGAGCAATTTCCATATCACAGAGGTCATCTTGATCAGCCTAGACAGGTTTTCCACCCCAACATATTCTAATGTCAGACAAGCTACCCAGTCACACCATGATACAAATGGGGTTATGCAGAAACATTTTGTAGGTTACAAGACAAGAGTTACTAGTAACTAGTAACAGTCTGTAGGTCAGTTTTGAACCTGAAAGCAAGAACATTTTAACTGTGCATGCCTTGTGAACTAGTTAGCTGGTGGTAGAGGGTTCTCAGTTGGTGGTTTTGGATCATCATCAAACTTCATATCCCTGCAGAACAGCACAGCTTCTTTACCCAGACCCAGTTTGTACTGCCAAACATAGATCTTCTCATTGGCCTTCACGGTCAGGCTGATGGTTTCCATAGTTTCCGTTACCTCATCCCAATTCTCTCTGTCCGTGTTAACACTCTTCCCCCCATATGAAGTAGTGAGAGAGAACTGGCTCTTTACAACAAGGGCACTCAGACCTCCCGTCTCTGCAGACACTGTGGCTGACACGTTCCAGGTATGTTCTATGGAGGACATCTTCTCCTTTGTGTAGCCAACCTTCTTGTTGATCTTGTTTGTCCAGGTGATCGGAGACTGCGAGTCATTGGTGATGGTTTTGATGCACTCCCAGACACCAAATGAGGGACCCTGAATAAGGGCCAAGCCTCCAGGGAGGAAGTTTGTGACAGTGGGATGTATGGAAAAGGACTCACCATTCTCATCCTTGTTGAAGTTGGTGCATCTGTAATACTGAGCCCCCCATTCATCATGAGGCTTCAGAAAGTAATAGTAGTTTTTGACACCAAAGTAGTAGAGCCCATTCCTGCAGTTGGGATGGAGTGTGTATTCCACACCACTCTCGTATGTGTTCATATTTCTAGTTTTACGATAAACCCCTCGACTCTGGTCGATGATGTACATGTGACCGAAGGCAGAGAGATAGTGATCACCGCCCCGGCAGCTGGGATGTAGAGAGTAGACTACAGCACCTTCATCTGTGTTCATGTTTTTCACACGGCGATAATTTGTGCCCTTAATGATATAGAATAGGTCGTCTTCATATGCCAGGTAATGGTCTCCATTTCTACAAGAGGGATGCAGACTGTAGACCACTAAACCTTCACCCTTGTTGAAGTTTGAAGCTCGCATGTAGCAGCCAAGGTCAGATCGGACAATGTAGTAATATTGATCAACACCACAAAAATCCACTCCTGGGGCATCCTTCTTGGGAACGATCCCAACCATGGTCAAACACTGAAAGAATAAAAATACAAATTAAGGTGGTAGGTTACAAAATCGATTTGGTTAATTCAGTGATTTTGGATCAAGTGTCATAAAAAGCTTTGCCTTCACTTATGTTAGAATAAGACAGATTGGAGAGGGCAGGGGGCAAGAGTGGTAGACCAGAAGAGTCAGTTTTCTATAAGTTCATAGATGGGAGAAAGTATAATTGACATTGTGTCAGATATTAGTTCAATGTAGACAGATTGGAAATATTTGGGAGCCATTTTGTCAGCATTTGAATGTCACTAAAACCTTGATAGTTGGTGCTTTACTACAAAATGTCCGTTTTCACATTTCAATGCAACAGTATAAACATTGAAGGATTAACACTATAGGAAAGTATAAGATTTTCTAAACATGCATACTCTTACAGTAGATAGTTGTATAGTTACAACTTAGTGCCATTTTAATGGCTGTTCGTATGAGAAGCCACAGGTAGACTTAATCCTTGCAGACCACTACACCAAAACCTGCCTCCTTAACCACACCCCCTCCCTCCACAAAGATACTTCCTTATCAAATATATGTACACAGCCCAGCCACCAACATGGAGTGATCTGAACCGTAAAGCAACCTGCATTTTAAGGAGAGGACACATAGTAAGGATATCACTACATGTTTGTGAATTAAGAGCTGCTCGCTCAGTGTTGGCTGTGTACATACATCTGATAAGGAAGGTTTTTCTGGCATGAGGGAAAATGGTTAGAGAGGCAGCATTTTTGCAGGACATTTAAAGGGAAACTCTAGTGCCAGTAAACCAATCAGTTTTCCTGGCACTGCAGGTTCCCTCTCAATCCCCGGTTGCTGAAGGGGTGAAAATCCCTTCAGTCACTTACCAGAGGCAGCGACATGTCCCACGTCACTGCTTCTGCCTCCACCGCTCCTCCCAGTGATTGCTCTGCATAGGAAGGCATTGAAAATGCTTTCCTATGGTGAAATGAGCGATACTGGAGGTCCTGACAGCACGAGGTCCTCCAGCGACGCTCTAGCACAGGTTCTGTGCTATGATGCAGGAAGTGCCCTCTAGTGGCTGTCTAGTAAACAGCCAGTAGAGGTGGAGTTAACCGTGCAAGGTTATTATTGCAGTTTATAAAAAACTGCAATAATTACACTTGCAGGGTTAAGGGTAGTGGGAGATGGCACCCAGACCACTCTAATGGGCATAAGTGGTCTGGGTGCCTGGAGTGTCCCTTTAAACCATTTGTTTGTATTTGACAAAATGCTGAACCCCATGCATAGCACAGCATCCCTCCCAGTGTAGTCAGTCACAGCCATATACAATACAGCATCTTTATATAATCTACATTCAGGCTTTGGAGAGACCAGCTGCAGCAGATTCTAAATAAACCATTCCAAGTTAAGGAGTTTGGGAAATTGGAAGGGAGTGGAGTTTGCCAAGAATTGGGAGTTTAGTAAATAAACCCATTTCCTCTAGTGATTGAAATAAGCTCTATAGAAATATATAGACACACCTGGTGTTTAATTAGGGCAAATTAATGCTTAGACTGGGTGTAGGAGTGTCAGCACTGGGAGGAAATTCTTCAATATAATCTCAGGGTCTATTCACTGAAGTGGGAATTAGGAATTCAGGTTAAGGAGAGTTTCAGGTTCCAGAAGGGTTTATAGCCCACTGATCCACAGAAGGGAGATCTGTAAAAATATATAGTGTGAGGGTTGGTACATGAAGAGTGCTGCCCTGCAGTATGTACAAAATAAACCACAGGGTTTTACCTCACATTGTTAAAGGGCCACTACACACCATTCCATTGAGATGCTGTGATCTGGGTTACAGTAATCTCCCTTTAATATTTAAAATACATTCAGGTATTTATTCCACAGACATCAAGTTAAACCCAAATGGTGACATTTTATTGTCAAGTTGTCACCATAGCTCAGTTAGCAGTTTTCCCAAGTCTGTCTTTTTTGCCTCATTTATAGTTAATAATAACGTGAACACTCCAAGGAAACCCACAACTTGGAAATAACCACACTGTGTATAAATCACATTATTAGCAAATAAACCTAGAATAACTCACATAGTAGGGCACCTTCTCAGAAACTGTAATACCAGCAAACCCTCTCCTAATATCATCCCTCCCAGAATGATCCTTTTATAGCTGGAGGTGAGGGGTTTGGACACCTTGTTAATCAATCCCTAATCATTTACTAATTGACCCCCTCAGCCTGCCCAGGTTGGGAGAAGAGACACAGGTGGGAAGACAATGTATGGTAATGTGATGGTCAATACATGAAAAGTGCTGGTATATTTATATATGTACTCACTATAATTCCCCATTGATTAGTGACTTGATTTACTACCTGCAGTCCTTACAGGGGCGTTGCTGAAAAATAGTGCATTGACTAATACAAAATATGCTAAACAATAAAAATAACAACTACTCGCTCTAATCACAAAAAAATCATGCTTTTTTAGTTTAATTAATTTATGAATATATATATATATATTAAGTACATAAAGGACACTCCGTAGACCTGTAGAACTTTATCTTGCTGAAAAGCTTTATGTGTGAAGAATGTGTCCCATTTTGTAAAGATTTAAAGAAATTGGCACTTGTTTAAATTGACCTTGTTACACCCCACTGTTTGTCAATCAGACAATGACCCTGTTACTTCCTGATTTGTTTTGCTCAGTGGAACTAAACTGAAGAGATAGCAATTGCCCAGAGCACCTGCTTTGCAGACTTCTCATTGATCTGCATTGGGAGTCTGTGATTGGACAGCCACATAAAGTCTGGGCGAGATATGAAAGGGAGGGCTTCAGTCAAGAGACCCGTAGCTTTTACAAGCTGTATTGAGATATACATCCAATTAAAAAAATGCATAATTAAATGCATACACTGGGGGTATATCTACATGCATGTTCTGGGGGTATATATACTAAACAGTGATTTTTATTTCTGTTATTTAGGCAATGGAGTGTCACTTTCAGGGAAACAAAAACAAATGAAAAATGTTCTTCAATGGCTTGTTTTTATTGTGTTTTATGATCCTTTTATATGGGTCAACAACAAAAAAATTGTACTTGGGAAAGATAGGGGTGAGAGGCTTTCAACCTAATTCACTAAGCCAAAATGTGAGTGACATGACCATTTGTGACATCACATCACAGGTATGACAGCTTGGTGACATCACAATAGAATAGTTATCTCCAGCGTTATCTTTGACTCTTCATTCAGTGCTGGAGATTCACCAGTCAGCTTGGTTTATATTCAGTCTTCATCTCTGAGTAAACAATGAACAATTAGTGCATCCAACAAGTTTCGAGAGTAGGAATACTGCAGCTCTGCTAATGTGAGATGTAAAAAATACAAATGTCCATCTACTGCAAGAGATCCATTTGGAGGTAAGAAAGAAAAGGACAAGGCATGAAGATTATTAAAGGGAATCTCCAGTGCCAGGAAAATGATCCGTTTTCCTGGCACTGGAGGGTCCCTCTCCCTCCCACCCCCCAATCCCTGGGTTACTGAAGGGGTGAAAACCCCTTCAGTCACTTACCTGAGGCAGCGGCGATGTCCCTCGCCACTGTCTCCTCCTCCTCGCCGCTCCTCCTCTTCATTGCGTCGGCCAGTGGGCGAGACTGATCCCGCCCTCCGGCCGAGGAGACCTAATGCGCATGCGCGGCAATGCCGCGCATGCGCATTACGTCTCCCCATAGGAAAGCATTGAAAATAATTTCAATGCTTTCCTATGGGGAAATGAGCGACGCTAGACGTCCTCACACAGCGTGAGGACGTCCAGCGACGCTCTAGCACAGAAAACCTGTGCTATGAAGCAGGAAGAGCCTTCTAGTGGCTGTCTAGTAGACAGCCACTAGAGGTGGAGTTAACCCTCCAAGGTAATTATTGCAGTTTATAAAAAACTGCAATAATAACACTTGCAGGGTTAAGAGTAGTGGGAGTTGGCACCCAGACCACTCCAATGGGCAGAAGTGGTCTGGGTGCCTGGAGTGTCCCTTTAAGAATATTTGTGTAATTTATCTTTCATATTAAAGTGTAAGCTCTGTTAGCAGGGATATCCTTTCTTTGTATTGTAACATTCATATTACAGTGTAAGCTCTGTGAGCAGGGACTTCATTATTTAAATTGTACCCAGTGGTGGAACTAACGTAGTGTAATACTTGGGAATAAAAGTTCATTTGAAACTCAACTGCAGATGCAGAAAAAAGTTCAATACTGTCACTTTAAGAATATTCAAAGTAGTTGATTTATTGCTTTTAGATATTTAGATTTTAACAATCTTCTAAAGCAATACAAATTGTAAATAATATTCCATAAAGTAAATGTAGATCCAGATTAGGATAATTTAACACAGTCCATTAGACTTCAGAAGGAATTTTAAAGGATTACTATAGGGTCAGGAACACAAACATGTATTCCTGACCCTGTAGTGTTAAACCCACCATTTAGCCCCCTGGGCCCCCATTCCTCCATAAATATAGTAAAAATCTTACTGTATTCAAGCTTGAAGCTGTAACTCTGCATGCTGTTAGACTCAGAAAAAAGGGTAGTGTGCTGACATCAGCAGAAGTGGTAGCCTGATCCAATCACAGTGCTTCCCCATAGGATTGGCTGAGACTGACAAAGAGGCAGATCAGGGGCAGAGCCAGCATGATTCAAACACAGCCCTGGCCAATCAGCATCTCCTCATAGAGATTAATTGAATCAATTAATCTCCAGGGCCGGACTGGCCCACCGGGATAACGGGAAATTTCCTGGTGGGCTGTGGCACTTGGGGCCGCACAGAGCAGCAGCCCTTCCTCTCCCCACCCAGTACACACTCTCACATTGGGGGTACTGGGGAGCACAGGTCTCTTCTTACCTCTAGAAGAGTCTTTCCTTATCAACTCGCGAGCAGCAGGTGCAGTAAATAGAACTTTCAATGCTGCTCGCGAGTGAGACAATGAACAAACAGCCGGCAGGAGCCTGGAGTGAGTGCAGGGAGGGTGGCAGGAGCCTGGGGTAAGTGCAGGGGGGTGGCAGGAGCCTGGGGTAAGTGCAGGGAGGGTGGCAGGAGTCTGGAGTGAGTGCAGGGAGGGTGGCAGGAGTCTGGAGTGAGTGCAGGGAAGGTGGCAGGAGTCTGGAGTGAGTGCAGGGAGGGTGGCAGGAGCCTGGAGTGAGTGCAGGGAGGGTGGCAGGAGCCTGGAGTGAGTGCAGGGAGGGTGGCAGGAGCCTGGAGTGAGTGCAGGGAGGATGGCATGAGCCTGGAGTGAGTGCAGGGAGGGTGGCAGGAGTCTGGAGTGAGTGCAGGGAGGGTGGCAGGAGTCTGGAGTGAGTGCATGGAGGGTGGCAGGAGCCTGGGGTAAGTGCAGGGAGGATGGCATGAGCCTGGAGTGAGTGCAGGGAGGGTGGCAGGAGTCTGGAGTGAGTGCAGGGAGGGTGGCAGGAGCCTGGAGTGAGTGCAGGGAGGATGGCATGAGCCTGGAGTGAGTGCAGGGAGGGTGGCAGGAGTCTGGAGTGAGTGCAGGGAGGGTGGCAGGAGTCTGGAGTGAGTGCAGGGAGGGTGGCAGGAGCCTGGGGTAAGTGCAGGGAGGGTGGCAGGAGTCTGGAGTGAGTGCAGGGAGGGTGGCAGGAGCCTGGAGTGACTGCAGGGAGGGTGGCAGGAGCCTGGAATGAGTGCAGGGAGGGTGGCAGGAGTCTGGAGTGAGTGCAGGGAGGGTGGCAGTCTCTGTCCCTGCCTGACAGCCTTCACACACAGGAATCATGTGACCTGGCAATCAGGCAGAGCAGGGCAGCCCACACGGTCTTCCGAAGTCTTGCTTCCTGTGTGTAAAGTGCTGCCAGGCAGGGAGCCCTGTGAGAGAGCTGGAGGGAAGCTGCTGGGAAGGAGCAAGATAGGCTCAGTGAGCAGAGGCACCCAGGCATTTCATGTTAATTGTACCGATTCTTAGAGTGTTTATATTTGAGGGTGTAGTTGTGAGTGTGTTTGGTGTGTATTTTTGAAGTGTGTGTGTCAGTATGGATCAATGTGTGTGTGTTTGTGTGTCAGTATGGATCAATGTGTGTGTGTTTGTGTGTCAGTATGGATCAATGTGTGTGTGTCCCCGTATGGATCAATGTGTGTGTGTGTCAGTATGGATCAATGTGTGTGTGTGTGTGTGTGTGTGTCAGTATGGATCAATGTGTCAGTATGGATCAATGTGTCAATATGGATCAATGTGTGTGTGTGTGTGTGTGTCAGTATGGATCAATGTGTGTGTGTCCCCGTATGGATCAATGTGTGTGTGTGTGTGTGTCCGTATGGATCAATGTGTGTGTGTTTGTCAGTATGGATCAATGTGTATGTGTGTGTGTGTCCCCGTATGGATCAATGTGTGTGTGTGTGTATCAATGTGTCAGTATGGATCAATGTATGTGTGTGTCCGTCCGTATGGATCAATGTGTGTGTGTGTCAGTATTGACCAATGTGTCAGTATCGAAAAATGTGTGTGTGTGTGTGTCAGTATGGATACATGTGTGTGTGTCAGTATGGATCAATGTGTCAGTGTGGATCAATGTGTCAGTGTGGATCAATGTGTGAGTATGTCAGGGAGTGTGTATGCATTAGTGATTGTGTGCCAGTGTTTGTATGGGATGCAGCATTAGTTGGTGTGCCAGTGTCTGTTGATGAGTGTATGTCAGTATGTATGGGCATCAGTGACTACACGCCAGTGTGCGTGCCAGTCAGTATTTATTAATTAAAAATCCATGTGTCTGTCCATGTTTTTTTCAAATAAATTGAATTAAAAAAAAATTATATATAGTTTTATAGTTTTGCTTTATCTATGTGATTTGGTGATTTGTGGGAGTATTATGCATCTATATATTTGCACAAATGTATATTAATATATGTGTATTATATCAAAATATATATATGTTCAGCCCCCACGGTGATCAGCTGCCTGAGAGCAGAGGCATGCATTGGGATCACTGAAGACTGAGGCAGGCAGGCAGGCTGCTGAAGGAGGGAAGGGGCAGCCGGTTCATGGAGAGCTGTGGGAGGAAGGCAGGCGGCTGACAGAGGGAATTGGGCGGCCAGCTCATTTATTGCAGAGGGAGGGAGAGGGGTGGCTGGCCCAGAGAGAGCTGTTGTAGAAAAGGTGGGCAGCTTATGGAGGGGAGCAGCCGGGTAATGGAGAGCAGAGGGAGGCGGGCGGCTGACTTAGTGCCATGGCGAAGGAGCTGTAATCTCCCTGCTCTGCTCCCTTGTGCAGCTTGCAGTGATTCACGGAGCTGGGTTATGATGTCACTCTGGCCCCCGGCTCACTACATAGTGCGTGAGAGGGAGCAGAGTAGGCAGATGACAGCAGTGCTACTGGACCCCAGGGAAAGCATATTCTCTCCAGCTTTCTAAAGGTAGGGAGGCTGGGTGGATTTAAATTTAAATAAAAAAGTAATTACTTGTGAGTGAGTGTGTGTGTCTGTCTGAGTGTGTGTGTTTGTGAGTATGTCTGTGAGTGTGTGTCTGTCTGAGTGTCTGTCTCTGTGTCTGTCTGTGAGTGAGTCTGAGTCGGTCAGTAAGTGTGTGTGTTCCCTCCAATCACATGGGAAAGGGTTTTGTTTTGTTTTTTTACTCACCTTTTTCCACGCTGTGGGTGGCTCCATCTCCATGGCTGAAATCCTCAATCTTGACAATCTCAGCCAATCCAATGCTTCCTCATAGCAAAGCATTGTGAGACTATTGCGCATACACGACATAATGCCACTGCGCCAATTTAACTTCTCATAGGGATGCATTGAATCAATGCATCTGTATAGGGAACATTAACGTAGGTGTTGCACAGTGTCATCTACTTTAGATAAGGCACTTTTTGGTTTGTAACCCCAGGCAGGCCCGGCATTCCATCCCGCCGCCCCCCCAATGGTCACAATTGTGCCCCCATTGTCTGTCAACTACACAAACATATGGATCTTTTGCATGAGGGATATCTCTATAGATATTCTGGATTTGTGATGTAGGGAATGGGCATTCTACGATGTCACAATAATCAAAGGTATAGGTAGCCACGTGGGTACATGATGAATTATACCAGAAGGTGTACCCACTAACATCTTTAGTGATGGCTACTTGCTGGGCCTTAATTAGACAAATTAAGGAGACAATGTACCAGAGGTACATGGTTGTGCGGTATCTGCTTCCTCTGGGGCAGGAGACTTTTTGCAGTGGGAAGCGTGGATCCAATGTGGCCTGCCGGCCAATTTGACGGAGGTTGCGGTAATCAGGAGAACTTGGAATGGCCCATCAAATCTTGGTTCCAGGGTGTTTTTCCGCACAAACTTCTTGACCAGAACCCAATCTCCGGGAAGCAGGTTGTGGGTACCTGTATCCAAATCGGGATCTGGAATTGAAGAGAAAACTTGGGCATGTATTTTGTTTAAGGCACTTGCAAGTTCAGTTACATAGTCTACCAAAACATCAGATTGAAGCTGTAACTGCTGCGGATAATAACAACCTAGTCTGGGTGCTGTCCCAAATAGAATTTCATATGGGGATAACGAGTGCTTCCCTCTAGGTGTGTGCCTAACGCTGAATAAAGCTATTGACAGGCTTTCTGGCCAGGGCATCTTTGTTTCTTGTGACATTTTTAACATTCTGGCCTTTAAAGTGCCGTTCATGCGCTCTACTTTACCACTACTTTGTGGGTGGTAAGGGGTGTGGAAGGCTAGGGTCACCCCCAGAGCAGTCCAAATTTCTTTAGTCACTGTTGCTGTAAAAGCTGGGCCCTGATCACTTTCAATGACTTCTGGAAGTCCAAATCTACATACAATGTCTGTAAGTAGGCGTTTAGCCGTTGTTTTGGCAGTGATATTGGCCACTGGGTAGGCTTCTGGCCAGCCTGAGAACATATCCACTATTACTAGTGCATATTCATGAGGTCCACTCTTGGGCATTTGGATGTGGTCAATTTGAATTCTCTGGAATGGGTACATGGGTTTTGCTAGGTGTTTTGCAGGCACCTTGATTGGTCTTCCTGGATTGCATTTTGCACAAATGACACAGGCCCTACAGAAGCTGTTGATCAATGTTGTGATTCCAGGTGCTTCATAATACTTTTGAATGAGGGCGGCCATTAGGTCTTTTGACAGATGTGCAGGCCCATGTGCCCATTGGACAACTGCTGGATATAAATTTCTTGGAAGGCAAAATTTAGAGTTGTTGTAGTATATTCCGTCCTTTAGGACAGCTCCTTTCTTCTTCCATTTCTGGATTTCTTCAGGGGTAATTGCAGCTTGCTGTTCTCGCAAAATTCTTAGATCAGTAGGAAGAGTTTGCAAGGTAAAGATAGGAACTTCTTCTTCTTGTCCGGACACTTCTTCATCCACTTCCTGCAAATCTCTGGCCGCTTGCTTAGCAGCCTGATCAGCCAAATGGTTGCCCTTTGCTTCATCTGTATCCAACTTCCCATGTGCCTTGACTTTCAAAACGGCCACTTCTTCAGGGAGTAGGAGGGCATCCATTAGTTCCTTGATTGCAGAGCTGTGTTTGACTGGTGTACCGGCGGTGGTAAGAAATCCTCTTGTCTTCCAAATGAGGCCGAAGTCATGTGCCACACCCAGGGCATATCTTGAATCTGTATAGATGTTGGCACGTTTTCCTTCGGAAATTTTGCATGCTGAAGTCAGGGCTTGTAATTCAGCTTCTTGCGCAGACATTGCTGGTGGTAGAGATGATGACTTGATAACTTCATCTGTTGTGGTTACGGCATATCCTGTATGGTATTTTCCTTCTTCATCAGCATACCTTGAACCGTCCACAAACAGGGTAAAATCCGGATCTGGTAATGGATTCTCATGCACAGTTGGTAGGTGCACTGTCTCCATTTTCATGGAGACTGTTCAAAACAGTCATGAGGTGTTTCTGGGTCATAATCATTCACTATGACCAGGTCTTGAAATTCTTTTTCCAGGAAATGGCGTGGCCATGCTTCAAGAAGATCAGTTGCTGGGTATTTGGCAATACCATTTTCCTGTAGCTGTGATTCATCCATGGTGGCCCATAATTTTGCCATGGGCCCAAGATCATTCCATGATTTTGTTTTCAACTTGGTAACAGGGATATGTGGAATAGCAGTGTCCCAATGGCGGTACAGGTAATTGAGTTCTGGGGGCAGTTGGATCAGGACCATGCTATTGCCTTCAGAGTCACAGTAGAAATCTTGAGCAGTGAGCTTCACCTCTATCCAGTGATAAAGCTCATCTTCATAGCAAGGTTCAGGAGTAATGTTTGGCTTGTACCACATGGTACAGAAGGCATAATCCGGGCCTTCACAGAGAGGTGTCTTTTCTTTATAAAATGTTAAATCTGGATGCATTCTCTTGATACACCCACAGAGAAGGTAGATGTAGGTTTCATCCGTGATAAACCCATAGTAGATACCCCCCTCAGGGAGTGGAAGAAGAGTGGATGGATTAAGAACTTGACATCTTTGTATAGAAATGTTGTCAGGCAGAAGAAGATGACATTGTAGACGCAGGTGTCTAGCCGGAGACACGTGCTTGAGCTGGACTTGGTCGATAATGGCAGAGATGTCATGAGGGGCCAAAACAACCAGAGGGTGGCCAAGGACCAGGTCTGCAGTTTTTTCAATGAGTTCTCTTGCAGCAAAAACAGCCCTAAGGCAGGAAGGGGTCCCTCTGGCCACAATATCCAGCTGACATGAGAAATATCCAATAGGCCTCTGGCGGCCTCTCAGGTCATTAGTCTGGGTAAGAACTCCTGTAGCATGGCCTTGTCTTTCAGAGACAAACAACTTGAAGGGTTTGGTATAGTCTGGTAGGCCCAAGGCAGGAGCAGAAGCAATGGCACGTTTGAGAGATTTGAAATTATCCAGAGCTTCATTTGTCAGGCAGAATGGGTCTGACTTGAGTGCATCATAGAGAGGTTGCATAAGCAGAGAGGCTTCTGGGATCCATGCTCTGCAGTAGGAAATGAGGCCTAAGAAGGCATGAAGAGATTTTGAAGTCCTTGGAGGTGGGATATCCAGAACTGCTCTGACTCGGTCCCGAGTGAGATGTCTGGTACCTTGAGATAGGCAATGACCAAGGAAAATTACTGAAGGTTGGCAGAATTGCAGCTTGAGAAGTGAAGCTTTGCATCCTTGTTCTGCCAAATAGCAAAGGAGACTAATTGAACACTTTTCAGTAGTGGGTATATCATCTCCACAGAGCAGTAAATCATCCACATACTGGAGCAAGACAACTTCTGGGTGTTCAGCTTGCCATGGGTCAAGGATGGTGCACATGGCCTTTGCAAATTGGCTTGGAGAATTTTGTGCCCCTTGGGGCATGACAGTCCAGGTATACTGTTGCATTTCGTGGGTGAAAGCAAACAGGTATTGACAGGTTGGGTCCAGTGGAACACTGAAAAAGGCATTAGCCAGGTCAATGACTGTGAAATACTTTGCAGATGGAGGGACTCCAGAGAGCAGAGTGTGAGGGTTTGGCACAAGAGGGGTGTCCAGGACAGTTGCTTCATTGACAGCACGGAGATCCTGAACCATCCTGTACTTCTCTGGCTCACCTTTTGGAGTTTTCTTCTTCACAGGAAATAATGGAGTATTACATTCTGATTTACATTTCACTAGAGCACCCTTCTCCAAGAGTGCTTTGATTTGAATAGAAATGGCTGCAGCCTGTGCTGGTTTTAGAGGATATTGTGGTTTTCTTGGTAACTTAGCTCCTGGAATAAGCTTTACCACCACAGGTGGGACATTTAGGTGACCTATGTCCTCTGGGCCTGCGGACCATAACTTAGCAGGCACCTGTGTTTTTAACACATCTGGGAAATTGGACCTCAGTTCTGCTGCTTCCCTATGGGGTTCTTCTAATTGCAGCATCGGAGGTAGGGAGCACAAGGCTGAGGTGTCTGAATCAGATAGAGGTGTAGACATTTCTACTTGTCCATCTGTAGTGAAGGTGATAGATGCCTGCAGGCGTGAGAGGACATCAGCGCCTAACAGGTTAATTGGGCATGTGGAGGATACTACAAAACGAGCAAGCAGGCTTGTGCCAACTCGTAGTGGGGTTGTTAAAGGACTGTGTCTAGGTTGGCCATCCACTCCAACACAAGAGACATCAATGTTTGACAGGAAGGATGGGTCTGGCAGGTCTTGTTCTCGTAGAACACTTCGGGCTGCACCTGTGTCAACAAGAAATGTGGTAGGCTGACCCTCAATGGGTAAAGTCACTGTAGCAAGTGGCCCCCCCTTATCCCCTGTAGACACTGCCATGACAGGGGTTACAGACACAGGCTTGCCAACGTCCTATTCATCTGGTTCCTCAACTATTGGAACCGTTGTCTCGGCCTTAGGGGCCGGGGCAGGCTTGGACGGCTTTCTGGGCTCTTTTGGCTCTCTTTTAGGTTCTGGGCAGTCACTTCTATAGTGTCCTGTAGCTTTGCAATTAAAACAAGTTACAGTCTCTGGTTTAGTACCCTTGAGGGCAGGGGAGGTGCGGGCCACCATGAGGGGAGCTGAACTGGGCCTTCTGGGGGTCTGGGCAGATTCCAGACCTCTAGCAACTAGGAGTAAAGTATCCAGGGGAACAACCTTATATTCAGGGCGTGCAGCAATGATTCCCTTGCGTATGGAGTCCTTAACACCTTGGACAAACGCACCTGACAGCATTTGTGAGTGAATTTTGTCAGTGAGATCAAATCCCAAATCTGTAAACATTTGATACAGTCTTGCATGAAACCTTTCCACTGATTCTCCTTTGTCTTGCACAACATCAGTAAGGCCAGCAGCCTGATCTGCAAGTTTGTCCTTAGCCCAGTCTTTCAATTGGTTGCAAAAGGTTACTCCGGAGGGGTAATCAACATCACTTGTAAGCAGATCTGTACTGAGGTGGCGGGCCATGCTGGGCCAATATGCATCCCCTGCTTTAATAGCACAAATGCTCAGTAAGTCACGCCATGCGGCGGAATAAGTCTTTTGAATCTGTACTATCCCTCGGTAAAAAGGCATAGGCTGTTTTTCCGGGTCAGGGAGAGATTTCATTAAAGCACTAGCTTGGGTGGGGTTAAAGGCAACATATTTAGGAGGGGCCCATTCTCCCCGACCCTTGTGCCCAAAAGGATAATCGATGGAGCGGTGGGCCGAGGCTCCCGCAGCCTCCAATGAGTCTTGGGACACCCTGTCATCCTCTTCCTCTTCTATTTCTACGATCTGGGCCCTTCTTCGTGAGGGGGCCGCTTGAGGTGACAGAACCGGGGGGTGGGAGGGAGTCCCAGATGCGGGAGTCGCTAGTGGGTCATAATCTTGGGATAAGTAGTCACCGGGAAGTACCGGCATCAGGGCTGCTGAATGACTGGGGGCCGCCATATTGGAGGCGTGAAAGGAAGCTGCATTGGGGTTAAGGGAAGAAGTGGCGGCCATGTTGGATGTGGGCACATCCGGGGCAGACTGTGCCGGACTGGGCATGACCGGAACCTGGGGAGTGGCTTGGGGAAGGGGGTATGGATAATTTGGATAGGGCAGGGCCATGGGGTATGGGAAAGGGTACGGCCAGGCTGGGGAGGGCAGGAGAGTTGGGTGGGGATTTGGGAAGGAGGTGGGATATTGGGTCGTGGTAGGGGCGGGTAAGGGAGAGGACGGAGAGGGATTAATAGAGGTGGGTGTAGAAGGAGGAGCCGGAGCGGGTGTAGTAGGATTGGCAGCAGCAAGGGAGGAGGGGTTAATTAGTTGGGTGTATGCAGATGGGAGGGTCGGATTATCAACGGAGAGAGAGTGTAGAGAAGAAATGGCAGATGAAATATTAGGATTAGACACAGAAGGTGGCACAGGGATGGATGAGGATGATGGGGATGTGAGGGATGGAGAAGGGGAAAAGAAAGATCCATCGGAATTCAGGACCGGGCAGACAGGGGAGGTGACAGGATGGGCATCGGGAGGATTGGGAGTGGGGAACATAGTCAGCTGGCTATCACCTATTGCTGACTGAACCTTTGGGATAGACATCCCCTGGGCGCCATTTTGGGGCGCTGGCTGAGGGAATGCCTCAGCAACACAGTTATTATGATACACAAACAATTTCACACCCTTGTGATTTATTTCTTCCTCAACCCAACCTTCTTGCTGAATAACTTCATCTGCTACTCTGTACCATGCTTCAGCAGTCTTTAATAAATCATTATTTGCAAGCTTGCCTTTCTTCTCTGTCAGTAACCTACGCCAGCTTTCTGGCTGCAATCTACCACATGACGGCACAGCAATTTTACATACAAATTTAGCAATCTTTTCAACACCTTTAACCATCTCCTCTCCCTCTCTGTCTTCAACTAAATCACATGCAAGCCAGCCCTTACTGGGCTTACTCAATTCCTGCCCCATATTCCCCCCTCCCCTACACCAGCGTCCCAGATATAGGGAAAGAAAAGGAAATTTGAACAAGAACGTCTACAATGCTCGACTGCCACTCGAGGAAGGGTGAGCCCCCCCCTCAAGTGCGTCTTCCCAAAACGTAGACTAGTCACTGAATCCGCCTACCCGGGGTGGTAGACACGGATTGGAGCGGGGTGAGAAGTGTGTGACCAATCACCTCTCTATCAAGAGAAATAGGAGTGGATAGAGTAATAATACAGGAAGTGTAGAAGAGGTAAAAAAAGGTAAGGAGAAATCCTTAGAGACAGACACAGGAGTTTGAACGACTCCCAGTTAAACAAACAAGACAACAATACAATTGAAATACAGTGCATGCATCATGGTTCAAATAAAATCAACAGTAATCCCTTTCTTCACTCCCGTAGTGCCCCTATAAGACCCACTTATAAGTCTCACTACCACGTGGTGCGGGAGACGAGCAATGCCTGCCTGAATCCCCCTCTCCACAAATAATAATCAGGAATGCCCCCAACTCAGCACTTAGAGCCGGAGGGTTCCGGGGTCAGGAAAGCCCCCAACTCAGCACTTAGAGCTGGAGGGTTCCGAGGTCAGGAAAGCCCCCAACTCAGCACTTAGAGCTGGAGGGTTCCGAGGTCAGGAAAGCCCCCAACTCAGCACTTAGAGCTGGAGGGTTCCGAGGTCAGGAAAGCCCCCAACTCAGCACTTAGAGCTGGAGGGTTCCGAGGTCAGGAAAGCCCCCAACTCAGCACTTAGAGCTGGAGGGTTCAGGCGCTCTGCAACAGAGCTACGTGCACGATGAAGCTAGCTAGACTATCAAAGTGACACAAGAAGGATCACAGGAAACTATGAGTCTACACAGTCTCTACAGTTCCAACACACCTCTTTTTCCATACAGCCACAGCCACGAGGCTCCTAAAAGAGGTAAACAGGCAAAGAAGACCCCCAGGAAGACTTCCACATGTCAACCCCCCTTTTTCCCTACAGCCACAGCCACGTGGCTCCTAAAAGGAGTAAACAGGCAACAGGACTCCAGGCAAATCCCCCGGGTCCACCCCCCTTTATCCCAAAAGGGGCAACAGACAAACACAGGACCCCCAGGCAAACTACCACGGGTCCACCCCCCCCCCCCCTTTATCCTAAAGGGGAAACAAATAAACACTCAGCCCGGGCACTCACGCTATAATATGCCAATACAAACACACCCAGGCAACAGATAGACTAAATGCAGGTAAGCAAGTGAGTAACAAGACCCCGGGCAAGATATTACCTGTCTTTGATGTCCTCCCGGGAAGCAGTCACAGACACGTGGACGGGTCAATCAAAGGGGCCGGAACATACCGGTGGCTCTGCAGAAGTCTCTACTGTGTACCTGGAGGTGATCAATCTCCTTTCCTTCCCCCCGGATTCCTCCGTCCAACCGCGTCTTCCTTAGGACGGCTCACCGGCCAGACATAGCCCGGGGCCCCACGTTGGGCGCCAAAGTTGTTATGGTACTTTTTAGCAGTAAACAAAGATGTTTAAATGTCTATCTGTTCCTGTCCAAATTAAAGAAAATTGAATTGCGTATATTCGCTGAAGTAATTCAGACTGACACACGGAGTTCAGGTTAAAATAACTTCGAGGAAATTTATTGGCAAGTGAAGCAAGAGCGGGCTCGCAGGCCCTTTTAAGAGGCATTTTGCGTCATCATTGATTATCAAGATATCAGTAAATAAACATCATTAATTGGATTAATTGTTAAGTGTCTGGGTTAGTGTCCACCTATCAATATAATTAATTGGCTCAAAAACTAAGTGGTTAGCTAAGTGTCCACCCACCGAGAGGTGGTATTGTTTTGGACACGGGTGGGGACAGGGGGCTCAAGCGCCATCTTCCCTAGCATGAGGTTTACTCGGTGGAAAGGGGGGCTTGAGCGTCATTTTACACAGTCAGTGATGTCAGGTCTTGTGGTCAGGTGCAAGGTCTCTTATGAATAGAACATTTCATTAATACAGTGTTCTCATGGCCTTCAAATTATACTATGTTGCGAGTTAGGGGAAATTCAGCAGTTTCTAAGTTAGTCATGTCTTTATAGAAAATACAGTCTTTGTCCTTTGTATTAAATGTGCTGGGAAATTCTGTCATGTAATGTAGTTTTAAAATGGAGAAGTCAGGTTATGAGGACAAAATGGAGGATTTGTCACAGTGTGAAGTTAAAATGGAGTTAGTGCAATAATTCAATACAAGTTCAATAAAGATTTTTAATAATTCTACATCATACCTACATTTTATAGTCTGCCCAAAATTCACAAAAAGTATCAAGATTTGACGGGCAGACCTATAGTGTCAGGAAACAACAACCTGACACAGAATGTAAGTATATACTTGGATCATATTCTACGACCCCTGGTTGCTAAACTTCCCTCATATCTAAGGGATACCAAACAAACGTTGGCACATCTTAATACCCTCAATATGCCTCCGGATTCTATACTTTGTAGTTTAGACGTGGAGGCGCTCTATAGTTCAATCCCCCATACCATTGGGCTCAAACATGTACAGTATTTCCTACTACAGAGAGGTCATTATCTACACCAACACAGTGAATTTGTAATTGAATTGCTGCATTTTGTACTAACTCACAATTTTTTTCTCTTCAATGATACCTATTACCACCAGGTGCAGGGTACGGCGATGGGGACGTCTTGTGCACCCTCATACGCCAACCTGCACCTGGGATGGTGGGAAGAGAAAATAGTGTTTTCAGCCAATTCCAATCCATTTATCCGATATATCTTTTCTTGGAAAAGGTATATCGATGATATAATGATAGTGTGGGGAGGCACCACAGAAGATTTCTCTTTCTTTGTACAGTCACTCAATGACAATACTCTCAATTTAAGATTTACATCAGAAACAGGTACGCCCAATCTCAACTTTCTTGATCTCACTATAATTCCCAACACAAAGGGTACCATTAAAACTGACCTCTTTAGAAAAAGCACGGCCACTAATAGCCTGCTCAACTGGGGAAGCTATCATCCAACTCCCCTAAAAAGAGGTATACCAACCGGACAGTATCTACGTCTAAGGCGTAACTGTTCTGATGTCCAAGACTTTAAAATAAAAGCTAGAGAGTTACGTACAATGTTCAGAGCTAAGGGTTACCCACATAAATGTCTGAAACGAGCCTACCATCGAGCGCTTCTAACAGACAGAGAGGATTTGATTAAAGATGTATCATCATCTTCAATTAAAAATGACTCTAAACACTTGAGAGTCATTGCAACATACAACGCTGGCTGGGAACAAGTTAAATCTATTCTAAATAGATACTGGCCCTTGCTCAAACAAGACGTACATTTAAAACAAATTCTCCCTTCAAATGCGGCACTCATAGCACGAAGAGGTAAGAACATTAAAGATGTCCTTGTACATAGTCATTTTAAACAGTCTAAGACAACTACAACTCACTGGCTTTCAAACAAACTTTTGGGGACTTATAAATGCGGCCGATGCAAAGCATGTGATTTTATCTGTAGGGACTCCAAAAGTTTCCATAATAGTGCCCAATCTGAGACCTTTCACCCCAATTCCTTCTTCAATTGCAACTCTAAAGGCTTAGTCTATTTGATCAAATGCCAATGCAATATACTATACGTGGGCAAGACTTTCAGGCCATTTAAAAGACGGATTTTGGAACATATAAATTCCATTAAAACCAGTAGACACATCGAAACTACGGTATCTAGACATGTGAAAAACTTCCATCAAGGTGACCATACAGTACTCCAATTTTTGGGTATTGAATTGATTAAACTTGACCAAAGAAAGGGGAATTTGGA
Source organism: Pelobates fuscus (assembly GCF_036172605.1). Classification (NCBI taxonomy): domain Eukaryota; kingdom Metazoa; phylum Chordata; class Amphibia; order Anura; family Pelobatidae; genus Pelobates; species Pelobates fuscus. Next base: position 19,123,733 of record NC_086324.1, on the reverse strand, counting down.
TAAGCTCCTTAGGAGAAGAGAGTGTTTTTGGATTTACCGCCTGAACACCCTATCTCCTGAGGGCCTTAATGAAGGGTTCTCCTACTCTCCCTTCATTAGTGATCTCTGACAATTACAATACCATCTATACACTATAGGAATCCTATAGGAATATTAATTCTATGACTTTAAAACACACTAAGTTTTCTTTATTTATCTTATGTGTCTACATTTACACTTGATATTCTGACAATACCTTTAACACCCTTAAGTGACATTTCCCCCCTTTTCTAATCCTGTAACCGTGGGCGGTTCCCTTATTTACCTCTATAATGTCTTAAAGCATAGAACTTAGCAGGGCTAACCATACAGATATCTTAGCCATAATGTTATATAGTTAGTAAGAGATCCTCTATTTAACATATGTAAATAATTGAGAATACAATATAAAATAAGGATTGTCTTGGAAGCAATAGTTTTGTCTTTTAGATATTTATTATATAAAAATATAAATATAGACATATAAAATCCATTATAGCAGAGTTTATAAGATGGAATTAAATGCTTGCAAATATCATTAGTAGGTTAACATACCCTTCTGAACATGTCATCATGTCAGCCTCTCAGTCATTTTAAGATGGAGCAGCGTCTGTCTCCAAGTCTCTCCTCTGTGTGTTAACATTTTAAAAGTACACCTATTTATACCTTAAGTGTCGTCATTTTAGAGTCACCATAGTTCATATATGAAAAAGTAACTTGTCTACTTTAAATCAATTTAGGACCTCCCTTAATTTGGCAAAGATACAAGGCCATAACTAAAGGGTGTATACGTCATGGAAATTTTCCTGACTTAGTTCAAGATGGCATCTTAAAGTCTGAATAGCTTATCTGTTGTTTATACTAAGACGTAAGTGCACAGTCGTGGGAGATTCCCGGATTTGGGGAAGTTCCATTAACTTGGGGTTACCACAGTATATTGTGCAGAGGCGGCTCTAGACTTTTTGAGGCCTTAGGCGAAAATCAAATATGAGGCCCCCCTCCCCTCCCCCCCGCCACATGCGCTAAAAATAAAAAATAAGCAGCTGATATTAAAATTAACTGTATAAATTGCATATTTTAAGGCAAACATTAATAAACCTCATAATCTCACTATTAACAAACTTATTTTTGTTAATAAATTATTCTACAAAATACCTATATACAAACATTGGGTATAGATAAAAGGTTTGTGACTGACTACTTAGTTATTCTTGTTGATGTCTCCTAAAACTGAAATAAAGTTGTCAACAGTGTATTAAAAGAACACTACAGTATCAGGAGCACAAATGTGTATTCCTGACCCTATTGTGTTTAACTATTTAGCCCCCACCCCCCCAATTAAGTAAAAACTTACCTAATTTCTATAGCTGCACAAGTCCGTCAGCGCCGGATCCGCCCAATTGGCTAACATAATCTAAACTGATGATCTCAGTCAATCACAATGCTTTCCCATAGGAAAGCATCGGAATAGCTGAGATCTTCAATTTTGATGTCAGCCAAGGAGTTAATATATTATTAAAGGGACACTCCAGGCACCCAGACCACTGCTCATTGGAGTGGTCTGGGTGCCAACTCCCACTACTCTTAACCCTGCAAGTGTAATTATTGCAGTTTTTTATAAACTGCAATAATTACCTTGCAGGGTTAACTCCACCTCTAGTGGCTGTCTCCAAGACAGCCACTAGAGGTCACTTCCTCCTTCATAGCACAGATTATCTGTGCTAGAGCGTCGCTGGACGTCCTCATGCTGTGTGAGGACCTCCAGCGTCACTCATTTCCTCATAGGAAAGCATTGAAAATATTTTTCAATGCTTTCCTATGGGGAGCGCTAATGCGCATGCGTGGCATTGCCGCGCATGCGCATTAGGTCTCCTCGGCCGGTGGGCGGGATCAGTCTCGCCCACCGTCCGACGAAGACAGTAGGAGGAGCGGCGCGGAGGAGGAGACAGCGACGAGGGACATCGTCGCTGCCTCAGGTAAGTGACTGAGAGGGTAAGTGACTGAGAGGGAGAGGGTACCTCCAGTGCCAGGAAAACTGATTGTTTTCCTGGCACTGGAGTTTTCCTTTAATGATAATAATTTATATAATTATGATAATATATTATAATGAATTATTATATTAATAATATTTAAAATTGTTAAGTAATATTGTCATGATATACCACCATTATTCTGTGTAAAGATGGGGGGGGGGGTGGAGGGGTACAGCTCTCCTGCTTTTTTTCTCTCTTCTGCTCTGCTCTCCTTCCCTTTTCTTTATTTTCCTTTGCTCTCTTTCCCTTCCCCTTTAATTTATTTTCAATGTGCTCTCTTTGCCTTTAATTTATTTTCTTTTGCTCTCCTTTCCTTTCCCTTTAATTTAATTTTCTTTTGCTCTCCTTCCCTTTCCCTTTAATTTAATTTTCTTTTGCTCTCCTTCCCTTTCCCTTTAATTTAATTTTCTTTTGCTCTCCTTTCCTTTCCCTTTAATTTAATTTTCTTTTGCTCTCCTTCCCTTTCCCTTTAATTTAATTTTCTTTTGCTCTCCTTTCCTTTCCCTTTAATTTAATTTTCTTTTGCTCTCCTTTCCTTTCCCTTTAATTTAATTTTCTTTTGCTCGCCTTCCGTTCCCCTTTAATTTAATTTTCTTTTGCTCTCCTTTCCTTTCCCTTTAATTTCATTTTCTTTTGCTCTCCTTCCCTTTCCCTTTAATTTCATTTTCTTTTGCTCTCCTTCCCTTTCCCTTTAATTTCATTTTCTTTTGCTCTCCTTCCCTTTCCCTTTAATTTAATTTTCTTTTACTCTCCTTTCCTTTCCCTTTAATTTAATTTTCTTTTGCTCTCCTTCCCTTTCCCTTTAATTTATTTTCCTTTGCTCTCCTACCCTTTCCCTTTAATTTATTTTAATTTGCTTTCCTTCCCTTCCCCTTTAATTTATTTTCTTTGGTCTCCTTTCCTTTCCCTTTAATTTAATTTTCCTTTGCACTCCTTCCCTTCCCCTTTCATTTATTTTACTTTGCTCTCCTTACCTTTTTCTCTCTTCTCCTCTGCTCTCCTGAGTCCGTCCGTTTTCTCAGTTTTCTCTCTTCTCCTCTGCTCTGTTTTCTTCAGCAGCAGCTACTCTTCTCTCTTCTTCTTGGTACCGCAGGCGGGGGAATGCAGGGAGGGGTTACGTCATGACGTCGTCGCGTCGTGATGTCATCGGCATCGCGGATTGGCCGATTACCAGGAAGTGTGCAGGAGGAGGGGAGGGGACTCACTCCTGCACGGATGAAACCCATGTGAGAGGGTTTCATCTTTTAATAGCGCCGGCGCCGCGGCAATCTTAATGCGGCCGCCGGCCGGCTTTAAAGTGTTTATTAATTTATTTATTTTTTACTGGGAAAGAGAGCCCTGCAGCGGCTCTCTAATTATACGGTTTAGGCGGCCGCGAGGCCCCTTCTAGCGCGAGGCCTTAGGCGGCCGCCTAAACCGCCTAATTAGAGAGCCGCCTCTGATATTGTGTACTGAAAGAGTCGTAGAATAGCCTTGAAGCTTGTTTATGCATTATTGTTATTGTAATTCGTCTGGGACAAAATGGCGCAAACATATTATGCACTGAGGTTATTGCTTAAAGAAACATCTATGAAAAACAATATGTTCCATTTCTAACACCTTGTCAATTTGCAATATCTCTTAAAGACAAAGTACACAGTTTAAGAAATACAACATTTCATTCTAAAACTTGTAATATTTGCATTTGCCCATAACACCCTCTCCATTAAACTGTGGGCATTGTAGACAATTTCTTCCTTAAATTAGTGAACCAAAGTTCTCCAACAGTCTAGGTTTTTTTTTTGTTCTCCCAGCATCTTTGATCATTGTTGTAACAGTAAAACATTCGTAGTGTGATCTTTGCCTGTAAAGGTGGTTGATTAAAATGAGCAAAGCTTTTGTCTAGGAAAGAATTGAAAAGAACACCAAGTTCCAGAGTAAGATATTCTCGGATGGATCCAGATACGAATTGCAATCCAAAGTTAAAAGTAGTAATTGTATTTGTAATCCAAAGTCTGTAAAGGCCTGTAGAAGTTTACATTCCTTAGATACATTGCTGGAGGTTGTGTTTGTAGAATACCCGGGTATTTGTTGTAGAGTATAGATTGTAGAGTCCAGCTTTCCAAATATTTGGCTAGAATTGGTTGCAGATATTGAATCAGCATCATCTGTTATCACCGTGGTGATGGTGTTGGTATTTGTCTTTTGTTTTTTATTTTGTTTTTTTCATGAAACATTTTTACACCGTTTATGATGTGTATAGATTGGATACTCTCCGATATTCTTTTACGGAATAAATTAATTGACCGCATTTCCAAGACATTGTCTTAAGTGACATGGATCCCATTATAGTAAATGTTATGTTGATACAGCAATCAAAGTGGATTCTCAAGAATGCCTCTTTTTGCCGGATTGGAATCTTTGTAACATCTCAGTGATAGACATCTCAATGACATCAGGTGATGTTGTGTTAAAAATGTTAACAGGTAAAATCTGTGGAAAAATCTTTACATTTGTTACACTTTGTATAATAATGATAGATGAAATAGTAACATAGTTAATCTTTCTAGTGTTTTGTTTTAAAGATAAAAAACATTGTAAATGATTTAGAGATATAAGGATAATTTGAAGCAGCAAAGTATTTACCACCTTTGTTCACAATGATATGTAAAATTACATTCTCTTTAAATGTTAAAAATACTCCTTTATTCAAAATCTCTCAATATATTTAGAATAGTTGATAATTGGAAATATGACATTATTCATCTTTCTTTGTCCTGTTAGGGAGAAGACAACTTATTCCCTAAGTTACGGTTAGATAATATAATAACTACAGTTATTAGTGGCTTAAAATACCAGAAACACCCATTGTGGAAAGTTACATTCGTGAGATTGGATGCTTAACAATGAGAATCTTAATTGTTTAAGTATATTTTTCAGTGGCTGTTGGGTGTGGCTTAAGATGATTTGAATGTTTTATTATTTCTAAAAGTGAGTTAAGAAAGCACTCAGATACAATATTGAAGGTATTTATATTATAACTCTACCTTTGTATAGGTGGCGTTATGTACCTTTAACCGTCACAAACCAAATAACATTTTCTTGGTATTTGAAAAACCGATAAAATATTTGATTACATGTATTTTAATATATATACATAGAGTGGTATGGATGTTGAATTTATATCTTTGACATCTTTTCACCAGTTTGCAATTGGTGACCTAAATGATCAATTTCCAAAATCATCATGTATATAACCTGGACGGGTTAATCCATAATACTCTTTTACTTTCCATTGACTGGCCTTGGCTCTGGCAGAATGAATATTTTTATCATTATAAATAAACTTTATGATAGGTGAAGTAAAGTTTCTGCCTGTCTTTCAGTTACATTTTAACTGTTCAAGTACTTCACATATATTAATTAGATTGTATTAATTATACCACTCTGCAAACTTAAACGAATATCGAGTAGTTTCTGATGTAATAAAAACATTTTACATTTTCTTTTAAGGTTAAAACAATCATTATTGCAGTTGTTATTGTAGTCATATGTTCTTTAACTATCATGATTCAATTATTCATCTGGATAATTAGCTGTTATGCTCTTATCCTTTATGTCTAATATATTTGTTTGTAGGCCAGACTGCAGCTGCATATGGCATTTTAGCAATAATCTTCAATTACGTTTCAGATATTCACAAAGTCTATCCACCTTTGTAATTAACACATTATGTGTTTATTTTATACCATTAATTATAGTATCTGTATTAGATTACACATTGTCACTGACACATTTCTGATACAGGGAAAAAAATAGCATGATTGCTTTAGTAATTATAATTTTTCTGTCCATGCACCATATTCCTGTTAGTCCAGAATATAGCAAAAATCCTTTGTCGTTTGATTCTATGGAGCCATTTAACATTTTGATTGGTATAGTTATACCAAAAGAGCAAGGAATACATCGGTAGATCACATCTGCAACAGAACCATTACAGATTCCTTGTTGTATCAATGTCTCTATGTTTATGTTTACAGGAGTTCCTTGCTTTGCAGGTATGTACATAATATGTAGAGTTTAAGAAAAGCTGCAAATCGTTCTTTAGTACAAATGTCCCATGATGTCAAGTTTCTGATAGATTTTGCTGGCCTTTTATATTCCATTCTCTTGGCATGGCATCTGCTCTTAGTATTTATTAATTGCATCAAGGTTTCTTTCGTTAATTGATATGTTTCTGCCGAATTCAAATTCATATGCCACCAAATGTCATAATAAAGTTCATTGTTACAGAATATTGTTCCAGGATGGTTTTTCACTCCAGTAGGAAATCTATGTTCCTCTTCTTCTGCTCCTTCATATTAACCACTTTTTCTGAGTTGTAGGCAACAATCTGTGTCTTGTACTGTGAGGCGCTTTGATAGTCAATCAGGTTTTCTCAGTACCATGTTCCATCTTGAGAAACAGCTGGGTGTTGACAATTATCAGCCTTTATTTCTTTTTCCGGTCATCTTCTGTCTGGAAACATAATAGCAATGTCCAGAATTAGCATAGCACTTCTTTTCAGCATAAGAAGGCTGTTTGCGGTAGTCACTCAATGATAAACTATATGGCAAAGGCTTTTCTTACATCACCTCCATAGGTGCATTCAAAGTCTTTCCCAGGCATCTGTCCCATCTTTTTCTGATTTCAGCATGCTTTGCCATCATTGTTGAGTCCATTATTAGGATTTGTAATAGTCCAATCACATCTTTCTCATGTATGATCGTTTTTTGGAATGATCTCAATAGGTTCCTTGTGAAATACCAGTGTAGGTCACATTAGCAATCATTTCACTGAAGCCCATGGAACAACGCAGTAGGAGGAGTGGGCCTTGACAGAGCCAGGAAGTGGGCAGGTGCTAGTGTTTGGGGGTTGGATTAGTTTAATGGAGCTTGGGGGCGGAGACAAGGAGTATAAAGAGCAGCCATTTTAGAATAGGGGCCATTTTAACCAGAGCCTTTCTTACCTGTAAATTGTGTCAGGTCGGCGAGGTTCTTTTTCTTTCTCGTTTCTGCAGGATTATGGCGTCGCTAGATGAGATCCTGGATGGTGTTCGGGCAGCTGTGAAGGACAGAGGACTGGATTGGCTTCATCAGCAGTTGGGGACTGCCGGGCCTGCTCCTGCGGTACCGGCCCGTCGACCGGCGAGGAGGACGAGACCACCTCAGCGTTTGAGCCCGGGCGCTGGGCCCGCAGCGCGGCGGAGGAGGAGCCCTTCGGCGGGATGTGGTGTGACCGACGGTCCGGGTGAGGCCCGGTCAACAGAGCCAGGCAGGCGCACGGCTCGCTCCGGTGGGCGCGGCAGCGGCCTGGCGAGGACGGCCGCACAGCGCATGGTGGCGGAAGGATCCAAGCCACGCGGTTCCGCGGCTGGCAGGAGGAACGGTCCGGGCGGAGCTCAGAAGACGGCCGGGACGGAGGCCAGGCCGGCTGGGAGTCATGTGAGCGGCGGCACGAAGCAGACATGTCCCGGTGAGTCAGCCACTAGTGCGAATGCTGGAGGGCAGGGGAGTGATGGTGATGGCGGATGTATGACGGCCCCTCAGGCCGTGGGGGGAGGCCAGGACAGCGGAGTGATGGCTGGGACGTTTCAGGCTGAGGCAGGTCAGGGAGACAGATGCAGGGACAAGGGGACCTCACAAGAAGCGAGTAGGTCTGGGCACACGGCAGGCTGCCAGGATAGCGATGATGAATCTGGCTTGGGGCAGACGGCTGAGGAGAGGCCAGGCTCGGCACTGACAGTTGAGGGAGAGGGTGCTCATACTGTTAAGCTGGTCCGGGATGTCAGCGGTAGGCGAGAGGGCCCATCTGGCCGCTCCCAGGGTCAGCTTCATGACAGGGAGGCCGCAGGGAGTGAGTGGAGAGCAGAACGACGCTTCTCTGGCGTCAGGCGCAGCGTTTCGAGGAGCAGAACAAGGAGTTCAGGGAGCAGGGAAAGATCACCTGCGCGGAGCCGGTGCAGCGTAGCAGGCTCCTGTTGCAGGAGGCGTGATTCCAGGGATAGCAGGAGGAGGAGTCAGCGGAGAAGATCAGGTTCGCCGGGAGTGAGGCTCAGTGATCGGTGGAGGGGACCACCTCGTGAGGGCAGTCGCCCTGCGAGACGCAGCGTTGCTGAGGAGGATTGGGAGGAACGTAGGGAGGAAAGGCGGGTGAGGAAGGTTCAGGACAGATTTCCTTCTCCCTACAGGTCTCGGAGCAATACCCCTACGGTCTCGAGGCGAGTCCAGGTGGATGGGAGTCGGCGACAACGGGATTCTCCGGTGCCTGAAAAGGTGGACGGAAGGACGGCGCCTCTGCAGCCAGCTGCGGCCAGAGGTTCGAGTGGTGAGTTCCCACACACACGACACCCAGGACAGTTGTTAAATGATTTAAGAACATTTTTAGATTCTTGGTCTGGGACAGAGGGGTCGCCTGCGCAATTCGGGAAGGTGTGGGCGCGAGAGAGTAGTCGGGACACGGCTGCAGGGCTCGGGGGGACACAGCTGTCCGCGCACGGCGGAGGTGAGTCAGGAGCAGGGGCTGAGTTGTCTGGGTTGGAAGGAGGGGGCGAGGAGCGTGAGGTAGGCGATGTCCCGGATGCGGCGCGGCAGAATGTGCACGTGTCCTTCGCGGGCCCCCTCGGATGTCATTTAAAAGTGGAAGTGAAAGAGAAGATATGGAAAGGTGAGTTTGTGGAGATATTTTCCCTCCTTCCCTTAGAGGAGTTTTTAGACTTGAAGGAGGAGGATAAGAAGGATGCCAAAAAGGAGGAGGAGGAGAAAAGGCGGAGGTATCGCAAGATACCTAAGACCTTTGGGAATTGGTTGAGGGCCTTCTGCATTCTAGCTAGTGTAATCGGGGAGAAGGCTCCGGGGCGTTGCTCAGAACTATTTTGTTATTTGGATGGGATAGGTGATGCGTACCGAACCTACGGAGGTTTGGCTTGGTGGAGGTACGACGAACAATTTCGTCAACGGCTGGCAGCGAATGCGAGCATGCGGTGGGACCAAATGGACCTGCCGTTATGGATGCGCCTTATGATGGCCCAGAAGACGGCGCCCTTTCCTGGGGCAGCCGGCACGGCCTCAGGGGCCGGGTCGGCTGGGCAAAAGAAAGGTTTCTGTTGGATGTTCAACGAGGGACATTGCAAATGGGGAAATAATTGCAGGTTCCGGCACGAATGCTCAGGCTGCGGGGGGACCCACGGTGTCAACCGTTGTTTCAAAAAGGGTAAGTCTGGCGGGGGAAGTGGGCCCGCAGGGGCGGCAGCCACCGCAGCTTCCGTTGGGAGTGTCTCCGGTGAAAATAGACGTGATGTTGCCTTGGCTAAGGCGATACGTTAACAGGGAAGATGCTATTTTCTTGTGGCGGGGTTTTCGGGAGGGGTTCTTTATTCCCTACGTAGTTAGGGGACCTGGTACGTTATGTGGGAATCTTAAGTCAGTACGGGAACACCCAGAGGTAGTGAAGGACAAGCTAAGTAAGGAAGTGCAACTGGGGAGGATGGCGGGACCGTTCTCGGCACCGCCATTGCCCGATTTGCGATTATCCCCGCTGGGCGTGGTCCCCAAGAAGGAGGCAGGCAAATTCAGGTTGATTCACCATTTATCGTACCCGAAAGGGGCTTCGGTGAATGATGACATCGACACGGCTCTTAGCTCCGTCTCTTATACGTCATTTGACAAGGCAGTCGAGTTGGTTCGGAGGCTGGGGCATGGTGCGCTGATGGCAAAGGTAGATGTGGAAGCAGCATTTCGACTGCTCCCGATACACCCGGACTGCCATCATCTGCTCGGTTGCTGTTTTGAAGGGGAATATTTTGTTGACCTGTGCCTGCCTATGGGGTGTTCGATCTCGTGCGCCTATTTCGAGAGGTTTAGTACCTTCTTGGAGTGGGTTGTGCGGACGGAATCGGCAGGGGGTGCGGTGGTGCATTACCTCGACGATTTTCTTTGCGTGGGCCCGCGGGACTCGGACCGCTGTAAACAGATATTGGACGTGTTTCAGTGGGTGGCGCACAAAGTAGGGGTTCCCCTGGCGGAGGACAAGACGGTAGGGCCTACGACGTGCCTTAGTTTTTTGGGCTTAGAAATTGACTCCAGTAAATGGGAATGCAGGTTACCGGGGGACAAATTATCACGGCTACGGGAGCTGGTGGCCACGGTAGGGAGGGCCAAGAAGGTGACACTGCGTGGGCTCCAATCGCTGGTAGGGAGCCTTAATTTCGCGTGCCGGGTCATACCCATGGGGAGGGTTTTCTGTAGGCGCCTTGCGCAAGCTACGAGTAAGGTGCGTCTGCCGTCACATTACATTAGGGTTTCGGCGGATATGAAGGCGGATTTAATGGTGTGGGACCGGTTCTTGCAGGATTTTAATGGGACGGTGATTTTTCGAGAGCCGGCGGCATCAGGGGAGGTTGTTGGTCTATACACCGACGTTTCTGGTAGCATAGGCTTTGGGGCTTACCTGGGGGGTCACTGGTGCGCTGAGCCATGGCCTGAGGCCTGGAGGCAGAGCTCGCTGATTAAAAACCTAGCGTTTCTGGAGCTATTCCCGGTGGTGGTAGCGGTGAGTTTGTGGGGGCGGGTGTTGTCCAACAAGCATATTGTATTTCACTCGGATAACATGGCGGTAGTACAGGCGATCAATAGTTTGTCGGCGTCGTCTCCCCCTGTTTTGTGTTTGCTGCGGCGTTTTGTCCTTCTTTGTATGTCTTTTAATTTGGTGTTTAGGGCTAGGCACATCCCTGGTATGTTGAATGTGGTAGCTGATGCGCTTTCTCGTTTTCAGTGGGAGCGATTTCGGGAAGCGGCGCCGGAAGCTATGGCACAGGGGCAGGCTTGCCCTGGCGAGATGTGGCAGCTCGGGACCGCATGCTTGGGGAGTGTATAAAGAATTCTCTTGCGCCGAGCACTTGGTCAGGCTACGTCAAGGTTTGGAAAGAATGGGACGAGGCGGTGCAGCAGGTAGGGGGTGACAGTTCGCAGGGGCAGAGGGTGGACGTGCTGCTGTGGGTACTGTGTCGCTTGTTTGCTAAACAGGCATCACCGGCCGTGATAGATAGGTGCATGTCTGCCATGGCGTTTTTGTTCAAGTTCAACGGGTGGGAGGACATTACGAAGAATTTTCTAATACGCCAGGCTTTGAAGGGCTTTAAGAGGGGTAAGAAGTTCGCGGACCCGAGGCGACCGGTGTCGTTTTCGGTCTTGCAAAACCTGTTAGGGGTGTTGATCGATCTGTGTAATTCCCCTTTCGAAGTAGCACTATTTTCTGGGGCGTTTGTCTGGGCGTTTTTTGGTGCTTTTCGCATTAGTGAGCTGGTGAGTGCCAACAAGTTGGGGAACGGCGGTTTGATGTTCGAGGACGTTGTCATAGGTAATGATCAGGTGCAGATATGGCTGCGCCGGTCTAAAACGGACGTTTACGGCAAGGGACGTGCGGTGGTACTGTATGAGTTGCCAGGATCGGAGGCTTGCCCGGTGGCTTGTGGCACAAGGTACTGTGAGGTTCGGCCGGAAGGTAAGGGTTGTTTCTTTTTACACGCCGATGGTTCAGCGTTGTCGCGATTTCAGTTTCTGCGGGTCTTTCGTATGGGTTTGCAGAAAATGGGCCTGGAGCCGAGTCAATTTGGGACGCACTCCTTTCGCATTGGGGCAGCGACGGAGGCTGCGCGTTTAGGTTTGGGGGACGAGAAGATCAAACAAATAGGGAGGTGGGAGTCCGTGCGATTCCGCTCGTATGTAAGGCCAGATAAGTTGGTGTAATTGCTAGGGTGCAAGAATATGGGATGGGGACGTTGCCTTTTTTCTGCCACTAATTTTGTCTCTTTTCAGGTTTGGAAGTTTGGTTGCTGGGCCACTCGTATGTGTACTGGGCGGAGAAGAGAGCCGCAGTTCGCAGAAGCGGATCACAGCTGGGCTTTCCTTTGGAACGAGTGACTCTATGTTGGTTTGGTTTCAGGGGCGCTAGTTGGCAGAGTTTGTGTAATTTCTTGTTTCAGAAAGTGGTTGGTGGGTCGGTCCCGGATGTGGTTTTGATTCATGGAGGGGGGAACGACTTAGGTGGGATTCCGCAAAGGGAATTGGTGAGAAGGATGAAAAGGGATGTGGATCGGCTGAGGGAGCTGGTTCCTGGTGTGGTGGTGGTGTGGTCTGAGATGGTTCCGCGCTTTGCGTGGCGGCACGCCAGGGATCCGGCTGCAATAGCTCGATCGAGGGGTAAGGTTAATAAGATTATGTCAGTTTTTATTAGGCGTTCTGGGGGCGTAGTGGTGCGTCACAGAGAGTTGGAGGGCATGTTACCTGGGTATTTCAGGAGGGACGGTGTACACCTGTCAGACGTGGGGAACGATTTGTTGAACCTTGGGTTCCACGAAGGTATTGAGCAGGCCCTGTTTAGGTGTAGTGGGGGTCGCACATGCGCTTAAGGAGGTCAAGCCATGTGCTGTGGCGGAACAGGGCATAGTAGAAATTGGAATTTGGCGTAGAGTTTGGACTGGACAGGCCGAGGTGTAGGCCTGATGGAATTAAGGACTAGTTGGTTCTAGCTCTTCGGTGGCGACGAACCTGTGGGTGTAGGGGTGTCTGAGGTACACCCCTACAGTTAACAATATGATGTGGGGCCTCTTTGGTAGGCCGTGTTTCAAGTGAATTGTTATTTGTTATATATTGTTCAATTGGTAGGGTCATTGTCAGGGGTACTGTGTGGGGGGTATAGTAATTTAATGTATAGTTGGACAATGACCCTAAATTATGTTAATTATGTTAATTTATGATAATTTAATTAATAATTTAATTAATAAAAGCTGTGGACTTTATACTCCAACAGAATTAACTGTGTCCGTGTCTTATTCAGTTTAAGGTTATAGTGCATGACGAATATCGTCTGTACAAAGGTTTATATAAAAGTTTTAGCACATGCCGAATAACGTCTGTGCAAATGTCATGAAGCCCATGGAACAACGCAGTAGGAGGAGTGGGCCTTGACAGAGCCAGGAAGTGGGCAGGTGCTAGTGTTTGGGGGTTGGATTCGTTTAATGGAGCTTGGGGGCGGAGACAAGGAGTATAAAGAGCAGCCATTTTAGAATAGGGGCCATTTTAACCAGAGCCTTTCTTACCTGTAAATTGTCCCACCCACCCTCCCTAGGTTTAGCAGTTCCATTTCAGTCACAGCGGCGGAACAGGGCATAGTAGAAATTGGAATTTGGCGTAGAGTTTGGACTGGACAGGCCGAGGTGTAGGCCTGATGGAATTAAGGACTGGTTGGTTCTAGCTCTTCAGTGGCGACGAACCTGTGGGTGTAGGGGTGTCTGAGGTACACCCCTACAGTTAACAATATGATGTGGGCCTCTTTGGTAGGCCGTGTTTCAAGTGAATTGTTATTTGTTATATATTGTTCAATTGGTAGGGTCATTGTCAGGGGTACTGTGTGGGGGGTATAGTAATTTAATGTATAGTTGGACAATGACCCTAAATTATGTTAATTATGTTAATTTATGATAATTTAATTAATAATTTAATTAATAAAAGCTGTGGACTTTATACTCCAACAGAATTAACTGTGTCCGTGTCTTATTCAGTTTAAGGTTATAGTGCATGACGAATATCGTCTGTACAAAGGTTTGTATAAAAGTTTTAGCACATGCCGAATAACGTCTGTGCAAATGTCATGTGAGCTGTGTCTCTCCTTTTGAGATGGTTCTTGGAGGTAGTCCTCACGATCACAGAACTTGTATAGTGTGCAGTCAAATTCAGCTCAGGTGCTTCCTGCTGTTAACATAATCCCAATGCAGTTTTAAAACGACAGCTAGGGTTGAGGTTGATAATGCTGAAGATTGTAAGAAGGAGACACCATAACCAATTTTCTAGCATCCTTTTGCTTCCATCTTTGCATTTCTTTCTTACTGTATAAGATAATTCAGGTTCAGTCTGTTTTCTCCAGAGTCTTTCTGATAATGATGTTGATGATTCATTTTTCATACATTCCATGTTAACTGTGAATGTATCATGCCTGTCTGTTCATCCTTTCTCCTTCACATTTGCAGGTTCAGATGTCAGATCATGATTCAGTCTGTTACGTGGATATGATTCTGGTGGCTGTGTTCTGGTGGCATTTCTGTTGTCCTCTGTTTTATCTTGTCATCTTTAACAGCATCCATTGTATCAGTCAGTGGTTCTGTGAACGTCCTGGAAGTATTTAGCAGGTTGTAAAATATCAAAACTCACTGTTCTCTGTTGGCTCTGATTGTTCTCTGTAGTAAAAGTTCTCGCAGTCACCCTCTCCAGGACAAGCTGGCCAACAGCAGGAAATAGGTGGTGGTGCATGGTGAGGTGGGCTGGGAAAAAAAAAATCCCTAAATTTCTCTAATAGAAACAATGGTTCTAAGCTCTCCCTGGTGCAGAAATATGTTTGTCAGTGAAAAACATGTAACATTACATATGGTGTCTCACCATTTGTATCATCAGGTATGTTGTGAATGCTCTTCTGTACCATAGGAATAAATAGATACCACTGTGTGGGGCAAGCAACTAGTAACTTGGTTAATAATCATTTAACCTCAGCATTTTCCCAGACCACAGCCCCACTACTTTGGGGGTGGTTGGGGCACTGAAATCCCAAAGTAACCCAAATGTGGTTGCCCAGTTTTAGGTTTCCTTTGTAGTAACTGCAGGACCACCATCCAAATGGATGGTCCTGGGATTATTAAATGCATACTAAGGAAGTGAGACTAGAAAACGTGGCATCAGAGGTTGCACTTCGCACAGGATATATCCAAGTAAACCTGGTACATGCATCAACACATACAAAAATATTTATAACCATGAGATGTTGGCAAACTTCCAATGTGTAGTAATTCAAAAAGTACGTTAGATATTAATATTTCAATAAACCGTACATCAGTAATGTGACAATAAGCAAATGCTTATGATTACTAAACACATGAATTACAGTATTTCCCATATTGGACCACCAATATTCCTTTTCAGGAGTCAGAAGTACATTACCTCTCTCTATAGGAGCTTGTCCTAGCCATGAAAAAGCTTTTGGGCAAGTCTATCTTTCCTCTATAGGAAGAACAACCAAAATATTACCTTCAATGGTTATTATGTAATTAACCCCTCTAAACGATAGGAGTATTTACGTGGATACCAGGTGGATAAGGTCTGGATATCCTTGCAAGCATAAACTCTGCATCATGACTGAGAGATAGGGTATGCGATGTGATCCAGTGACCACAGAAAAGTGTTGGTAGACACATTGCATCAAAGTGCCTGGTAATGACCAACTATATGAGGAGAGGGCCCATGCTTTGTTATAAGCATGTCCATACACGTATTACAATGCCAGGCTTTCAATTTGTTTCCACAAAGCAACATGCAGTTGTGGATATAAACACACGACGTAGCGTAAGAAAAACTATTTGAACACCAGACTGAGACTCGAGATCAGTGGACCAAAATAGATAAATTAAATCCTATCAATTAATATACTTTCAATATACTTTCTCTTAATTACTTTATCCTCTGTATTAACTATGCAATATTAAAGTTAAAACAATAACATTTAAAAGCCAACTTTTAGTGTGGATAGGAATTACAAGGCCGTTCGTAGTGTGAGATATAGAACAGCTTTTTTAAAATCCGAATAGTCTGTGAACACAAAATAACCTTGCGCTGAATATTCACTTGCAGGGGAAAAAAACAAAACCTTTTTTCTTTTCTTTAGTAAATTAATTATTTAATTAAACGTAGTTAGAACCTCCCTTAAAGTCCCGATGACTTTGGAAGAAACATGTCGTCCCTAAATACTGGGTAAGTCTATTAAACAGTGAAATAGCATTTTTACTCTGTATATTATTTTGTCACAGCTATACTGTGCAGTATAACAAACTATTTTATGAGTGTTGTGCAAACTGTTCATTAAAAGCCAGTGGTCTAGCGAGCTATAGAACATTTATTTATTTATTTATTCTTTAAAGCTCTGACCTCAATCGGCAAACCAATATTGTATTGGTGTCCATTGCAATCTGCTATCTGTACTTGCTGCTCTCAAAAATTCTGAATATGTTCAGAGATTTCTCGGGCAATAATAAATCCCCCACTTTTCATTTATGCTAAACCTGCCTGTTGTAAACGGATTCGGTATATTTCTTGACATAAGTACTTGTACTTAAATCTGTTTAACAAAGCTGTTTATATTGTGGTAAAAATATATATATTTTTATTATTATTTATTTATCTATTTTAACATTGCTTAATTTTTAAAGATACCTGAATATTTAATTAAATATCCTTTATATGTCTTTAAGGTATAAAATATCTGCAAATTAAGATTATATACAAAAATGCATGTTCTGGATGTTCCCACAATACCTCTTCTATTATCATAATTTTTTTATTTTATTTTATTTTTTTTTAAGTGTGAAATCTGATTCCTTTTAGGATGAGCACCCCAGTTTCAGAGGCTTCTTTGGAGGTGACCACAGAAAAGTATAGATTCTATAAAATCTATGTGAGGGGGCTTTGGACAGTAAAGTTACCTTAATTATACTTTTCATATAGCAGATATGTGATATGCAATGTGATTTACTATATCAGATCATTATCACTTTAATTGACACTGCATTTTTTTATGCATTATTCTTTATGCATTATTATTTTTCTTTTTTTCTTACATTTTAATGTCTGTTTAGAATATTGCAGGCTTTGCAATATCAAACTAATTTTGCAGTATATATATTTACAATGCTCCTACAACTCATTATTATTAAAATTAGTCTCCTTCAGTATTAGCACTATCTACCACTGGAATTAGTGTAAGATACACCAATATGTGGTGAAACTGAATCCCCATATATGAGATTTGAAACTGTATTTTTATTTCTACACTGTGCCCTAATCTGTATTTATATACATAATTGCTGCAGCATATAGCATTTAAAGAAGCAATTATTTCCCCCTTCATGTGTGGTTGACTGTGGACTTTTTAAAACCTATTTTTTTTTTTAAATGTTATAAATCCGTTTCTGGCTCTGAGAGAACAGGCTGCTGAATGCATGTAAATGCTGTTATTGCCTAGTCTATATACTTTTATTTATAAACAACATGGATATTTAATCTTATTTTATGTTTTATGAAAACCAAGTTTATGAAATTCACTGAGATTACATGTGTCTGATCTAATTACAGTCAGTAGTACAATATCATTGTTCTAATTTCCTTACTGCTAGCACTACAGGTACAGTGGGATAGTACCACTTATTTAAGTAAGCTTTCCCTTTTTAAAATTGGTGGACCTTAATCCTGCCATTGCAATAGACTAAAGACTGTACCTGAGTAAGCAAAGTCATTATGTGCAGGAATTGTGCACTTTAAATAGTAGAATACTTATGCTATTCTAGTGAATTGGGCTGGCTGCTTAACACATCATTTAGTATCTTTTGGTCACATTTAAAGCTATAAATGTATTTAACATTTTATTTGAATAAGCCTTTAATAAGTTCAGTTTAAAAGCTATCAGAGATCCTGTATAGTTACAATTTTATTTTGCCCTGATTTATTTTACATATATATTATTTTTAATCATTTTATAAATATTTATTATTGCAGAGCATTTAGAGAAGCAAAGGGTGTATAACCACCTGTTGCCCTTTTTTCTAGGAGGGTAGTATAATTTCAACTCTGTTATGAGCTAGTTATCATATATTATATAAAATATATGCTGCAGTGTACTGCATTGAATGTATTTAAAAGCCATGTCTTTTTCTTTATGGCTGTATGTAATAATGTTGTTCATAATTTGAAATATAAAACAACGACTTCTCAATTCCTTGGAATGTTTACATGTCTCCTATCTCCGCAACCTTGGCTGGAAACTCCAGACTCCAATAATAGTTATGCTGTTATAATTCCTGATTTTTTAATGAACAGCTAGCGTAACTGACAATATGGAAATTTTCACTGTTTTATAAAACCTTTCTTATATAGTGGACTGTCTGTCTGTCGCTTCTGTGTCATGAATGTTTTCATTACGCCATAATGCAATTTTCTTTGCATTCTTGGAATTAGACTTCAAATTTCATCGCTCTGTCTTATCACTTTTCTTTAGACAACATTTTGCATTAATCTTTATTCTGTGCATGCATACTAAGCAGCTACAAAGAGAACATATCCCTCTGTCTGCAATCCACTGTCCTGGAACTAATGGAACATGCTGTTGTATTAGGCATATCAGGGAGTTTACCAAATATGTATATTTGCTCTCTTATGATATTAAGATCCACAATTTCAGCATTGTATGCTAATTACAATGTACCTGTCACCTGAACTTAAAGTGCCTTGTACAAGTTCACATTAAAATCATCTCTCCATGATGAAGATCTCTCTCTGAGTCTGGGCTACAAATAGCTCAATAGATTCTTGATATTTCAAGACTTGTGCCATGACAAAGTATTGTGTCTTCTCTTACGTATAAGAGGTTACCTAGGTATTTATTACTTTTTATTTAACGCTTCCAAGTACAAGTCCCTTCGTGGTCGCCAATTGTAACCGCTGGCGGTTCCCTTATTTACCTCTATAATGTCAAAGCATAGAACTTAGCAGGGCTAACCATACAGATATCTTAACCATAATGTTATATAGTTAGTAAGAGATCCTCTATTTAACATATGTAAATAATTGAGAATACAATATAAAATAAGGATTGTCATGGAAGCAATAGTTTTGTCTTTTAGATATTTATTATATAAAAATATAAATATAGACATATAACATCCATTATAGCAGAGTTTATAAGATGGAATTAAATGCTTGCAAATATCATTAGTAGGTTAACATACCCTTCTGAACATGTCATCATGTCAGCCTCTCAGTCATTTTAAGATGGAGCAGCGTCTGTCTCCAAGTCTCTCCTCTGTTTCTTAACATTTTAAAAGTACACCTATTTATACCTTAAGTGTCGTCATTTTAGAGTCACCATAGTTCATATATGAAAAAGTAACTTGTCTACTTTAAATCAATTTAGGACCTCCCTTAATTTGGCAAAGATACAAGGCCATAACTAAAGGGTGTATACGTCATGGAAATTTTCCTGACTTAGTTCAAGATGGCATCTTAAAGTCTGAATAGCTTATCTGTTGTTTATACTAAGACGTAAGTGCACAGTCGTGGGAGATTCCCGGATTTGGGGAAGTTCCATTAACTTGGGGTTACCACAGTATATTGTGTACTGAAAGAGTCGTAGAATAGCCTTGAAGCTTGTTTATGAATTATTGTTATTGTAATTCGTCTGGGACAAAACATATTATGCACTGAGGTTATTGCTTAAAGAAACATCTATGAAAAACAATATGTTCCATTTCTAACACCTTGTCAATTTGCAATATCTCTTAAAGACAAAGTACACAGTTTAAGAAATACAACATTTCATTCTAAAACTTGTAATATTTGCATTTGCCCATAACAATCCTATACTATTCCCTAAACCATGTATAATCCAAATAATTCCAACCAGATATTTATAAGCTATATTGGAAACATGTTGTGTTACTATAAGTAGAATTCATCTTTTTGTCCCTGAAGAATATTGATAGATATTGTATATATTATGTATATTTTATATATATATATATATATATATTGTATATATATATATATATATATCAGTTCTTTATGAGACCTATGTAATTCTTAAAATCATAGCAAGATATTTTTTGATCTTGATAACTATGTATATATATTCTTTTGGGTATATAAACTTTCCTTCCAGATCAGATGGTACACTCTGCACTATATGATGCCAAGAAATATGCCCACCGTAAATATAATAACTGGGTATATGTATAGCCCCATAGATACATAATCTTCACCTCGTATTAAGTGATAGATTTGGTCTATTCATATATTAATATAGACGTATTCTAGTGGGTTTATAACTCCACTTTTATTAGCTTAAGATGTATATCATCTCATGGGACTTTCGACTTCATCTACTTTCATCTCGTTTAATTTAGGGAGTTGTAATAGCCGATATGTACGGCATCTCTGTATGCCTTAATTTACGCCCATCTGCCAAAGATAGACAGGAATGAGGGATGAGCTTTCTTTTTGTTCTCCTCCCCCCCTTCCCTCCGTCTCCTTGCATCCACGTGGGGTCGGACGCACGCATACACGTCCCGCCCATATCAACAGTGATTGGACACGCTCGGAGTCCGCTCTCCGCCTACTTTACGCCTCCTACAAACACCGGCAGGCCATCAACGGGCTTATTTGAAGCACTTTACAATTGGCTGCTAAGGATTTAAAAGTCACTTGCTGGATGAGGTACTGTTTAGCCCCTGACGAAGGTGCATTAGACGCACCGAAACGCGCGTCGGGTTTTAGCTTTATTTTTATCTTTACACTGTATGTCACTAGTGTAGCACTAGGTGTTTGATTTGATTTTCATTTTTTTCCCCATCAGCACTAATTGAGGCTCTTTGAAGGGATACAGCCTAGGCAGTCTCTGTCTGTCCTCTCTCCTATATAGGGCCAGCATAGAACACCCTCGAAGGTGTTTCCTTTAGGAGTTGTAGGGATACAATTTTCTACTTCCGTTTGAAACTGCCAATTTAAGTATATATTCCAAGGTGAGGGTTTCCTCCTTGGATCTATGAGGGACAGTATAGAACACCTCTGAATGTGCTCTATTTAGGAGTCATAGGGTGGATACTCTGTACTTGTACTTTTATTTTCTGTTACCCCTCTGTATACCTCTATTTTGGCTGGATACTTATCTACTCCAATTTATTTGGGGACTTATTACTGCTAGGTCTGGTGGAGTTGGTCTCTCCTCTCATAGATTCTCTCTTGCCTGGTATATAATATATTGTATTTCTTTTTTCAAATTCCAAGTATTGTGCCTCCTCCCTTTTACTAGTTGAATCATAATAAAGTATCTTTAATTTTGGAGACATCTATTGGACTTTATAATGCTATTATATGTTGTGTATCAAGGGATTATCTCTCTAATCTATAATTTATTCAGTGCTGATGGTTCAAGTCAAGAATATGTCTTAAGCATTTCCATTATTTTGTATTTAAAACCAGATTTGATTCTCATGTTTTGAGTCTCAAATATTTCTTAGTATCTTAACATTGTATTCCGGGTACAAGCCCTCTACTGGTGGATCTGGAACCACCACTCTGACCTTTGGTGTATTCTATCCCTTCATATTTCTATGAGGTATAGATACACTTCCATTACTTTATTTAATTTGAAATACTCGTATATCCTGTATTCCTACACTTGCTCCTTACACTACTGATTGTATCGTTGCCACGTGCAACCAACCGACCGATACATCAACATATGCAAGTGCACATACCACGTGGCAATCTTGTCCTAGTAAATTTATTTTTACTGAGATTCCACCACAGTAAGCACTTGAGAAATCTAGTTACAGATGTACTGAGAGAATGAGGTCCTGATTTTTCAAAGAGTCCAATCAGGACAGACGCTGTGCCGCTCTCACTATAGCTGTAAAGTCCACCTACCAAGTAGCGTGTGAAGCTGCCTCCCTAAAGTTAGGTGACCACCTCCCTGAAATGAGTTTTGGCATGTCTGCTAGAGTAGCACTGCCACACCAGTTTTTAATGTGTTCCGTAACTAGTTGCAGCAGTTTAGAAGCACTCGATTTGGAGAATTGAGGATATTGGAGGGAAAAACAAAGACACAAATCAATGTAATGCAAAGAATTTTTTATTTTCCCTCTTTATTTATTAACAATCTAGAGGGAGCAATTTCCATATCACAGAGGTCATCTTGATCAGCCTAGACAGGTTTTCCACCCCAACATATTCTAATGTCAGACAAGCTACCCAGTCACACCATGATACAAATGGGGTTATGCAGAAACATTTTGTAGGTTACAAGACAAGAGTTACTAGTAACTAGTAACAGTCTGTAGGTCAGTTTTGAACCTGAAAGCAAGAACATTTTAACTGTGCATGCCTTGTGAACTAGTTAGCTGGTGGTAGAGGGTTCTCAGTTGGTGGTTTTGGATCATCATCAAACTTCATATCCCTGCAGAACAGCACAGCTTCTTTACCCAGACCCAGCTTGTACTGCCAAACATAGATCTTCTCATTGGCCTTCACGGTCAGGCTGATGGTTTCCTCAGTTTCCGTTACCTCATTCCAGTTCTCTCTGTCCGTGTTAACACTCTTCCCCCCATATGAAGTAGTGAGAGAGAACTGGCTCTTTACAACAAGGGCACTCAGACCTCCCGTCTCTGCAGACACTGTGGCTGACACGTTCCAGGTATGTTCTATGGAGGACATCTTCTCCTTTGTGTAGCCAACCTTCTTGTTGATCTTGTTTGTCCAGGTGATCGGAGACTGCGAATCATTGGTTATGGTTTTGATGCACTCCCAGACACCAAATGAGGGACCCTGAATAAGGGCCAAGCCTCCAGGGAGGAAGTTTGTGACAGTGGGATGTATGGAAAAGGACTCACCATTCTCATCCTTGTTGAAGTTGGTGCATCTGTAATACTGAGCCCCCCATTCATCATGAGGCTTCAGAAAGTAATAGTAGTTTTTGACACCAAAGTAGTAGAGCCCATTCCTGCAGTTGGGATGGAGTGTGTATTCCACACCACTCTCGTATGTGTTCATATTTCTAGTTTTACGATAAACCCCTCGACTCTGGTCGATGATGTACATGTGACCGAAGGCAGAGAGATAGTGATCACCGCCCCGGCAGCTGGGATGTAGAGAGTAGACTACAGCACCTTCATCTGTGTTCATGTTTTTCACACGGCGATAATTTGTGCCCTTAATGATATAGAATAGGTCGTCTTCATATGCCAGGTAATGGTCTCCATTTCTACAAGAGGGATGCAGACTGTAGACCACTAAACCTTCACCCTTGTTGAAGTTTGAAGCTCGCATGTAGCAGCCAAGGTCAGATCGGACAATGTAGTAATATTGATCAACACCACAAAAATCCACTCCTGGGGCATCCTTCTTGGGAACGATCCCAACCATGGTCAAACACTGAAAGAATAAAAATACAAATTAAGGTGGTAGGTTACAAAATCGATTTGGTTAATTCAGTGATTTTGGATCAAGTGTCATAAAAAGCTTTGCCTTCACTTATGTTAGAATAAGAAAGATTGGAGAGGGCAGGGGGCAAGAGTGGTAGACCAGAAGAGTCAGTTTTCTATAAGTTCATAGATGGGAGAAAGTATAATTGACATTGTAGTGTCAGATATTAGTTCAATGTAGACAGATTGGAAATATTTGGGAGCCATTTTGTCAGCATTTGAATGTCACTAAAACCTTGATAGTTGGTGCTTTACTACAAAATGTCCGTTTTCACATTTCAATGCAACAGTATAAACATTGAAGGATTAACACTATAGGTAAGTATAAGATTTTCTAAACATGCATACTCTTACAGTAGATAGTTGTATAGTTACAACTTAGTGCCATTTTAATGGCTGTTCGTATGAGAAGCCACAGGTAGACTTAATCCTTGCAGACCACTACACCAAAACCTGCCTCCTTAACCACACCCCCTCCCTCCACAAAGATACTTCCTTATCAAATATATGTACACAGCCCAGCCACCAACATGGAGTGATCTGAACCGTAAAGCAACCTGCATTTTAAGGAGAGGACACATAGTAAGGATATCACTACATGTTTGTGAATTAAGAGCTGCTCGCTCAGTGTTGGCTGTGTACATACATCTGATAAGGAAGGTTTTCCTGGCATGAGGGAAAGTGGTTAGAGAGGCAGCATTTTTGCAGGACATTTAAAGGGAAACTCTAGTGCCAGGAAACCAATCAGTTTTCCTGGCACTGCAGGTTCCCTCTCAATCCCCGGTTGCTGAAGGGGTGAAAATCCCTCAGTCACTTACCAGAGGCAGCGACATGTCCCACGTCACTGCTTCTGCCTCCACCGCTCCTCCCAGTGATTGCGTCAGCAAGTCGCGCATTAGAGCTCTGCATAGGAAAGCATTGAAAATGCTTTCCTATGGTGAAATGAGCGATACTGGAGGTCCTGACAGCACGAGGTCCTCCAGCGACGCTCTAGCACAGGTTCTGTGCTATGATGCAGGAAGTGCCCTCTAGTGGCTGTCTAGTAAACAGCCAGTAGAGGTGGAGTTAACCGTGCAAGGTTATTATTGCAGTTTATAAAAAACTGCAATAATTACACTTGCAGGGTTAAGGGTAGTGGGAGATGGCACCCAGACCACTCTAATGGGCAGAAGTGGTCTGGGTGCCTGGAGTGTCCCTTTAAACCATTTGTTTGTATTTGACAAAATGCTGAACCCCATGCATAGCACAGCATCCCTCCCAGTGTAGTCAGTCACAGCCATATACAATACAGCATCTTTATATAATCTACATTCAGGCTTTGGAGAGACCAGCTGCAGCAGATTCTAAATAAACCATTCCAAGTTAAGGAGTTTGGGAAATTGGAAGGGAGTGGAGTTTGCCAAGAATTGGGAGTTTAGTAAATAAACCCATTTCCTCTAGTGATTGAAATAAGCTCTATAGAAATATATAGACACACCTGGTGTTTAATTAGGGCAAATTAATGCTTAGACTGGGTGTAGGAGTGTCAGCACTGGGAGTAAATTCTTCAATATAATCTCAGGGTCTATTCACTGAAGTGGGAATTAGGAATTCAGGTTAAGGAGAGTTTCAGGTTCCAGAAGGGTTTATAGCCCACTGATCCACAGAAGGGAGATCTGTAAAAATATATAGTGTGAGGGTTGGCACATGAAGAGTGCTGCCCTGCAGTATGTACAAAATAAACCTCCCTTGCTTAAAAGGGCCACAACACACCATTCCATTGAGATGCTGTGATTTGGGGTTACAGTAATCTCCCTTTAATATTTAAAATACATTCAGGTATTTATTCCACAGACATCAAGTTAAACCCAAATGGTGACATTTTATTGTCAAGCTGTCACCATAGCTCAGTTAGCAGTTTTCCCAAGTCTGTCTTTTTTGCCTCATTTATAGTTAATAATAAAGTGAACACTCCAAGGAAACCCACAACTTGGAAATAACCACACTGTGTATAAATCACATTATTAGCAAATAAACCTAGAATAACTCACATAGTACGGCACCTTCTCAGAAACTGTAATACCAGCAAACCCTCTCCTAATATCACCCCTCCCAGAATGATCCTTTTATAGCTGGAGGTGAGGGGTTTGGACACCTTGTTAATCAATCCCTAATCATTTACTAATTGACCCCCTCAGCCTGCCCAGGTTGGGAGAAGAGACACAGGTGGGAAGACAATGTATGGTAATGTGATGGTCAATACATGAAAAGTGCTGGTATATTTATAGATGTACTCACTATAATTCCCCATTGATTAGTGACTTGATTTACTACCTGCAGTCCTTACAGGGGCGTTGCTGAAAAATAGTGCATTGACTAATACAAAATATGCTAAACAATAAAAATAACAACTACTCGCTCTAATCACAAAAAAATCATGCTTTTTTAGTTTATTTAATTTATAAATATATATATATATATTAAGTACATAAAGGACACTCCGGAGACCTGTAGAACTTTATCTTGCTGAAAAGCTTTATGTGTGAAGAATGTGTCCCATTTTTTAAAGATTTAAAGAAATTGGCACTTGTATAAATTGACCTTGTTACACCCCACTGGCTGTCAATCAGACAATGACCCTGTTACTTCCTGATTTGTTTTGCTCAGTGGAACTAAACTGAAGAGATAGCAATTGCCCAGAGCACCTGCTTTGCAGAGTTCTCATTGATCTGCATTGGGAGTCTGTGATTGGACAGCCACATAAAGTCTGGGCGAGATATGAAAGGGAGGGCTTCAGTCAAGAGACCCGTAGCTTTTACAAGCTGTATTGAGATATACATCCAATTAAAAAAATGCATACGGTAATTAAATGCATACACTGGGGGTATATCTACATGCATGTTCTGGGGGTATATATACTAAACAGTGATTTTTATTTCTGTTATTTAGGCAATGGAGTGTCACTTTCAGGGAAACAAAAACAAATGAAAAATGTTCTTCAATGGCTTGTTTTTATTGTGTTTTATGATCCTTTTATATGGGTCAACAACAAAAAAATTGTACTTGGGAAAGATAGGGGTGAGAGGCTTTCAACCTAATTCACTAAGCCAAAATGTGAGTGACATGACCATTTGTGACATCACATCACAGGTATGACAGCTTGGTGACATCACAATAGAATAGTTATCTCCAGTGTTATCTTTGACTCTTCATTCACTGCTGGAGATTCACCAGTCAGCTTGGTTTATATTCAGTCTTCATCTCTGAGTAAACAATGAACAATTAGTGCATCCAACAAGTTTCGAGAGTGGGAATACTGCAGCTCTGCTAATGTGAGATGTAAAAAATACAAATGTCCATCTACTGCAAGAGATCCATTTGGAGGTAAGAAAGAAAAGGACAAGACATGAAGATTATTAAAGGGAATCTCCAGTGCCAGGAAAATGATCCGTTTTCCTGGCACTGGAGGGTCCCTCTCCCTCCCACCCCCCAATCCCTGGGTTACTGAAGGGGTGAAAACCCCTTCAGTCACTTACCTGAGGCAGCGGCGATGTCCCTCGCCACTGTCTCCTCCTCCTCGCCGCCCCTCCTCTTCATTGCGTCGGCCAGTGGGCGAGACTGATCCCGCCCTCCGGCCGAGGAGACCTAATGCGCATGCGCGGCAATGCCGCGCATGCGCATTACGTCTCCCCATAGGAAAGCATTGAAAATAATTTCAATGCTTTCCTATGGGGAAATGAGCGACGCTAGAGGTCCTCACACAGCGTGAGGACGTCCAGCGACGCTCTAGCACAGAAAACCTGTGCTATGAAGCAGGAAGTGCCCTCTAGTGGCTGTCTAGTAGACAGCCACTAGAGGTGGAGTTAACCCTCCAAGGTAATTATTGCAGTTTATAAAAAACTGCAATAATTACACTTGCAGGGTTAAGAGTAGTGGTGATACCGGAGAAACTGACGGAAGCCAAGCACAGAGAGATGGACACAGGTTTCTTCAGGAAGGAAGAGATTCTTTATTCGCTTCACCGATCGGGACTCAGAGGGACTAATGTCACCAAAATACAGCAAGTTCTGAGCCCCGGACAATAGTGCAGGCTCCTTATATAGGCACATAACTCCTCCCATATTAAGCTCCACCCGCACATTCTCTTGACCAATCAATACAAATAAGAATTAACTTCCTGCTTGACCGCATGGCCTGCCCAGCACAATGGAGGAGGGGAATACTACATCCTGTATTCTTGCACATGCTCCGTACACTACTGATCGTATCTTGCCTCGTGCAACCAACTGATCGATTCGTCAGCATATGCACGTACACATGCCACGTGGTAATCTCGGCCTACTAAATTTATTTTTACCGAGATTCCACCACATTCCCCCCTTTGATGCCTCTTGATATTTCACAATTACTTGAGGCATCACTTAACCTTGGTTTGCATACACCGCAAGTTACCATGAACCAGACCAGACTTATCTATGATGTGAACCTTCAACACTCATCTTCCTGCATTGGTTCTCCCTGATCTAGAGCCTTATATTCATAAATTGCCATTATCTGTGCAGCAGCCTTCCTCTCTGCTATATTTTCTATCAGGCTCTGCACAGACCTAACTACTAAGGGTATAAGACATGGCAGGAGTAGACACAACATTAAAATCAGTAGGACTCCATCTACCAATGCCTTAAGCCCTCCAAACCACTCATACCAGCTACCAAACCAACTACTTGGATTGTACCCTTTCCATACCTGGGTAGGCACATGCGCTAGTTTAACCATATGGCTAGTAAGCTCAGCTATCGCTTGCCCTTCGTCATCTATTTGAAGACAGCAATTGCTCAGGTTAAACTTCCCACATACACCTCCCTCTACTGCCAATAGGTAATCCAAGGCTAATCTATTTTGGTATACTGCTGTCCTCATCCTGGTATTATGCTTCGCTAGAAGATTGAGCGCTTGTGAGGTCTCATTAGTAATAATCTCAACCACTGCCTGTAATCTTATAATACGGTTGAGCATATAAATTGGGGTTCTATAACCAAAGGTACCATCCTCTGCCCACGTGGCTGGCCCATAGTAATCTATAATACGCTGGGGAGGCCATTCATTATCTTCCCAGGCGCCTATCTCTATGGGTCCCCTTTTCTTCCTATGATTCACATCATACACTTTAACACCTAAAGTCTCACCTGTTTCGATAGGTAACAAGAAGAAGGATGGTTTGAGCATACCCAACACACATGCCCCTTCCCAGTCCTGTGGCAACTCCGAATAGGCTTTCTTACCACAGATCCAGTACAAATTTGTTGGGGTTCTCCAATTAGATGTGATGGATAGATCAAACCACACATTCTTTAAATTGGCGTATCTTGCAAACGGGTTAGATGGTTCTGAGACATTTGAAGTCGACCACCAAGTTGTATTCTTTGTATCATCATCATAAGCTTTTTGCCCTAGACAAGTTAATTCTCCTACAGAAGTATTATACATCATTCCTTTCCTCGCTATGCAAACATAACCTATGATGGAGGTCTTTAATCTCCACTCAGATTTACCTCTAACACTCATATGATAATCGGCTTGTGAAGATATTAATTGGTCAACTGCCTCAGAATTAGACATTACCTCCTTTGCTTCCCAAGGCCATTGGTCTCCCATGTTAGTACCTCCACACACATAGCAGTTGGTAACATTAAGACTACCGGCAATACTTTCAGCTAAATCAATGAACAGGTTTTTAGCATTATGGGGGATCTTATTATCTATGCTCATCTCTTCATAAAAGGAATGGTATACTTGATGAGTTTGGGAGGTTACCGTATCAGTCTCTATCCCTATAAACAATACTGTCCCAGGGTCTAAACCCGTCCCGTATATTTGAAACCCAAATAAATTACCATATTTATCTAAGAACTTGTCGGGGTTATTTATAAGTATATGGACTGGATTGCATTCCATAGACTTACAATATGGACTGGTAGGCAACTTAGTCACAATCATGTCCTTGTCTACAGTCTGCCCCCAAGTTGCCCACCCCACGCAAGACCAATATGGGCAAAAGTTATAATCTCTATTTGGGCATCTAGGACTCATACTTATTTTTACTACTGGGACAAATATATTTATCGTTAGACCCATACGTTCTCTCCCATCTAAGATCCCCACATACATTCCACGGTTTTCTACCACTTGATAACGCTTTACACGCATCAAATAACAGAACACCCGAAGAATGTACGGATTCTAATACTGTTTTGTTAATTAGGGTCCCCTGAGGATCTCCATTCCTGAGAGTCAACCAAATTGTACGGGGTTGATACTCTGGACTGAAGCACTTAGGTTCTCCTACTCCTAAATGGCACACACTATATTCTATATTTAAGTATCTACATCTTGATACATCTCCTTTACACTCGTATTGCGAATGCCAAATTAGGGTCTGGGAAATATGGTTACCTGTTCTTGTAGTCTTAATGCATACCTCACAGCTAGGAGTGTCGGTACCTCTACCTTCCTGAATATAAAAATACACATATAAAAACATTATCAGAAACACATCTTTCGTCGTCATCCTCAGTCTACGTCCGTGCGAAGGCACATCAGCTTCCAGGATGTAAGGGCTGCAGGGAATGGAGTTCTGCTCGTTTTCACAGGGGTCCCTTCGAGACTTTTCCTGACTTATACACTATATGTCGGTGAGCGGACAGGCTTTATTATGGCCTTCTCACTCACTTACCAAATCTCTGAAACAATAAAATTTGTAATCCACAAGGTTCCTCGTCACTCCGACTGAGTCGTGCGCTTTAACCGGATCTTGCAGGGATTCTCTGGATCTGCTGTAGCTTGCCAAGAATCGACTGCTGCTGGTTTAACCCTGGAGTGATGTATCCACGGAGTCACTTCGGCTACTTTTATCGCTGTAGGGGTAGACAAAAGAACAACATAAGGACCTCTCCACTTGGGCCCTAACAGTACATTATTCCACTCTTTAATCCACACTTGGTCTCCTGGGTGGTAACTATGAACTGGGGGATAAATATTCACAGGTAATCTATCTTGTACCCATTTCTGTACCTCCTCCATAGTCTTACCCAACTCTACAACCTGCTGCCGGGTAATTCCTTCTCCCAACTGACTCAAATCCCCCCTTAAGTTACCAAGTACGGGAGGTGGTCGCCCATACATGATCTCAAAAGGAGAGAGGCCCATCTTTCTGGTAGGTGTACTGCGGATTCGCAATAGAGCTATGGGCAAGAGAACGTTCCACTTAAGTTGGGTTTCCTGACACATTTTAGCCAACTGATTCTTAATAGTTCTATTCATTCTCTCTACCTTACCAGAACTCTGGGGTCTATATGCCGTATGAAGCCTCCACTTTATACCAAGCATATGAGTCAGTTGTTGTAGGCACTGATGAACAAAAGCTGGACCATTGTCCGATCCTATAGAGCAGGGTAGTCCATATCGGGGTATTATTTCTCGTAGCAGGAATCTCACAACTTCTCCTGCTTTCTCTGTACGAGTAGGACATGCTTCTACCCAGCCTGAATAGGTGCACACAACTACTAGTAGGTAGCGATGTCCACCAGATTTAGGCATTACTGTATAGTCAAGAGACCCGTAGCTTTTACAAGCTGTATTGAGATATACATCCAATTAAAAAAATGCATACGGTAATTAAATGCATACACTGGGGGTATATCTACATGCATGTTCTGGGGGTATATATACTAAACAGTGATTTTTATTTCTGTTATTTAGGCAATGGAGTGTCACTTTCAGGGAAACAAAAACAAATGAAAAATGTTCTTCAATGGCTTGTTTTTATTGTGTTTTATGATCCTTTTATATGGGTCAACAACAAAAAAATTGTACTTGGGAAAGATAGGGGTGAGAGGCTTTCAACCTAATTCACTAAGCCAAAATGTGAGTGACATGACCATTTGTGACATCACATCACAGGTATGACAGCTTGGTGACATCACAATAGAATAGTTATCTCCAGTGTTATCTTTGACTCTTCATTCACTGCTGGAGATTCACCAGTCAGCTTGGTTTATATTCAGTCTTCATCTCTGAGTAAACAATGAACAATTAGTGCATCCAACAAGTTTCGAGAGTGGGAATACTGCAGCTCTGCTAATGTGAGATGTAAAAAATACAAATGTCCATCTACTGCAAGAGATCCATTTGGAGGTAAGAAAGAAAAGGACAAGACATGAAGATTATTAAAGGGAATCTCCAGTGCCAGGAAAATGATCCGTTTTCCTGGCACTGGAGGGTCCCTCTCCCTCCCACCCCCCAATCCCTGGGTTACTGAAGGGGTGAAAACCCCTTCAGTCACTTACCTGAGGCAGCGGCGATGTCCCTCGCCACTGTCTCCTCCTCCTCGCCGCTCCTCCTCTTCATTGCGTCGGCCAGTGGGCGAGACTGATCCCGCCCTCCGGCCGAGGAGACCTAATGCGCATGCGCGGCAATGCCGCGCATGCGCATTACGTCTCCCCATAGGAAAGCATTGAAAATAATTTCAATGCTTTCCTATGGGGAAATGAGCGACGCTAGAGGTCCTCACACAGCGTGAGGACGTCCAGCGACGCTCTAGCACAGAAAACCTGTGCTATGAAGCAGGAAGTGCCCTCTAGTGGCTGTCTAGTAGACAGCCACTAGAGGTGGAGTTAACCCTCCAAGGTAATTATTGCAGTTTATAAAAAACTGCAATAATTACACTTGCAGGGTTAAGAGTAGTGGTGATACCGGAGAAACTGACGGAAGCCAAGCACAGAGAGATGGACACAGGTTTCTTCAGGAAGGAAGAGATTCTTTATTCGCTTCACCGATCGGGACTCAGAGGGACTAATGTCACCAAAATACAGCAAGTTCTGAGCCCCGGACAATAGTGCAGGCTCCTTATATAGGCACATAACTCCTCCCATATTAAGCTCCACCCGCACATTCTCTTGACCAATCAATACAAATAAGAATTAACTTCCTGCTTGACCGCATGGCCTGCCCAGCACAATGGAGGAGGGGAATACTACATCCTGTATTCTTGCACATGCTCCGTACACTACTGATCGTATCTTGCCTCGTGCAACCAACTGATCGATTCGTCAGCATATGCACGTACACATGCCACGTGGTAATCTCGGCCTACTAAATTTATTTTTACCGAGATTCCACCACATTCCCCCCTTTGATGCCTCTTGATATTTCACAATTACTTGAGGCATCACTTAACCTTGGTTTGCATACACCGCAAGTTACCATGAACCAGACCAGACTTATCTATGATGTGAACCTTCAACACTCATCTTCCTGCATTGGTTCTCCCTGATCTAGAGCCTTATATTCATAAATTGCCATTATCTGTGCAGCAGCCTTCCTCTCTGCTATATTTTCTATCAGGCTCTGCACAGACCTAACTACTAAGGGTATAAGACATGGCAGGAGTAGACACAACATTAAAATCAGTAGGACTCCATCTACCAATGCCTTAAGCCCTCCAAACCACTCATACCAGCTACCAAACCAACTACTTGGATTGTACCCTTTCCATACCTGGGTAGGCACATGCGCTAGTTTAACCATATGGCTAGTAAGCTCAGCTATCGCTTGCCCTTCGTCATCTATTTGAAGACAGCAATTGCTCAGGTTAAACTTCCCACATACACCTCCCTCTACTGCCAATAGGTAATCCAAGGCTAATCTATTTTGGTATACTGCTGTCCTCATCCTGGTATTATGCTTCGCTAGAAGATTGAGCGCTTGTGAGGTCTCATTAGTAATAATCTCAACCACTGCCTGTAATCTTATAATACGGTTGAGCATATAAATTGGGGTTCTATAACCAAAGGTACCATCCTCTGCCCACGTGGCTGGCCCATAGTAATCTATAATACGCTGGGGAGGCCATTCATTATCTTCCCAGGCGCCTATCTCTATGGGTCCCCTTTTCTTCCTATGATTCACATCATACACTTTAACACCTAAAGTCTCACCTGTTTCGATAGGTAACAAGAAGAAGGATGGTTTGAGCATACCCAACACACATGCCCCTTCCCAGTCCTGTGGCAACTCCGAATAGGCTTTCTTACCACAGATCCAGTACAAATGTGTTGGGGTTCTCCAATTAGATGTGATGGATAGATCAAACCACACATTCTTTAAATTGGCGTATCTTGCAAACGGGTTAGATGGTTCTGAGACATTTGAAGTCGACCACCAAGTTGTATTCTTTGTATCATCATCATAAGCTTTTTGCCCTAGACAAGTTAATTCTCCTACAGAAGTATTATACATCATTCCTTTCCTCGCTATGCAAACATAACCTATGATGGAGGTCTTTAATCTCCACTCAGATTTACCTCTAACACTCATATGATAATCGGCTTGTGAAGATATTAATTGGTCAACTGCCTCAGAATTAGACATTACCTCCTTTGCTTCCCAAGGCCATTGGTCTCCCATGTTAGTACCTCCACACACATAGCAGTTGGTAACATTAAGACTACCGGCAATACTTTCAGCTAAATCAATGAACAGGTTTTTAGCATTATGGGGGATCTTATTATCTATGCTCATCTCTTCATAAAAGGAATGGTATACTTGATGAGTTTGGGAGGTTACCGTATCAGTCTCTATCCCTATAAACAATACTGTCCCAGGGTCTAAACCCGTCCCGTATATTTGAAACCCAAATAAATTACCATATTTATCTAAGAACTTGTCGGGGTTATTTATAAGTATATGGACTGGATTGCATTCCATAGACTTACAATATGGACTGGTAGGCAACTTAGTCACAATCATGTCCTTGTCTACAGTCTGCCCCCAAGTTGCCCACCCCACGCAAGACCAATATGGGCAAAAGTTATAATCTCTATTTGGGCATCTAGGACTCATACTTATTTTTACTACTGGGACAAATATATTTATCGTTAGACCCATACGTTCTCTCCCATCTAAGATCCCCACATACATTCCACGGTTTTCTACCACTTGATAACGCTTTACACGCATCAAATAACAGAACACCCGAAGAATGTACGGATTCTAATACTGTTTTGTTAATTAGGGTCCCCTGAGGATCTCCATTCCTGAGAGTCAACCAAATTGTACGGGGTTGATACTCTGGACTGAAGCACTTAGGTTCTCCTACTCCTAAATGGCACACACTATATTCTATATTTAAGTATCTACATCTTGATACATCTCCTTTACACTCGTATTGCGAATGCCAAATTAGGGTCTGGGAAATATGGTTACCTGTTCTTGTAGTCTTAATGCATACCTCACAGCTAGGAGTGTCGGTACCTCTACCTTCCTGAATATAAAAATACACATATAAAAACATTATCAGAAACACATCTTTCGTCGTCATCCTCAGTCTACGTCCGTGCGAAGGCACATCAGCTTCCAGGATGTAAGGGCTGCAGGGAATGGAGTTCTGCTCGTTTTCACAGGGGTCCCTTCGAGACTTTTCCTGACTTATACACTATATGTCGGTGAGCGGACAGGCTTTATTATGGCCTTCTCACTCACTTACCAAATCTCTGAAACAATAAAATTTGTAATCCACAAGGTTCCTCGTCACTCCGACTGAGTCGTGCGCTTTAACCGGATCTTGCAGGGATTCTCTGGATCTGCTGTAGCTTGCCAAGAATCGACTGCTGCTGGTTTAACCCTGGAGTGATGTATCCACGGAGTCACTTCGGCTACTTTTATCGCTGTAGGGGTAGACAAAAGAACAACATAAGGACCTCTCCACTTGGGCCCTAACAGTACATTATTCCACTCTTTAATCCACACTTGGTCTCCTGGGTGGTAACTATGAACTGGGGGATAAATATTCACAGGTAATCTATCTTGTACCCATTTCTGTACCTCCTCCATAGTCTTACCCAACTCTACAACCTGCTGCCGGGTAATTCCTTCTCCCAACTGACTCAAATCCCCCCTTAAGTTACCAAGTACGGGAGGTGGTCGCCCATACATGATCTCAAAAGGAGAGAGGCCCATCTTTCTGGTAGGTGTACTGCGGATTCGCAATAGAGCTATGGGCAAGAGAACGTTCCACTTAAGTTGGGTTTCCTGACACATTTTAGCCAACTGATTCTTAATAGTTCTATTCATTCTCTCTACCTTACCAGAACTCTGGGGTCTATATGCCGTATGAAGCCTCCACTTTATACCAAGCATATGAGTCAGTTGTTGTAGGCACTGATGAACAAAAGCTGGACCATTGTCCGATCCTATAGAGCAGGGTAGTCCATATCGGGGTATTATTTCTCGTAGCAGGAATCTCACAACTTCTCCTGCTTTCTCTGTACGAGTAGGACATGCTTCTACCCAGCCTGAATAGGTGCACACAACTACTAGTAGGTAGCGATGTCCACCAGATTTAGGCATTACTGTATAGTCAATTTGTAGATCGGACATGGGGAGTCCCCCCATAAACTGGACTCCTGGTGGCTTTACTGGTCCTTGCCTTGCATTATTTTTAGCACACGTTACACATCTTCGTACAATGGCCTGAGTCAAGTTGGACAATCTTGGTATGTAGAAATGTTTTCTGAGAGATTCTTCTGTACTATCTCTCCCAGAATGTGTCCCGTTGTGATAGTTTTGGACAATTTCTACCGCTAGTGATGCTGGAATGACTATTCTTCCATCTTCTAACTGATACCATTTGTTTTCCAAATACTTTCCAGGTTCAGTCTTTAACCCCTTAAGGACACATGACATGTGTGACATGTCATGATTCCATTTTATTCCAGAAGTTTGGTCCTTAAGGGGTTAACCACTCCTCTTCTTGAGCTGTATAAACTGGAGTCCATTGAGACAGTGGAGTTGGTATAAGAGCAGCTATATGCTCCACATATTCCTGTCTTTCTGATTCAGCGGCACGCTTAGCTGCACTATCTGCCATCCGATTTCCTTTGGTTACATCACCATCTCCTCTCAGATGCGCTCGACAATGTATAATACCGACTTCTTTCGGCTCCCATACTGCTTCCAATAGTTGTAGGATTTCAGCTGCGTACTTGATTTCTTTGCCTTCTGAATTCAATAGTCCTCTTTCTTTATACAAAGCTCCGTGGGCATGAGTGGTTAAAAACGCATACTTGGAGTCCGTGTAGATGTTCACTCTTAAACCTTCAGCCAATTGTAACGCTCGTGTCAGTGCTATCAATTCTGCCTTTTGTGCTGATGTTCCTTTTGCCAGTGGCCGAGCTTCTATCACCTTATCTATCGTTGTTACTGCATATCCTGCATAGCGGATCCCTTCTTTCACATAACTACTGCCGTCGGTGTAATATTGAACATCGGGGTTCTGGATGGGAAAATCAAAAAGATCTGGTCTACTTGAAAATACTTCATCCATCACTTCCAAACAATCATGTTGACTTTCAGTAGGTTGTGGCAAAAGGGTAGCTGGATTTAAGGTATTTACAGTCTCTAAATGCACTCTTGGGTTTTCACACAACATTGCTTGATACTTGGTCATACGGCTGTTACTAAACCAATGATTTCCTTTGTAATCCAACAACGTCTGTACTGCATGTGGGACTCGTACATAAAGTTCTTGACCCAGAGTGAGTTTATCGGCTTCAGCTACTAGCAGAGCGGCTGCAGCTACGGCTCTTAGACAAGGTGGAAGTCCGCTGGCCACTGCATCCAGTTGCTTAGACATGTAGGCAACAGGTCTTTGCCATGATCCCAAGTACTGTGTCAATACTCCCACAGCCATTCTTCTTTGCTCATGTACATACAGGTAGAATGGTCGTGTATGATCAGGTAGACCTAATGCTGGGGCACTCATCAAAGCCTTCTTCACATCTTCAAATGCCGTTTGCTGTTCTTGAGTCCATAAGAAGGGGTCGTGCTCTGTACCTTTGATAGCTGCATACAGAGGTTTTGCCAGTATCGCGTAGCTGGGAATCCATATCCTACAGAAGCCTGCTGCCCCCAAGAATTCTCGTACTTGTCTTCTATTCTTGGGTATCGGTATTTGGCACACAGCTTCTTTTCTCTCTGGCCCCATAATTCTTTGACCTTCAGAGATATGGAATCCCAGATATTTGACAGTTGGCAAACACAACTGAGCCTTCTTTCTAGACACCTTGTATCCTGCCTTCCAGAGAATGTGTAGTAGATCGTGCGTTGCTTGCTGACATATTTCCTTTGTAACTGCTGCTATCAACAAGTCATCTACATATTGTAACAATACACACTCTCCTGGGATGGACTCGAAATCCAGTAGATCTTGACTTAGAGCTGAACCAAATAGGGTAGGTGAATTTTTAAACCCTTGGGGCAGTCTTGTCCAGGTCATTTGGCGTTTTGAGCCCGTCACAGCGTTTTCCCATTGGAAAGCGAAGATACATTGGCAAAAGAAGGCATCTTTGAGGTCTAAGACTGTAAAGTAAGTAGCCCCGCCCGGAATTAAAGCAAGCAGGTTATATGGATTGGGTACAACTGGATGTATGCTAACAACCGCATCATTGACTGCTCTCAAGTCCTGCACAGGTCGATACTCATCTGTACCGGGCTTTTGAACAGGCAGCAATGGGGTGTTTGTGGGGATATTTATGGGATAATAATGTAAACAGAGAGAAATTGCCCACTATTTCAATTCTCAGATCCTTAATCGTTATCGTGTTAAATGAAATGTATAACCATATACCGGTAATTAAAATCACAAATTGTTATAAAAATATAATTTTTATTTTTAACAATTTAAATTAATAATGATGAGTAACATGCGTGATAATAATCAATGGAATTTCAGTATAACATGAATATGTAATACAATATGGCAATAATAATTAATATGCAGTATAAAAACAATATGCAATACAATAGGCAATTTACTTCCTGGTTAGTACAGCATAGACTCCATTAGCTGTCAAGACTGATTTACGACCCTTTCTATTCCCTTTATTATATTCCATTTGCAATTAGACAGTCTGTCCACCCCCATTCTCAATGTCTTATCTATTTGCTCGGGCAAAGCAGTCAGTTTTAGAGAAAGGATAGAACTTTTGTGTCTCTTTTGTTAGCGTGAAGATACAACATGGAGTCTGGTCTGTTTAGCAATGACTTCAGAATATACACTTTGTATTTCAATCATAGCACAAAATGTCTGCCGATATAAATACCCTGACATAACCCCCCTTTAGTGCCTGTCATAGCCAAATAATTTAGCTTATGAATAGGCACTATGGAAGTCACAAGACATAGTGTGCAATCACATCATTTCTAACATAGGCCTTTGCCTGGAATGAACATATTCGTATATTTTTGTACCTGTAAGTGTTTTGAACTTTATGCTTAGTACCATTAACCATAATAACATCATTATCATAACACACCCAATAACAATCTTAACATGGATGAACCAGTCAACACGATCAATAAGGTCAGTATCTAACTCAGAGTATTTAAATGTGTCCACAGAAATATTATCTTTCTTGATCGACATTTG
This sequence comes from Pelobates fuscus, assembly GCF_036172605.1. Lineage (NCBI taxonomy): Eukaryota > Metazoa > Chordata > Amphibia > Anura > Pelobatidae > Pelobates > Pelobates fuscus. The sequence goes on along the minus strand of NC_086324.1, from coordinate 19,085,134 downwards.
GATAGTGTGGTTGGGCTTATGGTCCAGCAAGAACTTTAGATTAGGATCTAGAGGGATATCTAGATTCTGGAAGGGATCCACCATCTCAATAGCACTTTCGAGGACGTCAGTGTACACTGGGTATAGCGTAACGTCACCGATGGTGATACGAAAGTCGTGGGGTACCTTGATCAATGATACAGGTGCTGGTAAGGCAATTACTTTATTCGTCACCTGGTCCCTGCGAAAAACACTCATGTTTTTAAGACACGTGCTTACCAACCATTTATCTTTTACTAAGATAGCATGTACTAACGCATTACTGTCGGTTTTTGACATAGTCACTTGACATGTTTCAGAGCCATGTTTAAGGTACTCGATTCCGCACAAAGCATTGGTAGAATCGTACACAAAAGATGTTCCATCACATTGGAAATTATTGTCTTTGAATTTCTCACAGTCATTCAAAATGGGTATTGAATACCAATCTGGTATCCACGGTTGAAAAGCCAAAACATCTGGGGTTTGGACTTTTACATGGATATTGTCCTTCCATGTACCAACGTTGTAAATTGTTTTCATTTGAAAAATGTTTTTGGGAGTTACATATGGTATGGCCAATAAAAAGCAAATCTCCATACGTTCCGGGTCAATTAAGAGAGGTATAGCGCTCCCCATCTCAAAGGCCAGGTTTAATTGCATGGGCTCAATTGTTTCTCCATCCGCATTGGCAAGCATCGCATGAACAATATCCTTGGATATAAAATACCAATTCGATCATTCCAGTTTGCACTTCGTCGAGAAAAGCAAGTGTGTGGAACAATATTGGGTCATGCAGAAATAGAAGTTCACGCTTAAATAAGTCATGACTTTGGTGCAACTCAGTGGATTTGGCAATTAACTCCGAATGCAAATTTGTTGTAACAACTGTGTCTTCCACAATAGTTAACACGTCTTGGAGAAGTGTTCTTTGCTGTTTTATCACCTGATGAATATCGTTAATGTGTTGCTTTAGCGCATAGATTTCCATATCCAGCTTTTGGACAGTAATAGAGTTGGCTGCAGACATTCCAGTTGCGACAACTGCACCGACAGTGGCACAAACTAATGCAACAATTATAGCGGTGAGGAACCTTTTTGGTCGGTTGCTCATCGAAATAGAACTGGATACAAATGGTTTCCGGGCTTGCTCCAAGATGTTTCGCACACGGTCCTGTGCTCTTTGGAGGTGCATCTGGTACCAAGTCTGTAACTCAGGAAGCTGTATCGATGAAATGTTGTACGCCTTCTCGATGGAAATCTTGGGGTCCAAGCTGACGAACACACGTCGGGTAAGGATCCTCTTCTCTGTCAAGATGAACCCTGGTGTCTCTTGAATCAGGATGCCGGAAGATGGTCCCATCTCTGCGATCGGGTCGGTCCGTAGCTCTTGGCACAGGAGCAGTACGATCCAGAAACACGCCACATCCTTCTTGGACATCTTTCGACAGTCACGGATCAGGAACTCGTTTCAGACTTATCTACTAATGATTCAAGGTTTGTTAAGTATACAAACTTATAACAGTGTGACATCACTTGGCCTAGGACAACACATTATTATGATTCATCAACATATGTATTCTCTCTAATTCTATTTTTATAACTTCATCCTTTACTACATTTATTACTGACTCCTCAGCAATATGCCTATAGCAGTTACACTAGCTAGTAACCTGCTTAGAAATGTAGTTATTGGATGGCAAGGAAATGGTTAATGACATGAACGTATATGAGATCATGGCACATCACAACATTTCACATCATACGATACCACGTGAATCAAGCATTCATCCAGGTTAGTCGTTCACCTTTCTGCATCCGAATCCACACCTATAATCCTTAATTGAGATTTAGGATGACAAGCACGCAACTGGTTAATGTGAACCCACTTTTCAATAAAATCACCATCCTTAGGAATTTTTATTTTGTACGCTACTGGGGAAATTTTGTCAATGATGACATATGGCCCTTTCCAAGAAGGTAAAAATTTCTTTTCCTTGACTTGATTTCGCGCAAAATTATACAGATAGACTTGATCTGTTATCTCATATTCCTTTTTCGTGGTTTTTAAATCGTAATAGGTTTTAACCCCTGTTGCTGCTTTCTCTGAATTCTTTTGGGCAAAAGCAAACGCATGTTGCAAATGCTTGCGCAAATCTTCGATATACTGATGCGTAGTGGCAGCATTGATCAAATTATGATCCGAAGTACGATATAGTAAATGCTGTGGTAAAACCATCTTTCTTCCTGTCATCAATTCAAAAGGTGACAATTTGGTAGCAGTGCTAGGTGTAGCTCTAATCGCCATTAAAACTAGGGGCAATTTAATGTCCCAGTCTTTACCAGACTCCTTAACATACTTCTTCAGAATATTAACGATAGACTGGTTATATCGCTCTACCCCCCCGCTAGACGCAGCGCGGTATGCAATATGTAGCTTTCGTTTAACACCTAGAATATTCCACATCTTAGCCATTACTTCACTGGTAAAATGACTACCTCTGTCTGACTCAATTCTTTGAGGCAGACCGAACCTGGAAAAGACATGGTTAATCAGCAAAGTGGCGCACACGGTACTCGTGTTCTCTTTACAAGGCAAACATTCTATCCACTTTGTGTACATACATGTAACGGTTAACATGTATTTGTTACCTCTTGAAGATCTTGTTACAGGACCTATAAAGTCAATTTGGATATCAGACCAGGGTAATGACACCCCCCTCTTCTGAAGTGGTGCACGATGGGTTGGACCATGGAATTGATATTGCGGACAAATCAAGCATCCCTGACAGTATGTCTTAACATCTCTTAACATGTGTGGCCAATATGCATAATCACGCAATATCTCATATGTGATCTTATCACCACGATGCCCAGATGTAGGTGCATCATGTGCGTGTTGGAGCATTAACCCTCGGTATACAGTTGGGACTACCCATTGTTGAATACCATGTTTAGAAGTTCTGACCAGCAACCCATCCATGATACTAAATTGGACTTTATATCTCATCAATATTCGTAAATCTTCATTATCTTTGCAATCCTCATCTGTGATGGGATTGGCAGTAGGGTCTTCTATATGTTTATAGAATATACCTATGACAGGATCATTCTTCTGACTGGTAATCAGGTCCTCACTAGGAGCTTCTTGACTCCATTGCATGACATTTAAGTCAGCATTATCTCTAGCCTGTCGTCTAGTTATGGCCTCAACGTGAATTGAACCCATAAGATCATCAATATTTAGGGTTTCACCATCGATGGCTGCTTGTTTTGCCAGTGAATCGGCTAAGTCATTACCATCCTTGTCAATACCTTCTATTTTAGAATGGCCTTTGGTTTTCTTCCAATATATGGTTAAACCATGTTCCTTAACCAACTCATCAATTTTACAAAACAATTTCCCATGTTTAACAGGTTTGTTATTGCTTTTCAGCATTTGGTTACGTTTCCAGCTAGGCAGATATTCAACGAAACTGTTGCGAACATAGTTGGAATCAGTTATGATAACAAATTCTGTGATACTATATTCTATTGCCATTTGAATGGTCTTATATACTGCACAGAGTTCGGCTATCTGACTGCTTTTGGAACCAATACTGTATCCTATAGATACATTGGGATAATCACCTATCCAGGCGATTCCGATACCTGCAACTAACTTCCGTTCCGCACCAGCGACGTGGTGATATGAACAACCATCAATGTATACCCACGGTAGTGGTCGACAGTATTCCTCGTCATAAACTTTATAAGGGGAAAGCAATTGCTCTTCTAGGAAGTCATCTCCGGTGTCATTATCATCCAGAGATGGAGCAGTACAGTCATGTAATTCTGCTAAACCTTGGGCAACTGGGCTTCTCTTATTATGTTTATAACGGACTTCTAACGGCCATCCCTGTAAGGATAGAGTCCATGCAGTAATCCGACTGTTAGAGAGATTACCGTCTCTAATTCTTTCACTCTGCAGATACTGTAGAGGTTGGTGAGCTGTTTCTACAATTATTTTCTCACCTTGGATATAGCTACGAAAATTTTGTAGTGCCCAGACAGTCGACAATAACGCCTTCTCACACGTGTTGAATTTAACTTCAACAGGTGACAAAGTCTTGCTAGCATATGCAATAACAGGGTGCCTGAGTGAGCTTCCTCCTCAGTTCACTTACCGCTAGGTCCTGAGGCTCCCCCCAGTTCCAGGTAGTTTCCTTTTTAAGCAGGTGTAAGAGTGGTTTCGTTATTTCTGCATAGTTATCTATAAACTTACGGGAGTAATTAGTCATACCAAGGAACGATCTTAATTCCCTGATATTTGAAGGTGTTTTAGCCTTCAGTACGGCTTCAACCTTCTTCCTCTGGGGATATAATCTTTCAGAGGTTACCTCATGTCCGAGGAAATTGACATGGGTGCGGCACCATTGTGCCTTTTGTAAAGACAGTTTAATCCCTGCCTCTCTTAACTGAGTGAGAACATGTCTAATCTCTATGATATGCTTATCAAAGGAAGTGCTTTTCAGCAAGACATCGTCGACATATGATAACGTTCCTCTCTCGAGTGCGTCAGGCATAGCTTTATGCATGAACACAGCGAATTCATGACCAGAGTTTATGTAACCGAAAGGCATACGGGTCCAGGTATACTGCTGCTTTCCGAATGTGAAGGCCAATTTGTATTGGTCTTCATTATGGACTGGTACAGTCCAATATCCCTGCGCACAATCAATGGCAGTGAATATTTTGGATCCCTGCATTTGTACCAAACATTGGTCTATGTATGGCACTGGCCAACCAGACATATAGACATGTTTATTTAGCTGTTGTAAGTCAGCGCATAAATGCCATTGTCCATTAGGTTTCAGAATCCCCAAGATCGGATTATTATACGAACTGTGCACTGGACGTATAATGCCCCTTTCCTTTAGATTCTGAATGATGTCTTGTAGACCATCATATGACGCTAATGGGAGTCTATATTGTTTGATAAATACAGGTGGTAAATTTGGATCAGTTTGTATTCTGGCTACGTGGAGGTTAGTTAACCCACAGTCGTAGGAATCTTTGGCAAAAATATCTTGGAATTCCAAGAGGATTTCCTTTAGCTGCTGTCGCTCAGCATCGTTGGAGCAACCGTCAGCTAAAGATATTTGCTCTTCTAGCCTTTCCTGAAATCCTGGAAAGATTTCAGGCTGGTCTATCTCATAAGCTTCTTCAAGCCTAGAAGTTAGGTCAGTTCGGTGTTGACTTACCTTTTCTCTTTGGTCGTGATACTTTTGTGATTCCTGCTCATTGAGCGGATGATCGAAGGTAATTGATGCTTCTTCGATTTTACACGAGCCGTCTTCGACGTTGAAGGGATATACAGATAGGATAGTGAATAATCCTTCTGGGGAGGAATGGAATATTTGATCGACAAATTCGTCCTCAGTTAAGTATTCTTCAGGGATGAGGCCTATAATTTGGTTTTGGAAACCAAATGTATAGTACTCAGCATCCAATGCTAGACCTAATAATGTTCCTTTTGGCAAAGTAACACTATTGGGTGTAACATTGTTGACCATTATACAGGTGGGATTCTTACCAATACTTACCACCATCCCTAATTGTTGTATCCTGTTGGATAAACAGATTAGGGCATCAGAGTTTTCTAATCTCTGACCCTCCTTGACCTGTAGGGGTAAAATAAAGTTATTTGTCCCTTGTGGAATGGTTATGTCATCAGGTACTTGAATACTTACCGCATATGGGAGTATTTGTCCTGATTTCAGGGCGTTTTCCTCGTGAAGGTATCCACAAGGATTGCCTTTTAACCTTGTCCACAAGTTGGAATTAAACAGATCAAGGTGTATGGCAAAGCGATGTATGACATCATTGCCAATGTAAACCTGATAGCGAGGTTCGTCTATCACTAGGAATAAATGTTTAACTGTCTTATTTCCGATGGAAATAGATAGTAAACATTTTGCTATCACATTGTGACTCTCTGATTCGCCATCCAGGTTCTGGATCCACCTGTCATGTGGGGAAGCGTACCTGATCATTTTAGGATTAGCGATCTGCTTTAACAGACTTCTGCTAATATAGCTGTTCTCACTCTGTAAGACCAGCTTTGCATTCCTATTTCTTCCTAAGTCATTTATCTGAATAGGAAAGAATAAGTTGTTATTAACCCTTTCAATTCTGGCAAGGAATTGAGCATGATCTGCCAGATCTACAGATTCAACATAGTCCCTGTGGAGAGAAATGGTTAAAACATCACCTTCCAGAGAGACATTATGGATCCTCTCTGGAGCAATTCTTACGGAATGCTCATCTACAGGTGCGATTGCATCATTCACCTGCAGGATAGTCACGTCAGGTGACTGACTATTCCTAAAATGTACCTCTATTGAGTCAGGTCTTTCTTCTATTACATGGCAGTTACGATCAGATTGTACATGTGATTTTTCATAGGTTATAGGAAACTTAGCTTGCGACCATACAATTCCATTTACACAGTCAATAATTGTGTTAAGTCTTCTGAGTATATCTATACCCAGAATCAGTCGGTTATAGGGGAGATCTACCACTATCACCGGGTGTCTAAAGGTTTTGTTACCTATTTTAAACTTTAACCAGGTATTGCCAATAACATGAAGTGCATTTCCTCCAACACTCAACAGAGCATTGGGGAAATTTCTTAGCTTCGGCTTATCCGTTGCTAAGTCCATTACCTGCTGGAAGTAGGTATTGGATAAGATCGTGGCTTGTGAACCAGTATCTATTAACCCTTTGAAAGGCTGGGGTAGTGAATCCTGTATTTCTACAGACATGTAGTACCTTCCTTCATGTTCTTCTAATTCACATAGGAATTTAGAATGTGTCAACATATTACTTGTTTTCCATACATTACCGGTCACAGCAGTAGTTTCTACCTGTACTGAGGAATGCTCAGTCTTACCCACAGGCCCATCCTTTTTAGGGTTATCTTGAACTTTCAAGCGGGAACTAGTGGTCGGCATCTCATCAGTTAACCCTTTCAGGGCTGGATCCTGGAAACTAGTGGTTGCTGGGGCTATTTTAGCCTTTGGCTGAAATGAAAAAACAGAGGAACACGTTGCGCCTCCTTCACCCGGAAGTGAAGTGACGGGATTGGCAATAGGTTTCCTAACACAACTATTGTTTATTTGACTGTTAGTACCTGGAAAGGAAACAGGGTTAGGTATTACATCTACGGATAACCTAGCCTGTTTAGTCACTGTAGCTATTTTTGCTGCGGCACTTGTTGTTGCTGTTGCAATTGAACAGGTGTCTCTGCAATTTGAGCTGTCCCTAAAAAAAGGATTGATAGCAAAGGCTTTGTTAATCTTTGTTATTTGCTCCATTAATTTGCACATCTGGTCTGTCAATTGACCAACCTGACGACGCAAATTATTTCCCCCATTGCCGTTTTGTCTTTGCCCATTAGAATTTGGCTGGGATGGCTGAGACTGTTGGGAGTTATTGGAAGCAGATGTAATGTTTCTGTTTCCATATCTCCTATTTCCCTGAGGATTCCTTCTCCATTGGGAATTGCCTTGGTTTTTATTAACCCAGGGGCGTTTATTCCCATTGGTATTGGATTTTTCAGAGTTATTGTCAGAGGAGTTTGCAGAATTGTTTCTGGTATTTTCCTGTTTCTGAGGCTTTGGTGTTTTCAAAACCTCAGAATAGGTCCTCTTTTTCTGTTGGGTTTCTAAACCTAACTGTATTTTAGTCTCTGACACCATTTTATCACCAGGTTTCTTAACCTTTGGCTGATTTTCGTCATGTGCATGGTGTATGGTATACAATTTCATGCACTGACTGACTAGCCATTCTAATGGTAGCTTACAATCATAATCTCTTGCGAGATTCATTTGTATACTTATCGGCATGGCATGAAAATACAGATCTTTGAAATCTGTGCTTTCATACCTGGGTTTTCTTTGGGCCACGGAGTATGCATTTTTAAGAATTACTAAAAATTCTCTGGGGCTTTGATCTGGACGGCACTTTAAGTTATAAAGCGCCTTCTTTGCAGAAGCAACGGTTTTATACTTACCATATTCCATGATTATTTCATATTTCATCTTGGACCAGGACATTAACTGCATAGCTTGAAGACTTTCAAGATAAACACGGCACATTGAATCAAAGGTCCATGTAATGAACCATTTCTTTTGAATGTCATCATACATGCCCAATGAATTCATTGCTCTATCATAATTTTCCAGATGTTCAGATATGTTTCCTGAACCTCTAGAAAATTGTGGGACAGTCTCTCTAAGGAACTTAACAACCTTTGGCGATTCATAAACAGGCGTCGTTGATTTACGACTTCTGTTTCTGTTTGAGCGTCTATGCGATCTGTCTGCCGAAGAGGAATTAGATCCGTACAACAGTGCAGATGGCATATCAGTCACATGGCCTTCAGAGTGGACAGTGCAATCACTTTCACTCCCATCACTCTGAGCTTCTCGTTCACTGTCATAATTCTGATTAGCATCAGAATCTTGCCAGTGTACAGAATCATGTCTGTTTTCATTCCTATCACCTTGAACTGGACTCTCCCTCTCAAGTTTGGCCAAGACAGCTTTTTCAAACTGTTCTGCCCAAGATTGCCAAGGTTGTTTGGCAATGCCAGGAGATGGAGAATTCTGTTTCACAGGTGATATTCCTGAATTACTCACCTCATTCCTTACAGACTGTTTTATGAAAACCTGGTCTGGTGTGGGAACATCGTAACATGGAGGGGATTTACAGATAGTCTTTTCTTGCATTTTTGTGCAACTTTTTGGCACAGAACGATGACTACTAACCTCACTGCCCGATTTCAGACTCTCCTCTTCATATTCATGCAATTGCATTTTAAGTTGATTTATTTCCTGTGCATATTTATCCATCAAAGCTGTCATTTCTTTTTCATGATCAGCCTGACGAGTTTTATGCTCAGCAAGTAAATTTTGGAGTTTCCCATCTTGAATGCCAAATTGTTCACTGTACGTGTCCAGTTTGGTATTCAATACCTTGTTTTCATCTAACGCCTTAAGAAGTGCTGTCATAAAGAAAGGCCAGGAGTGTATTATGTACCCCATCTTTTTCTCTATGTTCTTTTGTTCAGCAATTACTTTAAGGTTTCTTAGTATGTGTTCATCAGTCATAAGCGTCCGTTTAGCATCCCATTCTACGCTCTTTAACCAAACGTCATAGCTTAAATCATTTTTCATATGTTTATGAATATTGATTAGAGCATTTTTTCTTAAGTCTTCAATTATTTCAGTATTATCTGTTACAGATGTATCGCTGGCAATATTTTATACAGTGATTTAATCTCAATACAAAACTCTTTTCTATATTAAGATTAATTGCATGAATTATACAAATATTATTGTATATGGAATATAATTTCAACTTAAACGATCTCAGCAGCGGTGCCTCCAATTTGTGGGGATATTTATGGGATAATAATGTAAACAGAGAGAAATTGCCCACTATTTCAATTCTCAGATCCTTAATCGTTATCGTGTTAAATGAAATGTATAACCATATACCGGTAATTAAAATCACAAATTGTTATAAAAATATAATTTTTATTTTTAACAATTTAAATTAATAATGATGAGTAACATGCGTGATAATAATCAATGGAATTTCAGTATAACATGAATATGTAATACAATATGGCAATAATAATTAATATGCAGTATAAAAACAATATGCAATACAATAGGCAATTTACTTCCTGGTTAGTACAGCATAGACTCCATTAGCTGTCAAGACTGATTTACGACCCTTTCTTTACAGCGAAGGAAACAAAGTTTTACGGAGACAGAGCATTCCTTAGAGCTGCAGTAAAACTTTCTGGCAGAAGTAACCCTTTCAATGCTGGTTAGACCTCCTAAGTGTCACGATACCTTACCTGTCATCCTCGGACCCACGCACTACAGCCTCCTCCTTCACTGAGCGGCACGGCACTTCTGACGCCGGCCGCTCAGACAGAGCGGAATTTCTAAGTTCGGCGCATGCGCGCCACTGCCGTCGGCTTGAAGCCGACAAGATCCTGACGCAGCCACGCCCCCGGACCTTTTGGGGGCGTGGTTTTAAAGCAACACTCACCACACTATAAAAGGGCTGTCCTGACAGCAGTAAGACGCCCTAGTGTGGTTCTTCCTGGTTCCCCTAGTGCTATTTATGTGACATTTGTATTCTCTCCTGGTATTTGACTTTTGGCTACTCTATTTGACTACTCTACTCTCTGGTTCCCTGTACTTTGGCTTGCTTATCGTTATTCCCGTATTCTGTTATCCCTTGACCTCTGGCTATCCCATTTGACTACTCTAACGTGAGTCCGGCCATTCTAAGGTCCGGTATACGTTCTATAGTTAGGTTACACTCTGCGAGAAGGGGTCACTATCGTGACATTACACTAGGGCCATGGACCCTGCAGGTGTTAACCCTCTTGGGCTTGGTACGGACAATAGGTTTGAGGAACTGGACCATCGTATGGACCAGATCGCCCTCGCTGTACAGACATTAATTAACCGCACTGCTTATCTCCAGCCGGAGGAGCAGACTCCTAGTCAGAGACCCCAAGAACATCCCATGGAAGTGCTACCTACAGGCACTTCCAATCAGGCTACAGCACCTCTCAGGTATGGGGGTGATCCTAACGGATGCAGGGGGTTCCTAAACCAGATAAGCATCTACTTTGAACTCCATCCTAGAGCTTACCCTACCGATAGAGCTAAGATTGGGTATATTATCACCCTGTTAGTTGATAAGGCTTTAACCTGGGCTAATCCCTTATGGGAGAATGACAACCCAATAGTCTTTAATTACACTAACTTTGTTGCAGCTTTCAGGAGAACTTTTGATACCCCAGGCAGAAAAACTATCGCTGCCAAATCCTTATTACGTCTAAGACAAGGTACCCGTTCTCTAGTAGATTATGCTTTGGAGTTCCGTACTTTAGCTGCAGAAGTCAGATGGAACGAACAAGCATTCGTGGATGTGTTCCTAAATGGAGTGTCTGATAGAATCCTAGATGAAGTGGCCACAAGAGATTTACCAGACACTCTAGAGGAGCTAATAACATATTTAGCTCATATTGATGAACGTCTTAGGTATAGGCAGAATACCAGAGAGAGACCTAGGAGAGTACCGGAACGTCTTGCTCTAACCTATCCCTCGTCAGAAACCCCTCCAGAACCCATGCAATTAGGGGCTACAAGATTGTCTGAGACAGAGAGACAATACCGTAGGAGGGAAGGTTTATGTTTATATTGTGGCAGGAAGGGACATACACGAGTGAATTGTCCTAACCGGCCGGAAAACTCTTGCACCTAAGTTCACAGGGGGGACAGGCCTTGGGTGTTATGTGTATGTCCTCCTTCAATGATAAAAAAGATCTCCGGCTTCTTCTACCTATTACTTTAGAATGGGAGGGAAAGAAAGTATCCACCCTTGCTTTAATCGATTCTGGGGCTGCCGAGAATTTTGTAGATCACTTATTCGGGCAGAAAAATACCCTTCCATTCCAAAAAAGATCGGCACCCTTGGCCGTTGAGGCCATAGATGGTAGACCATTATCGATACCTCTTATTACCCAGGAGACCATTCCTCTAGTATTATCTACAGGTCTTCTTCATAGGGAGGTTATCACTCTGCAACAGATAACATCTCCTATTTTTCCTGTAATCCTTGGGTTTCCTTGGTTAGCCCAGCATAATCCGTCGATTGACTGGGAAAAGAGGGAGATTATTAAGTGGGGAGATTCTTGTCACAGTAAATGCATTACTCCGATTAAACCAGTGGGGTTAATCAATATACCTACTATGGAACCATTGACCACCCAAATACCCAACCAATATATTGATCTTAAAGATGTCTTTGAACCTAAAGAGGCAGAAAAATTACCTCCTCATCGTCCCTATGATTGTCCTATTGAATTGTTGCCCGGTACTATGCCTCCACGAGGTACGGTTTATCCCCTGTCGATAGCCGAGAATAAAGTATTAGAGGAGTACATTGCCGAGAACTTAAAGAAAGGGTTTATCACTAAATCTTCATCGCCTGCGGGCGCTGGGTTTTTCTTTGTATCTAAGAAAGAGGGGGATTTAAGACCCTGTATTGATTACAGAGGGTTAAATAAGATTACTATACGTAATGCTTACCCTATTCCCTTAGTGACTGAACTATTTGACAGGTTGAAAGGAGCTACTGTCTTTTCTAAATTAGATTTGCGGGGAGCATATAATTTAATCAGAATAAAAGAAGGGCATGAATGGAAAACTGCTTTTAATACTCGTTATGGTCATTATGAGTATCGAGTTATGCCCTTCGGGTTATGTAACGCCCCAGCAGTCTTCCAGGACTTCATTAATGATGTGTTGCGAGAATTTTTACAAATGTTTGTAATAGTATACTTGGATGATATCCTGATTTACTCTAAAAACATGAACGAACACTATGAACATGTCAGATTGGTTCTTTCAAGGTTATTAGAGAATGGTCTATATTGTAAACTGGAGAAATGTTTGTTCCACAAGGAGGAAGTGCATTTCCTGGGATATATCATTTCTAGTACGGGTTTCCAAATGGAGCCGAAAAAGTTAGAAGCCATTCAGCAATGGCCCTTACCAGTTGGACTTAAAGCAATCCAACGCTTCTTGGGGTTTGCCAATTACTATAGAAAATTCATTAAAGGATTCTCTTCTATAACAGCCCCTATTTCTGCTATGACGAAGAAGGGCAGAAATCACAGGGAATGGGGTACAGAAGCTAAAAGAGCTTTTGATTCATTGAAAGAAGCCTTTTCCTCAGCACCAGTATTAAGACACCCTGATCCTTCTCGTCCTTTTATACTGGAGGTAGATGCATCCGAGTCAGGGATAGGAGCAATACTATCTCAAAGACCTTCGGATGATCAACCATTGCATCCATGTGGGTTTTTTTCTAAGAAATTAACGGAAACTGAGAAAAGATACGATATAGGGGAGAGAGAGTTGTTGGCAATTATTTCTGCCCTTAAAGAATGGCGATACTTGCTTGAAGGGTCACCCATCCCTGTTACCATTTTTACAGATCATAAAAACCTCTCTTACTTCAGTGAAGCCAAGAAAATGTCTGACAGACAAGTACGTTGGTCTTTATATCTCAATCGTTTCAATTATGTTGTTACATACAGGCCAGGGTCAAAAAATATTAAGGCTGATGCCCTATCCCGCCAATATGAACCTGTTACTTCCTCCAATGAAGTTATGTCCTCTTTAATCCCTCATAATCGTATTGTCGCAACTGTCTATGCTAAAGTCTCATCGGGATTAATAGAGGAGATCTCTACATTCCAAGATCGCACTACCTTGACTGTTCCACAAGGAAAACTATATGTACCGTTAGCCTATCGGGATAGAGTACTATCCCTCATGCATGACTCCAAAATGGCAGGGCATCAAGGGATACATAAAACCACATCATTACTGGCGGAACGGTTCTGGTGGCCTTCCTACAAGAAGGATGTGCGTGAGTTTGTCCTTGCTTGTAATATTTGTTCCACTACAAAATCCCCTAAGGGTCGTCCTATAGGACTCCTCATGCCCTTACCTATTCCAGAGACTCCATGGTCAAGTATTGCCATAGATTTCGTAGTAGACCTACCCCCTTCTAAGAACTACACTGTCGTATTAACGATAATTGACAGATTTTCCAAGATGTCTCATTTGGTCCCTCTTTATAAATTACCTACATCATCTGAACTGGCGTATATATTTATAAGAGAAGTGGTCCGTTTACATGGGGTACCCCATGATATTGTCTCTGATAGAGGCCCTCAATTTATTTCTCGTTTCTGGAAAGCGTTTTGTGGACAGTTGGGTATCAACCTTAACCTTTCCTCTTCTTATCATCCCCAATCTAATGGGGTTACGGAAAGGATGAACCAATGCCTGGAACAATACATCCGTTGTTTCACTTCGGTTCATCCAGATGACTGGGCGGACTTGTTATCATGGGCAGAATTTGCTCACAATCATCATGTCCATGAATCCACTTTACACAGCCCCTTTTTTTTTTATAAATTATGGGTTTAATCCTACAACTTTACCAAGTTCCATTTATTCTACAGGAGTGCCAAGTGTGGATGACACCGTTAGAAACATGAGGGAGACTTGGTTAGGGGTTAAACAAATATTGACTCAAAGGGCTAGTGTGTACAAAGCTAATGCGGACAGGCATCGGAAACCTGCTCCCACGTTCATGATCGGGGATAAAGTGTGGTTAAGTACCCGTAACATTAGACTTAAGGTCCCATCTATGAAATTTGCTCCCAGATTCATTGGTCCATTTCAGGTTCTCAAACGTGTCAACCCTGTTTGTTACAGTCTTCGTTTGCCCTCTAATATGAAAATACCGAATTCGTTTCATGTCTCACTTCTTAAACCATTAATTTGTAATCGGTTTACTCGTAATACCCCTCCTCCTCTTCCTGAAGTTGTGGAGGGACAAAACGAATATGAAGTGAGGTCTATTTTGGATTCTCGTTTTTCTAGGGGTAAACTTCAATACCTCTTAGACTGGAAGGGTTATGGACCTGAGGATCGTTCATGGGTGGACGCTTCTGATGTGCACGCCCCTCGCCTGATTCGTTTGTTTGAAAGGAGGCGTTCTAACCGCCCTGGGGGCGGTCCTTGTGGGGGGGGTACTGTCACGATACCTTACCTGTCATCCTCGGACCCACGCACTACAGCCTCCTCCTTCACTGAGCGGCACGGCACTTCTGACGCCGGCCGCTCAGACAGAGCGGAATTTCTAAGTTTGGCGCATGCGCGCCACTGCCGTCGGCTTGAAGCCGACAAGATCCTGACGCAGCCACGCCCCCGGACCTTTTGGGGGCGTGGTTTTAAAGCAACACTCACCACACTATAAAAGGGCTGTCCTGACAGCAGTAAGACGCCCTAGTGTGGTTCTTCCTGGTTCCCCTAGTGCTATTTATGTGACATTTGTATTCTCTCCTGGTATTTGACTTTTGGCTACTCTATTTGACTACTCTACTCTCTGGTTCCCTGTACTTTGGCTTGCTTATCGTTATTCCCGTATTCTGTTATCCCTTGACCTCTGGCTATCCCATTTGACTACTCTAACGTGAGTCCGGCCATTCTAAGGTCCGGTATACGTTCTATAGTTAGGTTACACTCTGCGAGAAGGGGTCACTATCGTGACACTAAGTAGTTAAGATCTACGCCTATGTAATTTTAATAAATAACATTTAACCAGTCATCAACCATTTCCTTGATTTTATCCAATGAGAGAAATCTACTATGTTATATAAGCAAAATTTGTCTAACAGATATTTTATCTTATATTAGAGCCAATCAATATAGCTGGATAAATGGTCATGATATGCTAACGTGATATTAATCACACAAATACATTAATGGCTATATTAATCCCAGCTGCAGATGGGATGCTATAACCATATATATTCTTTAATAATTAAGATTTCTAAATATGAAATCAAACATGATTTATCCAGTCATATATCATGCTATTAATTTTAATTAATTTAAATTAATTAATTAAATGCCTGTATATTCACCAGTTAAGTAGATATTTTCTCATCAGATATCCTCAGGTAGCTAAGTGTCAAGGAATGTTTCTCTCTCTTGCTCCGCATGGAGTGTAAGAGTTTCTTGGTTACTCTGATCGCCCGATTCTGCCTGGATCTCTCTCAATGTCCCGAGAGTGTTGTAATGTCTCTCTCTTCAATCTTTGAATTTCTCCACTCTCTCCTTTGTCTTAACTTTTTAAAGGGAAAATTCCTTAGGTGATGGCCAATCACAAATGTGGGGTGTGGTTCCCTTCTAGGTAACCAATTTAATATTCGAACTCAAGAGGGCAGCATTGTTCCACTACACATACCTATCCAGGAAAGAGTTAACTTTTCCTGGTGGCTATTTTTGACGTCATTTACGTTATCTTTATGTAGCCAATAACTTATTTTATCTGTCAGATCACAGGGTCTTTCTCAGTTTTGTCCAGACTATGCGTCTGCAAATTCTGCTATAATTCCTAATATGACAGCTTATAACACTATAGATGAACTCAAAATACAATGAGAATCTGTTGGTATAGAAAGTAAAATTTAATTATTTAATCCTCTGTCACCTAAGTCTGGGAATAGAATTTATTATATTCCATTTGCAATTAGGCAGTCTGTCCACCCCCATTCTCAATGTCTTATCTATTTGCTCGGGCAAAGCAGTCAGTTTTAGAGAAAGGATAGAACTTTTGTGTCTCTTTTGTTAGCTTGAAGATACAACATGGAGTCTGGTCTGTTTAGCAATGACTTCAGAATATACACTTTGTATTTCTATCATAGCACAAAATGTCTGCCGATATAAATACCCTGACATGTTCCAGGGGGAAGTACAGAATTTTAGGATACCATACCGTATGAACTTATCCAGATAAGATTGGATGTTCTTCTTAGCCTTCTGCGGGATGTGATATTGCCGTAGGCTCACTGGATAAACCCCAAGTTTTAGTTCGATTTTAATAGGTGGAATATTGCGGGCCAGTCCTGGTGGGTTGTTCTCTGCCCAAACTCCTGGTATGTTGAATAAGGATTCATTACTTCTAGGGTTTTGGCTAGTCAATGCTGTATAAAGTCGCCACTCTTCTTCCTTTGGTACGGATAATGTCATAATACCTGAAGGTCCATTAAACTTTAAGGATGTTGTTCCATTTGGTAGGAACGTAATCTGCGCTTGTAATTTGGATAGCATATCACGTCCCAGCAATTGGACTGGACATTCAGGCATATAAAGGAATTGATGTTTTACTACGTGGCCTCCCAATTGTCAGGATCGGGACAGGGATCCAACACGCAGAGTACAAACAGTAGCCAGATACGTATACCGGACCTTAGAATGGCCGGACTAACGTAAGTAGTACAGTATAGAATGGTTAAAGACAAGCCGAGGTCGAGGGTAACAGAAGACAGGTAAGCGAGAGACAAGCCGAATCAAGGGTAACAGAGATAAGCAGAGTCAGGTAAACAAGCCGGGTCAAAACCAAAAGGGATAATAGAATACACAAGCACTGAGTGACTAGAACAAGCTAGAACGACAGGGCAATGAGCTACTGAAAGAAGCTCTGTTAAATACCCTGTTCAGAGCAGTAACCACGCCTCCAAGGCGTCTTGATTGGTTCTGCAGCAATTGACTGACAGGTCGTTCCGGGGGAGTGTCCTGATGACTACTTCCTGCCTAGATGCTGTAAAAGGCAGTCACTCCCTCGCGGCCGGCCTAGCATGACCGGATAGACCGCGGGGAAGGGAGCCATCAGGCCGTCTGGATGGGGGAACAGCTAAGTCTCTACCTCTTTCGGAGGTAGAGACCACAGGTACCCTGACAGTACCCCCCCTCTCAGATACGCCCACCGGGCGGAATGAACCGGGACGAGATGGGAAGCGAGAGTGATACGCCCTGCGGAGACGGGGAGCATGAACATCCTCCTGAGGTACCCAACTCCTCTCCTCAGGACCATATCCCTTCCAATCAACCAGATATTGTACTCTCCCCCGGGAGATTCGAGAATCAATAATAGAGTTAACCTCATACTCCTCCTGACCCTCCACCTGAACGGGGCGAGGAGGGGCTATTGTGGAGGAAAATCTGTTACATATGAGTGGTTTCAGCAATGAAACGTGAAACGAGTTCGGGATGCGTAAGGTATTAGGAAGAGCTAAACGATACGCAACTGGATTGATACGGGTCAGCACCCTGTAGGGTCCAATATAACGAGGAGCGAACTTCATGGATGGCACTTTTAAACGGATGTTCCTCGTGCTCAGCCATACCCTATCACCTGGAACAAAGACCGGAGCCGCCCTTCTACGTTTATCAGCGTGTTTCTTAACCAACATAGAGTTGTGCACAAGGATTTGTCGAGTTTGATCCCACAACTTCCTCAAATTGGCAACATGAACATCAACCGACGGCACCCCCTGGGAAGGAGAATCCGAAGGAAGAATAGACGGATGAAAACCATAATTCATGAAGAAGGGGCTTGAATGAGTAGAATCGCAAACGAGATTGTTGTGTGCAAACTCCGCCCAAGGAATCAAACCGACCCAATCATCCTGGTGTTCAGAAACAAAGCATCGTAAATATTGTTCAATTTTCTGGTTGGTACGTTCAGCAGCTCCGTTAGACTGAGGATGATAGGCAGAAGAAAAGTTTAATTTAATACCAAGTTGAGAGCAGAAGGACCTCCAAAAGCGGGAAACAAATTGGGAGCCTCTGTCCGATACAATTTGAGAGGGTATCCCATGTAGGCGAAAAATCTCCTTAGCGAATATCACTGCCAATTCGGGAGAAGACGGGAGTTTAGGCAGGGGAATGAAGTGTGCCATCTTAGTAAACCTGTCAACCACGGTGAGGATAACAGTCTGTCTTTTAGAGATAGGTAGATCGACAATAAAGTCCATGGCCAAACAGGACCATGGTTTTTCTGGAACCTCCAAGGGGTGCAGGAATCCACATGGAAGCGTATGGGGTTGTTTGGTTTTAGTACAAACTTCACATGCAGCGATGAACTCCTCAATATCCCTCCGTAAAGCAGGCCACCAGAAGTCCTTAGAGATCAACGCGTAAGTTTTGCGAATACCAGGATGTCCCGCCATCTTGCTATTATGTAAACACTGTAAAAGTTCCAGTTGAAGAGCAGGAGGAACGAAATGACGACCCGCAGGAGTCTGTTTAGGTGCTAGATGTTGCAACTTAATGATCTCGGCCAGTAATGGAGAATGAATCCTGAGATTCGTATTAGCAATGATATTGCATTTCGGAACTATAGAAGAAAGAACTGGTTCAGGTACAGTAGAAGGTTCATATTGGCGAGATAATGCATCGGCTTTAGAGTTTTTAGAACCAGGTCTGTAAGTCAGTACATAATTGAAGTGAGTCAGGAATAAGGACCAACGAGCTTGTCTAGAGGATAAGCGCTTAGCCTCCCCAATATAGGACAAGTTTTTGTGGTCCGTCAAAATCGTAATAGGGTGTAGGGTCCCCTCCAACAAATGTCTCCACTCCTTTAAGGCTTTAATGACTGCTAACAGTTCCCTTTCCCCGATGTCATATCTGCTCTCAGGCCCAGAAAATTTCTTAGAGAAGAAACCACAAGGGTGTAACGGTTTATCCACCCCTAACCTTTGAGACAGAACAGCCCCAACTGCTGTCTCAGAGGCATCGACCTCAAGCAAGAAAGGCAGAGTCGTATCAGGATGGACTAGAATGGGAGCCGAGGCAAAAAGTTCCTTGAGAGTCTTGAAAGCACCAAGAGCTTCCTTAGACCAGAACTTAGTATCAGCCCCTTGTTTGGTCATATTGGTAATAGGCGCAATGATAGAGGAGTATCCTTTAATGAAGCGCCTATAGTAGTTGGAGAAACCAATAAACCTTTGGATAGCTTTGAGTCCTTTGGGCAAGGGCCAGTCTAAAATAGATTGGAGTTTTACAGGATCCATTTTAAAACCCTCCCCAGAAATCACGTATCCAAGAAAGTCTACCTGAGACTGATCAAAACTGCACTTCTCCAATTTGCAATATAGGCCATGTTGCAGCAGCTTGTGTAATACCTTTCTGACCTGTCTATGGTGAGTCTCAATCTCCTTAGAGTGTATTAGTATGTCGTCCAGGTAAACAATAACACAATCATGCTGAAACTCCCTAAGTACCTCATTAATCAAATCTTGAAATACTGCAGGCGCATTGCAGAGTCCAAATGGCATAACAGTGTATTCGTAATGGCCATACCGGGTATTGAATGCCGTCATCCACTCGTGACCTTGCTGGATTCTCACCAAATTGTAAGCCCCTCTGAGATCTAACTTGGTGAAGATTCTGGAGCCCTTAAGACGATCAAATAACTCGGTAATCAGTGGGATAGGATAGGCATTTCTGACAGTTATTTTATTCAAGCCTCGGTAATCGATACATGGTCTCAGCGTGCCATCCTTCTTCTTAATGAAAAAGAACCCAGCCCCGGCCGGAGAAGAAGACCTCCTGATGAATCCCTTTTCTAAATTCTCCCGAATATACTCCTCTAGAACCGAGTTTTCCTGAACAGACAAAGGATATACATGGCCCCTCGGAGGCATAGTGCCGGGTAGAAGCTTAATCTTACAGTCAAATGACCTGTGTGGAGGCAAAGAATCGGCATTCTTCTTGTCAAACACTGCCCTTAAGTCTAGGTAAAGGTCTGGTATTTGTCTTTCTGTGGACTGAGTGGGATTCTCCGGTATGTTAATATTAGCTAATGGGGAAACCTTGCACAAACACCGATCCTGGCAGCCCTGGCCCCACGAGAGTATCTCTCCTAACTCCCAATCGATAATAGGGTTATGTTTTTTCAACCATGGGTACCCCAGAACTATGGGAACGGAAGGAGACGAAATGAGCATAAGAGATAACTTCTCCACGTGTAGGATACCAACATTTAACTCAATGGGTATGGTCTCACGAAAGATAACAGGGTCTAGTAGTGGTCTACCATCTATGGCCTCAACGGCCAAAGGTGTCTCCGTTAGCTGGGATGGGAAATTGTTCTTACTAGCAAAGGCTTGGTCGATAAAATTCTCAGCAGCACCGGAATCTATCAATGCCATAGCCCTTACTACTTCCTTCCCCCAAGTTAAGGAAACTGGTAGCAGAAGCCTGTGATCTTTATAATTAGGAGTAGAGGACAAAATAGAAACACCCAAGGCCTGTCCTCTAGAGAGACTTAGGTGCGAGCGTTTCCCGGACGGTTAGAACAGTTCGAGAGTAAATGACCCTTGGCCCCACAGTACATACACAAACCCTCTCTTCTCCTGTGCTGTCTTTCCTCCTCAGAGAGGCGGGTATACCCTTTCTGCATAGGTTCAGTAAACAAAGATATCGTGGAGTCAGGACTTGGAAAAGCGGGAGCTAACCTAAAAGAAGGTCTCTGGTTCCTCTCTCGAGTGTTCTGTCTCTCTCTTAGACGTTCATCTATACGAGAGATGAACGAAATTAAATCCTCTAAATTCTCAGGGAGTTCTCTGGTAGCAACCTCATCAAGGATTACATCAGATAGGCCATTCAAAAATACATCCATATACGCCTGCTCATTCCACTTGATTTCTGCCGCCAGAGACCTGAACTCTAGTGCATAATCCACCAGTGTTCGGTTCTCCTGTCTCAGGCGCAACAGTAATCTGGCTGCATTAACCTTTCTACCTGGAGGGTCAAATGTTCTTCTAAAAGCAGCTACAAATGCGTTATAGTTATAAACTAATGGGTTATCGTTCTCCCATAGTGGGTTGGCCCATCTCAGAGCTTTCTCAATGAGTAGGGTGATAATAAATCCTACTTTTGCCCTATCTGTAGGATAAGAGCGAGGTTGCAATTCAAAGTGGATACTAATTTGGTTTAAAAAACCACGACACTTCTCAGGAGCCCCACCATAGCGTACTGGGGGGGTAATGTGAGAAGAAGCACCCACTGTGGCTACCTCTAGACCTGAATCGACAGGAGAAACAGGGGTATTACGTATCTCCTCTGGTGGGTTATTGGCACAAGCTAATAGAGCCTGTAGCGCAAGCGCCATCTGATCCATTCTGTGATCCATGGCTTCAAACCTAGGATCAGGAGCAGCCAGCTTACTGTTTGTACTTGCAGGATCCATTGGCCCTGTCGTAATGTCAGGATCGGGACAGGGATCCAACACGCAGAGTACAAACAGTAGCCAGATACGTATACCGGACCTTAGAATGGCCGGACTAACGTAAGTAGTACAGTATAGAATGGTTAAAGACAAGCCGAGGTCGAGGGTAACAGAAGACAGGTAAGCGAGAGACAAGCCGAATCAAGGGTAACAGAGATAAGCAGAGTCAGGTAAACAAGCCGGGTCAAAACCAAAAGGGATAATAGAATACACAAGCACTGAGTGACTAGAACAAGCTAGAACCACGACAGGGCAATGAGCTACTGAAAGAAGCTCTGTTAAATACCCTGTTCAGAGCAGTAACCACGCCTCCAAGGCGTCTTGATTGGTTCTGCAGCAATTGACTGACAGGTCGTTCCGGGGGAGTGTCCTGATGACTACTTCCTGCCTAGATGCTGTAAAAGGCAGTCACTCCCTCGCGGCCGGCCTAGCATGACCGGATAGACCGCGGGGAAGGGAGCCATCAGGCCGTCTGGATGGGGGAACAGCTAAGTCTCTACCTCTTTCGGAGGTAGAGACCACAGGTACCCTGACACCAATGTACAGAGTCGACTTTTAAGAACCGGTTTTGCAGCACTTCTCCCAGTTGCTCCTATTACAGTAATAGTTCTTCCAGATGGAGGAGCAACTAGGTTAGTCACCACCGAATGTTCAGCACCAGTGTCGATCATGAACGCACTCCTTTTCCCCCCTATTGATACATCGACCATAGGCTCCGCTCGACCAAGGGGGATGGAGCCCGGTCGGTATCAATAGTCCTCCATAACCGTGTCAGCCAATCCTACAAAGTCCCTACCTTCTCTATCGCGGGACCTTTGTGCTGCTGGATAGTACCTATCTTCCCTTACACTTCCTCTGTTCCCATTACTTCCTCTATTACCATTGCTCCCTCCGGGGCCTCCTCTACCTCTCGCTCTGCCTCTAAAGTTTCCATAACCAGCCCTGGGTTGGTCTCTCTCATACTGCTCTCTTTGCGGACACTCGCTTCTCCAATGCCCTTCTTCTCTGCAATACGCACACTGATTCCTACTCAAGGGCTCCCTATTCCACCTACTATCGCCTCTATCTGGACCCCGTCTATCTACGCCTGCGATTGCTACCGCTAGCATATCTGCCTTTCTACGCATCTTGCGCTCTTCCTCTTTCTTTGTCTCTGTTTCCCTGTTCATGTACACCTTATTTGCTACCTCCATTAGTTGGGTGATAGACATACCTGCAAACCCTTCTAACTTTTGTAGCTTGCGCTTAATATCTCCGTAAGCTTGGCTGACAAAGGCGGAGTTTACCATTCGGGAATTATCAGCGTCTTCCGGATTAAAGGGGGTATACAAGCGGTATGCCTCCAATAATCGGTCATAAAAGACACTGGGCGCTTCATCACTTTTCTGAATCACCTCAACTGTCTTCGACATATTAATGGCTTTCTTCCCTCCGGCTTTCATGCCAGCAATTATAGCGTCTCTATAGGCTTTTAGTTGAACCATATCTGCGCCATTAACATTCCAGTCGGGATCGGTATTAGGATAATGTGTTGCGGCCCATGCTGCTGGATTAGCTTGATTTAAAGCACGGGCTTCATCCTCTAGCGCTTTAATGGCCGCTTGGTTAATCCTAGTCCTTTCCTCATTATTGAACAATGTCATTAATAACTGCTGGCAATCAGCCCATGTCGGATTATGTGTCTGAACTATCGAGGTGAACAGATCGGTCATAGCTTGTGGTTTCTCAGTGTACGAGGAATTGTGGGTCTTCCAATTCAAGAGATCGGTAGTCGTGAACGGGACATATACGAAGACTGGGTCAGCATATACCATTTGACCTGCGGCATCGAGATAGGCTGACCCAGGATTCAGACGAAGAGGCATCTGGTAATGTTTGGG
The DNA here is from genome assembly GCF_036172605.1 of Pelobates fuscus. NCBI lineage: Eukaryota > Metazoa > Chordata > Amphibia > Anura > Pelobatidae > Pelobates > Pelobates fuscus. The sequence continues at coordinate 19,061,498 of NC_086324.1, read as the reverse complement.
TCGTTGGGTACCGGTCAGTTGTCGGGTTAGTATAGGGCTACGTGGAGGGGCGTCAGTTATGGGTTCCAGTCGGGGGGTAATAAAGCATGAGGATGTGGGAGCTTGATTTTGGGAAAGGTCGGTAAATAGAATATTCCGAGCCGAGCTAGAAGAAGCTTGACCGGAAGTTTGAAGTGGCGCCAAATCAGGATATTCAGATCTAACGGGGGTTGGTTCTGGTTCCGGAAGGGAAGGTTTAATACGAGGGGGGGTGGATTCTGCACTGGAGGAAGCGGAAGTGGATGGGGGCAATGGGGGAAGGGGTGTAGAACTTCCTGTACTCGTATCATTTCCTCCTAAAGGGAAGTAAGGGGGCGGCAAAGGGATCTCGGACTCAGGGGGCGTGTCCAAAATGGGCCTAACCATAGTCCTAGTGGACAAACAAGTCCTGGCCACCATGAGGCGACATTGCTCCTCGTGGCATATCCGAATCCATCTTGGCGAGTCGTTTACGGCCTGTCTCCAACAATCAATATATGGAAACTGTACGTAAAGTTCAGGCCTACCAGACACAGCCACGTGTACACGCTGTATCAGGGTTGGATCCAAACTGCCACGTGGCGGCCATGCCGCAACCAAAGTAGGCCACTCCCTAGTGCACAAAGTGACCAAACGTACAGGGGACATTTTAACCCCAAAATCACATTTTTTAAATCCCTTTTTAAAATTCTTTACCATACAACCTAAGGGATCCAAAATCGTTGACTCCGACGTGCCCATACTTATCAATGGAGCGTCGTTGACAACGAATACTATGCACACGTTCTATTCAACAGTCACACCCGTTTCTTCCGGCAACAGCACCACGTGGTACGGTTACCGAGTGAAACGTACACAATAACACAATAAACACTCAGGGAATTCCCGTACACACACAGCTGTTACACCAGTCACTAAATAATCAATATTATGCCCTTTGGCGAAACTATACAGTCACCCACGCTATAATTCTCTATATATGAATTACCCGTCTATAACACACCCCAGTAACATCGTCTTTTACAAATAGCGGTTACAGTACGGTTAGCATAGGTCAAAGCACAATTTAAGGTCACAATACAATTATTAGTGGTTATTGTGTTAAACATGCAATAGACGACAATGATTAGTACTTATATACAGTGTCAGTAAATATACAGGGTTATGGTACCGTGCACTATGATACAGCAACACACTATTAACACTCTTGCTAGACGGCTGAGCTCGCGCTATCTAACAAGATATACACTTTACTAACAATCTTTAACACATATACAATCCCAACTAAACTATTGGCCAGTACCTTGAATGGACTACCTAAAACTATCTACATCCGTTTTGGTTAGCCACACTGCCCAAGCACCACATATAGCGAACTAAAGGGCGGAATTTACAACAGAACCCTTTTAGTCTTTCTACTCTATCAATAGTCTAGTGGGTTCCAAATTTACACGCCTTCCCACTTAGCCAAGATAGATTGAGATCTAGCGAACCGAATTTACACAGGCGCCGCTTAGTCTCCCGGTCCCTCCGACCTAGCGAACAAAATATACACCCTAGAACGCTAGTCTAGACAAGACACCGGTGTCCGGCTAGGGCTATTTACACAGGACCCCACCTGACTCCAAACCAAATCAAACGGTCTTACTAAAGAGCGTTCGATTGAGCGGTGCGCCTTCGCTCCTTCCCTCCGACAGAGGGGGCAGATTCCATACACAAATTTAACCCCTTATGGGCCTACCGCACAATCGGTATACCCCTAGTGGGTCCGCCGTCTAAAACAGCAGTCGTCTTACCTCCTCGTTCCTGAACCTGAGTTCACACTCATCGACGGGGACACCCCAGCACTTCTTACGTAGAGGCCGATGATCTCCTGGACAACAGACCAGTGGCGCCGAGACGAAGGGAGGTCCACGCAGAAGTTCAGGGGTGCAGCCGTAGAGAACGTGGGCAAAGATAGACCGTCTCACGCCTCTGCCTCTCAGCTACCGTTGAACGATGAGCTTCCCGGCCAATGCACCAAATGATACCGGAGAAACTGACGGAAGCCAAGCACAGAGAGATGGACACAGGTTTCTTCAGGAAGGAAGAGATTCTTTATTCGGTTCACCGATCGGGACTCAGAGGGACTAATGTCACCAAAATACAGCAAGTTCTGAGCCCCGGACAATAGTGCAGGCTCCTTATATAGGCACATAACTCCTCCCATATTAAGCTCCACCCGCACATTCTCTTGACCAATCAATACAAATAAGAATTAACTTCCTGCTTGACCGCATGGCCTGTCCAGCACAATGGATGAGGGGAATACTACATCCTGTATTCTTGCACATGCTCCGTACACTACTGATCGTATCTTGCCTCGTGCAACCAACTGATCGATACGTCAGCATATGCACGTACACATGCCACGTGGTAATCTCGGCCTACTAAATTTATTTTTACCGAGATTCCACCACAGTGGGAGTTGGCACTAAGACCACTCCAATGGGCAGAAGTGGTCTGGGTGCCTGGAGTGTCCCTTTAAGAATATTTGTGTAATTTATCTTTCATATTAAAGTGTAAGCTCTGTTAGCAGGGATATCCTTTCTTTGTACTGTAACATTCATATTACAGTGTAAGCTCTGTGAGCAGGGACTTCATTATTTAAATTGTACCCAGTGGTGGAACTAACGTAGTGTAATACTTGGGAATAAAAGTTCATTTGAAACTCAACTGCAGATGCAGAAAAAAGTTATATGTAAAAAAAATACTGTCACTTTAAGAATATTCGAAGTAGTTGATTTATTGCTTTTAGATATTTAGATTTTAACAATCTTCTAAAGCAATACAAATTGTAAATAATATTCCATAAAGTAAATGTAGATCCAGATTAGGATAATTTAACACAGTCCATTAGACTTCAGAAGGAATTTTAAAGGATTACTATAGGGTCAGGAACACAAACATGTATTCCTGACCCTGTAGTGTTAAACCCACCATTTAGCCCCCTGGGCCCCCATTCCTCCATAAATATAGTAAATATCTTACTGTATTCAAGCTTGAAGCTGTAACTCTGCATGCTGTTAGACTCAGAAAAAAGGGTAGTGTGCTGACATCATCAGAAGTGGTAGCCTGATCCAATCACAGTGCTTCCCCATAGGATTGGCTGAGACTGACAAAGAGGCAGATCAGGGGCAGAGCCAGCATGATTCAAACACAGCCCAGGCCAATCAGCATCTCCCCTTATAGAGATTAATTGAATCAATTAATCTCCAGGGCCGGACTGGCCCACCGGGATAACGGGAAATTTCCTGGTGGGCCGTGGCACTTGGGGCCGGGAAGAGCAGCAGCCCTTCCTCTCCCCACCCAGTACACACTCTCACATTGGGGGTACTGGGAAGCACAGGTCTCTTCTTACCTCTAGAAGAGTCTTTCCTTATCAACTCACGAGCAGCAGGTGCAGTAAATAGAACTTTCAATGCTGCTCGCGAGTGAGACAATGAACAAACAGCCGGCAGGAGCCTGGAGTGAGTGCAGGGAGGGTGTCAGGAGTCTGGAGTGAGTGCAGGGAGGGTGGCAGGAGCCTGGGATAAGTGCAGGGAGGGTGGCAGGAGTCTGGAGTGAGTGCAGGGAGGGTGGCAGGAGTCTGGAGTGAGTGCAGGGAGGGTGGCAGGAGCCTGGAGTGAGTGCAGGGAGGGTGGCAGGAGCCTGGAGTGAGTGCAGGGAGGGTGGCAGGAGCCTGGAGTGAGTGCAGGGAGGATGGCAGGAGCCTGGAGTGAGTGCAGGGAGGGTGGCAGGAGTCTGGAGTGAGTGCAGGGAGGGTGGCAGGAGCCTGGGGTAAGTGCAGGGAGGGTGGCAGGAGTCTGGAGTGAGTGCAGGGAGGGTGGCAGGAGCCTGGAGTGAGTGCAGGGAGGGTGGCAGGAGCCTGGGGTAAGTGCAGGGAGGGTGGCAGGAGTCTGGAGTGAGTGCAGGGAGGGTGGCAGGAGCCTGGGGTGAGTGCAGGGAGGGTGGCAGGAGCCTGGGGTAAGTGCAGGGAGGGTGGCAGGAGTCTGGAGTGAGTGCAGGGAGGATGGCAGGAGCCTGGAGTGAGTGCAGGGAGGGTGGCAGGAGCCTGGAGTGAGTGCAGGGAGGGTGGCAGGAGTCTGGAGTGAGTGCAGGGAGGGTGGCAGGAGTCTGGAGTGAGTGCAGGGAGGATGGCAGGAGCCTGGAGTGAGTGCAGGGAGGGTGGCAGGAGCCTGGAATGAGTGCAGGGAGGGTGGCAGGAGTCTGGAGTGAGTGCAGGGAGGGTGGCAGTCTCTGTCCCTGCCTGACAGCCTTCACACACAGGAATCATGTGACCTGGCAATCAGGCAGAGCAGGGCAGCCCACACGGTCTTCCGAAGTCTTGCTTCCTGTGTGTAAAGTGCTGCCAGGCAGGGAGCCCTGTGAGAGAGCTGGAGGGAAGCTGCTGGGAAGGAGCAAGATAGGCTCAGTGAGCAGAGGCACCCAGGCATTTCATGTTAATTGTACCGATTCTTAGAGTGTTTATATTTGAGGGTGTAGTTGTGAGTGTGTTTGGTGTGTATTTTTGAAGTGTGTGTGTCAGTATGGATCAATGTGTGTGTGTTTGTGTGTCAGTATGGATCAATGTGTCAGTATGGATCAATGTGTGTGTGTGTGTGTGTGTCAGTATGGATCAATGTGTCAGTTTGGATCTGTGTGTGTGTGTGTCAGTATGGATCAATGTGTGTGTGTGTGTGTGTGTGTGTGTGTCAGTATGGATCAATGTGTGTGTGTCCCCGTATGGATCAATGTGTGTGTGTGTGTGTCCCCGTATGGATCAATGTGTGTGTGTGTGTGTGTCAGTATGGATCAATGTGTGTGTGTGTGTGTGTGTGTGTGTGTGTGTGTCCCCGTATGGATCAATGTGTGTGTGTATCAATGTGTCAGTATGGATCAATGTATGTGTGTGTCCGTCCGTATGGATCAATGTGTGTGTGTGTGTGTCAGTATTGATCAATGTGTCAGTATCGAAAAATGTGTGTGTGTGTGTGTGTGTGTGTGTCAGTATGGATACATGTGTGTGTGTCAGTATGGATCAATGTGTCAGTGTGGATCAATGTGTCAGTATGGATCAATGTGTCAGTATGGATCAATGTGTGTGTGTGTCAGTATGGATCAATGTGTCAGTGTGGATCAATGTGTGTGTATGTCAGGGAGTGTGTATGCATTAATGATTGTGTGCCAGTGTTTGTATGGGATGCAGCATTAGTTGGTGTGCCAGTGTCTGTTGATGAGTATATGTCAGTATGTATGGGCATCAGTGACTACACGCCAGTGTGCGTGCCAGTGAGTATTTATTAATTAAAAATCCATGTGTCTGTCCATATTTTTTTCAAATAAATTGAATTTAAAAAAAATTATATGTTTTAAGGCCTTTTGGCCTGTAATTGTGGGAGCGGCGTATGACTCACCTTCTCCCTACTTAAGGGACACCCCTTACCTGGCTCCATACCGTTCGAGGTCAGCGCTGCAGGAGAATCCACTTCCGGTTCACGTACGGCGCCATCTTGCTTTTTAAAAAAAAACGCGGTTTTCGTCTGGTGTAGCTGTGTGCCACTCACAAACCTGGTCTTCATCACAGATTAAGTCCACAGGACTTCAAAATTGTAAGTCCAGCGCCTGGATCATTCCCACGGCGTCGCGCTTTTAAACGGCCTTACTTTACGGCCACATGCTTTACGTCCGGGTCACAGGCATATTAACCCATTTGCTTCCGGCAAATTATTGCGGTATACTCAATATGCTGACTGGCGTTTCGGTTCTTACAGTCAGCACACTTATCTTTTGTTTTTCATCAATATCAGTACCTGTATCTGTTTATTTCATGCTTATGCTATTGGTATTTACTCATTCTTTTTTTTTTTAATTTGTAAGTTTTTTATTCTTTTATAAGCATACATTATACAAGAAATCATTAGTTTCATAAAACAAAGTTTCACTGTATCAAAGAAAATATAATCCAATACAACATAGTATATGTTTTACAAAATGCATTGATGACAAGTGATTACAATTTGTGGTATAAATAATTCTAACGGTAAATTTTTTCTAACAAGCAACATTTCTTAGTGTACCACCTCGTAGGCTGTTATGATAAGGTAGTTAGAGTCATTATAATCTGTCTACATGGTGATGAAGTGTCATATGAAGTGAGTGATTGATGTGGGCTCAAGGGCGGTGTGAGCGAATTCCCTAAGAAGTGTGTTTGTTGAGAGAGGGGAGAGAAGGGGTTGAATGACTGGAAGTTGGTGCACTAGTTAGAACCATGAATCGTGTCCAAGGTTCCCAGGTGGCGGTGAATGTTTTGAATTCTTTCGAAATAGCATATGTTATTAGTTCCATTTGTTTGATATTTTCTACTCTTCTGATCCATTCCCTAATCGTGGGGGCTTGGGGTTGGTTCCAATATTTAGGGATCAGTTGAGCTGCTGTCATGGTCAAAAGTTTGAATAATGTGCGCTGTGGTTTATTTAGAATGAGGTTTGGGGGAGATTCTTGGAAGAGGAACTGTAGCGGGGCTAGTGGGAAAGTAATGTTCATTAAGGATTGGATAAGAGTGTGTATTCTACTCCAATATTTGTGTATAACTGGGCATTGCCACCAGACGTGGGCATGATGTGCTGTGATATTGTCACATCTCCAGCATTTAACTTTCTCAGTACCGTGTATTTGGTGGATTTTCTCTGGAGTGTAATGCCACCTAGAGATACGTTTGTAATTACTTTCTTGTGTTATTAGAGAAGTAGAAGTTCTATGCGTTGATGTGAAAATAGCTTGCCACTGTTTGGGGGAAATCTCTATTTGTAATTCTTGCGACCATTTCTGCGTACATTTTGGGAGTTCTAGTGGTTGTGAGTCCCTGATTGTTTGGTAAAGAGAGGATAATAGCTTTTTTGTGATTTTGTGGTTCTCACAGATGTTTTCAAACTCAGTCAAAGAGCGATTACCAACTGGTAGGTATTTACTCATTCTATTACGGATATTCCTTGCATATAATTGTCATGCAGCAAACTCCTTACTACTAAATATTTAAAATTAAATTTGTTTTTTTTATGTATCAGTCTATTAGAGATATTGAATTTTAGCTATATTACAATTTCTTCATGTTTTCATATATGGAGTTGGCTTAGATAAACTAATTACATTATTTATACATTTCTCTTAGTACTTATGTTATAAATTATGTCTAAATCATTTAGAAATTACGTTTGTATCACACCATGTACACACGTTTTTACATGGCACGTATAAATTCTGAGCTTTCTTGGTGTACTCAAACGACATACCGAGTACACAAGAACACGGTCTCAAATTCTCACAAACTTTCGGGTTGATTCACACGTCTTGATTCAACCACTCATACGTCCCGCTTTTTTCAGTGTTGGGAAAATTTTTCACGTATTTTCTACCTCATTCACATCTCTTTTGTGGCTTACATCACGGCCTAAGATAGATTGTACTGTTTAAATTCATCTAATAAACCTGCACCATACAATACTCCAAACACTAGAATTTTCCAAATCATACACATTAATCTTGTCACACATAGAGACAAATTATACAAACCCCAAAACCTTGTTACCAGGGCATACCACATAACATGACCAGTCAGGTCACAATGGGTCATAAAATTTCCCCCCTCCATATATACTGATAGAAACTCACCACAGCATAGCTAGTCTACATTGGTATCATAGGATCCAACTCTCACACTATCATATCTTGTTTCTATCCCTTTAGGTTTTCCAGGTTTCTATACCTGTCACTTCTCAAAAAACTCATACATACTACCAGGTACGTTAAGCCTGCTCACGCCATATATCACATACGGTTCCATCTCTACATAGGACATAGAGTACTGGCAAATTTTAGGGGTTATAGGCCCAAATAGGTATCTCCCCTCTGGGCATTCTGCCTATCGTTTAGTGGTCCGCGAGGACAACACCCCGCCTCAACGTTACAGAGGTAATGCCCCCCGGGCCACACGTGAGTTAGCCGCCTCGCAAATTATAGAGAGGGCGTCACCTGTCACTCCCTTTCCCTGTTTTTCTTTTATTGTCACCGAGAGGCCTACAAACTCCTGCCACTACGTCGGGTGGCCTCAATATCCCCTCGCGCCAACGCATAGACAGAGCCTCTCATAGCCACTTGGCAACTAGCAGGGCCTCACCTGTCACCAAAGAACAAAGTGGGAAGTCCAACACCCACCTAGGTACAACTGCTTTGCATAGGCACATGATCGCACATCACAAACGCCTATGGGATCAAGACATGAGTACAAGCAGCACACAAACTCAAAGCCGCCATCCTCCTCCTGATCCAGCATCTTCAGCCACGTTAACCACTGCTGTCCTCCTTGCCCCCTCTAAACCATCCGCCACTCCGTCTCTCGCCTTGAGCAGTTCCCGCTCATCTGCCCACAGTCAGGTGTCTGTCAAGGACATGTTTGAGCGTAAGAAGCCACTGTCAGAAAGTCACCCCCTTGCCCAGCATCTGACAGCTGGCTTGTCTGAACTATTAGCTCGCCAGCTTTTACCATACAAGCTGGTGGAGTCTGAGGCGTTCAAAAAATTTGTGGCTATTGGGATACCGTAGTGGAAGGTACCCAACAACACAGTGTTGGGGCAAGGGTCCATCTGACCACTGATACCTGGTCTGCAAAGCATGGTCAGGGCAGGTATATCACCTACACTGCGCATTGGGTAAACCTGCTGACGGCTGCCAAGCATGGAATGCGTGGCTCTGCAGAGGGGTTGGTGACACTACCACGACTTGCAGGCAGGCCTGCTGCCACCTCCTCTACTCCTCCTACTCCATCCTCTTCCATAACCTCCTCGGCTGAGTCCTCTTCTGCTGCTGCGTCTTGCTCCACATCAACGGCACCCCCCTAGCTCCCCAGGTACTATTCCACATCCCAGATACGGTAGTGTCACGCCGTCTTGGGTTTGACTTGCTTGAAAGCAGAGAGTCACACCGGACAAGCACTCCTGTCCGCCCTGAACGCACAGGTGGAAAAGTGGCTGACTCTGCAGCAACTGGATATCGGCAAAGTGGTTTGTGACAACGGAACAAATTTGTTGGCGGCATTGAAGTTGGGCAAGTTGACACATGTGCCGTGCATGGCACATGTGTGTAATCTGATCATACAACGCTTTGTGCATAAGTACACAGGCTTACAGGACGTCCTGAAGTAGGCCAGGAAGGTGTGTGGCCATTTCAGGCGTTCCTACACGGCCATGGCGCACTTTGCAGATATCCAGCGGCGAAACAACATGCCAGTGAGGCGCTTGATTTGCGACAGCCCGACACGTTGGAATTCAACACTCCTAATGTTCGACCGCCTGCTCCAACAAGAAAAAGCCGTTAATGAATATTTGTATGACCGGGGTGCTAGGACAGCCTCTGGGGAGCTGGGAATTTTTTTGCCACGTTACTGGACGCTCATGCGCAATGCCTGTAGGCTCATGCGTCCATTTGAGGAGATGACAAACCTAGTCAGTCACACCGAAGGCACCATCAGCGACATCATACCATTTGTTTTCTTCCTGGAGTGTGCCCTGCGAAGAGTGCTGGATCAGGCCGTAGATGAGCGTGAAGAGGAAGAGTTGTGGTCACCATCACCACCAGAAACAGCCTTATCAGCATCGCTTGCTGGACCTGCGTCAACGCTGGAAGAGGATTGTGAGGAAGAGGATTCAGAGGAGGAATGTGGCTTTGAGGAGGAGGAGGAAGACCAACCACAACAGGCATCCCAGGGTGCTCGTTGTCACCTATCTGGTACCCGTGGTGTTGTACGTGGCTGGGGGGAAGAACATACCTTCATTGAGATCACTAAGGAGGAGGAACGGGAAATGAGTAGCTCGGCATCCAACCTTGTGCAAATGGGGTCTTTCATGCTGTCGTACCTGTTGAGGGACCCTCGTATAAAAAGGCTGAAGGAGAACGACCTGTACTGGGTGTCCACGCTACTAGACCCCCGGTATAAGCAGAAAGTGGCTGAAATGTTACCAAATTACAACAAGTCTGAAAGGATGCAGCATTTGCAAAATAAATTTAAAAGTATGCTTTACACAGCGTATAAGGGTGATGTCACAGCACAACGGGAATCTAACAGGGGAAGAGGTGAAAGTAATCCTCCTCCTCCCACGACCACGCCGGCAAGGACAGGACGCTTTAAAGACGTGTTGTTGATGGAGGACATGCAGAGCTTTCTAAGTCCTACGCATCACCACAGCCCTTCGGGATCCACCCTCAGAGAACGACTCGACCGACAGGTAGCAGACTACCTCGCCTTAACTGCAGATATCGACACTCTGAGGAGCGATGAACCCCTTGACTACTGGGTGTGCAGGCTTGACCTGTGGCCTGAGCTATCCCAATTTTCGATAGAACTTCTGGCCTGCCCCGCTTCAAGTGTCCTGTCAGAAAGGACCTTCAGTGCAGCAGGAGGTATTGTCACTGAGAAGAGAAGTCGCCTAGGTTAAAAAGGTCTAGATTACCTCACCTTTATTAAGATGAATGAGGGATGGATCCCGAAGGGACTGACAGTGGGTGATACATTCGACTAAAAAAGGCCTGATGAGATGAGCTGCCTTGGGCTAAAAATGGTGACCCTATGTAGGGGGAACAGTCCCTATTCTGCTCTGTGTCTGTGTGTATCAGGGTCCCTGAGGACAGGTGTCAATCCATATCTGCCAAGTGACCCTATGTAGGGGAACAGTCCCTATTATGCTCTGTGTCAGTGTGTATCAGGGTACCTGAGGACAGGTGTCAATCCATATCTGCCAAGTGACCCTATGTAGGGGGAACAGTCCCTATTCTGCTCTGTGTCAGTGTGTATTAGGGTCCCTGGGGACAGGTGTCAATCCCTATCTGCCAAGTGACCCTATGTAGGGGGAACAGTCCCTATTCTGCTCTGTGTCAGTGTGTATCAGGGTCTCTGAGGACAGGTGTCAATACATATCTGCCAAGTGACCCTATGTAGGGGGAACAGTCCCTATTCTGCTCTGTGTCAGTGTGTATCAGGGTATCTGAGGACAGGTGTCAATCCATATCTGCCAAGTGACCCTATGTAGGGGGAACAGTCCCTATTCTGCTCTGTGTCAGTGTGTATCAGGGTCCCTGAGGACAGGTGTCACTCCATATCTGCCAAGTGACCCTATGTAGGGGGAACAGTCCCTATTCTGCTCTGTGTCAGTGTGTATCAGGGTCCCTGAGGACAGGTGTCAATCCATATCTGCCAAGTGACCCTATGTAGGGGGAACAGTCCCTATTCTGCTCTGTGTCAGTGTGTATCAGGGTCTCTGAGGACAGGTGTCAATCCATATGTCAAGGTGTCAATATGTCATATGTCAGGTGTCAATCCATATCCATTGTGATTTAGGAATGTTAGGTGATTTATGCCCTTAATGGATTAAAACCAGACTCTGCATCAACTGTGTAATTTTCCATGGGAGTTTTGCCATGGATCCCCCTCCGGCATGCCACAGTCCAGGTGTTAGTCCCCTTGAAACAACTTTTCCATCACTATTGTGGCCAGAAAGAGTCCCTGTGGGTTTTAAAATTTGCCTGCCCGTTGAAGTTAATGGCGGTTCGCCGGTTCGCGAACGTTTGAGGAAGTTCGCGTTCGCTGTTCGCGAACCGAAAATGTTATGTTCGCGACATCACTATACTAGACTAGTGCATTCCGTTTCACACGTATTCTGATTTGTCCGAATTATGGCTGATCTGCAATTTGTCTGAAATCCCAAATTCCAAAAGAGTGATTGATAATGATTAATGGGGAAAAAAAGATGATTGGTGACTAAAGGGACAGCCAATAAATGTTGATTTTATTCCCAGATCAATTGAGAAGTGGCCAATAAAAGGGAAAATAAGGAGAGGCAATAAATAAATCTATATCTATATATTTAATTAAGATTTTTTTTTTTTTTACTACTCTTACTTTTTTCCCTCAACTGGTTACTTGTTTCCATTTGATCTGTTAACGAAATAGTGCGAATATACACCTATCAGGGGTCCTGTAATGTATATACATTGTATTTATATTTACCATATATTTATGTCTACCAGGTATCCAAATCTCAATACTAACTGGCAAAGTGAAATTCTATCAAACAAGCTAATGCTTTCTTTGCCTGGAATCTGCTAAGGTCTAATAAACATATTTGTGGTAGAAAAGGGGGAAAGTCTAAAACGATAAACGTTAATAATAAATCATTAGGTGAATGCAAGTACTGGCAGGTTACTGTTATCAGGGCCGGACTGGGAACTAAAATCAGCCCTGGAAAAAAATTCTATACCAGCCCAATAATGCGTCGCGCCAGCATAGTGTGCTGATATAGAGGGTGAAAAAATAACTTGAAATTGAAAACTCTTACTCCAACGAAGGAACGCATATAGGGCTTCAAAATAATCAAAAGAGCGCCTTTATTTTAAGTAGACGTACATTTGCATGTAATCAATGTTTCAGTACAACTACTTTGGCCTATTAAGGACATTTTAGTAATGATACTGAAATGCTGAATGTCTGCAGTTGCACAACTAAAAAAAATGAAGTGATCTGGTTAATTTTGAAGTTCTATGGGTGCGCTCTTCACTTTGAATATGTTATTGTGCATGAGTATGCAACTAGCAACAAGACAGGGCCAATACGTGCTCATTACACACATACACACATACATACAGATGACATTTATGTGTGTATTATGCATATATAAATGTATATTACAGGCTAATATTATAGGCTAATTATATGTTACTAATACACACATCAATATACATGCATATGTATGTATGTATGTATGTATGTATGTATGTAACGTCTATTACCTTTACCTTGTTTAGTGTATCTTGTCTCCAATTGTCTCCTTTTTTTTCCTCTTACAGCGACCCTTGTGCATCTTTTACTTCATCCCAGTCCCTGGGTGTTTCTTTTTACTGTTCTCCAGCCTCTGTATTTCTCTTTCCCCCAGCCCCTTTTGTGTTGTTCTTAGCCCCAGCCACTTTGTCTCTTTCTCCCCTTCCAAATCTCATCTGTGTGTCTCTTTCTAACTCCAGACTCTGTGTGCCTCTTTCTCTTCTCCCAGCCACTCTCTGTCTCTTTTTCCCCAGCCCAGCGTTGCCTCCCACAAATCTTGTGTCACTTTGTTCCCCTTCCCTACTGTATGTCTCTTTGTCCCCCCAACAAACCGTCAGTGTGTCTCTCTTCCCCATCTCCTCCCTGTGTCTCTCTTCCCCATCTCCTCCCCGTGTCTCTCTATTACCCCATATGTCTCTGTGTCCCCCCTTCTCCTGTGTCTCTCTAATACCCCTCTCTTTGTCCCCCCAACCCCTATGTCTCTCTATTACCCCTCTGTCTCTATTACCCCTCTTTGTCCCCCCATCCCCTGTCTCTCTATTACCCCTCTGTCTCTTTGTCGTCGTCCCCCAACCTGGTGTCTTTCTATTACCCCTCAGTCTCTGTGTCCCCCCTTCCCCTGTGTTTCTATTACCCCTCTATTTGTCTCTCCCCTTCCCCGCTATTTGCCCCCCCTCCCCTCTATTTCTCTCCCCCCTTCCCCTCTATTTCTCTCCCCCCTTCCCCTCTATTTCTCTCCCCCTTCCCCTCTATTTCTCTCCCCCTTCCCCTCTATTTGTCCCCCTCCTTCCCCTCTATTATTTGCCCCTTCCCCTCTATTTGTCTCCCCCTCCCCTCTGTCTCCCCTCCCCTCTATTTGTCTCCCCCCCTTCCCCTCTATTTGCCTTCCCCCTCCCCTCTATTTGCCTCCCCCTTCCCCCTCTATTTGCCGCCCCCCTTCCCCTCTATTTGCCCCCCATCCCCTCTATTTGCCCCCCTTCCCCTCTATTTCTCTCCCCCCTTTGCCTCCCCCCTCCCCTCTATTTGCCCCTTCCCCTCTATTTGTCTCTCCCCCCTTCCCCTCTATTTGTCACTCCCCCTTCCCCTCTATTTCTCTCCCCCCCCCTTCCCCTCTATTTCTCTCCCCCCCTTCCCCTCTATTTCTCTCCCCCCCCTTCCCCTCTATTTCTCTCCCCCCCTTCCCCTCTATTTCTCTCCCCCTCCTTCCCCTCTATTTCTCTCCCCCTCCTTCCCCTCTATTTCTCTCCCCCTCCTTCCCCTCTATTTCTCTCCCCCTCCTTCCCCTCTATTTCTCTCCCCCCCTTCCCTTCTATTTCTCTCCCCCCCTTCCCCTCTATTTCTCTCCCCCCTTCCCCTCTATTTCTCTCCCCCCCTTCCCCTCTATTTCTCTCCCCCCTTCCCCTCTATTTCTCTCCCCCCCTTCCCCTCTATTTCTCTCCCCCCTTCCCCTCTATTTCTCTCCCCCCTTCCCCTCTATTTCTCTCCCCCCCTTCCCCTCTATTTCTCTCCCCCCCTTCCCCTCTATTTCTCTCCCCCCCTTCCCCTCTATTTCTCTCCCCCTTTCCCTCTATTTGCCTCCCCCTTCCCCTCTATTTGCCCCCCTTCCCCTCTATTTGCCTCCCTCCTTCCCCTCTATTTGCCTCCCCCTTTCCCCTCTATTTGCCTCCCCCTTTCCCCTCTATTTGCCTCCACCTTTCCCCTCTATTTGCCTCCCCCTTTCCCCTCTATTTCCCCCCCATTCCCCTCTATTTGCCCCCCCATTCCCCTCTATTTGCCCCCCCTTCCCCTCTATTTGCCCCCCTTCCCCTCTATTTCTCTCCCCCCTTTGCCTCCCCCTTCCCCTCTATTTGTCTCTCCCCCCTTCCCCTCTATTTGCCTCCCCCTTCCCCTCTATTTGCCTCCCCCCTTCCCCTCTATTTGCCTCCCCTATTCCCCTCTATTTGCCTCCCCTTTCCCCTCTATTTGCCCCCCCATTCCCCTCTATTTGCCCCCCCATTCCCCTCTATTTGCCCCCCATTCCCCTCTATTTGCCCCCCCTTCCCCTCTATTTGCCCCCCTTCCCCTCTATTTCTCTCCCCCTTTTGCCTCCCCCCTTCCCCTCTATTTGCCCCCCCTTTGCCTCCCCCCTTTCCCCTCTATTTGTCTCTCCCCCTTCCCCTCTATTTCTCTCCCCCCCTTCCCCTCTATTTCCCTCTATTTCTCTCCCCCCCTTCCCCTCTATTTCTCTCCCCCCCCTTCCCCTCTATTTCTCTCCCCCCCTTCCCCTCTATTTCTCTCCCCCCCCCTTCCCCTCTATTTCTCTCCCCCCCCTTCCCCTCTATTTCTCTCCCCCCCTTCCCCTCTATTTCTCTCCCCCCCTTCCCCTCTATTTCTCGCCCCCCCTCCTCTCTATTTGCCCCCCCTCCTCTCTATTTGCCCCCCCTCCTCTCTATTTGCCCCCCTTCCCCTCTATTTGCCCCCCTTCCCCTCTATTTGTCTCCCCCCGCTCTTTATTTGACCCCCCCCCTTCCCCTTCTGACCTTTTTACAGGAGGACTGAGGGAGGGGGCGGAGCTAACTACCAAGCTCCCTCGCGGTTCCCATAATTCCCAGCATCTACACATCATAGAGTAGGGATTACTCTATGATGTGGCTGAGCTGGGAATTATGGGAACCGCGAGGGAGCATGGTAGTTAGCTCTGCCCCCTCCCTCAGTCCTCCTGTGCTGACAGCTATGATGCTGTCAGTATCAGTGAGTGTGCTGCTGGATCGCTTAGGCGGCCGCCCGGCACACTCACTGATACTGACAGCATCATAGCTGTCAGCACAGGAGATGGGGCCGCAGGCCGCAAGTAATCACCTCATAGTGTGCTGCCGGACCGGCGGCCGCGATATTCTTGTGCAGCAGGCTCCATCTCTCCCTCCGGCCCCCCAGGTGCCGCGGCCCACCGGGAAATTTCCCGGTATCCCGGTGGGCCAGTCCGGCCCTGACTGTTATATGGAAACAAAACACACATATTAAAAAATCTAAAAATTCCTGTGATAAATTATTAAACTGCTCTGGGATTAGGTACTAATATCAGACGTTGATAGATATTTGTGTTACGTATTTGGGAGTTTGAGGAGCAGAGCCCACACCTTTAGTAGAATCATCAGAATTATCATTGGAATTATTAGAATTAGAATTATGTTTGTTTATCCCAGAGCTCTCAGCCATGGAATTTATTCACTGTAATTCCAACAGTAGTGAGTTGAATTTAAGTTTGCAAAACTAAGAATAAAGTAGCTCATTTTGAGATGTTTTTCATTTTAGCTACAGTGTAGTCACAGCCTTTCTATTTTGGCTTGAAACTTGAGCATTATCCGAGCTACAGCAGAGGGACTGGGTCCGGGTCTTTCTTTTTAAACAGTTAGTAAAACTAATGAGTGAAACAGAATATGGACACAATTTGCACAATGCGGGCAACATGGGTACAATGGCAGGATGCCCCCATCCCGGGGTGCTACCTATACCCTCCATACAGCCTGTCACCATGACAACCCTGTTGTTGTAGCCAGAGGGAGTGATGTCAGTGGACTAAGATCGGGCTGTTAATCAATGTGATCACTAAATGGCTCTCTTATTTCCTTAGAATAATTTGTCTGATAATTCCATTTTATGAGTTACCTTTCAGTCCCGAACTTCACATCTTGGACTATTTACTATACAAACTGTAGAACCCCCTGATTCCACCTCTAATACTTTTGCCGTTGATTTAGATTGTCATCCAGGTTAAGGCCGATACCCCATGACTCTAATCCCGTCAATTTTAACCATGCATCCTTCCTAACATTAAACAGCCCCTAACTCTTGGCACCCCCACCCAAATATACCCATAAATCAGTAGCAGTATACCCAGCGCTTTGATAACACTGGCCGTTACAGTTTTATTTTATTTTTCAACACAACAAGATTATAATATCACTTTAAAAGTAATTTGTGTAAATTGAATAATTTCTAGTCGTTTTTTTTTTTTATATATATTTTTATTAAGATGAATGCAGTGGTAACATACTATATATATATATATATATAATATTCTTCTTTTGCAATGGATTGCTCATACTAACAAAGGTATATTATATAACATTGAGGCATTTTCACATCTTGTGAGGCTGTTTTGGCAGCTGAGATCATTGTGTGGACCTTGTATTTATGTGTAAATAACACAATCCATTTGAGCAAGCCCTTCCCTCCCTCCCCTGATACATTCATACAAGCTCAGCTGACTGCCGGTTGCCTTAGCAGCCTGCTGTAAACTTAGAGTCCTTTCATTAACCCTGGCTCTCTGCTCTTGCTTTTCAGACACACTTGTTCGAGCCTTTGCTATTCACACTTAGCTATGATACAGTTCGAGATACGGATATTTAATCGCCCCTGATATGGGTAGCTGACACCTTGCTCCATCAAAGAGGCCTACTGCTGGTCCCCTATCTGTCATCGTTAGCCGACAAGTGAAGTCCAGGTGAGATTTCAAACCAAAGCTCTGAATCAGGTCTTCTGTTAAGAATCTTCGGGTCAATACGTTTAAGTTTAGTAAATATCTCTGTTAAGCAGGCCTATAGAGAGTTGTGTTCAGTATGTGGAGCAATTCTTGGATACAGTTCTGTAAATGGAGCAGTTACCGTGGAAACCAATGGAGTGTTCATGCTCATTGCTACACTGCGACAACGTTTCCCCAGAATTGAGTTGATACATAGCACTACCCATAGCTGTAAAGATAATTCAATATATTAACACTATACAATTATAATGGGAATGTTGACAGTTTATTTATGTGCATATGTAATGCTATACAGCTTGTATAATAAGCACAGTTAGTATCATAATAATTTGTATTTTATAAGTTAGTCACTCTAGTATGTTTTCTGATCAGAGATAAATATTGAGTAAACATTCGCTTTGCCTCATTCCCCCGTGTGTTGTCCTGGTATCGTTTGAGAGATGCACACGCAGACAGAGAAATATAAATACACACCGCGGTATGCACACTGACACAAAGACAGAAGATGTACATACAGACAAAAAAAAGAGGCATTAAGAAACATATACACACACTGAGAGAGACCAACAGACTGACGGAGGCAGACACACAAGCAAAAGGCAAAATAACATGAAGATATAAACACAGACACACAAATAGAGAGAGACAGCCATAGATAGAGACACACATTGACACAACACACGATAGACATAGACTAAACGTTAATTTCTGGGCTTCAACTCTCTTGCCATCCCAACACACAAACAAATTCGCAGCTGAGTTGCTAATCATTGCACGTTATCAGACAGTATTCTACATGAACTCAATGTATAGTAAACAGACACTGTTGCAATATCTACTTTAGCCTCCATCTGTTTTGGCTGAGGATTGTGGGAGTTACAGTCCACTGCAACATAAAAACAGGCACCCACCTAAGTTTTATTTAACCCTTAGCCCCTATTCCTAACCCTATGTTCCTCATAACTCACAGATCCTATAGCCCCAAGTCCCCGTAACGCATCCCTACCCTAAACCCACCAACTTAATTTAGAGACATCCTTTTTGACAATGCGATTTTTGTGACCGCTCAGTTTATGAGAAATTGTCAGGCAGTCCCATACTTGCACAATATAGACTAGAAGACACTTGGTAGGATAGATCTGGGAGACAGGGATAGCAAGCATAATGAGGTCTAAACATATTCCTTAAGGAATGCAAAAACTGGGTGATTAAAGAGGTTAATTAACACTAACCTTTAGACAGGCCAAGAACGGGATCTCACAGACACTCAAACTGTCACGTTAAAACAATCCTAGTGCACAAGTTAAAGTCAAACACTAGAAGTCAAAGACAAGTTATTGACCTTCAAAAATTCACAACAGCAAGGCTATTCAATAAAGTGGGTACTGTCAGAAAGTCAAGGTACATTTCAAATTATACGTCAAAATAGACTAACTGAAAACGTAGTTAACTTGAAGAATTTTTCCAATTTTTAAAATGTTACAGTTTTAAAATGTGAAATTAACTTTGAAGTAATTTAACATTTCTGACAATTCACCCTTTAGTGAATAACCATGGAGGTTTATACTGGGAAGAGTCCTGGCAGTATGCAGGATACACTGCCGGGAGTTGTGAGTGTGACACTCTAGAACAGGCTTCCCCAAACTTCGGCCCCCCAGATGTTGCTGAACTACATCTCCCATGATTCTCAGTCTATCTATTTCATTCATAGAATCATGGGAGTTGTAGTTCAGCAACATCTGGAGGGCCGGAGTTTAGGAAAGGACAGCTAAGACACTGTAACGTGACAGAAATCAGTATTAGCTGTCCTCTAAATTAAATGTAAACTGGGATACAAAATATTTGCCTCACTCTGTGTTATGGTAACGATACTATTCAAACATGGGATTCAGCGGTTTGGAGGCGTTCGTTGAAATGCCTTTACATTCCTCATTTTATAGCTGATGATGCTGAAGATGACAGAGGGATCCCTGACTGAGTTTCTGGAAGCTTCCGCTAACGGGGACCTGGAGAGACTGAGACTAATTGCCTCCCATGCAGAGCCCGGGTACATAAACTATCAGCGTCCACAGAGCGGAGATACGGCTCTAATCCTGGCCGCCGAAGGAAACTTCTCAGAGGTAAATTATCTCGGGACATTACATTGTCACTATAGACCAGCCCAGGTCTCCTGGCTGATGGGGACTGGAGCTAACAGCAGCTGCAGCAAATTAAATTGCAGATACCTTGTATAAACTATCTATCTGGGTTAGAATCTGGAGCTTTCTTAAATTTATGTTTGGTTTTTCAAAGCTGCCCTGATTGTAGATGCAGCGTTAGGTCCATGTTATAATGATAAATATAACTATTCCATTTGGGTTATTGGTAAATTGCATCTTGTGTTTGAATCCAAGTCAGACTACCTCACCAGTTAGTATGACCAGATACTTAACGATATGTATCCGCCTATATCAGGCTTCCCCACACTCCGGCCCTCCAGATGTTGCTGAACTACAACTCCCATGATTCTCAGCCTATCTATTTAATTCATAGAATCATGGGAGTTATAGTTCAGCAACATCTGGAGGGACGGAGTTTGGGGAAGCCTGGCCTATATCATCTTAGATTGCAAGCTTGTTTCAGCAGCGCCACCTTCGCCTCTGTGTGTCAATTACCCGTTGTCAAATAACCCCTCTCTATAACTATAAAGTGATGCAGAATACGTTGGCGCTACATAAATAATAATAGTAACACCTTGGTTCATGATGATTTGAATTGGTTTCATGAGGTCACATTTGCTGTAGGAACTGTCATACCTAGAGGTTCAGGTAAAAGAAGAGTTTGCTTCTCAAACGAGTAGCTTATTCATTGGTGTGAATTTCTATTTCAATTTATTTGGGAGACTAGATCATTTCATTTTATTCGCTAAAGTGAGAATTGTTGGGTATTCAAAGTGAATTAAAAATTTTAGGGCAAGATGGCTGAATGGGAAATAAAAGTCAATTATGTTTTCAAGTTCAGCCTAATTATTTAAATTTTCCTTTATTTCTCAACAATTCACGCTAGAATGAGTAAAACTATAATCTGGTAAATTTGTAAATGGGGAGCTACTATTTGGCTTAGAGTGTCAGTTGACCACTCTAAGCCAATCAGCGGCGCCCCTCCCTAGCAGCAGTCCGAAACTTTCTTTCGAAGAATTTCTGAAAGTGGATGTGGACGGATACAGAGAGAAATGGCGCTGCAGAGCAGACTTCGTTTTCTGGTCCATTCATGAACAGTTTAACACCTAAAAGTAAGGAAGCACCAGGGACTTCCTGGCACCAGAACAATTACATTTTGATGAAGTTGTTATGGTGCCCGGAGTGTTCCGTTAGAATAGATTATTTGTAATTTTTTAACCTTTCATTGATTACGGTGTCTGTGTTGGTTTCCAACCCAATTAATTCACTCAGGTTGTCAGCTTTCTGCTGGAGCACGGCGCCGACGTAACCCTGTGCAACGTCAGTAATCAGACAGCTGCGCATGTGGCTAAGGAGGAGATCCAAAGACAGCTTCTCTCTGCTCTATTGAGGACCTCCTTCCCTCATTTGAGGCTGACACAAGCGGCGTGGCAAGGAGATCTGGAGGCTGTTCAGTACCTGCTGGTCAGTGTAACGAATCGTACCGGTAATAATAATTGCAGGCGTATGCAATACATTACATTCGGTGTGCACCAAGACTAACATGCTATCTGAACTTTATAAATACAAATTTTTTAAAAAAATGAGGTACACAATTCTATTAATTAGCATTAGTGACCAGATGTATATAGAAATAGTCATGATTTTTACTTTTGTAGTCTGAACATGGGACAGAAAGGGCAAATTATCCTGGCATAAGAGTTACCTGGGCACACCTGTCACATGCCTATGCTAATAATATATCTCAGCACCATGTGTAGAGTGGAACCAGCACAGATGTATACTGTATTACAGTGCTCTCCGTTAAACCACAATAAATACTAAACGCATTGTATTTCTGTTTTAAGTCTGCAGAGCCAGTGATGGATGTAAATATGCCAAATCAGCAGGGTCTGACACCTCTAATGTTAGCAGTGCGTGACGAAGACCTGTTTGATAAACTGAATGTAGTCTATAGACCATTAGACATATTGGCGGAACTTCTAAAACACAACGCGTGAGTAATAACTATAAATAACTAGGAAAATATTATGTCTTGCCTTTGTAGAATAGAACAAATCCCCTGGGATGAGAGGCGTTCTATGATCTTCATTCTCCATGAACAGTCTTTTATATATTTGCCTTCCCACTAATGAAGATGGAGATATTTATTCCAACTACTTGATTTTTATTTTTTTTGTTACTATTTTTTCACTATTCTTTTTGTAAAATCTTTATTTTAAACATTTTACCTTACAGACAAAAATAAATGATATTGTCAAGTGTAGATCTTAAAGCAACACTATAGGGTCCGGGACACAAACATGTATTCCTGACCCTATAGTGTTAAAACCACCATCTTACTTGTATTGTCTAACTTGTAGTCTGCTGCTGCTGGCTCTGCCCCTGATCTGCTTGCTTGGCTGACATCATCAGGAGTGTTGTTCTGAGCCAATAACAATGCTTTTTATAGGATTGGCAGAGTCAAGACAGCCCTGGCCAATCAGCATCTCCTCATATAGGTTTATTGAATCAATGCAACTCTGAGAGGAAAGTTCAGTGTCTGCATGCAGAGGGTGGAGACACTGAATGTCAGGCACACTGTGCAGCACTGCCCTAGGAAGCACCTCTAGTAGCCATCTGAGGATTGGCCAGTGGGGGTATCCCTAGGCTGTCAAACACTGCAAAAAGCCTGAAGGCAATAATTATACTCAATAAAATAAGCTATAGTTGTTCTGGTGACTATAGTGTCCTTTAATATTACAGCAAAAACATAGGTCCTTGTCATTCTGTTATATAATTGTATAAATTCAGGGCTAGTAAAAAATTATGTTTGGGAGAGGACACCTTAGAGAGAGAATGGAGAGGGATGGCTCACTATTCATGGCAGTTTGAGATTTAGACATATACAAAAAGTCGTGAGACCAACAGATCAGGGAAAGGGGCGAAAACCTCCACAAAGGTGAAAGGCCAACAGATTGAAAATGTGAAATTCAAGCATGTCAGATTTGTGTTAATATAGTTTTAGGTGTACCAAAATATTGTTTCATTAGCATACGCTTCTTTTTTTGTATGTAGTCAAAGGGGTATCAGTGCTAACACAGTGACCTCTACTGTAGAAAGATTAAAATAAAATGTATTTTTAAAAAATAATTGCCATGCCATACTTGAGGTCAGGGCAAGAACAGAAAAATCCCATATCATGGCCAAAATTACATCCGAATACAACAGGTGCACGTCTAATGTCTTATTGACCTTGACATACTATTCGACATTTCAGAAAAGGACACTCTCATTGTTTGGGGCGTAGCGGTAGTTGTACTAATAATAGGCGTCATTGATGGAGCTGTAACGGTCTATTTTCTCAACTAAGAACACCACTGAAGTATCCTGTTTACACATTTTATTGATGTGAAGTTCTGTATACATTCCTCCAAAATATGGCGCTCCCAGAAAACAGGAACGAAAAAAAAAAAGTAGAAAGGGATTTGAACTCAAAACAGGAACTGTCTCTCCTAAAGGGAAACATGTTGGAGGTATTTAGAGACAATGCGCCCATCCAATTAGAGTATGCGTGCCTCCATTGATACATCGACGTAAAAAATGCTAAACTTTATAGAATAAACAATCATAAGTGTCATTTGTTTTAATAAACTAAAACTTAATTGGACTTTCTTAAGTCAGCAAGTAAACTTTACATAAAAGATACCAACGTGAGAGATGACCTACCAAACAAACACACCAAGGGTTGTCCACTAGTGTGTGAATTGTTGGTTTGACCTACCAAACAAACACACCAAGGGTTGTCCACTAGTGTGTGAATTGTTGGGGATTCAACGTTACTTTAAAGTGAATTTAAATCTTTCTCTGAATCTGAAAAATTATCTTCACCCAAATAGCTAACCAGAATTAGTTCCAAGAGGACCACCTGGACATACGTAAGGGTGTCCCTGGACATATTTGACACAACAGGGGCATTTGGAGACATTTGGATTTAAGCACGCTTTGTTTAAAGAAGTATTTATTAAACCCTTTTTTTTACATTGCAGGGATCCTCGGATCTGTGATTTTAATGGGAAATCTGCTCTGTGCTACGCATCAGGAGTTAAAAGCCCTCGAAGGCAACAGCTGATAGATGCCCTCGAAGTGGGTTTATCTAAGCCAGGTGGGTGTGAACACTGACTGTCCTGTCTAAAGAAGTGTAACAGACGGTGGATATTATGTATCTTGTGGAAGATACTCAGAACATGTTTCTTATTTTATATACAATAAAAATTTGTGCTGAGTTTATAAAGTATTTATACAGTTATTGGTTTGTGTGGTTTCAATTTGCATTGACAGATGCAGAAGATCAGGCCTTCTGTGGCTTTTGTCCTGACACAAAGCATCCTTTATTAGACAACCCTACAAGTAACAGAGAGCAGATCAGTCTTGCAGCCCAGCTCGGCGGTCCAGGCTCCGAGGTAAGCATTTTAGGATATTTATATAAAGATCCCAGAGTCCTCTGACAATGTCACACAGCATGGAGTCCTGACGAAGATGGGAGATGAGATTTGTACTTCCTCAGTGACTTGTCCACAGAACCACCAAGGTTAAATTGTATCCATCTCATGTACTTGTGGGGGGGTGCTAGTTTAAAACTACAACTCCAATGTTAAAAATGTTTTACCCCTCTCCTCTATTACTGGAGGACGGGGATGGACAATCGTGGCTTTGCATGTGTTTGTGAACTACAATATCCCATGATGACACTTTGCCAAAGAAATCATTATGTACCTTCACCAGCAACAATACCATTACTTACTTCGTTCCTATCACCCTGAGACAGCACACCATGTAACAAAGCATTTTTTCTTCCACCTGGAGTTACATAGAGCCTCTGTTACAGAAGCCCAGTAAATGGCATTGATCATTATTATTATCTGTTGTTCATAGTAACGTAATATGTTATTCATGCCTGGAATGTAGTCGTGATGTTAGCTTCTTGTTTAACCCCTTAAGGACCAAACTTCTGGAATAAAAGGGAATCATGACGTGTCAGGCATGTCATGTGTCCTTAAGGGGTTAATGTTTATGAGGCAAGTCATTTATTGAAGGTCCATGTTTAACCCTAAATTGGTTTGCAAATAACGCAAAAGAACAGAGATCTACACTATACAGGTTTAATGAGGATAATTACTCCTATGATCCTCAGCCTGACTTTACCAGCTTTTTTTTTTTTTTTTTTAATGTGACGGTGCCACATGCTGTTGAGTTTACAAACACGTGGGTGTTGAGTTGATGATGGCAACAAATTGTAACCAAACTGGAAACAAATTCCAACTTGGAGATTGTGACTTAAATTTTACAAACCCCCTGTCAAGTCAACGTAACTCACAGTTTAGTGAATAAACCCCAAAGATTTGCAAAACAAATTGGCAGATCATTACTCTATTGTGCTATGTTTTACCCTGTGTGATAGAGACAGCAAACAGCTTTTGACAATATTTGTTCCAAGATGTTCAGTCCCACGCCATACCTTGCATCATCATATTAGTCCTGCATCTATCTATCTGTCTATCTATCTGTCTATCTATCTCTCTATCTATCTATCTATCTATCTATCCTCTGTCTGTCTATCTATCTATCTATCTATCTCTCTATGTATCTATTTATCTATCTATGTATCCTCTATCTGTCTATCCTCTATCTGTCTGTCTATCCATCCATCCATCTATCATCTGTCTGTCTGTCTGTCTATCTATCTATCTATCTATCTATTTGTCTGTCTACCTATCTATCTATCATTTTTCTGTCTATCTATCTATCTATCTATCTATCTATCTATCTATCTATCTATCTATAATTTGTCTGTCTATCTAGCTATCATTTGTCTATCTATCTATCTATCTATCGGTCTATCTGTCTGTCTATCTATCTATCTAGCTATCTATCTATCATTTGTCTGTCTATCTATCTATCGGTCTGTCTGTCTGTCTATCTATCTATCATCCATCTATCTATCATTTGGTCGCAGTTTGTGAAAGATTGGTGTCATATTCATAGCTTAAGAGTCATTCAAAGTCAGGGTGACAGTAACCTTGTTTCATGGTGGTATTGAATGTCACTGCCCGCAGCACATACTGAGCCACCTGTGTCCTGAGTAATAATTGCTCATGCATGCCGTGTACAACCAGATGGTTGGCGCGGTGCCCGGAGCTGCTTCACAATACACAGTAACAATGGCTAATTTCACAGATGGTTATATTATTATAAATTGCCAACAGTCATAGAAATTCGTTCCACGGAACTTTCTGACTGGAGTTAATACCTATAGAAAAAATAATAAATGTCTTTTGAAACAGATTGGGAAGACTTTATATGAGTCCAATAAGAAACATTATCACAGGTGGGAAAATCAAAGGACTGTCCAATAGAATTATTTCTTATTATATCTTTGTTTTTAAAATCCCAATCCATTTGTTCTATTTATTTCAACCACATCTTCAGGACATTGCTGCAGCAGGGTGAAGTCTTGTTTCTTAAAGGGTCACAGTTTTATGTTTTCCTTCGCTGTGTGAGATCCATCCAATTTCTGCCTTGCAGCCCCACAAATGTACGGTTAATGGCTTGGGCAATCTCTGCGCTTACAATCAGACAAAAGAAAAAAGTTACGTGCACACTATCCCAAATCCCTATGTACGTTTAAATAGCTGGAGTTTTTTTAGCACCACTCCAGTGGTCCTTTAAGTGTAAGCTCATCTGCCACGTCAAGGCAAAACCTCTTAAGTGAGTTCTACACTAACAATCCACCTTGCCTCTTTCAGCTAGAAGGTGAAATTTCTCATCAGACAGAGAGGTGTGTTTTTATAAACCCTTACATACTTTTTAACCCTTCATCGGGTACACATTCGGTGGGTGGCAGCATTGTAACATGGCTGTGTATTCTCTGCGCCTGGCCCAGCTCACAGCTGCGTATAAACTAATAAGAGCTGATAATTGTTATCAGGTTATTGGATAGCTTTGCTCATCCTAAATGTTGATGACGACTTATCTCATAGTCCAGAATCGGAGGATCATGATTGCTCAAGCCCCTTCTTGGCCTTTTTATTTTTTTCACAGTATTATGTATGTATTACAACACATTAGAAAGTGGGGGGGTCAACTCCTGGGCTTTGTGTCCCTTTAAATTATATATATTTGTAAACTGCCTGAGCTCCCCCACCATTGTTCTTGTTGTGTCCCATTTATAGATTTGAAACATTGTTTGTTGCCCTTTAAATAAACCTCTTCTGTGTAATTTCCTGCTTTGCTACCTAGGTACAAAGTTAATTAGTTAACTAGTGAACACAAATTCCAGTAAGATTAAATTGTCCATATCCAAAGAAGAAAACAAAAAAAATACCCATTGCTGCTCTTTAGATGGTCGAAAATATCCCCTTCTCCCCTCTCAGTTCGTAATCCAATTTTATTCTGGATCAATGGTTTTTTGAGCTATATCAAACTTGAAACTGGTATGAAAACTCTATCAATCATTGTGTGAAGGTAACTGGATTCATCATAAAAAATAAACAAACAAACAAACATAATTTGTCTTTGCAGTCAACTTCTTTCATAACATTGTGAAGTAGAAAAAAAACATTTAGCGTGTGGTATGAATGGAAAATCTATTATTTAGCATGCTGGGGAAATGATCATCGATAACAAAAGTATCTTCATCTTTTCCTTTACAGCTTAATGAAGACGAAAACTACATTAGGGCAGAAAAGGAAGATATTGGTAACATGAAATCTAATTCCAGGAATAACAACAAAACAGGTAATAATACTCAATACTTAACTCTAATAATCTGACTCACGCAGTCAGGGCA
Source organism: Pelobates fuscus (assembly GCF_036172605.1). Lineage (NCBI taxonomy): Eukaryota > Metazoa > Chordata > Amphibia > Anura > Pelobatidae > Pelobates > Pelobates fuscus. The sequence continues at coordinate 19,034,088 of NC_086324.1, read as the reverse complement.
TTAAGAGAAAGTATAGATTATACAGGCCATAGACACATGGCATACAGGTAAATAATACACATTTCTAACAGAGTGTAGCTGTGATCTCTGTGTTGTGATAGTGAACGTGTTGGAGAATGTTGAGAGTTAGATTATTTCTGGTGTACTCTATATCCTGGTTGCTACCTGATTTTCTCCTGCATGCTCTTCTCCTGGCTGTACCCGCCTTGTCCCTCTCTGCTTACATCCCATTGCTCTAGCACTTTTTCTATATGTGCATGACCACTTACCTGCACTGTCCATCATCTGCCATTGTCATGGTCACCATCTCCTCATATAGCACTACCTACAAATCTATTTCCTCTCTGGGCCTGGCAACCTTCTCATGCATCTATCGGTCGTCCTGATCCCTCTACCTGCCCTGCCCTCCCCTCTGCCTTGACCTTGTCTGCCTTCTGTCTGCCTCTGCCCTAATTTTTGTCTATCATCCATGGCTAAAACCATTCTGTCTCTGCCAGCTGTGACTGCCTCCATCTGCTATTTTCTTGTCCTGTTTTTCACCTGTCTGTACCTGCCCTTTACCTATCTGTCTTTTTTTCTGGCCCTGTGTCTCATTCTTTTCTTCTAAATCTATGACTGTTTTCTTCCTGCATGTATCTCAGCTTCAGATCCTGTCCCAGCTTTCCTTCCTGCTTATCCAAGCACCAGTCCATTATATTAATTTTGACGGGTAGTCAATAAATATAGTTGGAAATATACAGCTGTTTATTTTTCTGATAATATAACTTAATGTAATAATTGTGTAATTAATTACAGATTTTAGGATCATGAGTGACCTTCAAAGAGGAGCTCAAGCTGCTCAAGACATGGAGAAGCTCTACAAAGAGTGTGAAATGTGAGTATTGTTTTTTTGTACATTTCAGTTGCGGTTTACAGGGTTTTTGTGGATGTTGTTTTCTAAAACACCTACATGTTTAAAGGAAAAACTGGCTCAGACAAACATGTTAGAATGCACGATTGTGTTACAAGATTCGATTCAAGTGCAGTGACATGACAGGGGTTTATTTTGACCTTTTTTTGTAATCGAAGTTTTTCAAGTCCAGTTGTTCTGCAGGAAGGAACATGAGAAATGTATGGGTACATAATACAGATTAGTTTATAATTAGTTTAAGATAAAAACACAAAAAAAGAGGGAATGTGGAAAATGGGAAAGTGTTCATATTTTGACTTTTAGAAGTAGCCAAAGGTGGTCTTTTAGAAAATAAAAAAATATTGACAGAGATCTGCGAAGTGATGCCCCACCAAGATGTAAACTTCACTTGATAATTCCTGATTTGTAGGCAGAAAACACTACTATCAAGATACTGGCTCACCGAACCTCTGCCAAAAGCTGCGGTCTCGAAGGGCAACAACAAGCTTGATACATTGTATCCTCCCTCCTGCAGGAAGACAGATGACATCTCTGAGAAGATGAAGGGTTTGGGACTGGGTTATCTACTGCAGGGATCGCGATCGGAGCCCAACATCTTGCAGACTCTGGGAACAAACCCACTTACAGATATACTGGACATCAAACAGAATATATTCCAAAGTAATTGTTTTTCCAAGTGTCATATGTCCCAGGCCAGTTTTTTAGGTTTGAAAAATAGAAATCTTTCACTGCCATAAAATCGTAGATTTAGTGGGTTTCACTCAGACACCAATTATGTGAGTAACCATTCTTTATTATGTTAAATTGAAATTTAATTTTTCTCTCTGTTTATATCTTCATAGTTTTGCTTAAAAAAATGTAAATAATACATGTCAGCTTGCTACAGCAGTGGCAAAACTAACAAAGAGGGCACAGGTGCATGAATTATTTTGCCCCCCCATCACGGGGGTGTCCAAAAGGTAGATCTCCATTTGTCGTACAACTCACACAATGCTTTGCCAGCTGGGGATCTACCATTTGCACATCGTTGCAGGATTGTATTTCGCTCTGAGCAGTGTTTGAACGTAAGCATGCTTTTGTATGGAGTATGTGTGAATGAATGTACTGGTGTGTTTGTGTGTAGTGTTGGTGTTGAAATGCAGCTGTGAATTTGTGTGTAGTGTTGGTTTTTGAATGCAAGGGTGTGTTGATATATAATGTTGGTGTTTTAATACAGGTGTGTTTGTATGTATTGTTGTCATTTGCATGCTGGGGGGTGTTTTTGTGTAGTGTTGACGTTTAAAATTCATTTATACACATACACTGCCACACAAATGCTGACACACATATAGATACGCAGACACAGATAGATATACAGATACAGACACACACACTGACATACAGAGATGCATTCTGGTCCACATTTTAGCCTTCTCCTCCATTCCCTCCGGTGTGGCTCAGTCTGTTATCTGGGAAGAAGTGAGAGGCTCTCACCTCTTCCCATGCTGCTGGTATGAGAGGGGCCTGGCGGCAGCACACAACCGGGCCTCTATAGACACTTGCCCACCTGATGGGCCCCCTCAGTGTGCAAGCCCTGGTGAAGCCACGGTGGCCGCACCAGAGGTAGTTCCACCGCTCTTCTGCAGCATATCCTGCCTCCTTAGCAAAGCTTCCTCAATTTTACAAAACAAATATCTGTAAGAAAAAAGGGGCAGAAAAAGGTGATTGGCTGTGAAAGAGTCGTGTCTGCCGCTCAGCTCGCACTGATTTCTCATAGACTGAGTTGTGTACACACATTGCATACTTCCAATCTGAAAGACACATTATGAGAAGAGGAGGCGTGACATAGGGGTGGAATTAGGCTGCTGAAAGCTCCATTTTATTTTTTTTGTGTTTTAAATGAAATAAAATCAAAATTAAAGATAATTGAACAGACCAAAAAATACAGTATGAATATAAGGCCAAAATCTTTTCAATGCACTTAAAGTGTGAGGAGAAGTCAGGTTGGTTACATTGTCCGCCTTATGAGGTATGAGTTATATATCTGCAAATGGGGATAAGATTTAGAGAGTTCCAGAAAATTCCATTTGTCATTCCTGCCAGATTGTTTTTCCCTGATGGATGTGCTAAGGCTTTTTCTCCCTTCTGTTTTAAAGGGCTAACGTCACCTGACACCGAAAGAACCAGAACCATGAGGGTAAGTCAATATATTGCATAACTGCAAATGTTTCAGTGTAATAGTATATGTGGGATCATAAGCATGTAGATATCAAATAAGCCTGCAGGGAAAAGTTGAACAGGTCCTTTCACTGAACTTTAGGGAATTTCAACACGGCGGCTAAAATAGTATTTTAGACAGATTGCAGAGTTGGGGATTTTTTATTTTTTTTTCCAAACAATCTGTTTTGCAATTAGGATCTAAACTTACTAATTCCTGTTTTTAGGCTACATTAATTTATAGATATGTAGATCAGCAATAAACTATTGAAAATGTGTTTTGTGAATCAAGTGAGTTCTCCATTATTTTTCTATTTCTGATAAATGGAAAGATAGAAATTGTGGAGGACAGACATGGACATTGCAAAATTTACACCAAATGCAGTTAAAATAGAACATTTTTAAAACTTACTTAAAACTTTGAATTCCTGGTCCAATAAAAAAAAAAAAAATACCAGACATGTTAAAAATTGTCAGATGTTCTATTGACACAGTAGAAAATTTACTTATTTTTAAACCAAATTTACATTTGTTTCCTTTGGTGTTTTAGGGTCCTTCTTCTCTGTGCCAGTCTCCTCGCTGTGTCCGACTAAGTCCACTGCAAAAAAGCAGAGCCAAAACAATGGATGAAATTAAAGTCACCAACGCTGTGCCAACCTTTTTGAGAAGTTCTGAATCTTTTTTAGAATCCCCGGCACTAGAGTTGTCCAGCTCTCACGGTGATTCTCATAAATCAGCACAAGCACGCAACCCAGATGACATGTCTAAAGAGCTCATTTACATCAGCATTGGAGAGAGTATGATTATCTCAGAAAGTTTGGAACATAATAATAGTGGTAGATCATGTCAAATGTCTTTATCGGTGGATGAGAAATTCAACCAGTCACTCATTTCTGAAGGATATTTTATGGACACAATTGCTGGACCTGGGGAATCCACTGAAAAAGTGTTGGCAAATGAAGATGAAATTATATGCAAAGAAATAGTCCTTGAGGAACAAATGGTTGATTCTGGTCATCTACCTATTTACAAAGAAAACAGAGCAGATGAAATATTTGATAATTACAAAACAAAACTTGATAGCCAACCAATTGATGGGAAAGGTGTTTTAAAGGAGACAACAGAACCCGATTTTCTGAGAACACCAAGACAGGATCTTGTAGGTTTTGTGCATATTACCTTCTCTGAACCTGAATCTCCAAAAGAGCAGAGGTCTTCTTCAGCTAAGCAATCTCAGAAAAAGAGAAGGTGGAACAGAAGTAGTGTGCCCCATAATGTTAACCACAGTTTTAACATAATTGCCCAAAAGGAGAATGAGAGAACAAAGAAAAATAAAAAGATTAGAAATAAATCTGCGTCAGATGTCTTCTTGAAGAACCAACAGAGACCTCTTTCAAACCACAAGAAAACCAGCTTAAAGAATATATCTGTTTCTTCTATGGAATTTATGGCTACTAGTCCAACTAATTCCAAAAACTTTAGAAAAGCCCACCATCTAGAGAACATTAACTTGGACAAAAATAGCAAACGTTCTTACACACATTTAGCACTCTATACACCAATTAAAGTATCAAAGCCATGTGTCGCCAGAGCAAACACAGCCCCAGATTTTCAGAATATAAAGTATCCTGACATGTTTGTGCAAATGAATCCACAAAATGAAGGTCCAGGTATCTATCAAATGTTTGAGACATCATTTTACTCCAGTGGCAAAGAGTTGTCTACAGAAGACAGTAATTTGTGTAGAGAGTCTACTTCATCAACTAGAAGCCTTGTGTCCAAAAGTGTTAGGTCTCTCAGTGCCAATGACAGCAAAACAAAAATACAGAAAAAAGCTCAATCCAGAAACAAGAAGAGTTCTTCTGCTTTAACTCAGAAGCGCAAAAGCTCTTTGACTAAAGAGAAGGCCGTGACAGATGTTCTAAATAAAATTGAAGATAATGTGGTGATCATTTCTGGAACAGATTGGCATATTGAAGCAATAAAACACAACGATTTTAATACAAATAATGATGTAATACCTACAGAGAATGGTCGACAAAATAAATATTCAGATTTATCCATAATTAAAGAGGCTACAATAGAAGGTTCGTTAAGTATAAATGGGAGCTCTCATGCACAATTTGCTCAGATGGTTATCGAAATTAGTAAAGGTTTTGATGAAAAGATTGCCCAGCATGAGCATTCAAAACCCAAAGAAGTGCCCAAAGATGAAAGTGGTCAACAAGGAATAGTTCTGTCCAGCGGAAGCCTTACAAAATACAATAAGGATGGTCAAAATGATCAAATATTAAGAACAAAAGACTTACCCCAAAATGATGAAGACCTCATCGATATAAATGATGAGAAACCGACTGATTTAATTAGACAGGTGTACACTGAAGTTCGAGAAGAAAATGCTTTTAACAAACTAAAAAACGCAAGCCACAATATCCACATGGAAAATACTCTAAAAGATAACTTGATGGAAAATGAAGGTGATCCAGAACACACAATCATGGTTTCTGAAACTGATGATGAGGATATCAGCACCGATACAGAGAGTGAACAGACAGATGAACTTCTCTCACAACTAGCACAAAAAATGATATCCCTTGATGAAAAAGAGTCAAGCTTATACAGAACATTGACAAATGCACAGGTAGCATTTGAAACATTAAGGTCCCATAGCCAAAATGCTGACCTTGAAGAAGAAATTTCAAGCGTGAAAGAGGTAAAATTTACTATCAACCCAAAACTAATAGAAATTATCCACCAAGATCACAGGGGCTACAAACTGGCAGAGAACGGCTAAGAATGGTACATAAAGTACACTTGTAGATGTAGTGGTTCTTTCATGTTTGTGTAGTAGACCACCCGTTCCAAGAAGTAGCCATTTTGACATACAAACTTTCGCCCAAGTAAAGGAACACTATAGACACCCAGACCACTTCATCTCATTGGGTGCACTGCCCCTGTTCCCGTAACCCTGCCATGTAAACCATTACAGTTTTAGAGAAACTGCAGTGTTAAAACTGCTTCTAGTGGCTGTGCCCAGTGGCAGTTTGACTCTGCGAAACATCTATGAATGTCCTCACACTGAGGACATCCAGCGTCAAGCAAAATTTAATAGGAAAGCATTGCATCAAACCAGTCCTCAAGACCCACCAATAGTCCAAGTTTTGTTATCTTCATTGGAATAAAAAAGGGAAATACATAAATCTGAGATTGTTGGTTGGTCATGACATGAGGACTGGTTTGGGAACCACTTCATTACAGGGTCAGAGCTGCAGTGAACCTAATGGTGGCAGCAATCTGGGGTTTCCCTTCTAGCGGTAGCATTTTGGATCTGCTTTATTGCATCCGTAGGTTACCCAGGTTTAGTATACTGCTTTAAACCCTGGTGGTAGCAGCCTGCTTCTATCAATTTAATTGCATTTTCAGATGCCTTATGGCATGTACGCCCTGCGTTCAAATCCCTACTACTGCTCGGCTGCAACAATGGCTATAATGCAAATAGCCCAAGTGCATAAACAAAACAAAAAGGGTATTTTTATGGACTCCTACAAACTAACTGAACAGGGCACACACACTGGGTGCAGCACTGTTATATGGCTGTATAGTACGAAATCAAATAAAAACAGAATATAAATTCTGCATAGGGTTTAATTACAGTCAGAGCTGCACCAGTTACTGCAGACTTGAAACTGGAACCTAACACACAGATATTTCTTAACATTCCCAGCCAAGTCCAGTGCTGGAACGATGAATAGAGGTTGGGTTCATCGGCAGTTCGGCACTCTGCTTTGCCAAGGCCAGGTTTCTCACGCTCAGGCCTTTATTGAATAACATGTTAGTTAATCCAGGCATTGCAAAGTTCTACCATTGTAGGCTTTCTGTGCATTTCAAGAAATGTGAAGATCAGTAGTGCAAAGGAAGCCTGATATATTAGATACGGACACCGCTTGTCAGATTTTTAATGTGTTTAATTTAGCGGTCGGAGAAAAAAAAAAAAGCTCAGCAGTTCTCCACAGTAATAAACTCTTACAGCAGAAAATTAATTATTTTCTAACTGAGCCATCAGAAATTAGCTGTAGTACTTCCTAATGCAATGTTAGCTTTACTTTGTGCTAATTACATTACAATCAATTGCATAAGTAAAATGTCTTGCCGAAAGTTTATTTCTATCTGTAGTCCATAAGCCTTTTAGGGTCAATTTATGGGACCAATTCTGGATTAACCTAGACACATATGGTATGCAGTCCTGGGTGATTAAATGGTCATTCTACTGGAGGGGGTCAAGTTTGCAGTAAATATTGGCCTCTTAGTAGACACATGGCACAGCCATTAATTTACTGTGTTCCTAAATAAAGTCTCTACCAATCCAAGTGCATCAATGTGAGTGAACAGTAGACACTTGGTAAATATGAGTAAAGCTGATAAAGAGATACTCTAAGCACCAAAACAACTTTAGTTTAACAAAGCAGCTTTAGTATATAGGTCATGCTCGTGTAGTGTTACTGCCATTTAGGAGTTAAATCACTGTAGTTTTGGTGTACGCAGCGCTAGCCACACATCCCCTGGCTGTGATTCACACAGCTTGCATGTTAAAATGGTTTTATTTTCAATCATATCTGACCGCACATTTTTATCTTCTGCTCGGTTAATTTAATTTTAATCACACAGGAGGCTCCTACAAGCTTCTAACTTAAACAGACTGTGCAATAATGCAAAATTTCACTCCAATTTCAAGGTTTATAAAGTGGTAAAAACTCTTGCTATTGTTTAATTGTAAAGCTGCTGAATAGACTACATAGAAAGGATTTTACCTCTTACCGCGGAAGCAGCTTGTAAATTTATACCCTCCTACAATTCAGGTTAAGCTTGCATTTTGACAAGGGCTTAAATGGGGCAGTCAAATCGCAAAATCACAATGAAGTAACTTTGGGACATAGATTTGCCTGCTTTGTGCGAGATGACTATAGTGACAGTTTTTAACACTATTAGGGGGTTCTGAATGAAATACATTCAATAATTGATGCCAGTTTACAACTAGAGTCTCAACTTCTAGACCAACGAGGCCAAGCTCAGCAAAATTAAGGGGGTAAAAGACCCCCAGAATTTCCGTTTTCCTTTTTATTGTTGCAGCCCCCTATTGAATTATTTGGGGGCAGAGTGTAATGCTGGCAAACTCTGCATATCATATCAACTGTGTCACCTGCATAGGGGGAAGGAATCCAGGTTTCCCATCACTGGACACCAGGGATTGCTGTAAAGCCAGTGAGGAGTTGGCCTTGACTTTGGCATGTTGATTATGGCTTGAGAGTTTATTTAATTTTTTTCAAACGATGACCCCAAAACGTAAATGGATAAAGTAATAAAGTAACAAAAGAAAAACTATTCCTATAAAGACAATATTTGTTGCGAATAATTGTAACATGCTGGGAATTTGAGCACACTCACAGTTTTGACAATCTTTGCTTTGCCATTCTTCTAAAACATTCAATGATAAATCATAAATGGATATTAAAAATAAACAGACGCAAATCAGTTCATCCCCTTTATTATGAAGATTAATTTGCCATTGCTGAAATTGAGGATAGAGCAGAATTAATCTGGGATAGCAATCGTCATAGATAATATCAAGTGCAGTATTATCAGTCATACAGAGGCACAGAAAATCATATCATCCTGAGAATCCAATGCGTCCATTAGTCCGTTACCCTATAAACGAAGGGTGCAACAAACATTCTAATAGAACAATTTGACAATCCTCATTTTAAAAGAAAATTCACGGAGGGGATGGCAACTTTTATTTTTTGAATATTTACTTTTCTGAAAAACCTACTTGCCATTATGAGGAAACTGCCTCCCGTTAATTTAAGAATAGGTTTCTTTAGAGAATGCATGAGGTCAACGCCAGTTAAAAGCATTGTCAATGTGCATATTTGAAACTGTAAGAATCTTAAACCAGCCAGTATGGAGTGGGCAGAGACTTTGCTTTTAAAGCAGACTACATGTAACTTATTTGTGATTTACATACATGAGACCTGTTCTTTGTAACATCACAAACAAGCTAAACGCAAGGGAGATTAAGTTTTAGCAGTGATCTCCAAGTTTATAAATACTGCTTTAAAAGCCAACAGTATCTCAACAAAGCTGACATGTTTTTTGATAAATTAGTTACAAATTTCTACATCTAATATTTTGAAGGGAGTAGAATTTCCAAGTCAAGGCAGTCTAAATTAAGTGGAAGAAACAAAAATGATAGAATTTTTTTTAGCTTTCATTAACAGAATTGCATAGAATTTCACTTTGAGTATTGAAAGAAATACATAAAAAATAAATATAAACTTTTTCTTCAACTGTTTCATCAGTTTATAAAAGGCAAATTAAAAATAGATTCAGATAGCATTTTTCAAATAGACCATAGATTCATCCTCGTCTATAGGTATGGCGGCTATTTTCCATCCTAAAATACAGTCCTGGACAGATCAGAATAAAATGCTACATTTCTTCAATACAAATCATCCCATGATGCAGGTTCTCTTTGGTTACGCCAGACCTAAGAAAGCAAAAACAAATTATTAAACTACTACTACTACTACTACTAATAATAATAATAATAATAATAGTTAATTTGCTCTCTCCCCCTCCCATTTACAGGGCAACAAAAAAGAAAGTCTAAACTCTAACACCAACAATTTAAACCCTACTGAAGATATTGGTGAATACAGCCAGCATGTCGATGGAATAACTTGGATCAAGGGAGAAGTGTTGGGCAAAGGAGCATATGGAACGGTAATTAATCATTTCATACACAATATTACTAGATCAGTGATAACCACAAATTACCGGTTGTAGTGAAGACTGGGTGAGTGTAGAAGAATAGCAAATAACCCCTCTAGTGGAATTGTACACAAATGTACATAATAAACACTCGATATGTTCGAGAGGTAGATTGTTACAGAGTAAGATTCCTGATTGGTTGGTCCTCTTCCTAAGGCAATTCGCCTGCCCATTGAAGTCTATGGCGGTTCGCCCGCTTCTCAAACATTTGCGGAATTTCGCGTTCGCGAACCGAAAATTATATGTTCGCGACATCACTAGCCACCAATGAAAGGGGCAGTTAAGTGAAATTTTTAGGGCAAGATGTAACTTTGCATTGTAATACAAAGTGAAAGTTAGTTTGTGTATACATGTTCGGAGGGAGAGTTGAATCTCACATTGTGCAGGACTGCCCAGGAGCGGTAATCTCCCCAATCTACCAGTGACCGATCACTCATTACAGCAGTGGTGGCTGGTGACATTGAAAGATGGTGAGGGCACCACTATGATGGGCTATGCCCACCTAACTCCCATGTACTCAACTCCAGGTCCATGTCAACACTTATCGTTACAATAAGATTTGATTGTTCTTGCAAAAATAAGGGGGGGGGGGAGAGGGAGTAGCACCCCCATCTACCCTTATGGACCAGCCTCCACTGAGTTAAAGTACTTTAGAGAGCTGGCATTTCTAGGCATTAACCAGGGTAAATACTGACTTTGTATTAGAATTTTGGGCCAATTGGTCATAAATGGTCTCCACCATATGGATTAAGATGTGGCGACTAATTTTAATACCTGTCTACTTCTTTAAAGGTATATTGCGGTCTGACTAGTCAAGGAGAATTAATAGCTGCCAAACAAGTTGTTTTAGATGCATCGGACCATGTAACTGCTGAGAAGGAATATAAAAAACTCCAGGAGGAAGTGGAACTCCTGAAAGTGCTAAAACACGCAAACATTGTTGGATATTTGGGGACTTGTCTACAAGACAACATCGTGACTATTTTCATGGAGTTTGTACCTGGAGGCTCAATATCTAGCATACTGAAACGATTTGGACCGTTACATGAAATTGTAATTAGTAGATATACGAAGCACATCTTGCAAGGTATTGCCTATCTTCACAACAATAGGGTCATCCACAGAGACATTAAGGGAAATAACGTCATGCTAATGCCAAACGGTGTTCTAAAACTCATTGATTTTGGATGTGCAAAACGCCTGACTCGTTTGAGTATGAGTGGGACTCGAAGCGAGGTGTTAATATCTATGCACGGAACACCTTTCTGGATGGCTCCAGAAGTAATCAACGAATCTGGACATGGAGAGAAATCCGATATTTGGAGTATTGGCTGCACAGTGTTTGAAATGGCAACAGGAAAACCACCCCTGGCTCACATGCACAAGATGGCTGCAATGTATTACATAGGAGCAAATAAAGGACTCATGCCTACTTTACCAGACCATTTTTCAAAAAGGGCGAGAGACTTTGTGGATTTATGCTTAACTAGGTAAGTTTTTATATGCAGAACACACACACAAATGTATATGAAGTCAAAAATATAGTGGAAAAAGTAAGCTGGTATCTGAACATTAAAGGGATACTTCCATCCCAAATAAAATAAATGGAAAAAAAAAAATTCTGTTTGGTAGATATACCCCAATGAACACACATTTTTATTGGAGGTTTATCTAAAAAACGTGTTGCAGATCTAGTTTGAAGCCTTAGCAAAGCAGCTCAATGACAAGTCTTTGAAAGGCAGAAGCTCTGTGCAATTGCTGAACCTAGAGTTTAGCTCCATGGAGCTAACAAGACCAGGTATGTGTGACTTTTTTTTTTAAGGGGCTGGGGGGAGTTACAAAGATTAATTTATAAAAGTGTCAATTTCTGTTGAAACGTGCATTGTCTGTATAGTTAAAAAGCATTTAAAGCACTTAAAGAAATACTCATTGACGGTGTTGGAATTTCACTGAAAGATGCCCTGTCTGCATCTCATAAATACAGAGAGAAAATTATGTTTAGCAAATAGTGTAAGTACTTACACGTTGCTACCGAGGTGAAAGGTCAACGTGTGGCTGAGGTTCCAACAATGCAGGTGAACCTAGAGACAGAAGAAATAAAGGTTTATAGAAGCAGTATTGGACTAGGTCTCCAGATTAGTTTTTATAAGTCACATTTGTGATGTGCATTTTAGGAAAATTATAGTCTGTCCATTTCTATGACTATAAACTTCCTCTATCCGCTCAAGCTCCCTGATTCCCCTATGTCAATATACTACTTCTCTTGCAATGATAATCAATTCTGCCTCCAACAAAGGCCTCAATTTGTTATTGTTGAATAACTTTTCCAAATTATTTTTTTTTAAATAAACTTTAAAAAAAAAATGTGTTCAACATTAAAATAGCAAAAAAATATATATTTTAAAATGCAAGTATTTTTCATAATATTTAATTTTAAAATAAGTATCCAAAAATATGATATGGAAAACCTAAATTATAAAAATCAAGGAGGCAGTCTTAGGTCACCTCTAAATTCTCTACTTTACAACTGAGAAAAGGACAAGGAATAGGGGGACGGGGGACACATTGGAGGCATGCATGGGGTGGGATTTACCACACGAAAAATAAAATAAATCATTGATTGAGAAAGATCATGAGGTGGGACAAAATCTTGCAGGAGGGACAGTGTGACAGAAGCGGGTTTTGGAGCAAGTATGGAGTTCATGGAAAATGATTAGAAGGTTCAAAAGGACTGTATGATAGACAGTAAAGAGGTCTGGAATTTGTACCCATCAAGTTTGTAAGTTAAATATGCATCATATCAATACCACAACACAGGAAAGAGGTAAAAGGGGTTTACAACTGGAAAATGAGTTGGGGAAAAGGAAACAGATTAAAATCATGTTATGTACAGGTCTAATATCATAAACAGTCATTTATCAGCAATTATTAGTTACATTACTACAAAATCATTTAAGAAATTTAAGAGAATCTACAATCATTTCAGATAAGTATACAAGTTCACTTGTATGGTTCGTCCACAAATGTAGTTGAGAGAAAGTCACTAATATCTAGACTTTGTAGTACAGGTGTTTGTAAATTCCATTTCCCAACATATTCAGCCAACCTTTCTACTAACTTTCTCCATCGGAGCACAAAACCAATGTTTCACATTATGGCACAGAGAATCTTAATAGCAAGAATCAAGTTACAGATTTTTTTTGCAAAAGGTTCAGATTAGCACTACCAAGATTTAATTAAAAACCTCTAACTTTGCCAACGCAGTCAAAAGTGCTACTCGTACGTATTAAGTCCTACACAATAATGTTGAAAAATAATGTTTTACCAACAGTGAGTGTTACTAACCTGTCTTTGCCAATTTGAATAAAACAAAAACCTCATGTAAAGTGTGCTTTAAGGGACAACTGTCACATATTAACATTATGTTTTCGAAACGCTTATTACATTAAATGTAACAATGATATTTTAAAATGATGTATAGTGATTTATTTGAAAATTTAACTTTTCTTCTAATTGAGCAGTCGTTGGGTCAGACTATTCGCTACCAACTGCTGCTCAAACTAACTTACCTGCTGCTATGATTGTTCTGTGTGAAACTGCAGCAGGAGGAAAGTTAGGTTGAGCAGCAGTTGGTCGGTTGACAGTGGAGTCTGGGGCAATCAATATACATAAATATATCAATAAATATAATAAACTAAAAAAAAAAATGAACATTTGATGACAGTTGTCCTTTAAGCTTCATTGTATTTTGGATCAACTTTGCTTATAATAACTAATACCGCAACATAATTACCTTAATTTTCATTTAAGTGAATTTTTTTGTGCTGCCATTTTGCGGCATTGCCATTCTTAGTGCTGCCATTTTGCGGCATTGCCATTCTTAGTGCTGCCATTTTGCGGCATTGCCATTCTTAGTGCTGCCATTTTGCGGCATGGCCATTCTTAGTGCTGCCATTTTGTGGCATGGCCAAGATTAAAGGTTTTTTTTTAAAGGTAATTAACCTTAAATCTATTCTGATCCAAAAGCCCAACCATTATGATTGAACTTATATAATTAAGAAGGCATTCATTTTGTACAGCGCTACGGAATTTGTTGGCGCTATATAAATAATAAAATAATAATAATAATAATTTTGGAAGCATCTTAATCATTGCACTAGAATAGGCTATGGCAATAGACAGCAGAATATTTTTTCGAGTTCACAGTGGATCTCCATGGGTGTTAAATGGAATTCGGCAACTAAACTCAAACTGCATTCCGGTCAGTGTTCTCTGTGATTAACCTGGAACCTGATACAAAAACAAGAAGAGTTCTACAGAACTCAACTTAATGATACTAATTTAATTACCTAACCTGGGAAGGTTTTACGGTTACTTTTGCTTTTGTGAAAAAATACAATTAAGAGAACATGGTGTCTTCATTTTTCTTTATCCTGCGATAATTACTAATGCTTATAATTGCAGCACCGCAGTGTCAAACATTTCCAAATTATTTACGTCTGCACACACACATTACCCAGGATTCTCAAAGGTTCCTGGACCATGTGGGCAGGAAATTATGGGATATCTAAACTATTATATTTAACCAGAATAGCCTTGGCCAACACTAACTCAAGTTTATTGAAGGTGTATTGGGGATAGAGTTTTTAAAAAACAAAACAATTAAACTGTGGTATTCACAACTCCTCTGTTATAGCTCTAACTGATAAAGGGAATCCTACTGACAATTTACATGAATAAAATGAAAGCCTGGAAGTAGCCCAGGTGTATATATATATATAAAAATAATAATAATAATAATAATGCAAAATAAGTACACAAAACATAAGGTAACCAATTCAAGGATGAATATAGGTATAATGCCCCAACAAAAATAACTTGTTTAAGTGAGTGATTATTAATATGTTTGGAAAACCAAACACGACAGGAACCAACTATTGAAAACATTTGTCTACTAAACATTATTGGACAATGTACTGCAATGCAAAAAAGATAAACAAGATATTAAAAGCTTTTTGATTTATAGGTTGACATAATGCCTATGGTAGTGTGTTAAAATTTAAGTTATGTCAAAATATTACCAGTGTTTTACACATTAACAACAATTTCATTATAAAATTAATGCCTTGGAAAATTGCCTCAACATATTAGAGATTTTGTTAACAGGAAGCCATGCAGGAGTTCCCAGAAATAAAATAATTGTATAAAGATAGATTATAAATAACAATGCATATGCCCAGATTTAATATTCGTATCAATACTTAAAATATCTGTATCCTCTGCACTTTCTAGTGTTATCTGTAGAACATGGTAATGTATATAATATACAAGGACTATTCACTAAACCCCGAAAGAGTTTGAGAAATTTCATTTTTAAAGGTTATTCACCAATGTGAAAACTGACCAGGGAATTGGTCATGTAAGGGCACAAAAGCCAAGTTAGAAAAATAGCGATTCATCTTTTTTTCCCCAGTTATAGCATTTTGGCCTAACTTTTGCGGTTCCCATTTTAGACTATGTAATCACAAAACAAATGGCAACTAATCTTTTTTATTCCTAAACAGTTGAACTGTGGCAGGCAAGAGGTATATTGAACTTGAAGCCAGTTTGGGATTTTCATAGGGCGTATAATCTCCACCAATATGTTACAGAAATCATAGACAACTCAGGCAAAGTGTTTTTGTTTGGGAGGCTACACATCATAAATGTCTCAAAAGCTTGCAAAACACCAAGTATTCACATACATTTCCACAATGAATACTAATTGTTTGCTCCAATCCACAGGGACCAAGGCGAGCGTCCTTCTGCGGAAAAGCTTCTGCAACACTCGTTTATCAAGAGGAGATAAGTTAAAAGGACTACTCGTGCCAAAATGATCTTTTCAGACCAAACAAAAAAAATAAAAATATTTTCCAGGAACAAAATTTAGATTCACCATCACATATCATTCTAATCTTATATTATACAATTGTAGATTGTACAATAAACTTTTTAATAAAGTGGTAATACATATATTTGTAAATCAGATCTTTGCGATTCCCCCTGGTGGGACAACAAGATTGTGAAATTGGTGTTCTTTCTTACATAATGACGGCAATATACTTCCATAATGGCTTTTAGAATAGCCCTCATGAAACGCTCAACTTAAAGGACTACTATAGGCACCCAGACCATTTCAGCTCAATGAAGTGGTCTGGGTGCCAGGTCCACCTAGTTTTAACTCTGCAGCTGAAAACAGCAGTTTCAGAGAAACTGCTATATTTACATTGAGGGTTAATCCAGCCTCCAGTGGCTGTCTCCCAGACAGCCACTAGAGGCTGCTTCTGCAATTTACACTGAGTATATCGCACTTATCTGACGCTTGTCTTCCTTACGGAGTCCAGCGTCAAATAAGATCCCCATAAGAAAGCATTGAGTAATGCTTTCCTATGGGCGGATTTGAATGCGCGTGCCTCTGGCCGCGCATGTACATTCAGCTCCACTCGGCAGCTGACGTCAGCGGGGGGAGGAGAGATCACCAGCACCGAGGGAGCCCGGCGCTGGATTAAGATAAGTGGCTAAAGGAGTTTAAACCCCTTCAGCGCAGAGGGAGAGGACTCTCCAAGAGTTTATAGTGCCAGGAAAAAGGATTTGTTTTCCTGGCACTATATGATCCCTCTATGGGGGGCACATTTATGGCACCAAAACCTATGAGTCTTTTTACACGTTATAATGCAAAATGTTTCCCAGTCCTGGTCTTAGTGCACATAAATACTTATAGCTGCATTGGTTTGAAGTTACACAGCTAGAAGACTAAACCTCTTACTGATCACATTAACCCCTTAAGGACACATGACATATGTGACATGTCATGATTCCCTTTTATTCCAGAAGTTTGGTCCTTAAGGGATTAAGCTAAAGTCATTTTCCTGTAGGGTGTATGCATACTAAAAGGTCCTACATCAAAGATTCCTTAAGAGGATTTTGTGAAGGAGCCAGAACAGAGAATGCACATATATGTGGTGGTAGGTTACTGTAGCCCACTCACAAAATTGAGATTAGAGTGGTCAGTAAGCAGATAGAGCAGGTAAATGCTACAGACTTAAGATGCAGTCAGTTCTGATCATTTTTATCTGAAGAACAGAATTGTTGAACTACATGCCCCATAAATTCCTGACGGGCAACAGTTGATCAAATAAAGAATAGCTTTACTGAAAACAATGGTTGCATCGGGACTGGCTAAGTCACTGGTTTGGTGACCATCTGCTGGAGATTTGCATTTTATTGAAGCAATTTTAATGTATTACAGCACCTAAATAATGCATTAAAAAAAAATGTCAAACGTTCCTTTAACCTGGAATCTATGCATTATTTCTCCCCCACTCCATCCATTTATTTCCTTCCTGATATGCACAAACAGGAGAAGCTGGGGTAAACAGAAAATAAAACAAAAGCACAAGACAAGGTACTGCATAGGAATAATTCCTAGCATTAAATAAGTTATAACTACCCCTTAAAAAAAACAAAAATAAAATACACAGTATTTGAAAAGTTCAAACTGCCACACCAAGGCAAACAACTCCCCCCTCCCCCAAAATGTGCAGAAGCAACTGTGAAGGAATTTCAGCCAAATATAGAGAACAGTGAACACACTATTAACTGGGTGCTCCAGACAGAGAGGGCAAGTTCCCAAAAATGTCCAGTAGAAGCAAATGTCAGTACTTTACAAAGACTCACAAAATGAGCCAAAATATTGTTTTGGCTTCTGTGTTCCAAATATAGACTGCCTTTAGACGAAACCATCGTGCAAATTAATTTAAGGTCAGAGATATCAAAGGAACACAGAATCCAGGAGTGAGGATTTACAATGTATTTTATTGGATACTAGAGTAAATGATTGCCAACGTTTTGCCCAGTTACTCACTTGAAGACAATGGTATTAACACATGTCTTAAAAATGACAGGGTCCAAGCAGGCAAGGAATATATAGGTAATATAAATTGTACCTTACAAGCAATACCCAGTAATCTGTGCATTTTAATTATATTTTTAGTTTACATTTTAAAGATACCCTTTAGATAGGGTTAACAGACCCACCAGGTTTTCAGGGACACATAAATTTGACATATTTATGAGAATATAAGGTTTTCCCCTGCAGTGTGTATAATAATACTGCAGGATTTTTCATTGCCTCATTACTTAAACACCTTCTGAATTCCACATACAACAGGGCAACCCTTTTCATGTGCTGTCCATCAATATGTATACATGATATGTGTCTCAGGGAAATAAACAAGGCAGACCTGGTCATCCTACCTGTAGATGTCCCACCCTCAACACCCATCAACAGAAATGTGTGTCCAGAAAGATTACAGTGGTCGTACATTTCTCAAACATTGAAGAGAAATTTGTAGTAGCACAACGTGGGGGTTGACATAGATGTGGAGCAATAACTAATGTAATATAACGGCTGACTCCGTTGGTTTCCGTGGTGATCTAACACTTATGGAACTATATACCACTCCATAGTGGTCCGATAACTTTCACAAACCTCCCCATTTGTCTGGCACTGAAAAAGCAGGAAATAAGAAAAAAGCAAACAAAATTAACAACCCACCACCCCAAAAAAAAAGTAAATAAACATTTTATATACCAGACTAATGGTTATTAGGTGCATTACAGATGCATGTTACAATTTATATTTTGCATTAATATTTCACAGCGCAGAAAGCTTAAAAAAAAAAAAAAAAGTAAATGTGAGAATAGAATGAAAATCGCCCAAGAGCACCCATATAATAGTTTTAAGTACACCCAACATTTTAGTGGTTATGGTGGCAGGAATTCCTCTATAATAGTGTGGCGAAGGTTCCCCAACCCAACACTTTAAAATTGTTTGACTCCTTGCCTTCATTACAACCAACACAGTGCCATAAGCTCTATGAGCCAAGACCAACAGTGCAGGGCTTTGCCCATTGCCTGAAAGCAGTTGATCACTTTCAGCACTTGAGATATCACTGCACAGCTCAGGAGAGAGCTTCAGAGTTACGGATGTAGAGGCGGCGGGGATTGGAGCCAGGCATACCCAGAAGTAAATAATCAAGCCTTTTCTAAAATGGTTTAACTACTTACAGTGGGGGACACCATAACAAAAAAACAGAACACTGCAGGGGTTATGGTGATTCAAAGGGTTCCCCTTTAACACTTTGTACAGATTACGCTTCCAGTGTTAATTTTGTCGACTAAAACCCAAAACAATTCAGATTACTAAAATAAGACTAAAACTAAAATTGCATTTCAGTCAAAAGACTGACTAAAACTAAATTGAAATTTAGTTTCAGTTATAGTCTGCCAAAATTAACACTAAACAGAGGGGCTGTGGTAGGGGCAAAAAGAGATAGACCAGGTCTTAGGAGAGAGACACGGAGAGCCTGGGGAAAGGGCAAAAAGATCTTCGTGTACACTAAAATCTCCAGTAGATTTAGTCGACTAGAATATACTGGTGGTTTAGTCGACTAAAACAAACAATTAAAGCTAAATCGAAATTTGAGGCCAAAATTAACACTGCATGCTTCAACATTCTAATTTAACGACCTCTGATGTCAAAATTGCACATCCTTGTTTTTGTTTATTAACAAGGGTGATTAATTCAGTTACATTTATAAACTACACATACACAAACTGAACAAGAACAGCCACTTCATCTCCGGCAAACCAGAAAAAGAAATAGTTAATATTGTTGAGAATTCAGAGTGAATTAAAAGGGAATTTCAAACTATAGAACAAAATAGCAGAGTCGGACAAATTCCCAAACCTGGCTTTGCTTTCAGTTAGGCTATTTTGGCCTAAAAGCGTTTCAAAGGATAGAGCTTATAACAATGTTTGACAGAGAGCCAAGATGGAGGCACCCAGTTGTAACAAGAACGTGAGATGCAGTCAGAAATGTTTCAGAAAAAGCTTTGACAGACTAAAATGGTCCTGATTAAAAAAAAAAAATCAAAAACAGCAGACAAACCCGTAAAACTTGCAGAGTTTTTGCATTTTGTGCAAAACCCCTCACAGGTGACAAGACCACGATCTGCATCCTGTAGAATGGGTGAAATCCACTTACCTGTGGATCCTCACTGTCTGCATTGCCTTACTTCCAACTACTGACTATACTCAAATACTGTTACTTACAAAGACTGCAGGTAAAGAGTTTTACCAATTACCATATCAGTTGAACCACCCCCATATTGTCAAACAAAACCACAAGCAGAACATTTCTGAGTTTATTTAGCCTTCCATGAAGAAGTCCTGCTATACAGAGCGCTTAAGAGTGGCTACACATTTTAACTTAAAACCTAGCCTTTTGCTGTAAACTTGCGTACTAGTGAGTATAAGAAGTTGACATTAAAAAAAAAAAAAAACGAACAGATTACGAGACGAGAAGTTTGAGTTGTATTCTTATATTAGAGCTGTAAAAACTGACTCTTTGCAGACTACACCAGGTAGCTTTGCAAGCATTCACCAAAATCTTACAAGGCATTTTAATTCATAACTATTCATCACAAATATGTTTTAGGACAATCTTGCATGCTAAAATTAAACAGTCTGACATGCTCTGCCTTCCAGTAGTTTTGTGTCATGTGCTGGTATCTGTATTAGTGTATGTGTATTCAAATGGCACAAAATTGTGGTAAACAAAATATGGGGGAGAGGTCTTTATTTGCACAAAAAGAGGCTTATGATGCATGAAACCAATAAATGCTATTAGATTTCACTTTTTCGCAAGCACACAACCACTCCAACAAAGTTCATTAACTAGGAAGAAAACCCCCAATATTTAGACATTACATACGTTAGAGTGATAAGGCACATACTTCAAGGATGTGCAGTTATCAAGAATATATACAATTCTAATAACTGCTCCCTTTTACAGTGTAAATTAGAAATCTGATCACCTTCCTATGCTCCTACTCCACGATGTATGGTAAATCCACGTATTTAGAATGAATAGCAAAATCAGCACTAGTATTTGCCAAGAAAGGCTTGGAGAAAAAAAAAAGCGAAAACAAAAACCACAGAAATAAAACCGATTCGGTCATAACAATTGTATTAGAATTCTCAAAACATATTATACATGATATAGAAAAGAAATAAAAATAAGGCTTTCATAAAAAAGGGTGCACATAATATATACACAAACATACATATACACACACTCCCTTTCACATGTCCAGACATTTTGCAGGATCACAGATTGCATTCAATGACTTGACTGTGCTATAGCATCACCATTTAAAACACAGTAAACGTTAAACATTTTGTTAAAAAAAAAAACTTAAGGTAGTGCATAGAGAACTTTCAATACAAAGTAAATGAATAAAAAATATACCCTTTATTTTACTGTCTAATGTCAGCATTGATTACATTTACAGTAAATACGATCAGACACATTACTGTGAATATGCATGAGAGATTCAGGATGCAATAAAAGATTTTAATATAAAATGCTACAGTCATGTAAAACAGAAGACTGCACATACTATGTACACGCAATATGACACGAGCAGACAGAGTTAAAATGTATGGGGAGTGGTTTTAATTGGACTCTTCACAGAGTATCTGAGGAAAAAAAAAAGTAACCAAAAATTTCAAAAACCTAAATTCACAAGTTCAATGCATATTATTGATAACCATTTTGTTGTCGTAATAAAACGAATAGACAGCAGACTAACAGATTAACCCCTTCTTATGAAGACTGTACTTTACTTTGATTTAAAGAAAAAAAAAAAAACAGGAAGAGACAAGTACACCCTCTTAGTATTCAGAGATATTCTGAAACACTAAGAAAGTGATGCCCGTAAGCTATTAAAAAATAACTTCTGGAATATATATATATATATATAATTATATATATTTAAAAAAAAAAAAAACAGACTTACTAAATAGCTCCACTCACTATGCAAGTTTTTTTTTCTCTACAAAGTTTTAGGTTTAAATTACATTAATCTACATTACCATTATTAAGTAGCAACTTTGTGTCTATATTTACTGCATCAAGCTAATAAACACTTAAATGCACTTCACAGCAAGAGAGTATGTAAACTTTATTTTGAACTCCTCCTTTCCTTCACAACCCTATGGATTGACCACGAGCCAAATGCTAGTCACAATGGTGTTCGAGGCACTGATTCCTCCGCTGCCTTCCCGGTGATGAAGAGGTGGCTTCATGGCTTTTAAAATGTCCTCTGTAGTGGATTTCTGTTCAGCAGATCCCATTAAGGCCTACAGTTTTAATTGTTCCATTGTTACAAAGGCTGGCAACAATTCTTTGTACGCCAATGTAGCACTGAAACTGCTTTGTGAGACATGACAAAGCCATCCTAGGTTTAGTATTATGATGGGCTTTGACGAGAAAATATAGTTAATCTGTGTTATGTTATACAAGCAGCTCCAAACCTGAGTATTGTATGGTTACATCTAAACATACAAAAACGTATGTAAATATGGTTTCTCCACTTGTAAACATTTTGTTTACCATTTTCATCCCTTTACCGATGAGGACATGCATAACATACATACGCTTTAAATATATAAAACAGAACAAAAAATATTTTACACTCACCCCAAAATGCCAAGCAACAGAAAACGATGGCTGAACTACTCTGAAGTATAAATAAGCAATTATTGAAGCATTCTACAGGGTTAGAAACAGCCAACCATTCTTATTCTCTTAGAACCATAGAATTACTGAGTTTTTGCACCTTTCATGCAATTACAGTATTAATAATACTATATGTGGAGATAGACATTTGACTATAACCTCTTTTCAGATTGAGGGGTAAAAGCAGCACTTAGAATAAATGTATTGAAATTCTGGCAACAGACGTCACCAATGTTAAAGAATGTTTTTCCATACTAAAGATTGTTTAAATAAAAACAATTTATATTCAAAAACAATTAGGAAAAGCAAAAAAAAAAAAAAAGGGGGGGGGGGAGGGAAAAAAAACCTAATATACAATAAAGAATCACGTGTTCATTTCTGGGGCACTTAACAGCGAATCCAGAATGTCGAATGTATCTGTGTAGTTCGTATGCTGGCTCCTTGCATTATACTCGTGAACGTGTTCAGGGCTGTTCTCCACTGGCATCGTGTCCAGGTTCACGAGGGTGCTGATATGCCCGTAGCCCACCTGGTATGTGACAGGGGGAGGAGGGGGTAAGGGTTGGTTAAGAACAGCGTTGTGAGAGGATACAAACTGCTTAGAAGAGGAAGAACTAGTAGAACTACCTGAAGTTTTGGAACTTTTGCTCATTTTCGAGTGGTGGTTGTAAGAGGCATCATTGGGATGCGGCCTCTTTCTGGAAGAGCTGGAGTTCGAGGTACCACCATCGTTAGACAGGCCAATTGGACTCCTCAAAACAGTCGTTGACATTCCATCTGTGTAAAGTCTATTGCTATTGATGCTGCTTCCACTTCCATGGCTATGGGAATGCTTGTGGCTGCTGCTATGGTGTCTGTTGAAAGAATGTTCCTTGTGCTTCTCTTTATGTTCTTTGCTCAGATGTGGACTCGAGTGTTTGCTTTTGCCACTGCCCTCATCAGATGAGCTGTGTCTGTCAGCGGAAGGTACTTTTATTTTCATTTTCAGGTCCTCTTTGTTAGAGGGTCTCTCCCCAGGTGGAATTGGTATTCGCAACTTGAGCGATACACCCTTATCTTTTTTATCAGATGAATGTTTGTCAGTCTTGTCAGAGTTGGGAAGCTGAATTTTCAGTTTAGGAGGTGATGTCAAAGAGCTTCCAGTAGGAATATGTGAGTGCTTTTTGTGATGCAATTCCATGTGGACTGGTGCATACATATCCCTTACATCTACTTCAACGGTTTCCTGTTTACGCTTCTCCCTGTATTTGTCCAGTGACATTTTATGAGGGACAGCCATAGGAGGTGCATAAATTTGACCATGATGTTTAGCAGTTGTTGGCTTATGAGCATGCTCTGGCTTAATAGAGTGCTCTGAACCTTTATCAGCACGGTGCAGGCCCGAATGAAGCTGTACAGCAGTGGCTTGTTGAAAGTTTATGCCAAACTGAGCAACAGTTAAAGAGTTCTCGGTTTTGGGATTATACACTTGTTCAGTTCTAGGCTGCTCATGATGTTGAGGCCATTCATGGTGGGATGCCATAGTGTATGAGGTACTTGGCATTGCTGTGGTCAGTATTGCCAGTTCATCTGGGTTATGAGCTGCCTGGATAGGCATGCTTCCTGAGTTCAAAGCTATTGGTGGAGGAAAAGTGGAAGAGGATGCCTTGGGAAAACTTGCATTAGCAGTGATGCCAGCAACAGGATCCATCAATATAGAATTTTGGACCAGGGATGGACCAAGGAGGGAATTGTCAAGCTGCCCATCAGACTTTGGCTTCCTTGCAGCCTGGCTAGCCTATTGAGAAAGAAAAAAAAAGTCATCAGATTAAAAGCAACCACTGAAGTATTTATCATCACAAAAAGTAAAGCTATGGCAATATTTAATCTAATAGAGCACTTTAAAAGTAAAAATATGCTAACTTTTAGTAATAGAAAGAAAATAACAGACAAATAAAGTGAGAAATAACTTATTAAATATTCTCTAAGAGTTTCTTTTTATAAGAGCTTCCACGAAGCCAATAAGAACCCTGTTGAAGCAGCGATGGCTAAAGCTTGATATTCCAGATATCTGCACTACATCCCTGTGAGAAATGCAATTCAAAACATACTGGATGCCAAGATTAACCAACACAGCAATTGGAAACCCCAAGAACACCGAGTAAGTTACAGAGTTTAAACTTTTAGTGATTCCGCCCCTTAAACGTAAAAGTTAAACTCTGGAAATGCCAAACAAATGCTACACGTGATGTTACTTAGGTCATGAAAAAGCATTAGGAAAGATTTGTTGTATCAAAATAAATAAGTACATAAATCCAGATCTTTAGGAAACTAGAGAGATTTAAACATTGGAAATCCATTGCTGCAAAAGACTGATTCATCAGATACTCAGCAAGTAAAGGAAACTGTCAGCTCCAGCTGCTCTGTTAAAGCATAGCCATCGCTGATCTAGCAGGAGAGGCTGACATGTGTACTGCAGACAAGATTGATACTTGAAACATGTAAAACATGAGTAGTTTTGCAGATTTGTTAAAGTTCTTTACCCTCCAGTTTCGAATCCTTTTCAGTCTACTTGGCGTTTTCTCGAGAATTTGCAGAAATTCGTGAGTTAGCTCTGGAAAGGGAAACAAGATTATCTTTCTATGTTTTCAAACCACTCTCTCACCTATCCAATTAATGGAGTCAGACATCAAAAACACTGCAAGACAAGTCTTAAACACAGATTGCCAAGGTAATCATTGGTTCAAGACACCCTCAAGATCTATGCAAGATAATCTAAGATGCAGCAGTTAGGTCAGCATTAACCCTGCTTACACATTCAAGAAAGCAAAACTGTTGAGTTTAGTTTTTCATTAAAATATTTAAGGATGTCCTTAAAAGATTGGTATGTATTCCTAATCTACAAAACAAAGCAGCTAAAATAGCTGTCAGACTGGAAAATTAAACACAGGATTGATTATATTCTTAGTGGTAATACAGGATGACTTATTTTAACATGCCTAGAGAACTCGCCAATATAATTCTCACTTTCACATCCAAGTTCTTACCATCAAGCAGTTCCAGAGTAACTGATTGATCCACATATTCCCACCAGTGTTTGCCATCCGTTGATACAGGAATTTCCCAGTTGGACCATTTGCAAGCCAGATGAATGCACACACATGCTATTACTGTCGGTTTGTACTGAAGGCAGAATGTTGTAAGGTGCAAGCTGCACAAAGAAAAACAAGAAAAAAGCCATAACATTTAGTGCATGTAGTTTAAATATAGAAATGCAAGTTATAAACTAATCCTAAAACCTGCATACATCCAATTTTATAGCAAATCAAAGGAAAAAAATATCAGCTTTCATTAAAAATGATTTAACTCAATGCACTCTGTACGTCACCTATTAAAAGTATCACACGGTTGGTTTAACAAGACAAACTATGTTTCCATTTAAACAACGCAAAATGATATTAAAGGCTGCACAACAAAGGAACAGAATCTGCTCCTATTTCAAACTAGCTAAACAAAATGCAATTAAATTTCAGGTTAGCACAAGTGGAAATACTGTTTCACAAAAGCACAACATGACTGTTTATTCTGTAAACCAAGCTGCTGGCAAAAGCCTACACAAAATTTTATTTTTATATTAATTCAAAATCATATTTTGTTAGGACAGAGCAGTTACTGTAGGACTTCAGTGTGCATCTATCTGCCTATGCATAAAGAGCACAGCCCATGAAAATGCCCGGATTCGGGATTAAACTATATTTATAATCGACAAAATTATGTAACATTTATTTGAAGAAAACTTCAATTCTGAGCAGAAATGATCAATTTTATTGAGTCCAAGTGATATATTCAATAATCCCTTAAGGACCAAGCCTTTTTTCAGATGTGACATGTTTGTGACCCAGGCTTTTCTGGCACTTCTGCAATGCGTTCATTCTACCACAACTTCACCTGTTCTGTCTAGGCACACCCATTATTATATATTATTTTTGAAGGAGAAATATGGCTCTTTTGATACTCTATATAAATACACAACACAATATAAACTAGAAATAAAATATTGAAAAAATTGTATTTATTTTTTTTATTATTTTTCTTCTCAGCTCTACGTTTAAAAATTTCTACACACACTTAAGACAATTAACTCAAAATAGATTTACTACTTAGTCCTAATTGTTAATCAAGTACCCAATATGTATAGGATTTTAATTTTTAGAAGTTATAAAACAAACACCATTTGAAATACAGTGTTAAAGCTAAAATGGTGAAAATGTTAGTATGCTGAAATTACAACTTGCATAGTAGTGACAGAATGCAAAACATAAAAATATATATTTGCAGAAAGTACATGCCCCTGGCTAATTAACTAAATGCATTTAACACTTTAATTCAACCATTTGATAATGAGTGATGGTCACAATATTTAAATTTTGTGTTCTTTTCTCTGCACATTTTATTTTGGGGAAATTCACAGACCACACATGTTCCACATCACATATTTGTATTCTGCTATGGCTCTTGATTAGAATATCACAACAAATATACATTTTCCCTTGGTCTTGCCCTTAAACCAACCATTAATCCTTCCCCTAAAACATCCACTTAAGAGGAATTCCATCTGCTGACAGCAGTACTGAAGTCCACAGAGGGGGGATTTCCTAGATCACCCAGTACAGAGGGCCCTGTGAACTCAGTAGCGGTATTTCCAAGGATTTAAAGGGCTATGTGCAGCATTCACTTTTCATCTGTCAGTCTGGCACCACTAACTATGGCCAGCTGACAGAGGGAAGCCTCATATCTGGGGTTCCTTGGTAGCAGGTATTTAATCTGTGCTTGTAGTTTGACTGCATTAGAGGCTATGCCAACAATGGATATTAAAGACCTGCACTGTAGGACAGTATAGACTGCCACATGGTTGTTAAAACGATTACACAAAATGTCAGATATTAAGCACACAATCAGAAAAAGTTTAATCAAATTCCATCAATAAACAGTGTTCATCAATATAATGAATGTTTTGCGATAAAACCATTGCATAAATAAAAATGGAAAGCCCGTTTTAAATCAGTTTAGACGTAAAAGAACTCTCAATGCTAAACAGCATCTAAATTCAGAGGGCCATGGTAAAATTTGGGATGCAAAGCACAAAAGGAATTTAAATAAATTTGAAATGCCAGACTAAGAGCTATGACCAATCTTGTGCAGATTTTTTTATTATTTTATAAAATTGTAATTATTGTATATGTGGAGAATGAACTATAAGATTAAGTATCATAGTACTTACCAAGATGCCCTGGGTAAGTTTAGATGCTTAGTTGCTACTCGGGGCTACCAATTTAATTCTATGCACTCAACATCAAGAAACTGATCAAAATGCATCACTACATTTCTTAGTATGCAATCCACCCCTTTGTGCCATAGGCCCCTGACACTACATAACACACAGAAGAAAGACCAGGCAATGGATAAAGCAAAGTCTCTCATCTATGCAACAAGGGCAGTAAGACACAGAAAGGAGATCCTGCAATAAAGAAAGCTATAGTGTGCTAAAGTAGTGCAACAAAGGATCAGGATAACCACCTGTTGGTAGCCATGAAATAGGACGTCTGTGCCAAATCCTTGCTTGCTGCAAGAAAAAGAAGACAAAAAGATCATAGGTTTATTGAAAGGTATAACAAATAACACACAAGTATTTAATGGCCAAAAAAATTAAAATAAACCAACCTCTCACTAACTGGGTACATTTGACGACATCTGTATGAGGATGTTCAATAGTGATCTCAAAGCCTAAAAAAATATATATATATTATATATACTGTTACAAGACTTGTAAAACAGCAAAGTATTTAAACATTAATACGAATGCGTAGAGGGGAAAAATAGCTTAAGAATTATATCACAAATGTTGATAGGTTTCCCCCTCTTCTCCCTCATGAATGAACCTTTAAAAAAACAAAAACTTACCTAATGTCTGTAGCAGTACAGTTTCAAGTATTACTAGCTCTTGCGCTTGTTGCAGGTATGTCTAGAAACAAATGTTAAATCCATGTCAGTCCAAAACAACTGAGAAACTGGTATTTTCACATAATGTTACAAAACAATTATTTATAAGTACATAAAAGCATTTGTAAAAAAATATATAATGTGTAATATATATCATACACACATACACTTAATAAAATTCAAAAATATACAGATATGAACAAAACAGATATAATGTAAACTTGGCCTTTAAAACTTACTGCTGGCTCCTAACCTTTTGTACATTTACTGTTGCAGGATACAATGCTATTTTAGTATGCCTTTGTTTACTGTTGCATGTTTTGGAACCTACATTTTGTTTTATTTGTTTCATTTTAGTTTATGAAACTGCAATAAACTTTCAATGAAAAATAAATAAATAACTGCACCTAATTCTCTATGTGGATATAGCTCATTGGCTTAAAGAGCCACACCACCACATAATGCAACATCCAACCTAGATTTTTATTTGTGTGTTCAGAAATATGGATAGGTACCTCCTTAAACTAAGTTTTCACTCTTTACATAAAAAAAAATGAAACTATGAGGTAAAAATAGCCTATCTGAAAAGAATTCCCCAACTCAGCCATAGACACAACTTGTATATATTTGCCAGAGTTTTGCAATCGGGATTTAATTAGCAAAAATTTAGATTTAGAAAAAATGTTTTACAAACTATTTTTTTATACTTACGTCACTTTTTGTGTCAAGTTGAGCGTCTGGATTAAGACAAGCATGAGACACTTTAATGACATGTTCAAGTTTTCGTGGCTGCTCCTCAACTTTGGCAGCCAAGAACAAAGCAGTAGGAGACATTACCTATGCAGAATATATAACCAAAACATTTAATGTGGCTACAATAATATTATCTTGAAATGATCAAAAATACGGCTGAAGAATATCTGTAATAGGTAAAATAAATAAATACACAACAGTAAAAAGCACAGATAATACAAAACAAACATATTATGCATATACATGTTTGCCTGCTCAATTAATGATCATCTTATCCAGTCAATTTCCCTAACCTTACACTAGTTTTCCCAGTACACTCAAATTATATATACATACACACAGACACTATATATATATATTCTAATATTAAGATATATAAACTGATAGACCATGCATCCTGGGATTCACTTCATATAAATTGCTGTGTAACTGAACAAAACTATTTACAACATTTATTGATAGTCCCTATATAATAAACTCCTAAAACTATTGTACAAACAGGAATTTAAAATGTCCATTAATATATGGGAAAAATGTTTTACTTACATTTCTGTGGTATTTGGTAAAAGAGTGATGCATATAAAATCTGTGCATGTAAACAATGGCAGTGTTTATTGTCAATTGCGAGCTGTGTGCTGTGGTTAAGGAAAGCAATAGTTTGGTAGAAAATATTTCAACATAGATGAAACCCACACACATTCTAAGCAGAGAAACTCAGGATAGAAAATCAAAAGGTGGCTTAATATGGCGCTTAGAACGGATATGTGTGTGTGTGTGTGTATATATATATATATATATATATATATACACACACACACACACACATTTATACACATACACACTTATTGCAAAGAAAATTGAGGCAAACCTATTTCATCATACCATTCACAAGCAAAATTTGGCTTACAGCAGGTAGCAACAGATAGCTTATAAGCGTCTAATATATTATTTGTAATCCACATATTTTAGGGCATGACGGTAAGAAAGCACATCATTTAAAAAGCTCAGAACAGCTAGTATTCCATACATTAGACAACTAATCAAGACTAACTAACAATTCTGAAAAATGTTGCAGTATTACATTAGGGCAGAAATAAAGGAACACACACTACCATCGAAGATTAACACTAAAAATCACAACAAACTGCAAACCATATGAACCGCAACAATCTGGGAACAATATGAGAATAGCCAAGAGAGAAAAAAAACTATATATGGTCAAAACAGCTGAATTGTACATCTCATCTAAGCCACATCTACTTCCAGTTTGGCTTCTATCACTTTGAATTCTCACTTTAGTGAATAACCCTGTACAAGGCTTATTGCCCTAATTGTGAATTTAGAAGTAAAAGTGTATTTTAAACATTAAAACAAATGTGAAATAATGCACTCTGAGGAACCGGCATTTTAGTAAACACTTTTCCTGCACCTAGCCAAAACCCACCGTGGCCCCCTAACCGTATCCCCCCCTTGTGGGCCGGGGCCCCTAGCCGTATCCCCCCCCTTGTGGGCCGGGGCTCTAGCCGTATCCCCCCCCTTGTGGGCCGGGGCCCCTAGCCGTATCCCCCCTTGTGGGCCGGGGCCCTCACACAATGCCGGCCGGAGGTGCTGACCCTTTGTCCCTCATGGAGACTCCCCGAGTCACACCGTGTCTCCAGTGAGAGCCAGACTAGGCCGCAGCCGGCTCCATGCTCTGCCAGGGGGACCCCGGTGCCCGTCCTCCCCCGTCCCCCAGCGTGGCCCCCGTGCCCGGCCTCCCCCTCCCTCCCCAGGCGCTAGGCCTCCCTCGCTCCCCCTCTGGCAGTGTGAAGGATACACATTGAGCCGCTGGCCCATGTCCTGGATCAGGTTGGCGGCCTGCTGGCGGTAGGACAGCTCCTTGTCCGCCTCCACCCCGCACCGCCTGGACGGGCTGCTCTCCAGCTGCTCCCGGGTGAAGAACCAGCGAGCTTCGGCCGACCGGCACTCCGCCATGACTGCTCCAGCCAGCGCCGAGCGTCTGCAGCCGAACCCCTAATGCGTCACAATCACCGGAAGTGGCGTCAGCGGCGAGACGGAAATCGACGACGTCCTCACGTGACCCGGTGACCCGGCGACCCCAGCGCTCGCACGCTCTCGCTCTCGCTCTCTCCAACCTTCCAACTACTCCCCCAGGCCCTCTCTGAGTCTGCGGCGCGCGCAGGCCGCGCGTTTACATAGCAACCGCGAAACGCGTGCCAGGGTCACGCCCACTCGGTGGGCGGATCCAAGCGAGCCCAGCGCTCACTGGTCGCCTTCCTATGACGTTGTGGGAAAAAAACCCCAACAACCAGCTTTATTGACACATTTACATTTATTTAGTTTGACAATAGGACATAATGAAAGGAAATGGTTGGATGGACTCTCAGACCCTCTGACTTTCTCTTATGTTTAATTTCTATTTTTTAACAACCAGACAAAGAGCTGAAAGGGATTCTTCAATCAAAGGCCTTCATTTCACATTCAATTAAATTTAACATAATTAGCATCATTATTACTGAACACAATGAATTCACAATAAAAAAAACAACAAAAAATAAAAATAAACATCTTGTATTTATTTCAACATCGTAAAAAAAAGTAAAGTTTTATCGCAGCCCCTCGAACAAGAAATAAAAATGGTTAAACTCAAATCTCAATGTATCTTTCCTGGTAAAATATTTTAAAAATTGCTTAAACTTACAGGAAACCCAGCTTAGGGTCATTCACACGTGGTTTATAGTACCCTCAAGAACTGGCAAAATATAATGATATTATTTCTCCCTTTTAGTTTTAGATGTGGTGAGAATGGAGGAACGTGTTTACATATTTGGTGGTCGCTGTAATAAAATCTCCCAATACATGGAATATCATTTTTAGTCATATTTCTGAAATGACAAACACGCTTCTAATTCCGTCTCCCATAAACGCTGTGTTACATCTCGATCTGAATTCCTCATTGCGAGGAATTGGAAAGTAGCAGATAATATTAGCCGGTTGGGAATTCCAAATCAAGTTAATTATCAATATAGGAAGGAAAGAGGATTCTACTTGCCCTCTCATAGCTTGAACAACTTTCACACGTTGAAAACATTTTCCTGATATTGAGAAGTTCTCTGTTTTATGAATTAACTATATATCTAAAGCTCTCTCTGTTGGATGAGCCGCCATCGTATTAAATTTCAGTATTTGTGTAGATTTGGTTTTGTAATGTTGAGAAAATGTAATACAATTGAAAAATTTTGATCTTGTTTTTGGTTACAAATTTCCTTTAACCCCTTAAGGACCAAACTTCTGGAATAAAAGGGAATCATGACATGTCACACATGTCGTGTGTCCTTAAGGGGTTAATGATGTGCTATCCAGTTATTATGTTACCGGTTATTATATTGTAATTTTTTATACTTTGTTAACAGATTAAAAAAAAAGAAATACAAATTTTACACTTTTAAAGTTTATCAGAAATGAGTTCCTATTTGAATATATACCTAACACAAACACGAATAGACAAAAGTAATAATTCCTGCACATTATGTGCGGTTTGAGCACTAGAAATATACCAAAAGCCAGAGAGAGTTTTAAAAAAAAATGTATTCCTTTTTTTTCTATGGGTTTTGAACTTTTAAGAAAATACTAAGGGTTGAAATAGCAAACATAGATATAAATAACTCAAAATACCTTTACAGTATGCATCTTCATGTATAAAGTGTTTATACTACTTAACCCATTTACTACCAAGCAGTTTGCAGAAAAAAAACACTACCAAGAGTCTGAATTTTTGGGGTTTCCAGAAAAGTAATGTTTAAATGTATTTTTTGTTTCACTTACATTGTTCAATATGCACTCAATATGTCCAATATTACATTGTCCAACATGCACTCAGTTCTCAGTTTTGTGTGTATGTGTATATATATATATATATTAGTGTAGATAGTCTATTTTGACATCTAATACATTTTTATTTATATGTATACATGTATTAGATGCCAAAATGCCAGACTATAACACTACCAATATATATATATATCCCAAAATATATTGTATATATTACCATGACATTACCCATATCACCCTCACATTGCAGCCATGTTTCTGGACACACACACACAAAGACACGGGCACACATACACAAACTGATACATGCATGCACGTGTATACACTTGCACATACACACGCACACACCCTGTTGCTTGTGGTCTTGTTGTGTGATGTGTTTATTCTTAATTTGCACTTCATGGAAATTAATTAGAAGAATACTACATATTCCATCTTCCACCATGAATTTTTAGCAGTTCCCCTTTCCTCGATTTCCTATACTTTGAAAGTACTCCAAAAACATTTTAGTTCGTTTTTTTAAATTTATTTATTTTGTGTGTGTGAGTAGTCATGGCAGGATTGAGATTTTATATACTTTTGCTGTGCAATATATAGTTTTGTTTTCTAGTTTTTCACACTTTGGTTTAATAAATTAGTGGCAGGTGGTTATGTGAAGCAATGTAAAGTGATCTTAAGGAGTCAAACAGACTATTGAAATGATAAGTTTGGAAAATCAACTATTTGAACTCAAACTGAGCCTTTGTAAATGTTACAGTTGAGTTTCAGTGTATGTAAATTGTGATATACATTTGAATAGCAGAATAATATGGTGGAATACACATCTAGTCTCATTGTACTGCACAGTACTGGCACATACATATTATTCAGTAAATCACATTCCGTAGACTTTCTTATTTTAAATTCAGACAATTCCCAGCCATTCTTATTTTAAACTCAGACAATTACCAGCCATTCTCATTTTAAATTCATACAATTCACAGTTAAGTGAATAACATTAATAAAATTACGTAGAACAGATAATCACATTTGCAAAGTCAAAGAGTCTGAGATGGAAATTAAGGTAAATTTGATGTGTGTCCAGATCAACATTTATGGCCCACATTTTGGAAATTTTGTTTCAATGCAACTCTTTTGTGATAAGAAAAACACCTGAGATGAGACTGTAGCCCAAACCCATGTTATTACTAGGTGTCTGCAAACATTACCTTATGGTTATCTGCTATAGTGCCTAATTTATTTTTACACACTGTATTCATAATAAAAAGTTGACCTTTTGGTTAAGCCGCATATACTATATATATATAAAACAAACCACGAACTTTGCACTCCAACTTAGAAAAAAAAGGCTTTTTATCAGTTGCTCAGCAACACTTGATACAATGGAACAGGATAGCAGCACTCCAGGATTTTTCAAATTTACTTCTTTTATTAAATATAATCCATCTTTACAGCATGGTCAACGTTTCAGTTCCCAACTGGAACCTTCCTCAGGACAACATGAAAAGGTTATATACCTTCCTCAGGACAACATGAAAATGTTATATACCTTCCTCAGGACAACATGAAAATGTTATATACCTTCCTCAGGACAACATGAAAAGGTTATATACCTTACTGACCTCTTTAATTCTAACTCGTCATTAATAATTTCACATATAGTATACAATGCGATGAGGTCATCTGTCTGTTATCCAGAAGTTCATTAATCCATCAATTAGTCAATTGATCCATCTGTACCACTTCCAATGTGTAAAATTCTAAATATTTTATTTTGTAATTTTGACACGTTATGAAACACACTTGTGTATTTTTTTATTCCACCATATAGATTACGTTATCTTTTTGCTAAACTGAATTATAGTCAGGTTTGCATTTACTGTGTGTACTATTGTATTTCTGTTTGTTTGTAAAAGTTATCTGCACTTAATTAGTTTAATGCAAACACAATTAAATGAATGCTAAATGACAACTAAAATAATTAAGTTTGAATGTCAATTAATTGAAACTTTTTAAAGATTGCAGATGAGTTGTGGTCATTCTTGGTTAAATAAATATGTGCCCGAAACTGTGAAACATATATCTACATATTAATTATATATTGGTCAAAGGGTGTCATTGCAGAATTTAAACCCAATTTTCCAAGTATTGTGTCATAACTAAGTTATTTCCCCAAAGATCAATTTGACAATAAGACACATTCGTATCAAACTTAACAGCAATTCATTCACAAGCCAAATAAAATAAAAATATGTGAACCCCAGAATGTAACAGTTTAGTTATCACTATGGAAACCAATGAAATTACATCCGTTCCCATGGTGATTGCTCCACATTTAGAATGTGGCACTACTTTCTAGATAGCAACATGTTTATAAATCAAACTCAACCAATCTGAAATAATGGCTCTCTAAAACTCCCTCTTTCCCAAAAAAAAGAAAAATGAAAAAAAGTAAACAAGGATGGCTAACTTGTTTAAAATGACCGCTTTTAAACCTAGCACAAACCCAAAGCCATATACAACAGGTGCTATACTGTTGTCCAAATAGTTCAATGTAGTTTAAAATACTTTTCAATAAATAGTTGATACATAAAAGTTGGCAAAACAAAAACATGGTCGTATGGTATTGTAGTAGCTACACAATTTAAAAAAATGTGGCATCCAGTCACATGCTTAATTCGGACATGTCATCGTCACTGTATATGCTGAATGGTGACAGTTGCATTCAGAGGCCTTTTCTGTGTCAAGTGAAAGCAACTTTAATGGGATTTCCTAGCACTAATTTGTTTAATTAGATTGCCTTTTAACTAGATGTTATCTTGAGTTTTTTTTTTAGAAAGCACAAATGCTACTAGACATGTGCAGATAGCAGTACGAAAGGTCTGAACTATAATATTGCGTGAGATCTTGGGTAAACAATGTAATCGTTTTATTTCTTTGTGTATTTTGCTTTGGTCATTATCTGGCCCATTATGGTGGGACTTTGCACTGTTCAGGTTTTACAATTGTTTTTTATATAGTTTTTTGAACAATCGTATCTCCTTCCAAGAATGCATCGAAGAGACATGATAAATGTGTTATGTCTGCTTCTCAACAGTTTGTATAATAAAAGGGCAGTTTTATTCACTAAACACGTCTCACTGTGGGCTCTTCATTCTGTTTACTTTTTCAATCCATTTAAAATATTAGAGGCGTACAATGAGTTTATTAATACTTTGAGATTTGTTTTCTCGTTTAGTATCCTCCACACACACACAAAAGTGTTCACAAAAGAGGTACGCTTTTATCATGGAGTTAGTAAAGTCTCTTTTGTGAGACTAGTTACCAGAAAGTCTGGGCATCCTGATGAGTGAAAATGGACAGTTTTCCTTCATGTGCCTAAAATTACTGTGTATGTCATTAGCACTGTCTGATATATTATATACATTTATGACATATCTAAAAGACTCAGAGGGGATATAGTATGTTAAACCTCGGCATCCGTTGACTCTGTGTTTATCGCAGTCCATGCAATAAAAAGATGAAAGTGTATATAGTCTCTGTAGGTCCCTGTCACTCCATTCAGCATTATTATTCATATTTATAAAGTGCGACCAAATTTCACAGCGCTGTACAATGGGTGGACTAATAAACAAGGGTAGGGTAGAAAAGTAGGCTGATAGAATATTATTCAGTGATGGCTTCGTGTTTTGTTTATTTATTTATTGATTTCTTTTAATGATAGTTGAAGAAGAGGAATCAGGGTGCGGGAAGGGAAAGCTGTTAACAGTTTAATTGATACGCTTTCCTGAAAAGGTGAGTTTAAATTATTATTTTAAGGAATGGAGACTGGGTGAGCACCTAACGGAGAAGGGAAGGGAGTTCCACAGGAATGGTGAAGCCCTTGAGAAATCTTGAAGGCGAGCATCAGAGGTGGGAGTATGGACAAAAGATAGACATAGGTCTTTGGCAGAGCGCAGGGGCCTAGACGGGACATTCTTGTGTATTAGGGAGGATAGGTAGGTTGGAGCAGATTTGTAAGCATGTACCAGAATCTTAAATTGAGCCTTAAATTTTACAGTAAGTCAATGTAGGGACTGACAGAGGAGAGAGGTATGGGAGGTGCAAGCGGACAGGAAGACTGTAATGGTGCAAGCTGGGAACATGAGAGACTACTGAGAAGGGGATTGCAGTAGTCAAGACAAGAGACGACAATGCCATGAACCAGTAACTTAGCTGCCTCTGGCTTTAAATACATGCAGATTTGTGCTGTGTTTTTGAGATGGAAGCGACAGGATTTGGAGATGGACTGGGGTAAAGGAGAGAACACCTAGGGAGTGCGCCTGCAAGGTAAAGATGTTGGTAGCACCATTGACTTGGAGGAAGACATGCATGGGATTAGCAACACTTGAGGGAAGAAAGACCAGAAGTTCTCTTTTGGATAGGTTGAGTTTAAGGAAGTGAGCAGACATCCAGTTGGATATAGCAGAGAGGCAGTCAGAGACACGACTCAAAAGGGACATCAAAAGATCAGGAGAGGTCAGATAGATTTGCATGTCATTTGCATAGAAATAATAAAGGAAGCCAACGGAGCTGATGAGTTTACCAAAGGAGGCGGTATAGGTCCAGAACAGTAGGGGACCAAGGACAGAACCTTGGGGAACACCAACAGAGAGGGGTTGGGGAGAAGAGCCAGAGCCAGAGAAAAAAAACACTGAAAAAGCGCTGGGAGAAGTA
Organism: Pelobates fuscus; assembly: GCF_036172605.1. Classification (NCBI taxonomy): domain Eukaryota; kingdom Metazoa; phylum Chordata; class Amphibia; order Anura; family Pelobatidae; genus Pelobates; species Pelobates fuscus. Next base: position 18,996,250 of record NC_086324.1, on the reverse strand, counting down.
GAAGGAGCACCAGGAAAGAGTAGTATCTTGCAGGCTGAGATTCTGGAGGATGAGATGAAGCTGTTGATCAATAGAGCCAATAGCAGCAGAAAGGACAAGAAGAATTAGGATTGAATAATGACCACGATATTTAGCAGCAATTACATCATTGGATACTTTGGTCACAGCTTGGTCAAGTCTAGAGTTGAATTCAAAGAAGTCTGTCAGTCTTGCATTAAAACCATTTTAATTTTTTAAATCTAAATGAGAGTCCCCAGCAGCCCATCCACTCTTTACAGCTCAGGCTATTGAGGAAGCATTAGCAGGCCTCCCAACAGTCCCTTTTTTTGTTGGGACAGTCCTAATTTTGAGGTCTTGTCCCGTTGCCCCGCTTTGGTTTCCTGTTGTCCCAGCCCAGTGCGAATGCATTATTAGATGCGGGCACTAAGAGATATACATTAACCCGAGTCGCAGTGGGCAGCTGAGTGTCAGCTAATTCCTTTCAGCCTATCACAACGCTTATTGCTGGTATGCATTGGTATGGCTAGAAAGAATCTCTGCCTTAGATGTACTTTTAGTTGGTGGGAGGGGGGGGAGGCGGGGGCTGGGCTGGAAACGATCATTCAGTGCTAAACTGCTTGAAAATTAAAACTCTAGGCACTCTAACCAATGCAATAAGATGAAATGGTTATAGTGCCTACAGTGTCCCATTAAATAAACATTATGCTGGTCAAATAGTATAAACCCATTTCAGAATATAAGCCAACATTGTCCAAGTCATAAAATTCCCATTGCTCTCAAATGGTAACAAACTAGCAAAGACAAATTAGACAATAAATTGATAATTAATTTACCAAACAAATATATGAGTCCACAATTAAACAACTCAGCAGTGTAGAGTTGGGAGAGTTTAGTTATCACTATAGAAACCAGTGGGACCAGCAGGGACATTACTTCGGTTTCCATGGTAATTGGTCACCTTTTAGAATGTTGCACTACTCTATAGCTAGCAACACGTTTATCAATAACCTCAAAGAAGAAAATTAATGAGAGATTATATTAATTTTAAAAAGAGAGAGAAATGTGGCTGATCATTTTGTTAATTGCACATGTCATCTTTGTGGATGTTGTATTTTTGAAAGCACTGCCAGAGAAGATACCGGGTGTCTAGCAGAGCAATTTTGATTACATTTCCTGTGCCTTCATTTATCTAATGAGATTAATTGTTTGCTAGATGTTATCAAACGCTCGGAAAACAGAAACCCCACTAGATATGCACGGATAATATTGGGAAGATTCCGAACTAGAAGCTTGCATAAGATCTAGGAAAGCTATTTGATATCTGTATTTCCTTATGTATTTTGACCTTAGCTGGCACATACTATTTGGACTTTGCCCTGTTCAGGTTTTATAATAAGTGTACTTTTACCATTTTCTTTGCAACCATATCGCCTTCCAAGACAACCTTAAAGAGACATGATAAATAAATTAGAAGTACAGTTTGTACAACCCAATGTTAGTGTTATTTACTAAACACATTTCATTGACGGCTGTTCATTCTATTCATTTTTATCAACGGATTGAACACATTTGTTAGTTTACAATTAATGTTAGATCCTGGACGCTCGTATTCGATTGTTTTCAGTATTCCCACCCACTACATATTGGGTGAGCATTGAGATGCAATATTCACTAGCCTTCTGCAATTTGTTTTGGAACAAATTGAATTTCTTTTCAAATTCTTTCCATTTGGCTATTCAGAAGAGCCCGGATTTCGGAATCGCCGCAACACGAAAATGAAACGAGAACGAATGAATCCATAACAAATCTAATCAATTAGTTTTGGATCCATTCGTTTTAATTCGGCTACCTGAAACAGTCGAAGGGACGGGTAGGTAAATAGGTAATGTAGCTAATATTAATAAGTAACTTTCATGATTTTTCTCTTTTCACTTTTGAATTCTACAGACTACAGGACAGGAATTTTCATATCTTGCCCACCAGCATGGACAAGTGACATGCTTCCAGTAAAAGAAATGGTGGATCTCACAATCCAAGTAAAAAATTATGAGTGGGCCTCATTCTTCATGAAAGATTGTGGAGATCTTCAACATAATAGTATTTAATTTTTATTTACATTTTTTATTTAAGATTATTTTAATGTAAAAGAGAAGGAAATGTTATGGATGACACTGAAAAGCCTACTTAATATAATGTTATCTTTTGTATCAGTTACAGCTTTAGTGGCTATGTCCATTTAGACGATGTTTGGTGCATTGGCCTCACAGGCTGTCCATGACCCAGTCCCATGGTTTCCAACTGAAGCTTCCTACTGCACTTACCTTTTGGGTGAAAAGGTCTTAAAGGGACATTTTTAGCTGGGGTTGAACTTTTTTTGTAATGCTTTATTCAATATTTAATACATTACAAAACAAATACACTTAATAAAACATAATAAAAATTCAGTTTGAAATCGCTGCATTTGCTGCAATTTACCAAAGGAAGTGACTTAACATGTGGTAGCCTGTAGTGTCCCTTTAATAATATAAACCCACCCAGTATAACTAACTGTAACCTAATTTACACAGTGCATCTAACGTGTGTGGGAGCCTGGAGTGTCCCTTTAATAATATAAACCCACCCAGTATAACTAACTGTAACCTAATTTACACAGTGCATCTAACGTCAGTGGCGTACATACCAGGGTCGCAGGGGTCGCGGCTGCGACCGGGCCCGGCCCACCAGGGGGCCCAGCCGCCCTGCAACCCAGGTATGTAGGTCACTGGGCCAGCCTCTTCTGCTGGGGGGCCCAGGAGCCGGCCACCTCCGGGCCCCCCGAGGCTGGACCTGCTGTCACCCGGCTGGCTGGCGGGCGCGCGAGGGAGCACTGTCCCCTGGGTGCTCCCTCTTCAGCTCCCTCGCGCACCGCACTGAAACCGAAGCCCGAAGTTGACGTCATCTTCCGGCTCCGGCATCAGTACGCGGCGCGCAAGGGAGCTGAAGAGGGAGCACCCAGGGGACAGTGCTCCCTCGCGCGGCCGCCAGCCAGCCGGGTGACAGCAGGGCCAGCAACACCACTGGACCCCAGGGAATCCCCCCAGCTCTCCCACAGGTAAGGAGGCTGGGGGGATTAAATAAAACAAAAAACAAAAAAAAAACGTGTGAGTGTGTGTGTGTGTGTTAGTGAGTGTGTGTTAGTGTTAGTGAGTGTGTGTGTGTTAGTGAGTGTGTGTGTTAGAGTGTGTGTGTTAGTGTTAGTGAGTGTGTTAGTGAGTGTGTGTTTTAGTGAGTGTGTTAGTGTTAGTGAGTGTGTGTGTTAGTGAGTGTGTTAGTGTTAGTGAGTGTGTGTGTTAGTGAGTGTGTGTGTTAGTGAGTGTGTGTGTTAGTGAGTGTGTTAGTGTTAGTGAGTGTGTGTGTTAGTGAGTGAGTGTATGTGTTAGTGTTAGTGAGTGTGTGTGTTAGTGAGTGTGTTAGTGTTAGTGAGTGTGTTAGTGTTAGTGTGTGTGTTAGTGAGTGTGTGAGTGTGTGTGTGTTAGAGAGTGTGTGTTAGTGTTAGTGAGTGTGTGTGTGTGTTAGTGAGTGTGTGTGTTAGAGTGTGTGTGTTAGTGTTAGTGAGTGTGTTAGTGAGTGTGTGTGTTAGTGAGTGTGTTAGTGTTAGTGAGTGTGTGTGTTAGTGAGTGTGTTAGTGTTAGTGAGTGTGTGTGTTAGTGAGTGTGTATGTTAGTGAGTGTGTGTGTTAGTGTTAGTGAGTGTGTGTGTTAGTGAGTGTGTTAGTGTTAGTGTGTGTGTTAGTGAGTGAGTGAGTGTGTGTGTTAGTGTTAGTGAGTGTGTGTGTTAGTGAGTGTGTTAGTGTTAGTGAGTGTGTTAGTGTTAGTGTGTGTGTTAGTGAGTGTGTTAGTGTTAGTGAGTGTGTTAGTGTTAGTGAGTGTGTTAGTGTTAGTGAGTGTGTGTGTTAGTGAGTGTGTTAGTGTTAGTGAGTGAGTGTGTTAGTGTTAGTGAGTGTGTGTTAGTGAGTGTGTGTGTTAGTGAGTGTGTGTGTTAGTGAGTGTGTTAGTGTTAGTGAGTGTGTGTGTTAGTGTTAGTGAGTGTGTGTGTGTGTTAGTGAGTGTGTTAGTGAGTGTGTGTGTTAGTGTTAGAGTGTGTGTATTAGTGTTAGAGTGTTAGTGTTAGAGTGTGTTAGTGTTAGTGAGTGTGTGTGTTAGTGTTAGAGTGTGTGTGTGTTAGTGTGTGTGTCTGTTACTGAGTATGTTTGTGTGCGTCTGTCACTGAGTGTGTGTCTGTCAGTAAATGTGTGCGTCTGTTCATGAGAGTGTGTGTGTGTGTGTGTCTTAAGCACTTACCTTTCTCCAGCGCCGGACTCCCTTAACGCTGGGGATCTCTCCGCCTCTCAGCTCCGAATGCACATGCGTGGCAAGAGCCACACGCGCATTCAAACCGCCCATAGGAAAGCATTACTCAATGCTTTCCTATGGACGTTCAGCGTCTTCTCACTGTGATTTTCACAGTGAGAATCGCAGACAATCCTCTAGCGGCTGTCAATGAGACAGCCACTAGAGGCTGGATTAACCCTCAGTGAAACATAGCAGTTTCTCTGAAACTGTAATGTTTTCAGCTGCAGGGTTAAAACTAGAGAGACCTGGCACCCAGACCACTTCATTGAGCTGATGTGATCTGGGTGTCTGTAGTGGTCCTTTAAGTGTATGTGTTTATGCATGCACTGGCATACATACCGCGGTCGCACGGGTCGCAGCCCTGCGACCAGGTGCCCGCCGCCATGTGTTGCGGCCCCAGCCTGCGCAGAGTAAGCACTCGCGCGGGGGGAGGGAGGGGCCCCGGATCAGTTTTCGCACCGGGGCCCCATGGGTTGTGTGTACGCCACTGTCTAACGTGTGTGGGAGCCTGGAGTGTCCCTTTAATAATATAAACCCACCCAGTATAACTAACTGTAACCTAATTTACACAGTGCACCTAACGTGTGTGGGAGCCTGGAGTGTCCCTTTAATAATATAAACCCACCCAGTATAACTGTAACCTAACCTACACAGTGCACCTAACGTGTGTGGGAGCCTGGAGTGTCTATTTAATAATGTAAACCCACCCAGTATAACTAACTGTAACCTAATCTACCACAACAAGAGGTCTTAAATTAGAGGGACAAAGGTTTAAAAATAATATCAGGAAGTATTACTTTACTGAGAGGGTAGTGGATGCATGGAATAGCCTTCCAGCTGAAGTGGTAGAGGTTAACACAGTAAAGGAGTTTAAGCATGCGTGGGATAGGCATAAGGCTATCCAAACTATAAGATAAGGCCAGGGACTAATGAAAGTATTTAGAAAACTGGGCAGACTAGATGGGCCGAATGGTTCTTATCTGCCGTCACATTCTATGTTTCTATGTTTCTATGTTTCAGTGCATCTAACGTGTGTGGGAGCCTGTAGTGTCCCTTTAATAATATAAACCCACCCAGTATAACTAACTGTATCCTAACGTACACAGTGCACCTAACATGTGTGGGAGCCTGGAGTGTCCCTTTAATAATATAAACCCACCCAGTATAACTAACTGTAACCTAACCTACACAGTGCACCTAACGTTTGTGGGAGCCTGTAGTGTCCCTTTAATAATATAAACCCACCCAGTATAACTAACAGTAAGCTAACCTACACAGTCCATTTAACGTGTGTGGGAGTCTGGAGTGTCCCTTTAATAATATAAACCCACCCAGTTTAACTGTAGGCTAACCTACACAGTGCACCTAACGTGTGTGGGAGCCTGGAGTGTCCCTTTAATAATATAAACCCACCCAATATAACTTTAACCCAACCTACACAGTGCACCTAACGTGTGTGGGAGCCTGGAGTGTCCCTTTAATATAAACCCACCCAGTATAACTAACTGTAACCTAACCTACACAGTCCATTTAATGTGTGTGGGAGTCTGGAGTGTCCCTTTAATAATATAAACCCACCCAGTATAACTAACTGTAAGCTAACCTACACAGTGCACCTAACGTGTGTGGGAGCCTGGAGTGTCCCTTTAATAATATAAACACACCCAATATAACTGTAACCCAACCTACACAGTGCACCTAACGTGTGTGGGAGCCTGGAGTGTCCCTTTAATAATATAAACCCACTCAGTATAACTAACTGTAATCTAACCTACACAATGCATCTAACGTGTGTGGGAGCCTGTAGTGTCCCTTTAATAATATAAACCCACCCAGTATAACTGTAACCCAACCTACACAGTGCATCTAATGTGTGTGGGAGCCTGGAGTGTCCCTTTAATAATATAAACCCACCCAGTATAACTAACTGTATCCTAACGTACACAGTGCACCTAACGTGTGTGGGAGCCTGGAGTGTCCCTTTAATAATATAAACCCACCCAGTATAACTAACTGTATCCTAACGTACACAGTGCACCTAACATGTGTGGGAGCCTGGAGTGTCCCTTTAATAATATAAACCCACCCAGTATAACTAACTGTAAACTAACCTACACAGTGCACCTAACGTGTGTTGGAGCCTGGAGTGTCCCTTTAATAATATAAACCCACCCAGTATAACTAACTGTAAGCTAACCTACACAGTGCACCTAACGTGTGTGGGAGCCTGGAGTGTCCCTTTAATAATATAAACACACCCAATATAACTGTAACCCAACCTACACAGTGCACCTAACGTGTGTGGGAGCCTGGAGTGTCCCTTTAATAATATAAACCCACTCAGTATAACTAACTGTAATCTAACCTACACAATGCATCTAACGTGTGTGGGAGCCTGTAGTGTCCCTTAAATAATATAAACCCACCCAGTATAACTGTAACCCAACCTACACAGTGCATCTAATGTGTGTGGGAGCCTGGAGTGTCCCTTTAATAATATAAACCCACCCAGTATAACTAACTGTAACCTAACCTATACAGTGCACCTAACGTGTGTGGGAGCCTGGAGTGTCCCTTTAATGATATAAACCCACCCAGTATAACTAACTGTATCCTAACGTACACAGTGCACCTTACGTGTGTGGGAGCCTGGAGTGTCCCTTTAATAATATAAACCCACCCAATATAACTTTAACCCAACCTACCCACCCAGTATAACTAACTGTAATCTAACCTACACAGTGCATCTAACGTGTGTGGGAGCATGGACTGCTCTGTCAATTCAATATAGAGTCATTTTTCTGTTCTATAAGAACATTACATTATTTCCCAGTGACTGTAACTGTACATCACTAACTTATTAACAGTACATTACTGTGCATCTGTAAAATTAAACAATTGGCAAGGTGGTGTATTTACTATTTTATTGTTATTTGTTTAACCCCTTCAGGACGGAGTCAATAGTGCACGTTCTGATCAAAACAAAACGTAAACAAAAACTGGAATTTGCGCTATATGTCTGTTCGACCGTAGTTCCCCTCTTTCAAATTATATGCACCCACACTTATTATATATCATTTTGTTCAGGAGAAACAGGGCTTTAATCTATCATTAACTATTCATATATGGAACATCATTTATTATGAATAAAAGTAAAAAAAATTTGAGAAAATAAGATTTTTTTTAAATTTGCATTTCCGTCTGACATTTTAACTGTGAATGTCATAATACTGTTAGGTTTTACTGCAAAAAAAATGCACATATTTGTAATCAGCGATGTCTCACGAGTACAACAGTACCCCCCATTGACAGGTTTTATGTTGTTTTGGAAAGTTACAGGGTCAAATATAGAACATTACATTTTCAAATTGAAATTTGCCAGATTGGTAATGTTACCTTTGAGACGGTGTGGTAGCCCAGGAATGAGAATTACCCCCATAATGGCATACCATTTGAAAAAGTAGACAAGCCAAGGTATTGAAAGTGGGGTATGTTTAGTCTTTTTTAATAGCCACTTAGTCACAAACACTGGCCAAAGTTAGCGTTCATATTTGTTTTTGTGTGAAAAAAAGCAAAAAACGAATATTTGGCCAGTGTTTGTGACTAAGTGGCTACTAAGAAAGACTGGACATACCCCACTTGCAATACCTCGGGTTGTCTACTTTTGCAAATGGTATGCCATCATGGGGGTAATTCTCATTCCTGGGCTACCATACGCTCTCAAAGGCAACATAACCAATCTGGCAAATTTCAATGTGAAAAAAATGAAATGCAAGCCTTATATGTGACTCTCTAACTTTCCAAAACACCATAAAACCTGTACATGGGGGGTACTGTTATTCTCGGGAGACTTCACTAAACCCAAATATTAGTGTTTTAAAACAGTAAAACATATTACAACAATAATATAGACCATATAAGTGCAGTTCGCTTGTAAAAAAATGCAAAAAACTTCACTTTTACTTAAAATATCATCGTTGTAATACAATTTACTAGTTTGAAACACGAATATTTGAGTTCAGCGAAGTCTCCCGAGTAAAACAGTACCCCCTATGTACAGGTTTTATGGTGTCTTGGAGAGTTACAGGGTCAAATATAGTGCTTGCGAATTAAATTCTCTGCACTTTCTCCCTGTGTTGTCAGGCATGTCAATCAAATTTTAATTAATCAAATCACATAATTACGTTAAAAGATTATTTAAATATACATGTAGAATTTTAATATATATGCATTTATAGGTATTTAAATTCTACGTGTATACTAATGTAATCTTTTATGTAATTATATGTATTTATCTATATATATATATTTGCGGTTATTTGTATTTTATATATATATAGATATATATAGAATGTCATTCTAAGTGTATTTTGTTACCGATATATATATATTAATAACAAAATACAGTTAGAATGAAATTACATATGCATATATAACTTTAAATTTTGTTTCAATATTTTATTTATTTATTTTATTATTTTATTTATTTATTATTTTAATTATACGTATTTATATATAATATATATATGTACATCAATTATATATATAATATATATACATATTATATATATGTAACGTCATTCTAAGTGTATTTTAATATTAATATATATACTTATATTAATATTAAAATACACTTTGTATGACGTTACATATATATAATATGTATATATATTATATATATAATATATATACATATTATATATATATATAAAAATATATTTAATTTATTTTTACACTTGTCTTTTATTTATTTTTTATACTTCCCACCAGCAGGGGGACTGTCTGATATTTCAAACAGTCCCCCTGCAGGCAGATCCACAGCCAGCTATAGAGGGCCATGTGATCGCTCTTTGAGAGTGATCACATGGCCCCCGGGGGCCTGATTTGCCGTGGGAGGGCTGCCTGGGCTGTGAGGCAGTCCTCCCGAAGCGGATCGCGGCAGAGGTAAGTACATCTTACCTCCTGGGGCTGCAAGCCGTTACGGCGTGCTATGCCGTCATAACGGCTTTAAAGCCCACTTAACCCGTGACGGCATAGCATGCCGTAACGGCGTTAAGGGGTTAAAATACCCTTCCCCCCATTCTACAGATACAAATGACAGAGTTACAGAGATTTTGATTTCCATGTAACATTATAAGAAATACAGGTATTTCCCGGTTTACGAACTCCCGCTTTACGTTTTCCCGCCTTTACGAACGCTTTCCGGACATGCCGCCATTTTGTTTTGCCGATATTTTGTTTCAGCGCTCCGTGGATGCTGACCAAGAAGCATGCTTGGGAGCATAGAAAATATGAATATGTAGCCAGGAGAAGACAAGAAGAGAGAAAGCATAGTGTAAAAACGGGTTTGTGTATGTATGGCTGAGATTGATGTCTGTCTGTGTGTGTGGGATGGCAGAGAGGCCTCCGAAAACGGGTCTGGAATTATACAGTAATTTAAAGAACTTAAATTTTTTCTATCATCAAAAAAAACACCATGGCTATAAATGCAAACAATTGTGACTCAGAGCAAGTTTGGTTATTATTTACATGCCTTCAGTGACATGATTGTTTGAACTGTTGAATATTGATCTCAGACTGTGCAGGGGGTGTCATTATTTATTATAATGCAGAGCATTATGGGCTCTTCATGATTAAATAGATAGGCAGTAAGGATGATGAGACTGTGCTGTCCTCTGCATTTCAGAAGACCTGGGGTTTGTATTCATGACAGGCAGTAAAGGGAATAGGATATTAGTTTTTTTTTATTTTGTACTTCATTATTGCTGTACCTGGTGCAATAATGACCCAGGCTACACAAGTGTACCTTGTGATGCAGTTTTAGGAACAGTTTGTGTAGCTAGGGCTGCTTTGTATTATGGTGTACTCACCTGAAGGTGCTGTGAAGTGTAACAGCCATCTCAAGGTACACCTGAAACTCTACTAGTGCAGATATACAGACAGAGTTGGAAACAGAAATCTAGAAATGAAAGCCAACATATATTTGCTCTGCTTTCATTTTGTATTTGTACTTAATTATATAGGTTTTCAATGGTAAAACTTCTTCGTCAGGAACGAAACCCATGTTTATTGCATTGCGGTCTATGGGAAATTAGTTCTCACTTTATGAACTCTCACTTTATGAACTAGGCTTCGGAACCAATTAGTTCGTAAAGTCGGGAACTACCTGTACAGCAAGCACAGAGTTACAATGCTGGGCTTCTGTGTGCACCAAATATTACTTTTACACAGGAAAAGTGCTGACCTGCAGTATGCAGTATTCATAAGCTGCAGGAAGGAGGTCTAGTCATAAATAAACTACTGGATCCCCCAATGTGCTGCCTATATTAACAGATTCCCTTCCTGCAGAGTGTGAATGCATCATACATAATGGTAACGCTTTTCCTGTACTGCCTATCAGCAGGAAGACAAGATATATGTCCAGGAAAACATGGTGGTTGTAGGCATTAATGGATTAAGTTCTCAGCACCAAAGGAAATACACTGTTGCAGGTTTCACTGGTTTTAATTGGCCAGGTGCACTGTCTGCTGCTTTCTTATGATTATTTTAGTGTCTGTTGTGGGTGACCCATTACAAATAGCTGGGAGTCTGGAGGTGCCATTTACATATGCTGATTACATTACTCATTTACTAAACAGATGTGTGACTTGTGTCCTTGTATTTGTTTCCAGGTGATTGCTCCTGTCCAACAATTGTCTCTTTGTTTAAAAGACACAGGATAGCAGAGAAGGAATCTCGTGATATGTAGATTGATTGACGCTTGCCATGGTCACACTTCTGATATACATGTAAATGCAATCCTAATTGGATTCATTCAAACTGTTTTCTGCTGAGTCCTAGAAAATCCAGTGCGTTTCCAGCCAGCAGCTTGTCCTGCGAAGAAAGAATATTGACACACATATTTAAGAGAACAACAAAATCACAAAGTTCAATATGCTAAACATTTTTATTTAACGGTTCAAGAAATATAAAAATAACGCATTCATCCCATCTGCTGTACAAACTCACACTACGACAGGTGACTTTAAGAAACAGCAAACAATTGTTTCCCTTATTTATCCTTATTATTATTATTATTTTATTATTTATATAGCGGCATCAGATTCCGTAGTGCTGTACAATGGGTGGACTAACAGACATGTAATTGTAACCAGACAACTGGACGTACAGGAACAGAAAGGTGGAGGGCCTTGCTCAATGAGCTTACATTCTAGAGGGATTGTCTCTGTATACATTTGGTTACCACGAGGGCCAAATGTGTATTTTGTACCTAATTTTTTTTAAAATAGTTATTTTTTTTAAAGCAAGGTTTAGATGGTAGTTTTGGGGTGTATGTATCCCCATGATTTTTAAGGTACAGGATGGCACTTCTCAGATTAATGTCATATTGGATTAAGTCATTAATCGCTGGGGATCATGTAGCACACTTTTCATGTACGGCCTATTAACACAATGAAAGGATGTGTGTCTTATAAAACATGGTGGGCCTGCTAGCTCTGCATGGCAACGTATCCTATCATACAGGCTCTTATACCGGTACAGGCCACTGAGTGTTATAGACAGACCTGCAGGAAGCATTTAGTGTGCCTCTATAGCCTTATCTCCCATTAGTAGTGTTTAGGAAATACCAGGTGCTTGCCAAACACTGACATCTTTTCCTTTAATTGTGACACTTTTAAAGGCTTCGTAGAGGAGGGAAGGAAAATAAAACACTATTCTGGTTATCTGTCTTCTAAGTTTTTAAATAAAATCACCTTTACCCAAACTTGTGGCGTCTCGGAGTCTTTCTATGTTGAGTTGTATGCCCTCACTGAACATCTTATCCAAATACACGCAGCCAAATATCCATTGATATACTAGCAGGTTTATTCACTACAGTGAGAATTCAGATTAATTCAAAGTGAAGTTCACTGGAAGGAAACCAATTGATTAATCAAGGAGGGATGCCAGAAATAATGTCCTTCCGGCAGCATACAAATTCTACGTACAGCAAAATGCTAACTGAGCCCACCTGGTTTAGAACTATTCAATCAGAGGCACATTCACAAATTAAATTCACCAGTTTTGCAATGTTTGCCCACTGCTTGTGGAAACAACTAACAGGCAAATCATTCTGAAGAAAACTGACTAAATAGATAAATATAAATAAGTGGGTGTCTCTGGACCCCCTATTAACCTGGAGGCCATTAAAAGATGGCTTTTTACTAATATATTACATCATAGGCAGCTATGTGAGCGCTAAAGGAACATGCCACACACCTCAAGCACTTTAGCTTGCCGAAATGCTTTATTTGTGAAGAATGTTTCAAATCTTTTCATCGCATAGAAGCTTGAGCTAAACTCAAGAGGCAGCAATTGCTCAGAGCACCTGCCTTCCAAAGACATCTCATTGAAATGCATTGGGAAGTCTCTGATTGGTCAGCCACAGGGGTTACAAGGCAAGGTTTGCAAAGGCGGCAGACAAGAGATTTGCAGCTTTTACAAAGCTGCTTTTGAATATTCCCCAAATAAAAAAATATGCATAAATTAGATTAATACATGTTTTAATTGGGGGCATATCTACTAAATTGTCTAAAACATAAAATGCAAATGTTTCCATTGAATTGTTCCTTTAATTACAGATAGAGTAGGCATCAGTCTGTTATTAACAATGCCATTTGTTTTCAATATATGCACTCATTTTATTGTTATTAGTCTTCCGGCTGCTTGTGAAACTCCCATTTTATAAGATTTTAACTCAGAAATGGCAACATTGTTTTTATGTTCCTATGTGGCAAACATAGTTTGTCCTTTTGGCTGCCTGGATTTTTGCACTAGTGATGACAATAGTGATCTCCGAATGCAATATGCCAAAAGGGAATAAATGAAGGCTACCAATAGGGTGCGCTCTGAGACAATAAACTACTAACATGATACAGTATGAATAAGAATCATTGTTTGTTGTATCAAAAATATAAAATAAAAACAGTGAGTTGATTATGATATAGTTATCGAAAGGATCAAAAATACAATAAACACGAAAGCTGTATTGAAGATATCTCCTTTCAGGCAGGATTGCCAGATGTTTTCACATAAATGCATTGTTCCTTATTATTAATGATCAAATTTGCAAATACAGGTACAATCTGATGATAATCGCCACATTTTGCTAATTCAGAGTGTATCACACTGAATACCCCTTTATCGTTTTCACTTTGAGTAATGTTAGTTTTATGAAGATACTATATATATATATATATATATATATATATATAAAACATTTGTAATAATGACTTATAAATATTAGAATGCCCACACGTGGGGGAAATATAAACAAACATGACAGAACATTCTTGCAATCGAAATTTAAAAAAATACATTTAAAAAAATCCTACTTTTAACTTCTCATCAAAGTCTTCCATAGATTCAATTAACCTCCCTGGGCTGTGTTCTCCTAATGGAAATGGATAATCAGTTCCCAGGAGCACTTTGTCCTAGATGTGGGAGATAAATATATATATTAGTTAAGAAATTCGAAAGATTATTTATGAATTGATGGATTTTGTAAAGGCAGGTTATCAACTTAAGGCCTTTCTTACCTACACAAACTCTTCATTTACAGTGAAGTAAGTGCTCACCCCGCCCTCCCCAATTTCCATGTGTCCCAAGAAGTACATTTTGTTTATTCCATTTTCTAATTTTGAATACAATCTCCAATTCTTGCTAGCACGTCTCTTTTACTTTATCCTGGCTTTTTATGCAGAATCACCATAAATATGAATTAAAATAAATGAACAAAGCTAGAAACCAATCAGGATCAGGTTAGTCAATTTAATGCTGCTGAGATTGGTTTTGTTACTACTGAGTGGGACCGGTGAAGACTGATTAACACAATGCAGATCGCACATTCTATGTCTCCAAGGTTCTAAGCTTCCATCTGTGGAACCCATCCTGTGCTATATACACCGAGCATTCTGGCAAATATAGCTCAGCAATGGTGCCATATTTAGCCATATCTGATCCAGCAAACTAATAAAGAGAACAACTTTAAATATGACATAATCCACTGGAAAATAAATAAAACCAGCTCAGCTTATGTCAACTACTATGCCCTCTTAATAAAATATAAATTACAAAAATAAATAAATAAACAAATAATGAACAATAAAATGCCAACTATAAAATGTGCTCATAGTTACATAACTACATTAGCTTTAAAATACGGCCCCGCAGTTCACCTTGTGGAATGGACAATATTGACTCTGGCAGGGTAATTCACTGAAGTGAAAACAAAGCTAACTTCAAGCAGTTTTCCTTTACAGCTCTGTTGACCAATAATTTGAACTTTACTTTGAATTGCCAGTAATTTAAGGAACACTGTATTGTCAGGAACACAAACATGTATTCCTGACCCTATAGTGCTAAACCCACAATTAAGGTGGCTTGTTCCCCTTAGCCCCCTTAAAAGTTATTAAAACTCACCTTATTTCCAGCGCCACATGGGTCTGCCGGCGCTGGCCACGCCACCTTGGTGACATCATCATAATTGCTGATTTTTAGCCAATCAATTGGTTTCCCATAGGGAAAGCATTGGATTGGCTAAAATTGGCAAGATGGCAGGGCCAAATGCCGTTTTGGCCAATCAGCACTTCTTCATAGAGATGCATTAAATCAATGCATCTCTATGAGGAAAAATCAGTGTCCCCATGCAGAGTGTGAAGATGCTGAACAGCAGTGCTGCCCACTGTGCAGCACTGAGCCAGGAAGCACCTCCAGTGGCCATCTGAGGAGTGGCCATTTGGAGGTGTCCCAAGGGGCAATGTAAAAACTGCCTTTTCCCTGAAAAGGCAGTGTTGGCATTAAAAGGGCTGAAGGCAATTATTATACTAACCAGAACAACTACATTAAGCTGTAGTTGTTCTAGTGACTATAATGTCCATTTAACACCCTTTACAGAGTTATTCACTAAACTTAGAATTGAAAGTGAATTGAAAGTGAATTTCAAATTTAAGGCCAGAATAACCATCTTGCTGAGATAGACATTTTTTTTACAAGTCAGATATTGAAATCCATTCTGCAAAAGTCCTTAGTCAACTCTACACAGCTCACTGTTTCATAAATAGATGTATTTGTAGATTAGTCTCTACGGAACTAATATTCTGCCTCCTGTTATTCAATACAGTGTGAATTGTTATGAACACTAACATGAATTTCACATTTGAGGGTAAAGTAGCATAACTGACTTTGAGAATTCTCCAGTTTGGTTAATTTATATTAATTTTGAAATTCACTTTGAATTCCCTTTGATGTCCCCATAATTCAAACTTTGAGAGGGTTATTGACGAAAGTGAATTCTAAATTTGAGTAGCTGAAATCAAAGCATGGTTGACTTGAGTTGAGTTTTTCTAATTCCGCTCTTTTCACTTTAAATTTTAAATAAACTTTGAATTCACGTTGAATTCTCATGAGCCCTGTTACAAAATAAACAGGTTAGTGTTACAAGGAAAAATTAGAAGAAACACTAAGATTTTTAATATTAAGTTTATTTTTCCCTTGCATTGACCTAATTAGTGTTTGCGATGTCTAAAATAACATTCATTGTAGAAAACCACAACTTTGCATTTAGTTCAAGGAGCCTCCATCCTAGCTCCATGTCAATCATTGTTATACGCCCCTTTAACTGCCCTCAGTCACTAGAGCGAGCACAGAGAGTGAAGGAGAAATAGAAACACGTTTTTGTTTCTCTCGCTTCAACGCAATGAGTGCCCTGGAATGAGCTGGATTTTGATGTAGTTTGTTAAATCTTTACTGTACGTTTAAAACAAAATGAAGCATCAAATGAAAAAAGGTTAGCACGCATTATAAGTGATTTTTAATGTGTTTTTTGGTGGGGCGATTTCCAGAAAAACATTGGGATGGATAACATGAACTCTGCTTAGGACAATAACCAGCTGTAACAGTTAGAAACTCCACTAGGGGTCACTAGATACCTGATATTATGCAGTGCCAGACATTGGACCCATATTCCCTAAAGCATAGAATCCAATTTAATATGATTTATGGGTTTGCATGATCTTGAAACTGTTGTCTGCACTTGTATCTCTTGTCTGTTCTTGCAACAAGAATGTATCTCTGTCTCCTTCCAATTGCATGTAACCATACCATGTAAGACATCTATCATCCTGCGCAGTGTGTATTTACGTTACATGCAGAAGCAGAAAGCTCCCTTGTTTGCTATGTGATTATTTATAGATTACGCCTGCTGTCCACGCTGTGATTTTTACTCCCCAGCGGGTGGTTACGATTGTTCTAGGGTAATGATTTCGCTGTGAGGCAGTCTGTCTATAAAATTACATTTTGCAGATTAAGATAACGCCACGTGAAAAGTGGCATTGGCTTTCTCATAATCCCACGGATAGGTTTATATATATTAGATTGGCTCGATTGTTTATATATAGGGGGATTTTATGACTTAGATCATAATTAAGAAAATTCAATCATATTTTCATAAATGAATTCAGAACAGATTCGAACTACTGTTTTTTCTCACAATCAGCCTTAAAGTGTTATTCACTTAATTCCGACTTGTAGCAAATTAAAATCAGAAGGCGAACTTTGCACTACAGCAGCCAACCTGTGCTAGAGAAGAACTGGAGGATTTTTTTAGATGAGCAATTTTCGCCTACGTTTTGCCATTCACAATTGAATTTGCTTCAATGATTATTATTTAAATGCTTTATTTTGAAGTTTTCAATAGCAGCCATATACAACATATCAGAGGATAAGTAATGTAAGGTATAGGAAGGAACAAGGATTCCACCCAGTAAAAGTAAGCCAAAGCTAACAAGATAGCATATGGACTGACTAGAAGCCACGCTATAATCATGGCACGGGATCCAGATGAGATATAATGACACTCGAGCATATCGAGATCATTAAAATTACCAAAATGTGGAGGGCAAAGAAAAAGGGGAAGGAGAAAGTGGTATCTCAGGCCCAGAAAGGGATTGAATAATTGGTTGCATGTTGTGTAAATAAATGTTAAGTGAGGAAGTGCTAAACCTGGTTATTGCTAATTACCTGGGCCTTAATTCTAAGAGCCGTGAAGATGAGGTGGGTGAGGGACAGTGGAGGGAAAGGGAAATATAACATAGCAAGGGGTAGTAGGGTAGGGATAAAAACAGTATACAAGAAATAAAGAAAGGAATAGGAAAAGGTTGACAAAGGGGTGGAGAAAGAACTAAGAAGAGAGACAAGCTAAAGAGAAGAGGTGTGTTGGAGTCCATGATGGTAGGCTACCAGAAAGAATAGGGGTGGGGGGGAGGGGGAGTCATAACCATTGTAACTCTAGTAACAATAGAGATTTACATACCAAAAAACACTAGAAGGGATGCAAGGCAAAAACTTAGATACATCTCCACTTTACTAATGGTCCCAAATTTTGTGAACGTGTATTGTGGAGTCATGTAATTGTGCAGTGAGTATTTGTAAAACTAAGGAAGTTATGGACGTGGGAACGCTACTAGTGGACCATAACTATTAGCCCTGCGACTGGATAACACAACACATACAGCTAGTTTATTTTGAGCCCGAGAAAATGAATGCAAAGTTGTGGCTATGAGCCAGAGTGGCAAAACGCGCTTCCGGGAATCTGACAGGCGCATATGATAGCCACTGTATCAGGATTGTGCTCTTATTCAGACAGTAATGGCTTTATTACAAGCGTGTCAGCATCCATCCATCTCGGAGGAAGAATAACGGTTACGATCATTTTGGTTAAGACTAGCACTATTTTAGATCCAGCGTTCTCAAGCGATTGTACCTTAGGATGTACGGTGGGGGGGTGTTGGTGGCTTCCACCTGTGTCTATGTTTGTGTATGTTTGTGTGTGTATGTCTCTGTATTTGTCTGTATGTATGTGTCTGTGTGTGTGTGTGTATGTGTGTGTGTGTTTGTATATACAGTTGCAAGAAAAAGTATGTGAACCCTTTGGAATGATATGGATTTCTGCACAAATTGGTCATAAAATGTGATCTGATCATCATCTAAGTCACAACAATAGACAATCACAGTCTGCTTAAACTAATAACACACAAAGAATGAAATGTTGCCATGTTTTATTGAACACACCATGTAAACATTCACAGTGCAGGTGGAAAAAGTATGTGAACCCCTAGACTAATGACATCTCCAAGAGCTAATTGGAATGAGATGTCAGCCAACTGGAGTCCAATCAATGAGATGAGATTGGAGGTGTTGGTTACAGCTGCCCTGCCCTATAAAAAACACACACCAGTTCTGGGTTTGCTTTTCACAAGAAGCATTGCCTGATGTGAATGATGCCTCGCACAAAAGAGCTCTTAGAAGACCTACGATTAAGAATTGTTGACTTACATAAAGCTGGAAAGGGTTATAAAAGTATCTCCAAAAGCCTTGCTGTTCCTCAGTCCACGGTAAGACAAATTGTCTATAAATGGAGAAAGTTCAGCACTGCTGTTTCTACCTAGGAGTGGCCTTCCTGTAAAGATGACTGCAAGAGCAAAGTGCAGACTGCTCAATGAGGTGAAGAAGAATCCTAGAGTGTCAGCTAAAGACTTACAAAAGTCACTGGCAAATGCTAACATCCCTGTTAGCGAATCTACAATACGTAAAACACTAAACAAGAACGGATTTCATGGGAGGATACCACAGAGGAAGCCACTGCTGTCCAAACAAAACATTGCTGCACGTTTACAGTTTGCACAAGAGCACCTGGATGTTCCACAGCAGTACTGGCAAAATATTCTGTGGACAGATGAAACCAAAGTTGAGTTGTTTGGAAGAAACACACAACACTATGTGTGGCGAAAAAGAGGCACAGCACACCAACATCAAAACCTCATCCCAACTGTGAAGTATGGTGGTGGGGGCATCATGGTTTGGGGCTGCTTTGCTGCGTCTGGGCCTGAACGGATTGCTATCATCGAAGGAAAAATGAATTCCCAAGTTTATCAAGACATTTTGCAGGAGAACTTATGGCCATCTGTCTACCAGCTGAAGCTCAACAGAAGATGGGTGTTGCAACAGGACTATGACCCAAAGCATGGAAGTAAATCAACAACAGAATGGCTTAAACAGAAGAAAATACGCCTTCTGAAGTGGCCCAGTCAGAGTCCTGACCTCAACCCGATTGAGATGCTGTGGCATGACCTAAAAAAAAAGCGATTCACACCTGACATCCCAAGAATATTGCTGAACTGAAACAGTTCTGTAAAGAGGAATGGTCAAGAATTACTCCTGACCGTTGTGTACGTCTGATCTGCAACTACAGGAAACGTTTGGTTGAAGTTATTGCTGCCAAAGGAGGTTCAACCAGTTATTAAATCCAAGGGTTCACATACTTTTTCCACCTGCACTGTGAATGTTTACATGGTGTGTTCAATAAAAACATGGCAACATTTAATTCTTTGTGTGTTATTAGTTTAAGCAGACTGTGATTGTCTATTGTTGTGACTTAGATGATGATCAGATCACATTTTATGACCAATTTGTGCAGAAATCCAAAGCATTCCAAAGGGTTCACATACTTTTTCTTGCAACTGTATGTATGTGTCTGAATGTATGTATGTGTGTATGTATGTATGTATGTGTGTGTCTGTATGTGTGCCTGTATGTGTGTGTCTGTGTGTGTCTCTGTATATCTGTGCCTGTGTGTCTATGTGTGTGTCTGCATGTGTATCTGTTTGTCTGCATGTGTGTGGGGGAATGTATGGGAGGGGGAGAGTAGACGTATGGGAATTGCGGGGGGGTGGGGATATGGGGGGATGGCAGGGGGTAAACGTATGGGGGTGGCCCCAGGCAATTTTCGCCTCAAGGCCCTGTGGTTTCTAGTTACTCCTCTGCCCGCACTGCTGGTCCTCCTTCTCCTGAGTTAATGAGGCTAGATGAGACATTTTCTCACTGCTTATACTTTTTAGGTTTGTACTGCATCGCTCTTTTTGGGTGTTATCTGACCACTGCTTAGTAGATATCTACCTAGCATTCTAGCCTATACTCAGGAACTTATTATGTGTATACGTACATAGTCTTTTTGTTTTTGTTTTCCATTTTTCTTTTTGGTGATTATGTTTATTAGGTAGAACCTTTTATACGTAGTATTAAAGGTTGATTTTTTATTATTCCCCCCCCCCCCCCGCCCCACCACCTATATCCTGGTAGCCCGGCCTTAGGCCTCCACTCCATCAGCGACACATTTATTATTTATCACTCTCTCCTGGTAGTTCCTTTTCGAGTTTAAATTTCATAGTGACTCATCTCACTAGGGGTTACCACCAAAACAGGAGGTAAACAATTTAATTACCTTTTTCGCTTTCTTTGTCAAGGTTATGGTTAATAATAGAGAGACCAAGTATTTAGTGGGAACTGTTTTCAGAGAGCAGAGACATAACTTGGAGCTATAGTGGTTTGAGCTTAGGATAGGTCCAGCAGGAATTTTAGAAAAATAATCTACCGGTACGTCATCAGAATTCTTCTAACATTGGTTTGTGAGGAGGACAAGTATTTGTGCTAGTATAAGAGGAGTCAAATACCAGTGAAACAGCAATTTTGTAAGCGTTATCCTTATGGTGTATGCAAATAGTCAAGGAAGCCATAGCCTCCTAGATCTCAGACCAACCACGGGACTCTTCAGGTGGTCCCAGGTCCCTCTCCCAGACAGCTACATAATACAGGGAGTTTTGAGAAGAGTGCACAGCTAAATAGATACACAGAGCTGAAATCTGGCATTTTGGGTAGGGGCGACAAGACAAGTAGATTCAACAAATGTGAGAGTAGAAATATCATAAAAGAGGAAAGGCATCGGAGCTCCATTTAGCAAAAGTAGTCAAAGGTGGTCAGGGGAAAGTGAATGGGTATATCCTCAAAGGCTATAGTTTTGTTTTGTAAATAAAAGTGTTGAAATAAAGTATTAGCAACATTTAGTGGAATAATTATTTTTTGGATGCTCGATCCGTAGTATGTTTAAAACTATCGACTCACCTTTCCAATTACATTTACAAGAAGCTTCAAGGCCTGTGGATCATGTACAAGAGAATCTGTATAAAATGAACCCAAGTATTTTTGCGGAGGGATCGTGCTATCAATTGCGCAAAGATCGGGACGAACGTTGAAGCCATGATTAATGCGGCCAATGGTGTACGGAAAAGCCCCACCTGAAAAATATAATAAACAAAGATTCAAAAACGACTTAAAGTCTGCAGGATTTAAAAACTCTGAAATCAATAACCTACTCAAAAACAAGAAATATTTCTGCATCTTAAAAAGGTAAATGCGAAATTTGACTTTTATAGATCTTATAAAGATTCCACTTTAACATAAGGACACCAAAATCACAAATAATATCACTGACGAATTATACATTATATAAAATTGGTATAAAAAAAATCGTGATTAAATTATGCATATCATTGTATTAAATACAGTGAATTCTGCAGAGACGGACGCCATATTTAAATCGGAGACATTCCGGTCACTGATTTATCCGTGACTGCCCTTTTGCATTGTTGGCATGTCTTGACGTTATTAGTGGTTCCCCCCCTAATAAAGCAGGAGATTTGTTTTAAAGGGATTATTAAGGGGTTGTTAACATGTAATAATTACAGACATCTGGCACTGAATGACTGAAAGATTATCCCTCACTTATCAAGTCTGATTAAAAAGTGCTTAAAGCAGCAGGAAAAGACAGATGAGAAAGTTCTAGATAAGTTTGAATGGCAGGATAAGGATAGGTGTCTAGGCTAACACCTAAAATCAAATCAGTCGGGTTTCTAGAACATCTTATCCTAGCCGTGCTTTCTTGACAAAGTTCATTTTTCTGAAATAAATTGGATAAAAGTGGTTGTTTGAATGGCTTATTTTATGACATACTTGTGGCAGTAGCAACTAAAGCATGTCTACTTGGAGATCTTTTACAGTTTGCTTACTTTGAACTAAAAAGTCATCAAACGGCAATTTGATGCTTGTAGAGAGGGAAAAAGGATTTCAGAGACCTGGAACAGCCATACCTGGGACAGTCCAGCATTCAACGCCAATCACTACGTTCTAATAAAATTTAACGTTTTCTAAAGACAACGAGGAAGGGAAATTTAACATGATTTGCAGAAGACAAATCCTTCTAACTGGTCGAAATATTTTGGATGGTTATTGAGAAAACTACACTTTCCCATGATCACTTTTGTGAGAAAGGCGGTGGGCCATAGCGGACACGTGTGTTTTGTCAAAGTGCACTTTCTTGCACCATAACCACTACAATTAGCTGTAACAATGCAACAAGGAACAATAATGCAATACGCTTTTACAACTATCTACGTAAGATTGTCCCCTTTAAATGGAACCATATTTTTTCTATAATTAACACATTTGAATTGAAAAATAGAAACATTTGCCCTAATTTGTTTCCTTTAAATGCATAGTAACGTTTTAGCCATTGACATCACAATCCAGTTCATTCCTGGCACAGCTAAGGCACACATTTGGCATTTCCTTTTAGAAACTCGGGAAGTAGGATCTACTGAATTAAATGAGGTGTATCCATTATTCACAGGAAACATTATTCATTGCACTATTTATTGCATTGCTAAGTAACTATACCTCCGTGTGCAAAGCAAACTTTAAGTTTTGGAAACTTTTCAAATATCCCACCGAAAATCATGGAGCAGATAGCGGTGGTAGTCTCAGCTGGCATGCCTTGAGATAAACACAAAAGAATGGAAGGTTAGTAAATCCAGTTAAAACACGATCACCTCGTTCATGCTAAAGATAATTGAGAGAATTGGAAGAGAATTAAGCAGTAAAACTGCAGGGACACGAGCTCTAGACTAAAACTACTTAATTGAACTAAAGTTGGTTTGATGACTATAGTATCTCTTGATGTCTTCTGTAGGTAAATCATTTCTAACAAATTGTGATCAATTGAAAAGCTTATCCAAGAATATTAACTCAAGTCCCAAGTTAGAGTTTGTTACAATTCAATCTATTTATCATCGCATGGACTATAATTTAAGGATTTGCAATATTTTAAGATTTTTCACAGACTCTGGTGCGTGACATTTGAAGTGACATGATCTCTTTTCACTTTCTATATTAATCTTTTTTTAACTGTAGAAGAGCTTAAACCTCATTACATAAGCTGAGGGCAATTAATCCATCATTCCTCATTTCTCAAAATAAAGTAGAATTGTTAATCAGTTTCGTTCTTGCGTCTCATTGTCTGGAATACAATTAAATGATGTAAAAATGTTCTGTTAATCTCTGAACATTCAATTAGCTACGTTCCAGCTCCATCTACTTTTTTTTTTTTTAATTAATTACTTTAGGAAGAACGAATATGACAGATTGACCTGATAAGTCTCAAGAGGCATTTTGAAACAATCATTTTTATTAAAGGGGCAGTCTAAGCTCCCTGCAGCTCAGTGCTTATGTTGTCAATCGTCTACGGGGCCATCCTCTGCTCTTTGTCACATAGTTAGGGAATTACCTCTTCTTAGCCAACTTGATCATATTTTAATTCCCTATGTTATCAGTATCAATTTCATCCCTCATTTTAGATTGAGATATTTTGAGAGTGCTGAAGAGGGGGGACTCTTGTACCGGGAAGAAAACCTGTTTTTTGTGAAACTGCTCCCTAACTGTTCCCTAAAACAACAAGGAATGGCTTTCACATATTCTAGGCAGCATAGCTGCTATTCTGAGCTGTAGTGGCTATAGTACTTAGATAGACTCCTATCGTATCTGAAAATACATTGATAACAAAGTGGTAAAAAAAGAGTTAATAGGTTATCTGGTAAAACAAATCTAGTCACAGCTTAGTTATTTTAGCTTATAGGGACACTAAAGAATTAGGAATACAAAACTGTATTCCTAACCTTATAGCGTCCCTCTGCCTCTGCGCCCCCACCTGGTGTTGAAAGGGTCACAGACAACACTTTTGCCTTCATTCCGATTCCTTCTCCCCTTGCAGCGCTGTCACGCTGATGGATGTCCTAATGCTCAGGCGTGGCGAGGGCTGCATGCGCATTAGAACTTACCCATTAGAAAGCATTGAATCCAAGCTTTCCTATGGAGTTTGTGAAGACACTAGGCATCCTCATGCAAAGCTTGCAAACTCCACAAGAGGCAGTCTTAACCCTGCAATGGAAACATTACAGTTTCTCTGAAACAGCAATGCTTTACATTGCAGGGTTAGGGAGACAGGAACACTGCACTCAGGCCACTTCAATGAGATGAAGTGGTCTGGGTGCCTATAGTGACCCTTTCAATTTTGAAATTCAGCTTTCAGTTTACCACAGTTAAGTACTTAGTAAATAAACCCTTCAAGAGAAAATTCCTCTGACAGGTGGCCAAACCGTAAAATACTAACCTACCAGCCATGGCAGCCAGTATTTTGACATTCTCCCATCCACCGGCATGTCCCAGGGATGCACAAATATGGAACAGTTTAATTTTTCAGCAGCCTAAAACAGACACAAATGCAAATAAATTCTGAAAGTCATGTGAAAGCTATTTCTAGGTTTCTGGTATTTCCTGATGTTTTTCACCATTAGTATCATCATGTAGGGTCTTTATGGTTACAAAATAACTACTGAATATGGTATGTGTTTTAGAACAGTGAGATAGAATGTGTAAAATGAAATGTCAGTGTTACCTAAGCTTCACTTCTTGATATGGGCTTTGGGTGCATCCATACTTACCCATAATGCACGGCAAGATGGCCACCACCATTCTATTAAATATATCACTGATTGAATAACGGTATGAACTGACGTTTTAATGTTAAAATGCCCTCTATCACACTTTTGGTAGACAAGACAAACTATTAGAATGGTTATTCTTTTTTTTTAAACAGGTTGAATCGTTACTCTGACATTACGTCCAATAAGAAAAATATCTATGTTGTCTATTTTTGGTTTCTGTTGATAATTGTGTTAAAGATTTAATTTCGGTTATGCTGATAGACAGTTGGAAAATCCATATACTAATCAAAATCTCATTTACTTCCTGTGATCGGAACAGTTACTTCTCCAGGCAACACAGGGAAAGTGTTATGGTTGGAAAAAGGACACCCTCAATTTTGCAAATTGCTTGTTCACACTGGCTTGTTATGTGTTCTTTAAAAGCAGTCCTTTTACCTGCTTGTGTTTTCTTTTCGAAAATATATAACAAATTCCAGAAATGTATGTTTTTAGTTACATCGTGTTAATGACAATTCCTCAAAAGTTATACATGGTTTAGTTTACAATAATTCTTAGTTATATATTAAAAAATGCCTTTTGATAACCTGCAAAGAAAAGACCATGAGGTTAAAAGCAAGATTGCTGGAAAATGTCAGAGATACAGCACTCATTAAAAAAAAATAAAAAAATTAACAGGAACAATAACGATGAGAGATATATACCATGCGTAGGGGTGATAGTGAAAGAGGCTATGCTAAAGCCATTGCATCTCCTAGGCATTGGTATTGCTTGAGTATAGGTCTAAGACATAAAATATAATTGAGTAACAACTAAACAGGACAGTGGACACTAGGCACCTGAGGTAACGGGGTAATTCCTCCGCAGGGATCGTGTCAGGGACGCCCTGAATCTTAATGTTGCAGTGCCTGCTTTTGTCTTCTAAGAGTGCCATTTGGACGGTTATAGAGGTTTGGGATTGGTGGAGGCTTTGAATGGATTTCTGTACAGAGGCTAGGCCTGTCTGCAGATCCATGATGTCTTCTTTGGTGGCTTTGACTCTGTCTGTGACTGCTTGAATTTCTGTTTTGACCACTGCTATGTCTGCAGGAAATAGTTTTTGTATGTTTTGATACAGGGCTTGAATGTCCTCTTTGGTTGCCAGGTTTGCCACCTATTGTTGGTGGGTGCCGGCACTGTGGGTTTCTGTGACATTCGTCCCAATTATGTGGGGTCCTGTGGGCATCTCTGCGAGGTCTCAGACTGAGTGGGGTTCCCCGGTCTCCGAGCTATACGGGATCCTGACCCGAAGAAGTATGGGGTGAGGTAGGCCCCTACCTTGTGGTGCCGCCGTTTCGTGCCTGGGTCGAATAAAAAGGGCATCGATCTGGAGGTTCAGGTGTCGAGTAGCAGTCTGGCCCCCTTTCATCTGCCCCTGATGCGGGATTCAGTTGATATTTGTGGGGTTCTGTGCAGTGTTGCAGGAGCACAGCAGTATGGCGTCTGCTCCATTCCACGGTCAAGCTCCGCCCCCCTGTTTGTTTTTGTCACACTGGTCTCAAACAGGGGAAAATATTCCACCCAACGAGTTGTAATAGTTACGTTACTCTTATGCTCCTTCAAGTAAGGACAGGTTCAAAGTTCTACTGTAAACATCTTAGATTCTAGCTGAGCACTTTGATATCGAAGGCTGGCAGGTAATGAATAATTCATTGTTGGAAACTGCCAGTATTCTGGATACTTAAAGCAATATTCAAATGAAGTGATGTGACATTTATTCAATATGGCTGCTCTTGCCTACATGAAGACAGATGGTCAATAAATGGTCACAGAGGATGCTTGTCAGCTGATAACTGTGACTCCTGTTACAACCTCGCATTCTGTGCTCTGTAGAGAACATGCTGTACATAGGGAAATTGAAGGGTCACTCTAAGTATCAAAAGCAACTCTTTGTTATTGCAAAGGTTACGGTATGTTGAGCATTCTGAACCAGGGGTGTTACTAAGTTCCAAAAACACATGGAGATTGAAGACAAAACCAAGATTTCCATCCTAAGGCTCCTTCTTTTGTAGCATTTCAGCCTTTTAGTCACCAATTTAGACCTTGATTTAATATTGTTGGATAAGATTTTTACATTATTTCATATTTTTCAATAAACTTTCAAAAATGTTTTCTCAAAATATTGAACTATCAAAAATACATCATGTATTAAAAAAATATATCGGACACATATATCAATACGCATTGTTCAGGTAGTGTTACCTGCTGCCCCTCCACCATGCATAAGGGTAAAATAAACATATTTGAGGCTTCAGCCTCCAAAGCGTCTACTTAGCAACACCTCTGCCTAGGGCCCACTCTCCCCGTTCCTAGTGTCTTTTAACTGCAGAACTTCCTCCTTTTGTGGGTGAATTGTGACACATTTACTAATAGGAAGGATTTTTCTCTATAGGTCAGCTGAGAGTCAAGGTGCATGATCTAAAATGTACGGCATTAAGGATTCTATTTGTTTTTAATGCAGTTTTACTCATCCCAGTTGATAAGTGGAAATGTCTCCTTATCCATAATATAATAAAGTAATCTGCAGGTCAGGGGTTTATGGTATAAAATCAGATGCTTTATAACAGAATGAGAATCTCCTGACTGGAGTTAGTTGCTTTGTTGATAGTTCCCTTTCAATATAGTGATTGACTGATTGATTGATACTTACTGCATATATGGGATGAAGTTCAGGTGCATTTAAGTCCCACTGGTTAACGTGGGATCCTATTTGTACACCTGGAAATTGAAGCTCTTTCACACATCGATGCATCTCCTCTATGGCCAGCTCTGGACTTTGCATCGGTAATGTTCCAAGGCCCACAAATCTTTTAGGATGCTTCCGAACAACTGCTGCCAAATCATCATTTAAGAAACAGGATAGGTCCTGCGTGTCCTGAGGCTTTGCCTGTTTAAAGAGATATTATTGTATAGTAAATAAGCCGGTAAATATGATTTAGATGCAGGGGTGTCAGCACAGAGGTCTATGGCTTAGTGGCCAACTCTTTTGTATTTGGGTGTTGGATGGTATGTTAGTTTGGTCTAAAAAAGGTTTATTTATTTGTACTTGCCCCACAAGTAAGTCCAAAATGTGGCAGTCTTCTCCTGCATAGACATTACAGTGTGTCATGGGGTCGTACACCAACATACATTTAACAGCATGGTGGAAATCCCCAAACAGAAAAGGCAAACCCTCTATGAAAGACAATAATTGCTGTAAAAAGAAAAATATTTCTGGTTTAAGGTAAGTCTTTTGCAAACTCACTGGAGAAGCAAAGGGTCTAATAGTGTATATATGTTCCTGAGATCTGGAAACCTATAAGGACTGGACTTAGAGTCTTGTTAGAGTATTGTTATATATTAAATATAGGAGATTTGTAGATTTTAATGCCAGATTGTTTGCTTTTGTGAGTCATAATTTATTTTTGTTTTGGATTTTTATGGCAGTTCATAAGTGTGGAAAAAATGAGATTTTTTATTTATTGAACCTGATAATAGTAAGCAATATGTGATTTACACTCTCTGTGAAGCTATACTGTTTAAGTCTGATGTGGTTGAGAGGGCCAAGAAAATGATGAATGCACAGGACCACCGCATTTCTTCTATTTTATTTTCTTGCAAATAAAGCAGGCTTCCGAACGTTATGATATCTAGAAATCAGTGACGCACTTTTTTTATTATTTTACAGTTATTTTTGTGTTTCAGGTTTCAGTACTTACCCAATAGCTGAACATTACAGGGACGGTAGACAGGGCTTGCACGGTCACACCTGTGTGTAGAAATATCAGATCAGTTTTCCAATCAAAAAAAATTCAATGGCTGTGATTTGACACATGATAGTAAAGAAATTTACCAGCAGGCATAGTGCAACAAATCTCCATATTAGTAGATAATAATTGCAGTAGCCAGTTTATTCAATAATTCCATTACATATTTAATTATTAATTTTACACCCCAGGTACATAGAAGATGAAAAAACCACAGAGGAGATGACCTATATCCCTATGATATGAATGGTCACTTACCAACTTGGTTTAGCGTGGGCTTTGGGTATATAAGGTGACATACAGTATTTCACATTTTTGTAAATATTTATTATATCTTTTCATGTGACAACACTGAAGAAATGGCACTCTGCTACAATGTAAAGTAGTAAGTGTGCAGCCTGTATAACACTGTAAATTTGCTGTCCCCTCAAAATAACTCAACACACAGCCATCAATGACTAAACCATTGGCAACAAAAGTGAGTACACCCCAAAGTGGAAATGTCCAAATTGGGCCCAATTAGCCAATTTTCCTCTCCGGTGTCATGTGACTCGTTAGTGTTACAAGGTCTCAGGTGTGAATGGGGAGCAGGTGTGTTAAATTTAGTGTTATCGCTCTCACACTCTCTCATACTGCTCACTGGAAGTTCAACATTGCACCTCATGGCAAAAAACTCTCTGGGGATCTGAAAAAAAGAATTGTTGCTCTGCATAAAGATGGCCTAGGCTATAAGAAGATAGCCTAAACCCTGAAACTGAGCTGCAGTACGGTGGGCAAGACCATACAGTGGTTTCACCGGACTCGTCCCAAAGAAGTAGAGTGCACGTGCTCAGCGTCATATCCAAAGGATGTATTTGGGAAATAGCATTGCTGCAAAGGTTGAAGGGGTGGGGGTATTAGCCTAACAGTGCTCAGACCATACACTGCACACTGCATCAAATAGGTCTGCATGGCTGTCGTCCCAGAAGGAAGCCTCTTCTAAAGATGATGCACAAGAAAGTCCGCAAACAGTTTGTTGAAGACAAGCAGACTAAGGACATGGATTACTGGAACCATGTCCTGTGGTCCAATGAGACCAAGGTAAACCTATTTGGTTCAGATGGTGCCAAGCGTGTGTGGCGGCAACCAGGTGAGGAGTACAAGTGTGTCTTGCCTACAGTCAAGCATGGTGGTGGGAGTGTCGTGGTCTGGGCCTGCATGAGTGCTGCCAGCACTGGGGAACTACAGTTCAATGAGGGAACCATGAATACCAACATATACTGTGACACACTGAAGCAGAGCATGATCCCCTCCCTTCGTAGACTGGGCCGCATGGCAGTATTCCAACATGATAACGACCCCAAACACACCTCCAAGACAACCACTGCCTTGCTAAAGAAGCTGAAGGTAAAGGTGATGGACTGGCCAAGCATGTCTCCAGACCTAAGCTCCCTAATGAGCATCTGTGGGGATCCTCAAACAGAAGACAGGGAAGCGCAAGGTCTCTAACATCCACCTGCTCCATGATGTCATAATGGAGGAGTGGAAGAGGACTCCAGTGGCAACCTGTGAAGCTCTGGTGAACTCCATGCCCATGAGGGTTAAGGCAGTGCTGAAAATGTAATGGTGGCCACACAAACTATTGACACTTTGGACCCTATTTGGACATTTCCACTTAGGGGTGTACTCACTTTTGTTGCCAACGGTTTAGACAATAGTGGCTGTGTGTTTAGTTATTTTGAGGAGACAGCAATATTACACTGTTATACAGGCTGTACACTTACTACTTTACAATGTAGCAGAGTGTCATTTCTACAGTGTTGTCACATTAAAAGATATATTAAAATATTTTAAAAAAAATGTGAGGGGTGTACTCAATTTTGTGAGATACTGTAACTTCTGTTAAATACCACGCTCTACCTTGGGAATTGCACGACGATACGCAGGCAGCGAGTTGGCAGCAAATACATAATCCCTCTGCCAGGATGAGTGAATGCACGCCTCTGTCAGCAAGTGCACCTACTTTGTTTTATTTATTAATTTCTATAACTTTCTTGTACTTTCAAACCATGGGAAAGTTTTATAAAGTGTCGGTAAGAGAAAAGTTCTAATTGGGGCGCAATCACCTTGGAAACAAATGGAATCTTAGTTCTGATTAAATTGGTTTTCATAGTGACTGCTCTACATTTAAAACTTTGATTTACTTTTCTGTTAGTAACAGTTGCATAAATCTCCCTTTAAGTACTGCTACTACTGGTTGGATGTTTATTTGCCCATCTTGGAGTTACTAAGTGTAATATATATTATATCAGAATTCCTTTGCTATATACATTTACCTGTTTGATCCATCTCTTTTAACCTCACTTCGGGATCCCAGCAATTGGATTGAACTACGCGAAACACATTCCCATCTTTGACCATTTTCGCCTCCCCCTAAAGAAAGAGATGTTATACCAAAGGTAGACGTAGTTTCTTCCAGTTCTTGTAAACTAAAAGATAGACAACACGTGAGCTGTAATACTGCCAGGTCGCAGGTTTATACAGTTACACAGCAGTATAGCTTGAAATAGCTTCCTGAGTTCAGCCTTTTAAACCTCCGTGTTGCAGCTCTTGATCAAAAAGCAAAAACAATTCCAACTGTGCCACATGAAGGAAATAATAAAAAAAATCATTGAATTCACTGTGGCAAACATATTTCTTTTAGATTATGTACCAGTAAATATCCACTAAGTCACCCACTCTTCTATATTCCTGCTTCCAGCTGCTTTCTGAAACACAATTATCAATCAATCTACCGCTAAATGGAACTATAAAAACATACAGCAAGTGACGACGTGATACTGTGTATTTGTTTTGTCCAAGAGTATGGCAAATCTAAAAGGGTTATTTACTATAGTGAGAATTGTCAGGAATTCAAAGTGACTGCTTATCTGCATATATACGTGGAACCCAGTTATTAAACGTTATTAAATTTCTGAGTAACAAAGTACGGGTCGGGCACCCGACACACTCGTATTCCAAGGAGGCCACCTACTATTGAGATACAATGGATGGAGGGTCACTTCATTCCTGATGATCTGATTTGGAAGCCATGGTTGGTGCTTGGCAATGCCCGTCTCTGCCAATGATCGATCATGCTCCATTTCAATATGCAGACTGAGACTAAGAGTCAGGATAAGACTTCGGATAACCTGGTGCTCTATGTTACACCAATCAGTAGCCACTGTTATCTTGCTAGATCATCTGAGTTTATAAAATCAGGTATCTGGTATGATTACACACACATAGACTACATGGCCTTTTCTGGAAAATTAATAAAACCAAAAACACAGCAAACTGAGAACTGTCAGCCATGATGGTGATTATGAAGATAGAACGTAAATTGGGCTTAGCTACCCTTCCCAGACTCAAATCCCCTCAATCTTCTCTCTATGTGTCCGGCTATGTGAGGCAATCAGGATCTTTATTGTGTATGGATTATCACAGAGCTCCATGGCAATAAAACTCACAGTAATATGCAGTGTATATGAGTACATCACAGAGCTCCATGGCAATACAACTCACAGTAATATGCAGTGTATATGAGTATATCACAAAATAATAATTGCGTGTAGTATAAGTGTATCACAGAGCTCCACAGCAAGAAAACTTATAGTAATGTATGAATTAAGTATATATATTCATACTGTAGATTGTGCTATCGAATGTTTATTATTACATAAATATGTATATTTAAAACTAAATATGTAATAAAAACATGTGTATAATATCTTACAAACACCTGAGATTTAATTTTTATCCAGAATCCTAAATCCCTCTGAATTTCACTCACTGTTTAAGCTCGTTACCTAATACCAAGTAAAACTCACTCCTAATTTCACGTGTTCCTATTACCAGCACCCGGACAGAGACATCAAGCAGACATAGTGAATAGCGGGGGGAAAGGTGACTTATGGTATTAGCGGAATTTTCTCTTCTAAGGCCACAGTATAAAGGAGACGGCTTTTCATGGCATTGATTTGTTCGGCTTCAATCTCTGACGCTGTGTCAGAAAGTGTTGGGATAAATTAGATTTTCTTATGTGAGATTAGGAAAGGACTCAATATAATGGACATTTTCAATTGGTTAATGCCTAGGGAGAATAGCGAATAAAGTCTTTGAAAGCACCGTGTTTTACAGTCTGACAATCATCAGGGCATCATATAACAGCTATTTTTAGAGCTACCCCACTCTACTTGTAAAGAATATAAAAAAATTACACAAAAATCCTGGCGGGCTATTCAGTAAAAAGTTAATTCAAAGAGAATTAATTTAACTTTTTAGGCCAAATTAGCTGAATTGAAAACACATGTGACTCGGGGATCTTTTCCCCAATTTTGATATTTTGGCCTACAATTTAAAAGTTTACATTGCATTCTCGGGGTTATCTACTAATTAATAGCAAAGTAGGGGCAGATTAATATCATAAATCACTTTGTTAGAATTATTGTATTGTTTTTCATGTAGTATATAACAGCCCATTCTGTATATCATGTGTAATATAGACTGGTCACTATAATACCCTGACACACACTACACCACCTCACACACACACACACACACACAAACACACACACACACTACACCCACTCACACAAACACACTGCAACCGCCCCACACACAGAATCCCTCACACAAACACACTGCACCCACTCACACACACACAAACACACACACACACACACACACAGAACACCTCACACACACACACACACTGCACCCCCTCACACACACATACTGCACCTCTCCACACACAAGCACACCTCACACAAACACACAGCACCCCTCACACAAACACACATACTGCACCCCTCATATTAATATTAATATTGGTCATAATAACCTTAAATTCTCCTTCTCAAATATATAAATAAATACATTAAAGTAAAAATAAATTTGAGAGTATAGCAGTATGAGAAGTAGGTGGAGCTAAACATCCCTACCACACCTCCAAGAAGAGATTAACGCCCCCGAGGTCTGGCTTCTCTGTTTATGTTCAAGGAAATTGTTGTGACTCTGTTATGAATAAGCCTTTTAGTAAACAAAGATATCTGTTAGAATCGACCAAATGGCTCCTGCTGTATTGATCATATCTAAGCTCCGTAAATTTAATTTAGGACAGTTTATGAAACTTTACACAACTTTTCATTTGTTTCCTTTACACATCTTTTATTGCTATCTTTTTTTCTTTTTTTTTTGCATCACTGAATGAAGTGATGTGATTCTGCCTACCCATGCATACTGATTACAGATAAGAACAAAGTAGGGACCTACTAACTAAAATGCAAGTTTTAAAGAACTGATCAGGGAAATATGAATTTTAGACTGAAATAGATGAATCGTGAAAATTCTCCGACTTGCATTCTAAAGTATCTTTATCTAAAATTTGCCATTTTCAGTTTTCCTATAACTCAGTCTAGATAATAAACCCCTAAACAATTTTCCAACTGGCAGAGCCTGGTCGACACTATCATTTAATCATAGAGAACATTAGCGATTACGTTAGTAAATTGGTAAACGGATTTACGCACATCTTTGAAGAAATGGCATACAATGTGATATTAAACATACGCGTGCAGTCTTATATCTGGTTTTCCAAAATAATATTGATCATGGATATTGCTGTATGTTCCACTAACTGGATTAGCTTCGACATTAGCACTATTTATGTGTAATCTTCAAACTATGTATTCAGTTTATTAAATATCCATATGCACAACATGCAAATAATGGGAGATGTTCGTAATGAGCGATTCCAAATTATGCCCCATTTAGTAAATATTCCCCCAGCTGTTCTAATTAAGGAAAACCTATAAATATGCATCCACAGTTAGTATTCTTCATTAGTCTTTACACAGGAGCGAATGCGTGTACATATTGACTGGAAGCATGCTAGTATCCTCAGGAGAGGGTTTGTTTATATATAGTTGAAAGGCTGCCCAGTGTTGCCATGGAAACCCTCGCATTTCTACCCCGGAATCAGAGCCTCATTTATTTGGTTCGTTCTTTCTCAAATCAAATCCCAAATGCCAATTTTAACACAAATAACACGTAATAATTTCCCTGAATAAAAAAATAATAATACAAAAATTAGTATTTTACACATCAAACAGCTCTCGATTTGCATTGGTATTTTCTGTCCTATAAACCAATTATGCTGGAAACACCAGAACTCTAAAAATTCTTAGTTTTTTTTTTCAGTTTTACATTAGATACCAGGTGCTTCTCTCTCACAGGTACTATGTAAACCTTTTGGGAATCATGGTGTTTAATCAGCTGTATTTTTATGGAAAAGTATCTAGTTATACAGAACTCTGTGATATACTGTGCCTTATAAATAATGAGAAGATACAAATAGTAATAAACTATAGAATATGATTGCACATGGGCTCCAGATATAGACCTGTTCAGTCCTGGTGGTATCAGGTGGTATTTTTTTGACTGCATTTGATTGTATGTTTTATTGCGAAAGGTCCATGAAGGTCCAAGTTCTAGTAATAGAACGAAACTCGTAGGACCGTGCTTATTTTGATATTATTTGATCTGTTATTCAAAGAAAATGGTTTTAGGTTTTACCTGATTCCTGTTCCTTCTGGTTACTGAATTCAATCACTAGTAAGAGGAAAAGAGGTCACTTTGGCCCCTCAGTACCACCGGGTGGAGGGACCCTTAAGACGATCTTATACAGTACTCAACATTTTTTGAGTGCAAAATATTAGTGTGCCAGTCTTGTATGTTTTTATTGTATTATACTATGCACTATGATTTTTTTTTTTTACTTTTAGGTTATCCCTCTGTTTTCTACATATTTACACATTGTCTTAAGAGGTATCCATTTGGGAAGGGTAATGCCTCAATATCTAGTAACCCAACACGGAGTGTCTATATGATAATAGATTAGACAACGTTTACCGGTGCTTAGAATGGGGGGTGGGGGATGAAAACCTGCTAACAGTTTAATTGATATGCTTTCTTGAAGAAGTGAGTTTTCAATGATTTTTTGAATGAGTGGAGACTATGTGAAATTCTTACAGAGAAGAGAAGGAAGTTCCACAGAAGAGGTGCAGCCCTGGAGAAATCTTGGAGGCGAGCATTAAAGGTGGGAGTATGGACAGAGGATATACGT
This sequence comes from Pelobates fuscus, assembly GCF_036172605.1. Lineage (NCBI taxonomy): Eukaryota > Metazoa > Chordata > Amphibia > Anura > Pelobatidae > Pelobates > Pelobates fuscus. The sequence continues at coordinate 18,960,246 of NC_086324.1, read as the reverse complement.
AGGTCTTTGGCAGAGCGTAGGGGCCTCGACGGGACATACTTGTGTATTAGGGAGGATAGGTAGGTTAGAGCAGCATCATGTAGGGACTTGTAAGCAAGCACCAGAATTTTAAATTGAGCCCTATATCTAACTGGAAGCCAATGCAGGGACTGACAGAGCGGGGAGGCGTGGGAGGTGCGAGCAGACAGGAAAATGAGCCTTGCCACCGGATTCATTATAGATTGCAGCAGTGCCATCTGGGAACACGTAAGACCACTGAGAAGGCGATTGCAGTAGTCAAGGCGAGAGAGAACAACAGCATGGAACAGCACCTTAGCCGCATCCGGCGTTAAATAGGGGCAGATGTGTGCTATGTTTTAGAGATGGAAGCGATAGGATTGGCGATTGATTGGACATGAGGAATGAAGGAGAGGTTGGAGTCAAAAAGATCACCCAGGCAGCGAGCCTGCGAGGTAGAGGTGATGGTAGCGCCGTTGACTTGGAGGGAGACAGACACGGGAGTAGCAACACTTGAGGGAGGAAAAACCAGAAGCTCTGTTTTGAACAGGTTGAGTTTAAGGATATGAGCAGCACGTACCTTGCAGTGATGATGCATCTGGACCCAGCCACCGTAGCCATATTTCTGCGTTGAAAGAAAACAAAGAATGATCTAAAATTTGTCATTGTTGACCATCTGTTAACACAGTTACATTGTAAAACCAGGCGAATGTTCCTAAAACCATTAATATTGATGATTATAATGAATCCTTAAAAAAAATCCCACACAGTGAGTACAACTAGCTGTAAATATCGCCTGGCATCCTAGACTGCACTCATCGCTGTAAATATTATCTTAAATCCTGGGATTCACGAAAATAAATATCAACTGGAATTCTATAAACACTGCCTGGTTCAATTCTTGACTCACATTCAGTATCGTCTGCTGCAATCATGGGCTTTGTATGACTGATTTCAAAGGACCATTCAAAGCACCATAACAACTTCAGCACACTGTAAAGGTTATGATGCTAGGATTATTGGTCAACTCCTCCTCTGGACTTACAAGCTCCTATCAGGAGCTTCCATTAGCACCATCGAGCTAAGCCTCACCCACTGCGTGCTAAAGTAAGATTAGCTCTCTGTGCATGCCTTGCTGTTTTTCTTTTGTATTTTACATTTTATTTAAAATAAACATAAGATAATTTTAAAGGAGGTCTGAAAAAAAATAAAATTAAATTAAACAAAGAAATCCACACTGTTCTATCGTGGGACTCGGTGCCCCAATCTTGGCCAACTGTCCATCACTGTTATTAGCTTTGCCATTTTTCCTGCCTCTGTATCTAGCAGTGTGTGTAGAGATCAGCACAGAACTTTTATCAAATGTCTTCATGGAGGCAAATATCTTCATGGAGGCAAATGTCTTCACAGAGGCAAATATCTTCATGGAGGCAAATGTCTTCATGGAGGCAAATATCTTCATGGAGGCAAATGTCTTCATGGAGGCAGAGATGATCAATGACCAGGAGAGAAATTATTACAATTATCAATGTTTCTGTTTTGTCTTCTTCAATGTGTGCCCTGACTGTGCCAGCACTGAACTGGATTGTGATGCCAACTTCTAAATCATTAATATACATTGAAAACAAAATGGAGCATCGCACGGAAAAATTGGTTTAAAACACAGAAGTTAAAGGTGCTTTTTAGCGTTTTATTAAAATGTATCATTTCCAGAGATGTGACAGTTTCTCTTCATCCATTGCAGGTTCTGTGGCTTATTTTTAATTTCTTGATGAACTTTCTTTGAAATTTACAGAAAATTCCGTTGGATGTGGCTGCGGGACAAGCAGCTCTTTCTTTGTAAGAAAATGTGGTCAACACCATGTTTTGTTTTACGCCGTAATATGTGGTTCTGCCCATGTTCTGTGCTAGTAATCAAAGCTTAGAGTTACGTTTCAGTTTCTGTTCCCTGTCTCTGCCTTTTTATTCTGTTTCTGAGAGGGATTGGAAGAATCTTCCACTGTCTGCTCTGTGCTCGTTCGAAAAGGAATCGGCATTCATTTCTAGACACATATTCTCAGTTTGTTCTATTCATAGCTCACTACATGGGCAGGACTGGTATCTTATGCTACTCCCTGGCTGGTAATAACAGGAACAAAAAACAGAATGTCTAAAACAAGCCAAAAAAAAAAGGGAAAGGAAAAAAGTGAAGACAAAAAATGTTTACAACGTGCAATTTGTTAATTATTAGCTGCTAAGCACACGGGTTCTGCACCTTAAGGTACATGACTCAGCCACAGACTCTCAAGGTGACCTTCAACTCTTCATTAATATTTTAACAGCAAAGAAAGACATGCAGGCAGGGAGATGGGAGGTCCGACTGCTAAATGTCTCCCTGGCTGCTCTGCCTATAGACTTGGTAACAATGGAGCGTGATCTTTACATAATCACAGATATACTGTATGTAAATAGGTACATAACCCACTAAACCCCGCAATGGAGGGAGAGATAGACAGACAGACAGACAGACAGATATAAAAAAACAGACAGACAGTGCGAGAAAGATAGATAGATAGATAGATATACAAAGACAGACAGACAGACAGGCCGAGAGATAGATATTATGTCACTAAGTTGAGCCTTATTCACTTTACCAGAAATGTTGGAACACTGAATAGGTAATTAAAACATATTGGCCCTTATAACTAAGTTGCTAAAATAGCTGTGTTACAATTAGCCAGATTCTGAGATTTTAGTTTAAAACTTGTTTTAGGCCAAATTAGCATTGATTACGGTAATTCCTTCTTCAAATCTCCACAAATGATGGATTTAGAGAATAAACCCCGTTCTGTTTCATTATTTCTCTTTGAATAAAATGCTACCGATCCTTTATAGGGAAATTGTCATGGCTTTACCTGACATTCAGCCCCCCCGCCGCAATCTCATTAAAGAGGTGGGTGCCCACCTCTGGTCTGCCTGCACCCCTCCTCTGTTCTGATTTGCCCAGCAGTGCTGGCAAAAGAGTTACTATGGCAACCACAGCGCATGTACTGTGGTAACTATGGGTGAAGAGCAGAGGAACCTCCAATGAGTGGTCTCTTTTGCTCCACCTGTCTCTCAATTCCTTGGCAATGATTGTCTTCCAAGTAATTGAGAGACAAATGGGAGAAAATCCCATGTTAAAAATTTTTTTTCTCCCAATCTATACATTTGCTAGCAAAATTTCCTTCACAATGTGTAGCTGGAATTTTAATTTCCTTTAAAAGAGCTAAGGTTGTTTATGACAGGTGGTCACAGGCTTCCTTTACATAGACAATATCTATAGTGATCTAGCTACTGGCCTGTGCTTATCTTGTTAATATGTGATCTCCTAAAGCTGTGTTAAAGCTATTTTGAACTGTAGAGTTAGCAAGCTTGCTAATGTGTTTGTGTATCAATATTTGCGCAGGCTTCTTTTTACGCTGAGTAAGCGATCTCTGATCTTAGTGAGGCCAGTGAAAGTGTGCCAGTTATCTGCAGTCTCTGTGATAGGTAGATAAAGAACCACTCTCTCTTATTAACCATGAATGTGTCTTGCCTGGGAAAGAAATATCTAGAAGTAGAAACTGTTACAGATATATGCATGGGCTGTTTGTGCTACTTATTTTTTCAAAAATTTTTTAAAATGTTTTCCAATGAATTTATATTGTATGTCTTGATGCCACTATAGTATTCCGTTAATATTTTAATTTGCTGGTAAAGGAGCTTATTTACTAAACAGTGCTTTGTCATCAATCGGTGACCAGATTTCAAAATATTAAGAATTTGTTACAATTTTTTTTATTCTTTGTTTTTAAGATTCTGGAGGGAAATTTGAACTACAATAAATTAGCTTTTGAAATTAGTCGGTATTAATAAATTGTTTTAGATCTAAATAATTTTATCACCTTCATAAATGGTAGAAAATGAATTCACCAAAATTGTTGTAGAAGAGTCCCAACACTTGGTCTCATCTACAGCCCGAGCCACTAAAACAAGTCCCTCTTTGGCCATTTGAAATTAAGGGGGAGATTGAAGATTTTCTTTACGTATCTGCTGGGATTACTATCCTCTCTAGGCCCATGCTTCGGTGGATCATTTAAAAGCCTCCACCTGAATATGTATAGCAAATATTTCATATATCATAGAAAATGCATATTAAATTTAAATAAAATAAACAATAATTAAAAATAAAAAACAGAAAACAATCTGATGAATTAAAATGAAAATAAACTACTAATACTACTATCACCAGTTGTATTACTATTAGATATAAGAAAAATTAATATGAGTATTTAACATAAAAAGAAAGATTGTGATTTTTTTTTTTTTAAATATTCCAATTTGCCCTAGGAGACAGATATTATTGTCAGACTGAAAGGTTTAGTTTCTCTGCCGGTAATGACCCTACGTCTCTGAGGTTTTAAACAGTACTACAGTTGGTGCAGACTACGATTTGTGGCAACATGCAAATCAAATACAAATTCTATAAACATTTTATTGAAATCATGTGTTATTTATCGACTGACATCAAACAGACTGCTTCTTATTACCTCTTTGAGATCAGGCCATTCCGTTGGAAGAATGTGACTGTGGATATCTATTTTCATACTGCAAGATTTTCTAGGAAATGATTGTTTTATGAGATATATCCAATCCAGGCAGGACAGAGTATGATTTACCTTGTGTTTCACTCTTTAACAAAGCATCATTCACACCCCTTTAAGCCGACCAATGGAAACCTCTGAAAACACAACGTTATCATTCCTGAGAAGTTCGAAGTGCAAAATTACCTTCGACTGACACACAGGTTAATGATCTCTGTGTTTTGAAGATGCCACTAAAGTTTACCACGGCCGATATATCACTGGAAGAATTATAATAATAATGATAATGATGATATTATTATTATTATTATTATTATTATTATTATTATACATGTTTCCTTAAAAATAACAAATCACTAATAATGACACATTCATTCAATTATTCATTCAATGTCATCTGTCAATATACAGAATTTTGCCAAATTTTATTGTGTTAGTGCTCAGAGGAGTATATCGAAGTCAGAAAATATTTTGATTGGGGTAATTGACCAAGCTCCTTAATCTGCAGCCAAATTGATACATTACCCAAGTTTGATTTAAAAATTTTTTTTTTTTTAAAATGGTATATTAATTACATATAATTCATTGCTAATGTGGCTATTGTCAAACTGTTACATTTAATATGGAGCAATACAGATCCAGTGAAGAAAGCCGATTCCTTATTCTGTATACAATAACTCAGTTATTTCTCATCGGCATTGTAAGGGAATTGATTTTAAATGTGTCTGATTATGGAAAGAGTTGAGATCTGATGCCTCTTAAACCGTAGATGAATACCTTATATGCTTCCAGAAAGCTATCCAAAAAGACCAAACTAGCACAGTGCTGATGCTCACCTGTATACAGCTGGTCTTTGGGGCATTTAGATCCCATCCTGTGTTCGGGTCAAAATAATATTTTTTTTTTAATTGATAGAAATAGAAATGGGGCTGCAATGAGACAATGCGGGAGATTCATCAAAATGTTTTTTTGGAAAGTGGTGCAAAATGTGAAATGGGAGAAGACACCAATAGAACTGTCTGCCAGTTTCATTGGTTTCTATGGTGATTGGTTTATGTGGTGATTGGTTTCTATGGTAATTGTCCCACTTTCAGTACTTTACACTATTTTTCCCCAAAGAATTAACAAGTGTGCCCCTCATTCTCAATGTTAAGCTAATGACCAGATATGTTGGTCTATAGTGAAAAAAAACATTCATAGCAACATTGTAGAAAGTACAGTCAGATTAAGATTGCATATAGTACAGTCAGAGTAACATTGTAGTCACTATAGTCAGAGTAACATTGTAGTCAGTATAGTCAGAGTAACATTGCAGCCAGTACAGAGTAACATTGCTGTCAGTACAGAGTAACATTGCTGTCAGTACAGTCAGAGTAACATTGCAGCCAGTACAGAGTAACATTGCTGTCAGTACAGAGTAACATTGCTGTCAGTACAGTCAGAGTAACATTGTAGTCAGTATAGTCAGAGTAACATTGCAGCCAGTACAGAGTAACATTGCTGTCAGTACAGTCAGAGTAACATTGCAGCCAGTACAGAGTGACATTGCTGTCAGTACAGTCAGAGTAACATTGTAGTCAGTATAGTCAGAGTAATATTGTAGTCAGTATAGTCAGAGTAACATTGCAGCCAGTACAGAGTAACATTGCTGTCAGTACAGTCAGAGTAACATTGTAGTCAGTACAGCCAGAGAAGCATTGCATATAGTACAGTCAGAGTAACATTGCAGTCAGCACAGTTAGAGTAACATTGTAGTCAGCACAGTCAGAGTACCATTGCAGTCAGCATAGTTAGAGTAACATTGTAGTCAGCACAGTTAGAGTAAAATTGTAGTCAGTACAGTCAGAGTAATATTCCAATTAGTACAGTCAGAGTACCATTGCAGTCAGCACAGTTAGAGTAACATTGTAGTCAGCACAGTTAGAGTAATATTGCAGTCAGTACAGTTAGAGTAAAATTGTAGTCAGTACAGTCAGAGTAATATTGCAGTCAGTACAGTCAGAGTAACATTGTACTCAGAACAGTTAGAGTAATATTGCAGTCAGCATAGTTAGAGTAAAATTGTACTTAGTACAGTTAGAGTAACATTCCAATTAGTACAGTTAGAGTAACATTGTAGTCAGTACAGTCAGAGTAACATTGTAGTCAGCACAGTTAGAGTAATATTGCAGTCAGCATAGTTAGAGTAAAATTGTACTCAGTACAGTTAGAGTAACATTCCAATTAGTACAGTTAGAGTAACATTGTAGTCAGCACAGTTAGAGTAAAATTGTAGTCAGTACAGTTAGAGTAAAATTGTAGTCAGTACAGTCAGAGTAATATTGCAGTCAGTACAGTCAGAGTAAAATTGCAGTCAGTACAGTCAGATTAACATTGTACTCAGTACAGGTAGAGTAACATTGCAGTCAGCACAGTTAGAGTAACATTGTAGTCAGCACAGTCAGAGTAACATTGCAGTCAGCACAGTTAGAGTAATATTGCAGTCAGCACAGTTAGAGTAATATTGCAGTCAGTACAGTCAGAGTACCATTGCAGTCAGTGCAGTCAGAGTAACATTGTAGTCAGCACAGTTAGAGTAACATTGTAGTCAGCACAGTTAGAGTAACATTGTAGTCAGTACAGTCAGAGTAACATTGTACTCAGTACAGGTAGAGTAACATTGTAGTCAGTACAGGTAGAGTAACATTGCAGTCAGCACAGTTAGAGTAACATTGCAGTCAGCACAGTTAGAGTAACATTGTAGTCAGTACAGTCAGAGTAACATTGTACTCAGTACAGGTAGAGTAACATTGTAGTCAGCACAGTTAGAGTAACATTGCAGTCAGCACAGTTAGAGTAACATTGCAGTCAGCACAGTTAGAGTAACATTGCAGTCAGTACAGTCAGAGTAACATTGTAGTCAGTACAGTCAGAGTAACGTTGTACTCATTACAGGTAGAGTAACATTGTAGTCAGTACAGTCAGAGTAACATTGTACTAAGTACAGGTAGAGTAACATTGCAGTCAGCACAGTTAGAGTAATATTCCAATTAGTACAGTTAGAGTAACATTGTAGTCAGTACAGTGAGAGTAATATTGCCGTCAGTACAGTCAGAGTAACATTGTAGTCAGTACAGTTAGAGTAACATTGTAGTCAGTACAGTTAGAGTAACATTGTAGTCAGTACAGTCAGAGTAATATTGCCGTCAGTACAGTCAGAGTAACATTGTAGTCAGTACAGTCAGAGTAACGTTGTACTCATTACAGGTAGAATAACATTGCAGTCAGCACAGTCAGAGTAACATTGTAGACAGTAAAGTTAGAGTAACATTGTAGTCAGTACAGGTAGAGTAACGTTGTAGTCAGTATAGTCAGAGTAACATTGCAGTCAGTACAGTCAGAGTAACATTGTAGTCAGTACAGTCAGAGTAACGTTGTACTCATTACAGGTAGAATAACATTGCAGTCAGCACAGTCAGAGTAACATTGTAGACAGTAAAGTTAGAGTAACATTGTAGTCAGTACAGGTAGAGTAACGTTGTAGTCAGTATAGTCAGAGTAACATTGCAGTCAGTACAGTCAGAGTAACATTGTAGTCAGTACAGTCAGAGTAACATTGTAGTCAGTACAGTCAGAGTAACGTTGTACTCATTACAGGTAGAATAACATTGCAGTCAGCACAGTCAGAGTAACATTGTAGACAGTAAAGTTAGAGTAACATTGTAGTCAGTACAGGTAGAGTAACGTTGTAGTCAGTATAGTCAGAGTAACATTGCAATCAGTACAGTCAGAGTAACATTGCAGTCAGTACAGTCAGAGTAACATTGTAGTCAGTGTGAGTAATACTAATGTGATACAGATGTAGCCAGTGTACCCCATTGCACCATATGGACACAGGAACCTTATGAGAAACATACGAGGACACCTGTATTATTATCACAAATAGTTTAAATATGTGTCAACAAATCAGTAAAACGAGTGGGATATCGCTGAGATATGTGGGTTTATAAAATCAGTGGAATTTGTAACATAAAGGAAGCTGGTATACTGATGTCTCTTTATAGAACGCTGTTAAAACTTCAGAAAGAACACAGCATCTGCTTATTTCAAAAAGACTTTGATAAAAAAAGAAAGAAATAAAGAAGAAACAGAATGGGCTTCTAAAATGGTACAAAACGTGAATGACAAACTGCAGTAAACCTAACACCAGCACAGTCTGAAGGAAAGTCAATTAATATCAAAATAAATAACCACAGTTAAAAAAGGCTGTTCTGTGAACATTAACCAAGGCGTCGTGAAATAACAGAATATAATAATAAAAAAAATGTTACGCACTAGGGAAACTACACAATTACCAACACAACCACCCTCCCTTCCCATCCCCCACCCCTCCAAAAATAGCTCTTTCTGAAAGAGACAGAGACGGTCATCTGTGTCACATCAAAATCAGATTTTGGCAGGTAAATACATTATTTGCTGGTAGTTCAATTTGTTTGTTGCAGGTGCATATTGTTACCGAGTTTTGGGAGATTCGTCATGGGTAATTTCACAAAGGAACAACGAGTCAGCCAAAATGTATTCACCAACTCATCATGTCTGACGAAACTCATTTTCATTTAAGCAGAACTGTAGTTTCTGGGGTTCAGAAAATTCATGCACAGTTTATCAGTACCAATGGCACCCTACCAAATACACTTGAAGAAATTCAAGCAATAGAGCCTCAGACATTAACTAATGTTGTGAACAATGCAACTGAAAGAGCTCAACTTTGCCAGGTGGCAAATGGAGCTCATTTAACAGATGACATCTTCCGTACCTAGTCAAACAAATCTTTATACGTTAAGCATAATAATAATAAAATAATAAAAAAGTTACTGACTCCTCAAACCCTACTTGGAATTTTGGCCCGCCCTGTAGAACCTCAGTTTGGAATTAGTTCACATTGCGGATCAGTTTCATAACATTCTATCTGATGCATTCCAGAGACAGCTCTGAATACAGGACACTGGCATCAGAGGCGTAACTAGAAATCATGGGGTCCCAGTGCAAAGATTGCCCTGGGGTCCCCCCCCATATGTCCCACCCTCCACATCCCCTTAACCCCTTCATTTGTCTCATTCATGCCCCACAGGGTTAGTGTGGCATGGTTGGAGTGCTGAGTATGACAGAATTGGAGCAGTTATTCAGATAGGGTGAGTGTTTCAGGGTGAAAAGGGGCGAGTGCGACAGAGTGATGGAGAAAGAGTGTGACAGGATTGGGGGGAAGAATGACAGTGCGAGAGAAGGTGAGTGTGAAACTAACACAAACTAACACAAAGATACATATATACACGCAGACACACATGCAGACACACAAGCACACACTGATATACAGATTCGCAGACATACAGATACATATGCAAACAAATAGATACACATACACACACACACATGCATACACATACACACAAACGCAGACACACACATACAGAGATATACATAGAGAGACCCACATACACACATACATACAGAGACATACACACATACCTACAGAGACACACACATACAGAGACATACACACATACAGCGACATACACACATACATACAGAGACACACTCACACACACTTATAGAGACACACACACATACAGAGACATACACACACAAATACAGACACACACTGTTTCCACTCTGACTCCCTTCTTTCTTTCCCCCGCGTGGGCTGGGTGTATGCTGCGAGGAGTGACCGGGGCTGTCACTTCCTTCCAGCTCAGTCTGACATCATCACATGGGGCCCAGTCACACTGTTAAAGCGCCCAGCGCTGACTGGGCCCCCTGGTAATATGTTGCCATCGTGTGGCCCTAACAGCACAGACCACCCAATGGGCCCCTGGTTGCAAGGGTCCACAAGGCAGCAGGGCCCTCTGGAGTGGCGAGCCTGGTCGCAGCTGCGACCCCTGTGACCGCGGTAGTTCCGCCACTGACTGGCATCATATGCAGACATACAGAGAATTTTATTTAGCTTTCAATGATTAAATCCTTACAGTATAATAGTGTGAAGGTATGTGAATTTATTCCCAAAACACAACATTGTAGAGAAGTAAAAAAAACTAATTGTAAAATTTAGGTATAAATAGGTGATTTGCAAAAAAAAATTGTAAATCAACAATAGTCGAAATTTCCATTTTTCATCTAAAACTTGAACAATTAGTTTTTCAATTCACTATTTACTCCTGTGTGGAGTCAGGTGACCAAATCAATGGAAACAAATATTGTCACCACAATCTTAGAATTGTCATCACCAACAAGGATTACACAGAGCTGTGGATATTTCTGTTTCTTTTTATTAAACTGTGTGCTGTAGTTTCACATATACAGCTGTTTAATTAGCAGCTCAATTTTACATTTCGGAGTTGGTTACCGTACAAATAATATATGACACTGCAGTATTTCACAGAGTCTTGAAGAAACCACAACAAGCTACCATAAAATTCCTCGATGCAGACACGATCATGTTTTAAGCCAGTTCTTAAATATTTTTCTTACTGATAAAAGTATGCACAGATGCCAAATGAGTATTATTTTTTTTAATTTAAAAGAGTTTGGAACAATAATGTAACTGATGATAATTTAAGGTTATTTCCTTCCATATTCTGCTCAGTTAGGTAAGTCAGTGTTCTAAGATTGCAATCCTGTCCGATGACATCTAATCATAAAATATCTCAGGCTGCGATATGAGAGGCTGTAGGAGATACCTGGATGGTTAAATCATAGCGGTCACTGGGTCTCCACATTAGGGGACTAAAACTGTCCTTTCGAACATACAAACTTAAGCCCTGCTCTCAAAATGCCAGTACTTCTGGGTGGCAGCAGTGACTATAGTACACATCATCCCCCCATTACATAAAATAAAAAACAAAGAAAAAATAAGTTGCCTGTGCTCTATCCCAAAACCATTTTTTTAGTATCACTTTAGTGGCCATAAAAATTGTAAGTTCCCCTTTCACGTCAAGACAAAACCTTATAGGTGAATCCTAAACTAACAATTCACCTAGCTTACCTTAGGGCAGTGATGGCTAACCTTGACACCATAAATTGTTTCTGCACTACATTTCCAATGATGCTCAGCTAGCTTCTAGACTCTAAACGCTAGCTGAGCATCATGGTAAATGTAGTTCAGAAACAATTTATGGTGTCAAGGTTAGCCATCACTGCCTTAGGTAAAAAGTAATATCACGAGACAGAGAGGGGTATTTTTCGAAAACCCTGCAGACTTATTAACCCTTAATAGGGAACAATTGGGGTGGGCGGCAGCATTGTAACCTGGCTTGTGTAATACAAACATGCAAAATGTCCCCTTTTTGCCAGACCATTAAAAAGTAAATCTTGGGAAATAGAAGGGAAACAAGCAAGGTGTAAAGTAAATGTACTCAGAAAGTTGGAAAATCCAACCTCGCTGAGCAGAGACTGGAATATAGGTAAAATTAATAATGTTAATAGATATATATACCAATAAACTGTATATAGATAGGGATTGGCTAGGAATGTGGATAGAGACGCTATAATAAAGTGCAATCCAGCCTTAGTGGCTTACCTCCAATGTGTCCCAGTGACGAGTACTAACTCACTGTGCTCCTAATTGGCGACCGACTAGAGACTTTAATAAACTGTATATGGTCAAGTCTATTCGCTCTGAGCTTGTGAGATAGGTCACTAAGGGGACTGGTCACTACAAGAACGCCTGATTGGGGTGTGCTGTGTGAATAATGATGGCGTAATAAGGGCTTGTCGCCTATAGATGCACATCATATACCACGATAGTCAGCCATACCCAAACTTCGGCTAAATGGAACAAGTGGCTGCTTAGTTGCTAGATTAATGTAGATAAGGTATCTATGAAAAGTGGGTAGTGCACCTTTAAATGATGGTGCACTGGCTATTCCACTAAACAGTTAGAACTTCTAGATAGTATGCAACTGGCAGTTATTGATTATGTCCCAAACTGAACCATGTCAGAATAAGTTAGTCTAAACAGTAAGACTAAACAGTAAGATAGTGACCAGATAGGAGATACAAAGAAAGAGAGGAAAAGGAAAAATTAAAGTGACTCTATGTGCAGAACCATACTTAGGATGTTGGTTACCTGCACATAGTGATAGATAGCCCTAGTGAGAAAGAATAGGGAGAGGGGGAGAGAGAGAGGGGGAGAGAGAGGGAGAGAGATAGAGGGAGGGAGAGGGGGAGAGAGAGAGAGAGAGAGAGAGGGAGGGAGAGGGGGGGGGAGAGAGAGGGAGGGAGAGGGGGGGAGAGAGAGGGAGAGAGAGGGAGAGAGATAGAGAGGAGGAGAGAGAGGGAAAGATTTAAAAAATAATATTACATTGTATTTTCTTTGCAGAACTTGTTGGCACTTTACATATAAACAATACTAATAACAACGTGACTCCGATAAGTGTCCATTTTGCATTATGTTCACGTTGCTCTGCGTATTACATCCTCTGAGAACCCCTTTACAAAGGAGGAATTAGTGTGTGTTATTAAGAGCTCACATAATGGGCCGACGGCCAGGTACTAATGGATCTAACCTTTTATCTAAGAGCACTTCTCTCCTCACTTCAAATGAACTTCTCCAAAGTGTGAGATACTTGGAAAATGTATACTTTTCATGCTGATCCAGCCATATCATTGTTCACAAGATCAAAGCAAATCATGTCCTGCAACCAGTAATATAATATTAACTACAAGGCTTGCAATCCATTACTGATAAACAGGGGATGAAGAAAGACGTCAGCATACTGTAGCTTGCTTTGTACCTGTCCTCATGGGAAGTGAAATGTCACCTTTATTTTGTGTTTGATGAACTAAAGGCAGGTAGGTGCTTGTGGGGAAAGAGTCGGATAGGTAAATGGTGGGGGTAGAGGCAGGTAGGTCTGCCTCTAGGGGTGTGCCCCATACCATGCACCCATTGACCCCTCTTTTTGCTTACCAATTCCATGGAGCAGGAGAAGGTGTAAGCATTGATTAAGCAGATCCCACTGCGCATGTATCGATCACGCCTTTTCACTGTTTGTTGCACTGTCTGGGTTATTTTCTAAAGTAAGAAAAGTCTGGAAATATATCTGCATTTCCCCAAAACAAAACAGTTTATAAACAACTTATTTTTGTAAAAAAAAAAAAAAATGCTTTCCAAACGTGACAGTTCTATGATCTGAGACTATAGGTATAATCCAATCATATAAGTGGAGAAGTTGGAAACACGAAAAAGTGAGCACTGATTGAAGTAGGCTGTTGTTGATTTTTAAACAGCGCTATCAGACGTGACTGTTACGACTGTAGACAGGCCTTGCAACTGTGCTGCTTTCTGCGGCACCATTCCTACTTTAGGGTCCTGTCTGCCAATTGTCTTCCCCGGTGCCCCATATCCATTAACACCATGGAACCGAACCCAGGGAGTACGGCACAAGCGCAGATTTAGATAGGCTTGTGTTGTGCTTTGGGTACTAGGCTGCGCACCTTGCATGGTCCTGTATGTTGAAGACCATCCCACCCATTAGGCATTACCAGACACATAAGTCTCTGATGAAGTACCGTTAAGGTGCGAAACTTGTTAGAAGGTAGATCCACTGCTCCCCCTTTGCGTCCAAGTCACGTCATGTACATGGATATGCTTTTACCGTATAAGTCGATGAATCTGATTAATCTTCCTCTGTTTTTTTCTTTCATTACGTCACCGAAGGCCTGCCACCAGTGAGATCTCAGACTCTAGGTACACTCCAATCATACAAGTAAATTGAAGTTGAATTGTTTTGCAATGAGGTTTATTCAGCGAACAATGAATTATGGTGTATGGAAACCCAAATTGCGAATTTCAGATTAAATTGCGAAACTGTGATTTACGTGAGTTGGCCATTTTTTCCAGATCAGCAATTTCAGGTCATATTTGGCAATTTGGTTTCCATTTTCTTTTTTCAGTTTCTTTGCTAGTGTCTTTAACCCTGGGTCAGGAGCTAATAATGGGACTTTACCTGCTATTTCACTGGGTCCTCGGTGGTTTGAACAGGTTCATCATATTGATCAGAGCTAGGCAACTGCATTCTCGTCCCATTTAAAGAAACTTAATTTCACTGTTTACTTTCAACTCAGAAATCAAAACAGACTTTCCTTGTAACATAACACATTTTCCACGAAATATGGATTCATTTATTACTGCTAACTGGATTGAGACATTTATGTGAAGAAAACAATTAGGAAAGTCTTGCCTACATATATTATTGTTCAGGTTATCGTCTCGTGGATCATTTTTTATTCTAATTTTATTTTTTATTTTAATGGATTTTTCATAAAATCAGCAAGAAAACGAGTCTGAGGCAGTTAGGTTCACGGCATTTTAAATCTAATGATCTATCCAGGATCAATTTGGATCATCTATTATTTAATCTCTTTCACTGGCTCTTTGGATTGTGCAATAAAACCAATATAATATTTATTATTATGTTATTGCCAGTTATCATTTCCTTGCTTATAGGGACACTATAGGTTCCATAACAACTTTAGCTTAATGAAGCATTATTGGTGTACGGACCATGCCCCTGTACTCTCACTGATCAATTATCTGCCATTTAGGAATTAAAGGGACACTATAGTCACCAGAACCACTACAGCTTAATGTTCTGGTATCTATAGCTTATCCCTGCAGTCAGAGGCGTAACTAGAAGCCACGGGGCCCCGGTGCAAAAATTGCTCCAGCCCTTAGATGTGTCTCATTCCCTCAGCCCCTCCATGTGTCTCATTCCCTTCCCCCATGTGTCTCACTCCCTTCCCCAATGTGTCTCATCCCCTCTCCCCAGCCCCTCCATGTGTCTCATACCCCCCAAGTGACTAATTTCCTACCCCCAGCCCCTCCATATGTATCATGCCATCCCCCAAGACCCTCCATGTGTCTCATTCCCCCCAAGAACCTTAATGTGTATCATCCCCTCCCAAAGTCCCTCCATGTGTCTCATGCCCCCCCCAGTCCCTTAATGTGTCTCATCCCCCCAAAGCCTCCATGTGTCTTTCTGCCCCTCCACTCTTGCCACTCCATGTGTCTCATTTTCCTCCATGTGTCTCTTTCCCCCCAAGTGTCTCATTTGCTCCCACCAGACTCTCCATGTGTCTCATTTCAGCCACAAACCACTCCATGTGTCTTTCTCCCCCTCCACTCTTACCCCTCCATGTCTCTCTCTCCCCCTCCATTTCTCTCTCAACTCCTGCAGCCCCTCAATTCCCCCCCTCCTTTCCCCTGCAACCACTCCATTCTCTTCCCCTCACCTCCTACTCCTCAATTTCTCTCTCCCCCACCCTTTCCCTGCAGTCTCTCCATTTCTCCCCGCCCTTGGAGCACCTCCATTTCTCTCCCCCCTTCCCCTGCAGTTCCTCCATTCCTCCCCTTTTCCCTGCAGACCCATTATTTCTTTATCCCCTTCCCTTGCAGATCCTCCATTTACTGCCCTTTCTCTGTAGACCCTTTATTTCTCTACCCCCCTTCCCCTGCAGACCTTCCATTTACCACCCCTGCAGACCCTTTATTTCTCTCCCCCCCTAACTGCTGGCCACAGTCACGGTACCTGTCTGAGTCTGACAGGAAGTGCTCTCTCAGTGAGCACTTCCTGTCAGACCGCTCGGCCATGCTACACATAGCGGCAAGACTGGAGAAGCACAGCACATCGCTCCCCTCCTGCCGATTATCCTGCAACAGCTGGCCTCAGCCGAAGCTGCTGTGCACTGGCCCTAAAGGTATGCTGGTGGCCCACAATCGCAGGGTCGCAGTGGCGGCCGGGCCCCCTGTTGTGACGGGCCCGATCGCAGCAGCGACCCCTGTGACCGTGGTAGTTATGCCACTGCATGCAGTCTTAGCACTAGAAAAGGCAGTGTTTACATTGCTGTTTAGTAACATCTCTAGTGACGTCACTCAGCCACAGGAGATGCTTCCTATGAGCTGAGATCATCAATATTGATAATCTCAACCATGGAGGCGGGTCCAGCCATGGAAAGGACCAGCGTGGCGATGAAGAAAAGATAAATTTAAACAGATTTCAACTCCACAGAGGGGGGGCCAGGGACCTAAATATTTAATCTAACACTATTGTGTTAGGAAAAAGTTTGTAATCCTAACTCTATTGTGTTCCTTTAAAGCACTTTGTATATGCAGCCCTTATCACACCTCCTTGCACGTGGCTTGCACAGCCTTCCTAAACACTTCCTGTAAAGAGAGATCTGATATTTAAACTTCTTCTATTGCACAATCTGTTTAATATAGAATGTCGTATCTCCTGCTCTGTTAATAGCCTTATAGACCCTACAGGAGCCTTCTGTGTGTGAGTAAAGGTGTGAGCAGGAAAAAATAAACTTCTAAAGTAAGATAACATCTGATTGAACATGAAACAGTTTTTTTCATGCAGGCTATGTCAGTCAGAGGTAGGAGAGTGCTGCATAAACAGACACCACAGAATTCTCAGGAGCACAAAATATCAATCCAAAAGTACTCTAGCTCCTAAATGGCAGAGAATTGAGCAGTGAGACTGCAGTGACACGATTTATACAACAAAACAGCTTCATTACGCTAACGTTGTTTTGATGCTTATAGTGTCCCTGTAATATATAGCAGAGGGATTTAAATATTAGATCTCCAGCTGTTAACCGACTACAATACTAATTAACTTTCGTCAGCTGAAACGTGGCCGACAAATCTTCATGGGAATTGTAAATTCATTAACAACTGGTTGCTTGATATTTGACTGCCTCTGAGGTAGGAACAGATAACATCTCTCTTTAGATCTAAATATTGTTTTTGCATGGCAGGTGGCCTTTAAAATTATTTTTTTTTATTGTAAACCTCAATGACGGAATAAAATATTTTAGCAGGGATATCGATAAACTCTAACGCCTACCAACTTATCCCCAGATAGACAGCGATATACAAGATACAAGATGGTCACATTATCAGCCGATGGAACGATTGCACCAAGTACAATGAGGCTTTTGTATAAAAAGTATTGCATGCACTTTTTATACCTTTCTTTATGAAGCTTTTCTATTTTGCACCATTTCATTCCTTTATCTGCACCAAAATATTCATTGCCACACCTATACTGTCATTTCATTTCCCTGAACATGTTGGTTATGGGGTTTTTTTCCCTCACATTTGTCAATTCCCTTATAAAAAAAAAAGAGGAACCTATTTTCTATCCAACAAATTGTTCCGCCACTGTCAGATTGGAACGTTTTTTTTTTATGCCAGGTAAAAAAACATTCATAGTCTTCCGTTTTGTTTAATGTATAAAAAAATCCTTCAAACTGCGAATGCACATTTTATTCCTAGCAATGCCATTTGTCTTATTTCGTGAATGTAATTAATGGTAAGATCATCAGGGGGGAAAAAAAAGAAAAGAAAATAGAAATAAAAAGTAGCAGAAAGACAAGTAGCAATTTTATACAAAAATTTTAGTTTATTTTTTATTTTATACGAAAATGACACAGACATGTACATGTGAAAGCAAATGTGTCAATTTGTAGCCATTAACCTAAATACGTTCTTTGTAAGAAAGGACGAGGGTGAGACTAAGATCATGAAGCAGAAATCTAAAACATAAAATAAAATTATTGAAGAACATATTAGTGTTATCTAAGTTAGGGAATGTACGTTATACTACAATATTTCTTTCTGTGGAAAGTGGTATAAAAATGATACATTTTAAGACCCAGGTTTATGTGGTCTCAGATAAATGTTAAATAACAAGGAACAGGTTGTTAACAGTTAGGTACCGATAGTAAATAGCGGTCAATGATATACCAGAGAGATTAATTTCTACTACATGTGAATACGAAGAATTTCAAGGGCTGCATGCTAATGTTTCCTACCTATTGCTATCATATGTGAAAAAAAAACTGATTTGTATCTTGTAATACCTACTTTATTGGAGTAACAGAATTTTGGAATGACAAGCTTTCGGGAGAATGTTACTTTCTCAAGTCAAAAGCATTTCTGAGCAAAGACGACACGTTGAATTCACTGCTATCATAAATAGTGTATTTTCTCTGCAGTTTGCAGAATGCAATTCAGATATACATGCAATGGAATGTACTGAAAGTTTTAAAAAGTACTGTAAATATAATAAATTGCATTGAAAATGTTTCACGGTTCGGTACAAAAAAAACATGGCTCATTTCAGCATGATCACTTCCGAAAATAAGGAACGCTTTGCAGCACAGCTTACTTATGACAATCCTTTTATTCTACCTAACAATGACCCAGAATGGGTCTTAACTTCACTAAGGTCTCAAGGTCGGGATGTGTTATGAGCATTCGATGAGTGTATCACAGAGCTCCACAACAATAAAACTTGATTTTTTAAAAAGAGAGCTGAACGCCCCAAGACACAATAAATGTAGGTGACAACATCTGCGTTGGCACGGCTGTTTAGGAAACAAATAGCGACATAGTTGCAATGTTCTAATCATGGAGTAAAGCTGGTTGTTGCGGTCACCGGCCCGCCGAGCCTCACGGTCGTGCCCGACCGGCACGACCGCTCCGACTACACGAGCTTACCTGCTCGTCGGCGAGCCGGGAACCGCGCACGTAGTTCTTCCGGGCATCGCGCCCAGATCCAAGATGGCGCCGACCGCGTGGTCGCGTCTATTGCTAGCCCCGCCCCCGAGAATTATACCAACGTGTGCGGTATTATCCAAATCAACGCACACGCACGTTTTGGGGTCAGAGGTCGCCCTCTGACCAATCATAGCCTAGAGAGGGGTATTTAAACCCCTAGCTTTCCCCATTACTTTGCCATGTCGTGGTTTCAGTTTCCTGGTTTCCTGAAAGTGCTGATTCTGTGTTTCTGATTTCCTGGTATCCTGATCCTTGGCGTTTCCCTGGTTATTCTGATCTCTGGTTTCCCTGACTTGGCTTGTTTTTTCGGTATTGAGTATTTTCTGGCTTCCTTGACCTCGGCTTTCCCTTTGACCATTCTCTGTCTCTAGCGTATTAGTCCGGCCATTCTAAGGTCCGGTTTACGCTCTATCCTATTATTTTCCTTTTCTTACTTATGTATATGTTTACATAGTTTCTGCGTGCTGGACCACATTACTAGTCGTGACATTACGACATGGCCATGGATCCTGCAGAACTATGCAAGCATATGATCGCATGTGAGAGTAGGGTGGAGGATATGGACCACAGGTTAGACCAATTTGCCCAGGCATTTCAGACCTTGCTCCAGAGGACTGCCTATTTAGAGGTCCCTCCGGTACCACCTGTGGTTCCGCCACCTGTAGTGGTTCCCGTACCACATAAACCACCGTCCATAACCTTGTCACCGCCCCCTCGCTATGGAGGTGATTCCAAGGAATTCCGAGGTTTTTTAAACCAAATTGAATACCACTTTGAGGCCTCCCCAGGTTCATTCCCAACAGATAGATCGAAAATTGGCTATCTGATGAACCAATTAACAGGAAAGGCCTTAACCTGGGCTAACCCCTTATGGGAAAGTGGTGACGCAGTAGCCCGTGATTACAATACTTTTCTTATGGCCTTTAAGGCTACGTTTGAACCTAAAGGCAGGGAGAAGAACGCTGCCAAAGCCCTTATGAGAATCAAGCAAGGCAGTCGTTCTGTAGCCGATTATGCAATAGAGTTCAGGACATTAGCATCTGAGGTTGATTGGACCAATAGTGGTCTGGTGGCTGCTTTCTCTGAGGGTCTAGCTGAGAGTATACAAGATGAGACTGCAGCTAGAGACCTTCCGGTTAATCTTAACGAGTTTATTGCATACATGATAGACATTGATAACCGGCTCAGAGAGAGAGAGAAAAACAAACAACGTAACAGACGTTCTAATTTGTCCATAGCCCCTCGTTTCTCTAACCCAGTGGTGAGTAGCCAAACTCCTCTTCCGGAACCTGAAC
This sequence comes from Pelobates fuscus, assembly GCF_036172605.1. NCBI lineage: Eukaryota > Metazoa > Chordata > Amphibia > Anura > Pelobatidae > Pelobates > Pelobates fuscus. The sequence continues at coordinate 18,939,748 of NC_086324.1, read as the reverse complement.
CCATGCAATTGGGTAACGCTAAACTCACTGAGGCAGAGAGACAACACAGACGTAACGAGGGGTTATGTATGTATTGTGGCAAGAAGGGACATCTAAGATCGTCATGCCCGGTTCGGCCGGAAAACTTGCACACCTAAGGCACGTACGGGGACCGACCTTAGGTGTGATGTATATGTCCCCTAAATTGACTAAGAACCGTTTCCTTGTCAAAGTAACCTTATCTTTCAAGAACACTACTGTTCAGTGTGAGGCTATGATTGACTCTGGGGCAGCGGAGAATTTCCTAGACAAAGAATTCTCTGCAAAACATCTCATGCCCTTAAGACATAAAGAGAAACCTATAGCAGTCGAGGCCATTGATGGAAGGCCTCTTACCCAGCCTTTCATCACACACGAAACTCTGCCAATCACTATTTCAGTGGGTATTCTCCATTCTGAAGAAATGACCTTTCAAATTATATCTTCACCTACAGTGCCGATAATACTCGGTTTTCCTTGGCTCCTGAAACACAATCCACGTTTGGATTGGATTGAAGGAGAGATTGTGAGTTGGGGTGAGAGATGCAAAGGTGTTTGCTTTAAGCAAATCCCACAACCTATTTGCACCATCAATGTTCCTGTTACACCTCCCTTGACCACACAAATTCCACAGCAGTATATGGATTTGAAAGAGGTATTTAACAAGGTCCAGTCAGAAGGGTTACCTCCTCATAGACCTTATGACTGTACTATAAATTTATTACCAGGGACTATGCCTCCCAAGGGAGGAATCTATGCCTTGTCCCCCCAGGAAAATCTTTGTTTGGAGGAATATATTAAGGATGCTCTCAGAAAGGGTCATATCCGTAGGTCCTCCTCACCAGCCGGGGCTGGATTCTTCTTTGTCTCTAAAAAAGAAGGAGACCTACGCCCTTGTATTGATTATAGGGGTTTGAATAGGATTACCATTAAAAACGCCTACCCTATTCCCCTTATATCAGAGCTATTTGACAGATTGAAGGGAGCTCGAGTCTTTACCAAGCTCGATCTCCGAAGTGCATACAATCTAGTCAGGATTAAGAACGGTCACGAATGGAAGACCGCATTTAACACCAGAATGGGACATTACGAATACCTGGTTATGCTGTTTGGATTATGTAACGCTCCAGCGGTATTCCAGGATTTTATTAACGATGTCCTAAGAGAGTACCTTCACATGTTCGTTCTAGTGTATTTGGACGACATTCTCATCTATTCCCCAGATCTAGAGACACATCACGATCATGTGAGAATTGTACTGAAAACCCTGTTACAAAACGGCCTTTACTGTAAACTGGAAAAATGACAGTTTGACCAAACGGAGATACAATTCCTTGGATACGTTATATCTCCGTCTGGTTTCCAGATGGATCCTCGCAAACTGGAGGCAGTCTTACAGTGGCCATTACCCAAGGGCCTTAAAGCTACTCAACGCTTTATAGGTTTTGCAAATTACTACCGCAAATTCATAAGGGGATTTTCCTCCGTGATTTCCCCTATAACCAATTTAACAAAAAAAGGAGCAAATTGTATATCTTGGCCCAAAGAAGCAAGAGAGGCATTTGAACAATTAAAATTTTTATTTTCCTCAGCACCTGTCCTGACCCATCCTGATCCATCCAAACCATTTATCCTCAAGGTGGATGCATCAGAAACAGGAGTTGGAGCCATTCTGTCTCAAAGAGAAAGTCCTGATACGCCTTTACATCCCTGTGGATTTTACTCTCGCAAACTCACACCTGCAGAGAGGAATTACGACATAGGGAATAGGGAACTTTTGGCCATTGTACTTGCCCTTAAGGAATGGAGGCATCTCTTGGAAGGTTCCAAAGAGCCACTTTTGATCTTTACTGATCATAAGAATTTGGCTTATATTGGGGACGCTAAGAGACTGTCCTCTCGTCAGGCTAGGTGGTCATTGTTCCTCTCCCGATTCAATTTCGTAATTACGTACAGGCCTGGTACTAAAAACACCAAGGCAGATGCACTTTCTCGGCAGTTTGAGACAGATGAAGTACCAGAACAGGTGATATATCCTATTGTACCTCCTGAATGCCTCATTGCCACTACTGTGTCCGAAGTGTCTTCTCCACTCTTCTGTGCCATAATAGCAGATCAAACTCAGGCACCTGTGGGAAAACCTCCGGACAAACTGTATGTGTCACCTCAGTTTCGAAAGAAGGTACTAGATTTGTTCCATGACAACCTCACAGCGGGCCATCCTGGAGTCCATAAAACTCTCTCAGCCGTCTCCAGGAGATTTTGGTGGCCTGCTCTTAGAAACGATATCAAAGATTATGTTGGGGCATGTCAAATATGTGCCGTTTCTAAAGTTCCTCCTAGGTCACCTCCTGGACTGTTACAACCACTGCCCATACCTAGTGCTCCATGGACCCACTTGGCCATGGATTTCATTGTGGATCTACCCAGTTCTAACGGGTTTAATACAGTTCTTATGGTTATTGATAGATTCACGAAGATGGCACATTTCGTCCCACTTAAAAAATTACCATCTGCCCAAGATCTAGTTCAAATATTCTTGAGAGAGATCTTTCGGTTGCACGGTGTACCCAAAAACATAGTATCTGACAGAGGTACCCAGTTTGTTTCTAGGTTTTGGCGTTCCTTTTGTAAACAATTGGGCGTCGAACTCTCCTTTTCATCAGCATCAGAGAGGGCGAATCAGTCTTTAGAAGCTTATTTACGTTGCTTTATAAATGCCAATCAATCTAACTGGTATGAGCTCTTACCCATGGCTGAGTTCGCCAGAAACAATGCCACTCATGAATCTTCTAATCACAGTCCATTCTTTGTTTATCAGGGTTATCACCCCACTGTTTTACCTTCTGCATTCTCAGACACAGATATCCCCGCTTTGAACACCCGTTTAGAATCGATTCATGATACCTGGGATTCCGTCCATTCAGCTCTGCAAAAAGCCTCATTCCGAGCAAAGGTCCAAGCTGACAAGAAACGGGGCGCTAATCCTGTCTATCTTCCAGGTGACAGGGTGTGGCTCTCCACAAGACATATCAAGCTTAAGGTCCCATCCATGAAATTTGCCCCTCGGTACATTGGTCCCTTTCGAGTTACCCAACGTGTTAATCCAGTGACCTATTCTTTGGCACTACCGGCTCATATGAGAATAGCGAATACTTTCCATGTGTCTCTGCTCAAGCCCCTTACTTGCAATCGCTACACCAGGGTATCCACTCCTCCTCAGCCCTTGGTAGTGGGTGATCAAGAAGAATTCGAAGTCCATTCTATCATGGACTCCAAATTATCCAGAGGTGTCTTGTCCTATCTCGTTGACTGGAAGGGTTATGGTCCCGAGGAACGTTGTTGGGTTCCTGCTGACCGGGTCCATGCGCCCCGTCTTATCCGGTCATTTCACAACCGCTTTCCTCTTAAGCCGGGTCCTTCCCGCCCGGTGCGCGGTCTTCGAGTGGGGGGTACTGTTGCGGTCACCGGCCCGCCGAGCCTCACGGTCGTGCCCGACCGGCACGACCGCTCCGACTACACGAGCTTACCTGCTCGTCGGCGAGCCGGGAACCGCGCACGTAGTTCTTCCGGGCATCGCGCCCAGATCCAAGATGGCGCCGACCGCGTGGTCGCGTCTATTGCTAGCCCCGCCCCCGAGAATTATACCAACGTGTGCGTGACGTCACGACGTCAACGCACACGCACGTTTTGGGGTCAGAGGTCGCCCTCTGACCAATCATAGCCTAGAGAGGGGTATTTAAACCCCTAGCTTTCCCCATTACTTTGCCATGTCGTGGTTTCACTTTCCTGGTTTCCTGAAAGTGCTGATTCTGTGTTTCTGATTTCCTGGTATCCCGATCCTTGGCGTTTCCCTGGTTATTCTGATCTCTGGTTTCCCTGACTTGGCTTGTTTTTTCGGTATTGAGTATTTTCTGGCTTCCTTGACCTCGGCTTTCCCTTTGACCATTCTCTGTCTCTAGCGTATTAGTCCGGCCATTCTAAGGTCCGGTTTACGCTCTATCCTATTATTTTCCTTTTCTTACTTATGTATATGTTTACATAGTTTCTGCGTGCTGGACCACATTACTAGTCGTGACACTGGTGGTGCGGAGTCCGCTGAGAGACCCACGGATTGTAGACATTTAGGTGCGTCTGTGAGGTAGGTTTATGAGATTCGGAGTGACTAACACAGTTGTAGTTGTATTTGCTATCAGTATTATTATTACTATGGTGCAATGTGGGATGCAGTCCAATCTAGAAGATCATATACAAAGTCAACTTTAATAATTTAGCTTCTTTGACATTTCATTGGAGATTTACTTTGATTTCCCAACAATTCTCACTTTAGTGAAACATTCTACAAGTCTCTCAGAGCCTTATGTCCTGCACCACCAATGGTCCATTCTAATAGTACCTTGGTTCAGATGTTAAGAAAATTTGGATCTTACCACCAGGACATAGTCCGTGGATGTCCCACAGGCAGAGATATTTAAGCAACCTTGGCCATGCAGTGTTTTGGTTAAAACGCTGGTTAGAAAGATAATTTTGTATTTTAGTTTTAAATAAAACGGAGGCAATAAAAGTGTGGCAAAAGAAAATGTCCAATTTTAGAGCGTTTCAGTGAACGGACACAACTTTAATTAAACCACTAGTTTTCCGCAATTAAAAAGTTTTCATCCATTAAACAAACATGATGGGGTTTGTATTTCCATGGAGATGTCTTATTTGATACGTCCCCCACTGGCTTATCTCAAATGTGAAAATATCAAGAATCTAATTTTTTTATAGATGTAATTACACTAAATCAAAATCCTCAAAAGGTCACCACAGTCCTTAAATTCCACTCAAAGACTTTTCGCAAAAAGGAACATTTGACTTCATAGTTTCAAATTTGCCTTCAGAAATTAAATTAACCTTTTGAAGAAGTTTAATGAGGCTCTGGGTACACAAGAATTCATCAGCTCCTCTGACTTTAATTTTCAGATTCCAAAGATGATTAATTAAACACATTCTCAGCATCCTTCGTCCCAGGGACATGCTGACTTTAATTAAAAGAAAGGGAAGCTCACGATCACACTATAACAGTTTTATTTCCACACAAGGACGTGTCTGTAAATGAAGCTTTCTGTCTGTGTTTGCTGATTTCTACTGTCGAATTTCACAACAAGTATTGTTTTATAATGAGCGTTTATTTATGTGCTACCTTATACCCAGAGCAGGTCTGTAGGATATCTGTATGGATTATTTAATGTTTTGGTAACAGTGTATACAACATCACTTGGGGATGACAAAGTATAGTAGGCACTGAATTTAATTAATTCACTATAATAAATGTCCAGCCTGGTTGCTCCAACATGGGGGATTCTTTCCAAGGATTGTCCTGACCATGACCCCCACTTTGCATCTTTGATAGCTTGATGTAGGACATCTGGGATGAACCTCACTTCTCTGGGTAGAGAAGAAAGGCATTTAGACATGGTAAGGGGATAACAAAGTATAATGGAAACTGAGTTTTATTAAAGGGACACTTTAGAGACCAGAACTACAGCTTAATGTAGTTGTTCTGGTGAGTATAATCATTCCCTTCAGGTATTTTCATGCAAACACTGCCTTTCAGAAAAAAATGCAGTGTTTACATTCCCCCCTAGGGACACCTCCTGTGGCCACTCCTCAAATGGTCACTTGAGGTGCTTCCTGGGGCACTGCTGCATGGAGACACTGAATTTTCCTCATAGAGATACGTTGATTCAATGCATCTCTATGAGGAGGTGCTGATTGGCCATGTGCTAACAAACAAATCTTGCTAGATATCCATTGCCACTAAGGTTATTGGTCATTGTTACCAAATGCGTTTTTTAAATAGACCACATCTCAGTAATAAATACTTTACTATACTTTAATTATAGTCTGCCTAAAATTCTGCCTAATCTGGATGAGAGCAGACAGCAGTTATTGCCTTAAAAATGCTTTAATCTCTTACTCCAGTGCAGATGGGCCAGGGCACGTATTGCATTGTGAGTGTGATTTAAAGGAACACCATAGGGTCAGGAACCCAAACGTGCAGCACTGACCCAGGAAGCACCTCTAGTGGCCGTCTGAGGAGTGGCTACTGGAGGTGTTCCTAGGCTGCAATTTAAACACTTTATTTTCTCGGAAGAAGCAGTGTTTAGATTAAATGCCTGCAGGGACTTACTATACTCAAAAGAACAACCACAGCAAGTTGTTGTTGTTCTGGTGACAATAGTGTCCCTTTAAGGCAATAGATTAAATAGGGTAATATAGAGTCATCAGATACATTGACCACATATATCATTCTAGAGCCAGAGGGCAGAAGGTCGCAGAAATAGGGTGCAATGTTGCTTAGCACGAGGTGGCGGAATGATGGGGTGGTTTCAATGTAATTGTTGACTTTCATTTTGAAACTTTCAAATACCCGATCGGGGGAATGTCTGCCTCTCCTGCTCCTTCCTTGACCTAAACATTCCATGGAATTTTAGTACAAGATGACCTCATGTACCCAAATACTGAAGTAAACATTTAAGAAGCTGAAGAATGTCAAATAAACATTGTGATGTACAGATATAACGTCTATGGGTTTTGCACCACAATTCCAATTTGAATTTAATATCTTTCCTTAAAGTGACACTAAAGGCACCCAGACCACTTCAGCTTATTGAAGTGGTCTGGGTGCAGTGTCCCTTTTGCACCTACTGCTGCAATGTTAACCCTTTACGGACTGAGCCAAATGTACACGTTTTGATCAAAATAAAACGTAAAAAAAACTTGGAATTTGGCTATATACAAAACAAGATACACCTAGAAAAAAACAAAAGCAGAAGAAAGAAGAACTGAAGAAAGAAGAACTGGACATAGTGTGAAATCTTAACGGTATAAAAAACGCTTTAATTGAAACACTTACAAAAAGTAGAAAATAAAAATGCTCATCAAAGATCTGTGTGCCTCTCTCCACGGTGTTGAATGGAAGGAGCAGGTTACAGAATCTGCAGACAGCTCTACGCGTTTCGCCTACAAATTAGACTTCATCAGGAGCAATAATAAAAACATGTAATACAATCAACATAAATTGCATCAATAATGCTTCTTTCTTCTGCATGTACCCTTGAGGAATTTCATTGCAAGATCTAAAGATACCTTGATGGGCTTGAACTACTCCTTTATTCTGTGAGTGCAATATTTATAGCAGGGACATCTCTACTTAGCGGTGTTTCCCTATGAGCGTTCTCTGCTTTTGTTTTTTTCTAGGTGTATCTTGTTTTGTATATCTGTTTGTGAGGATTTGAGGAATCCTTTGTTACAGCCTAGATTTAAAGAAAAGTAATAAATTTTTCTCTATAATATATCGCTGCACTTGGGTGGTCTTTTTGTTTTTGTATACGAATTTGACTATATGTCCGTTCTTCACCTCTGTCATATTAAGTGCACCCACACTTATATATCATTTTATTCAGGAGAAATGGGGCTTTCATTTAACATAAAATATTTAGCTATGAAACATAATTTAATATGAATAAAATATTTTTTAAAAATTGGAAAATTAAGATTTTTTCATTTCTTTTAGTTCTGCATGACATTTTAACTGTGAATGTCATAACACTGTTAACTTTTACTGCAATAAAATACACAGATTTGTATTCAGCAATGTCTCACATGTAAAACAGTACCCCTATGTACAGGTTTTATGGTTTTGGGGAAGTTACAGGGTTAAATATAGCATGTTACATTTTTCAGTTTTTTCACATTGAAATTTACCATATTGGTTATGTTGCCTTTGAGACCATATGGTAGCCCAGGAATGAGAATTACCCCCATGATGGCATACCATTTGCAAAAGTAGACAACCCAAGGTATTGCAAATGGGGAATGTCCAGACTTATTTAGTAGCCACTTAGTCACAAACACTGGCCAAAGTTAGCGTTAATATTTGTTTGTGTGTGAAAAATGCAAAAAAAACGAATTTGAACGCTAATTTTGAGTTCTTAAAGTGGAGCAATTGCCGTGGGAACCAACAAATTCCTCCATAGGATTGCTCTGTCTACGGCAACATTCTAAAATTGGAATCTTCGCCATGAATACAAATGGTTTGCGTTATCGGATCCCATTGGTTAGTTCTAAAGTGAATTCTAAAAGTGCTGCAGTATCCATGGCAACCAATGAAAAACTCCACATGTAGAACAGTATTCTGTTTGCAACACTTTGTAAATCTCCGTCACCTGGTTTAACCCCTTAAGGACACATGACGTGTGAGACACGTCATGATTCCCTTTTATTCCAGAAATTTGGTCCTTAAGGGGTTAAAGAGTCTGTGAGTTTGGGTCTGATGCCCACTGCAGCATTAGCAAATTGTTTTAATAGGAAGGTGTTTGCAAGTAGAGGTGAGAACTTTAACAAATATGTCTCCCAGTCTCATTATGCATCGCATCTGTGAAAATAAATGAATGGGATTTTGTGCATTCTAATTAATTTGACAACACTTCAAATTAACATATGACTATTTCAGAATTTAACAGGAGATGCCAAGGCTTGCAGTTACGAAGCAGATGAACACTGTGCCTAGAAGGAGTACACTCGTTTATTTATTATTATTTATGCTCAGTTTATGGGAAGAAAAACCATTGTCACAAAGGGGTTTTGCCAGGATTTTCCAAATATAGAGGCGAGAGGTTAGAAAGCTTGCTAATTTGACACTTTGACCTGGAAAGGATTAAGCATTTATTAAATTGCAAGTCAAAATTTTTTTATTTCATCAAATTTCATTCCAAATAAAAAATAAAAATTCTGAGACTGCGTTTTCCTTATGTATTGTGTTATTTTGAGCCGTGCTGTAGGGAATAAAGGGATAACTTGTCACAATTTATGACTGCTGCTGAAAACACACGTTCACTCCTTGGAGATGCACACACAAAATGTTCAGAGAAACAATCAATCTCGACAAGAGTGATTAAACTCCTCAATTCCAGAGAATTGAACAGTGAGATTGCAGGGGCATGATCTGTACACCAAAACTACTTAATTAAGCAAAAGGTGTTTTGGTACTTATAACTGCCCTTTAATTTATCATTAGATCAAAAGGATACTTAAGGGAAACATTGTGTTAGGGTTTGGAGTTACATAGCACTAAGAATTAGGTTACTTCTGTGAAGAAAACTACCTACTTTGGTTCCCATTCGTTATTTTTTTGGTTCGGTAGATAAATCTACCGAACACCGACCACCCTGCTGGCTCATTAAGTTCAAGAAAATCACAGGAACTAGCACTCTCATTGTGGCCGCTCATGCAACCAAACAACACGTGCTGGAGAAAATGGCACCCATCTTGTTGCACAAAAGGAGGCAGCGGGACCTGGTCGTCAAGTGTCTGGAACTCCAAGTCGGACACTCGACTCTGCGAACACCGGTCAACTTTGCGAACTCCTGCTTTTTTTCACAGGGAAGCCAGGTTTGTTCGTACTAACCCAATGAACAAACGCTACCAAGGAGCCAGGGGAACGTTCGTGGTTTTGTTCAGTTTGGGACACCCATCCGTTCGTGGTTTTGTTCGGTTTGGGACTCCCGACTGCTACCCTTGAAACTATTTTGGGCAAGCGTTTCGTGAGTGGTCAGTCAAAACTTTATCCCGGTGGCGATTCGACTCTATTCGTGGGATCTGAGCGCTATTTGGACAACTTGGGAGCTCAGACACAGTGGATCCAGTGACTTACCTTTCTATGATGCTTAGTGAGCCCAACTGCAACGGTAAAATGTTAAAATGTATACACACACCACACCTCCACCAAGTAGTGTTAGATGTAGCAAAAATATAAATACACTTAACTTAAATTTACAGCTTCCTTAAGGGACCTTCCCAGATGGTAACCCCTCCAAACAACCAGTATAAAAAACACACAATGGGGATACAGCTGAAAATCTAAAAAAATAATTAAACAAATGAGCAGCATATAGTGTAATATTTGGAAATATTATCTGTGCAACTGATAGAGCTATTCTCCGTCTCACCCGAGCACTCCTGCTCTTGCACCAATATATACCGGGTCCAGCAGGGCTGTTCCTCTCCCATGTACCACCCCGAGTGCGTGGTCTCGGTGGCCTTATGGGAAATGCATTGCTTAGAATGCTCGATCGCTCATGGCAGGTGGCTAGCCATGTACCAAGCAACCTCTGATGAGGTAAAGAGGTTCCACCCGAAACGTAGCAAAGAGAAATACAAACAGCAGCAAGGGATGCGCTAATGACGCTTCTCCTGCCATTATTTGAAATTCTCTTTTTGAAATGCCAGAGTTTTTGCCGTTGTTTGCAACTTCGGCAAACACCAGCATTCTCTGAATAAGCCCCACAGTATTTCTCTGATTTGTAAACTATAGATATGGCACTTGCCACCTCTAAATATATTTGTGTGTGTATATAAATATACATATATTTATTTATTTTCACTGTTATGATTTAGTGGTGTGAATTATTAGTGCCCACCCAGTTTTCACTGTGATATTTTATGTGCCCCGCTATATATTGTTCCTAGAGTGACCACTGTGAATAAGATCTCTATCTTTTGTCCTCTAATGACAGCGATCTTTCTCTATAAAATAGTATTTAGTTAACATTCCAATTAACCATCTCCCCCAAAAGGAGGACTGGGCCCCCTTTTTTTAATCAATTCTTTTTGTCCTCCCAGATATATTTTTATGATAGGGAATAGATTCAGAGCATGTTCTATGTTTATTAATTTTTTTCACTTTTTTATTTATTTTTCAATTAGGTCTTATAGGTTTACTATACGTCGAAAGGTATTTTTCAAATAATCCTCATTATCCCTTTTATATTTTTGGCTTTTTTGGATCTGCTATTTTTGATCTGAACATTTTAGTCTTTTACACTTTCTTCCTCCTTATGTTTAAATCACACACTCTCTTTATCCACTGTTTAAATGTATCTAGCTTCATGCACTGCTTCTCCGTAATCTACATGTACTTCCTTTGGTAGTAATTGAGTTCTAGAATGGAATCCCAGTTACAGTTGAACTCACTGCTAACCCTATAATATTTTGAACTTTTTTTTTTTTTTAAATGGCATTAGTAATGGTGTAGGTAAATCTTAGTGGCAACATAGGTATCATCCAGCCCATGCAAAGCGTACAGTTAAGTCTTGTAAAACAATGAAATTAAGGTAAATTAGCAGCTGGATCTGCTAATCATATGAGACCTTTGGATTTGGATATTTGTAACACTGAATGGTTTATGGCAGGTACCCCGGTAGACAGTCATATAATAGATCAGGCTTCCCCAAACTCCGGCCCTCCAGATGTTGCCGAACTACTACTGCCATGATCCTTTGAATAAAATAGATAGCCAGAGAATCATGGGAGTTGTAGTTCAGCAACATCTGGAGGGCTGGAGTTTGGGGAAGCCCGTCCTAGATGTTCTCAAGCCAAGTCTGCTCCTTGTGAATTACCCAGTAATCACTGCTGCTTTTACAATATAATAACAGTCTGAACATTCGTGTTTACTCGTGTAAAGTGGTTGATGGATTTTACGGTTCAGTAAATTGCAAGTGGTTTGACATTTTGGATTCCTTTGCAGTGTGTCCAATCCCATAATAAATCAGATTTTCATGGAAACGCAAGACCTATTTACATCGATGTTTCTAAAGGTAAAGGGACATGTCATTAATTAGATAGGGCACTGTGAGAAAGCATTAGGAAATGTCTCTGAGCCTTCGCATTCAGAGTGACTAATTGATTAAGTACTGATTTAGACTAAAGTGACATCAAAATCGCAAAATACAGGTAAAAAGTAGTAATCGGCAAAGTTCTCCAATTTGGCGATAGCAACAGGTTATCTCTTTTTCGCCTAAACATTGCAATTCGATTTTAAATTCATTACAATTCAGAAAATAAACTCCTGTGTGAAGTTTGCTGATATTTACACATCACAAATTGAAGTCAGCAGCAAGAACTCTTATGAAGTTCATTAAATCATTAAAAACCCACTTTTTCATAAAAGCATATCAATTAAACTCTTAATAGCTCCCGACTGTTTCTTCTCTTGCAACTGTCACTAGTTTAATACTGTCCTTACCTTTTGTGTCACTTTACCCCACTCCCTCTAGCATGTAAGCTCATTGAGCAGGGCCCTCAATCCATCTATTCCTGTGTGTCCAACTTGTCTGTTTACAATTACATGTCTGTTCGTCCACCCATTGTACAGCGCTGCGAAATTTGTTGGCGCCATAAAAATAATAGCATAATAATAATAATGAAGCAAATGTCTCTGGCGCAAAAATTAGTGAAAATGCATAAACAGTGTTGTTAGCACCTAAAAAGTGCAAATGCAATAAAAATGGTGTATATTTACTTAATGATTATTATCCTGCCAAATTCTCCTAGACTGCGTCAGATGCCCAAAGGACAATATTAAGTTAAATCTAATTTGTTTTTTAAAACACAGATTCGAAACTAGTCAAGGAACCTGTCACATTCATTTCTAATCTCAAGGAAGCTGAGCCTTAGATGTCTTTACTGAATTCCAAGGTAATAATTGTCAGATTTTAGTTCACCAATGATCAATTTGGGATTAAGTGAACACTGACTTCTCAGTCGATCTTATATGATTACATTGGCCCAGAAGCTCTTTCTTACTTGTAGTGCAAAGCATAACCTAGTTCTATAACTCCTTACAAATAATTCCATGTATCGGTAGTAATCCAATAAAGAATAGGGCAGTAAAACACAGGGAGATGATACTGTGATTTCTGGAAATTCACAAAGCTTTGAATCGTACATAAGAGGCAATTTTGCATAGTATGACCCCTCTTACCAATCACATTGTTACAATAATATTTGCTTTGATAAAGAATTTTCTAACAAAACCCAAAGAGCCCAATTTAAAATGCATCACAAATCTAATTTATTTGAGCATACTAGTAATTTAAAGGAACACTGTAGGGTCAGGAACACAAACATGTATTCCTGACCCTATAGTGTTAAAACCACCATCTAGCCCCCCTGGATCCCTCATGCCTCTATAAATATAGAAAAATCTTACTGTATTCAAGCCAGAAGCTGTAGCTCTGCATGCTGTTTGCCTAAAAAAAAACAGTCTGCTGACATCATCAGAAGTAGTAGCCTGATCCAATCACAATACTTCCCCATAGGATTGGCTGAGACTGTCAAGGAGGCAGATCAGGGGCAGAGCCAGCATGATTCAAACACAGCCCTGGCCAATCAGCATCTCCTCATAGAGATGAATTGAATCAATGAATCTCTATGAGGAAAGTTCAGTATCTGCATGCAGAGGGAGGAGATACTGAATCACAGGATGCTCGTGCACAACAGATCTGAGTGGATTGAGGAGTTTTATGCCTCCATCAACTCCGAAGTCCCTCTGGTTCACTCTGAGTGACTGCAACTGGAGGTGTTCCTAGCTTTCAATGTAAACACTGTATTTTCTCAGAAAATATAGTGTTTACATGAGAATGGCTGCAGGGAGCTATAGTTCTCACCTGAACAACCTCATTAAGCTGAAGTTGTTCAGGTGACTACAGTGTCCCTTCAATATGTGGTGTTTACTTGACAAAAATAAGATTACATTTTAATTGGATTCTACAAATATCCATGAAAAATGCTACTGCAATTTTATTGCAAAAAGCAATTAAGTTCCACAAGTACTTTTTATGAACAGCAAAAAGAGCAAATGAAATGTATATTCCAGAAACCATAGGCACCGTTTCTGAGCTCTTATAAAGTTTGATGACTATGTGTTCTCCTGATGTTTTTACCTGCGCACATTTTCTAGGTAGCCCGGATGCAGAAACCATCACCCACATCATGAATGACATTGAGAAGGAGCTTTGTGATCACACTGATATAGATTGTTTTAAGCAAAGAAATATGTTTGAATGTCTATCTGTTCCTGTCCAAATCTGAGATGATTAAATTGCGTATACGCAGAAGTAAATTCACACTGAAACACGGAGTTCAGGTTAAAAGAACTTCGAGAAAATTTAATGGCATCTGGTTAAAAAGCGGGCTCGCAGACCCTTATAAAGGCAATATTACATCATTATTGAATATCAAGATAACAACAAATAAACATCATTAATTGGGTTAAGTGTTAAGTGGCTATGTCAATGTCCACCCATCAATATTATTAATTGGCTCAAGTACTAAGTGGCTGGCTAAGTGTCCTCCCACCGAGAGGTGGCGTCATCTTGGACACGGGTGTGGACACGATGGTTCAGGCGCCATCTTGCTCAGCACGAGGCTTTACTCGATGGGAGGGGGGCTTTAGGCGCCATTTTGAGTAGTTAGTGATGTTATATTCGAGGTCAGGTTCAAGGCTTTTTAGAGAATGGACATTTCATTAGAGCAGTTTCTCATGAGCTAACTATGATATACTTTGTTACATGTTACAGGAACTTGATGATTCCGGTGTTAGTCATATCCTTCTAGAAAATACATTCTCATTCTAATATTCTAAATGTTGTTAGGAAAATCTGTCATATAATGGAGTTAGATGGAGTTAATACAGAAATTGAATACAGGTTTTTAATAATTCCATAACAGTCCCCCCTATGAAATGTTAGACGCTAAAAAGATAAACTTTATTTGTTAATATCAGAAGACGTGTTAGCCCAAAGGCACAGAAACCCCGTGACCGCTAGCTAGGTGTTATTGCAAAGTGCAATTCTGTCCCTTCCTGTCCCTAATAGGCTGCAGCACATCCGTCAATACGGTCAGGAACTTTCTTCACTCCGCTGGTATCCCGCGGTGGCTTGTCCACCACATCTCCGCACGGCAGTCAATTCCATAGAGACGGACGCTGTCCCTAAGCTGGTTCCCTACCTAAAACTCTTGCACTTTATCAGTAAAAGGTTGTCAGGGTACCTGTGGTCTCTACCTCCAAAAGAGGTAGAGACTTAGCTGTTCCACCATCCAGACGGTCTGATGACTCCCTTCCCAGCGGTCTATCCGGTCATGCAAGGCCGGCCGCGAGGGAGTGACTGCCTTTTACACCATCTAGGCAGGAAGTCATCATCAGGACACTCCCCCGGATCGACCTGTCAGTCAATTGCTGCAGGACCAATCAGGACGTCTCGGAGGTGTGGTTACTGCTCTGAACAGGGTATTTAACAGAGCTTCCTTCATTAGCTCATTGCCCTGTCGTGGTTCTAGCTTGTTCTAGTCACTCAGTGCTTGTGTATTCTATTATCCCTTTTGGTTTTGACCTGGCTTGTTTACCTTACTCTGCTTATCTCTGTTACCCTTGATTCGGCTTGTCTCTCGCTTACCTGTCTTCTGTTACCCTCGACCTCGGCTTGTCTTTGACCATTCTATACGGTACTACTTACGTTAGTCCGGCCATTCTAAGGTCCGGTATACGTATCTGGCTACTGTTTGTACTCTGCGTGTTGGATCCCTGTCCCGATCCTGACATTACGACAGGGCCAATGGATCCTGCAAGTACAAACAGTCAGCTGGCTTCTCCTGATCCTAGGTTTGAAGCCATGGATCACAGAATGGATCAGATGGCGCTTGCGCTACAGGCTCTATTATCTCATGCCAATAACCCGTAGGATTTATTATCACCCTACTTATTGAGAAAGCTCTGAGATGGGCCAACCCACTATGGGAGAACGATAACCCATTAGTGTATAACTATAACGCATTTGTAGCTGCTTTTAGAAGAACATTTGATCCTCCAGGTAGAAAGGTTAATGCAGCCAGATTACTGTTGCGCCTGAGACAGGAGAACCGAACACTGGTGGATTATGCACTAGAGTTCAGGTCTCTGGCGTCAGAAGTCAAGTGGAATGAGCAGGCGTATATGGATGTATTTTTGAATGGCCTATCTGAAGTAATCCTTGATGAGGTTGCTACCAGAGAACTCCCTGAGAATTTAGAAGATTTAATTTCGTTCATCTCTCGTATAGATGAACGTTTAAGAGAGAGACAGAACACTCGAGAGAGGAACCGGAGACCTTCTTTTAGGTTAGCCCCCGCTTTTCCAAGTCCTGACTCCACGGTATCTTTGCTTCCTGAACCTATGCAGATAGGTTATACCCGCCTCTCTGAGGAGGAAAGACAGTACAGGAGAAGAGAGGGTTTGTGTATGTATTGTGGAGTCAAGGGTCATTTACTCTCGAACTGTCCTAACCGTCCGGGAAACACTCGCACCTAAGTCTCTCTAGAGGACAAGCCTTGGGTGTTTCGATTTTGTCCTCTACTCCTAATTATAAAGATCACAGGCTTCTGCTACCAGTTTCCTTAACTTGGGAGAAGGAAGTAGTAAGGGCTATGGCATTGATAGATTCCGGTGCTGCTGAGAATTTTATCGACCAAGCCTTTGCTATTAAGAACAATTTCCCATCCCAGCTAAGGGAGACACCCTTGGCCGTTGAGGCCATAGATGGTAGACCACTACTAGACCCTGTTATCTTTCGTGAAACCATACCCATTAGTTTAAATGTTGGTATCCTACACGTGGAGAATTTATCTCTTTTGCTCATTTCATCCCCTTCCGTTCCCATAGTTCTGGGGTACCCATGGTTGAAGAAACATAACCCTATTATCGATTGGGAGTTAGGGGAGATACTCTCGTGGGGCCAGGGTTGCCAGGATAGGTGTTTATGCAAGGTTTCTCCATTAGCTAATGTTAACATACCTGAGACTCCTATTCAGTCCACAGAAAGACAGATACCAGACCTTTACCTAGACTTAAAGGCAGTATTTGACAAGAAGAATGCCGATTCTTTGCCGCCACACAGGCCATTTGATTGTAAAATTAAGCTTCTACCTGGGACTATGCCTCCGAGGGGCCATGTATATCCTTTGTCTGTTCAGGAAAACTTGGTTCTAGAGGAGTATATTCGGGAGAATTTAGAAAAGGGATTCATTAGGAGGTCTTCTTCCCCGGCCGGGGCTGGGTTCTTTTTCGTTAAGAAAAAGGATGGCAAGCTGAGACCTTGTATCGATTACCGAGGCTTGAATAAAATAACTGTCAGAAATGCCTATCCTATTCCACTCATTACCGAGTTATTTGATCGTCTTAAGGGCTCCAAAATCTTCACCAAGTTAGATCTCAGAGGGGCATATAATTTGGTGACAAGAAGAATGCCGATTCTTTGCCGCCACACAGGCCATTTGATTGTAAAATTAAGCTTCTACCTGGGACTATGCCTCCGAGGGGCCATGTATATCCTTTGTCTGTTCAGGAAAACTTGGTTCTAGAGGAGTATATTCGGGAGAATTTAGAAAAGGGATTCATTAGGAGGTCTTCTTCCCCGGCCGGGGCTGGGTTCTTTTTCGTTAAGAAAAAGGATGGCAAGCTGAGACCTTGTATCGATTACCGAGGCTTGAATAAAATAACTGTCAGAAATGCCTATCCTATTCCACTCATTACCGAGTTATTTGATCGTCTTAAGGGCTCCAAAATCTTCACCAAGTTAGATCTCAGAGGGGCATATAATTTGGTGAGAGTCCAGCAGGGACACTAGTGGATGACGGCGTTCAATACTCGGTACGGTCACTATGAATACACAGTTATGCCGTTTGGACTTTGCAATGCTCCTGCAGTATTTCAGGATCTGATTAATGAGGTACTTAGGGAGTTTCAACATGATTGTGTCATTGTCTACCTAGACGACATACTGATACACTCTAGGGAGATTGAAACTCACCATAGACAGGTCAGAGCAGTATTACAGAAACTTCTGCAACATGGTCTATACTGTAAATTGGAAAAATGCAGCTTTGATCAGTTTCAGATAGATTTTCTTGGTTACGTGATTTCTGGGGAAGGTTTTAAGATGGACCCTGACAAACTCCAGTCTATTTTAGATTGGCCATTACCTAAGGGACTCAAGGCTATTCAGAGGTTTATTGGTTTCTCCAATTATTATAGGCGCTTCATTAAGGGTTACTCGTCTATTATTGCGCCCATTACCAATATGACCAAACAGGGGGCAGAAACTAAGACGTGGTCTCCTGAAGCTCTCGCTGCTTTCAAGAGGCTCAAATAACTTTTTGCTTCTGCTCCAATATTAATCCATCCTGATACGACTTTGCCGTTTCTACTCGAGGTCGATGCCTCTGAGACAGGAGTAGGTGCGGTTCTGTCACAAAGATTAGCGGTAGATAAACCATTACACCCGTGTGGTTTTTTTTCCAGGAAACTTTCTGGGGCTGAGAGCAGATATGATATCGGAGACAGGGAACTGTTAGCAGTCATTAAAGCCTTAAAGGAGTGGAGACATTTGTTGGAGGGGACCCTACACCCTATTACGATTTTGACAGACCACAAAAACTTGTCATATATTGGGGAGGCTAAGCGCTTATCCTCTAGACAAGCTCGTTGGTCCTTATTCCTGACTCACTTCAATTATGTACTGACTTACAGACCTGGTTCTAAAAACTCTAAAGCCGATGCATTATCTCGCCAATATGAACCTTCTACTGTACCTGAACCAGTTCTTTCTTCTATAGTTCCGAAGTGCAATATCATTGCTAATACGAATCTCAGGATTCATTCTCCATTACTGGCCGAGATCATTAAGTTGCAACATCTCGCACCTAAACAGACCCCTGCGGGTCGTCATTTCGTTCCTCCTGCTTTTCAACTGGAACTTTTACAGTGTTTACATAATAGCAAGATGGCGGGGCATCCTGGTATTCGCAAAACTTACGCCTTGATCTCTAAGGACTTCTGGTGGTCTACTTTACGGAGGGATATTGAGGTGTTCATCGCTGCATGTGAAGTTTGTACTAAAACCAAACAACCCCATACGCTTCCATGTGGACTCCTGCAACCCTTGGAGGTTCCAGAGAAACCATGGTCCTGTTTGGCCATGGACTTTATTGTCGATCTACCTATCTCTAAAAGATAGACTGTTATCCTCACCGTGGTTGACAGGTTTACTAGGATGGCACACTTCATTCCCCTGCCTAAACTTCCGTCTTCTCCCGAATTGGCAGAGATATTCGCCAAGGAGATTTTTCGCCTACATGGGATACCCTCTCAAATTGTATCGGACAGAGGCTCCCAATTTGTTTCCCGCTTTTGGAGGTCCTTCTGCTCTCAACTTGGTATTAAATTAAACTTTTCTTCTGCCTATCATCCTCAGTCTAACGGAGCTGCTGAACGTACCAACCAGAAAATTGAACAATATTTACGATGCTTTGTTTCTGAACACCAGGATGATTGGGTCGGTTTGATTCCTTGGGCGGAGTTTGCACACAACAATCTCGTTTGCGATTTTACTCATTCAAGCCCCTTCTTCATGAATTATGGTTTTCATCCGTCTATTCTTCCTTCGGATTCTCCTTCCCAGGGGGTGCCGTCGGTTGATGTTCATGTTGCCAATTTGAGGAAGTTGTGGGATCAAACTCGACAAATCCTTGTGCACAACTCTATGTTGGTCAAGAAACACGCTGATAAACGTAGAAGGGCGGCTCCGGTCTTTGTTCCAGGTGATAGGGTATGGCTGAGCACGAGGAACATCCGTTTAAAAGTGCCCTCCATGAAGTTCGCTCCTCGTTATATTGGACCCTACAGGGTGCTGACCCGTATCAATCCGGTTGCGTATCGTTTAGCTCTTCCTAATACCTTACGCATTCCGAACTCGTTTCACGTTTCATTGCTGAAACCACTCATATGTAACAGATTTTCCTCCACAATAGCTCCTCCTCGCTCCGTTCAGGTGGAGGGTCAGGAGGAGTATGAGGTCAACTCTATTATTGATTCTCGAATCTCCCGGGGGAGAGTACAATATCTGGTTGATTGGAAGGGATATGGTCCTGAGGAGAGGAGTTGGGTACCTCAGGAGGATGTTCATGCTCCCCGTCTCCGCAGGGCGTATCACTCTCGCTTCCCATCTCGTCCCGGTTCATTCCGCCCGGTGGGCGTATCTGAGAGGGGGGGTACTGTCAGGGTACCTGTGGTCTCTACCTCCAAAAGAGGTAGAGACTTAGCTGTTCCACCATCCAGACGGTCTGATGACTCCCTTCCCAGCGGTCTATCCGGTCATGCAAGGCCGGCCGCGAGGGAGTGACTGCCTTTTACACCATCTAGGCAGGAAGTCATCACCAGGACACTCCCCCGGATCGACCTGTCAGTCAATTGCTGCAGGACCAATCAGGACGTCTCGGAGGTGTGGTTACTGCTCTGAACAGGGTATTTAACAGAGCTTCCTTCATTAGCTCATTGCCCTGTCGTGGTTCTAGCTTGTTCTAGTCACTCAGTGCTTGTGTATTCTATTATCCCTTTTGGTTTTGACCCGGCTTGTTTACCTTACTCTGCTTATCTCTGTTACCCTTGATTCGGCTTGTCTCTCGCTTACCTGTCTTCTGTTACCCTCGACCTCGGCTTGTCTTTGACCATTCTATACGGTACTACTTACGTTAGTCCGGCCATTCTAAGGTCCGGTATACGTATCTGGCTACTGTTTGTACTCTGCGTGTTGGATCCCTGTCCCGATCCTGACAAAGGTATAGTTTGCAGCGGTAAACAGGGTGAGTTGAAATCTTGGAAATCTTGGTCATCAACTGTCAGATGTGCAAAAGTTGGTGCCGCTTGGTCTGCAGTCTTCTGTAGGAATTTTCTCAGACAGGGGAGGACACAACAAACGAGAAGAGCGAGAATAAAAAGAAAAATTAGTAATGCCATACCAATGTGAATTAAAGCTTTTTGCCACCCTGTCATCCAACCAGACCACCTTTCCCAGGGATCTTTCACCCCAGAGTTCCTTTTTAACTCTTCAGAGAGCTTATTTAATTTCTCTATGGCCATGGTGACCTTACCATTAGGACCTGTGTTTTCTGGGATGTATGTACAACAGGTCATGGTGTCAGGCAGTATTTTACATACGCCCCCCTTCTCAGCTAGCATCATGTCTAAGGCCATTCTGTTCTGGAAAGTCATCTGGGATGTGGCCTGCAACTGTTCGGCCAAGCCCTGGAGGGCATCTCTGGTGTAGTTGACAAAGCGTTGTTGATTATAATAAATGTAATTGATCCAATTTAAATTCTTGTTTGCAGTAACAATGGTAAAAAGTGATTCAAACCCCGCAGCAACCTCA
Source organism: Pelobates fuscus (assembly GCF_036172605.1). NCBI lineage: Eukaryota > Metazoa > Chordata > Amphibia > Anura > Pelobatidae > Pelobates > Pelobates fuscus. The sequence continues at coordinate 18,918,665 of NC_086324.1, read as the reverse complement.
TCTCTCGCTTTAAATTCATCAGGCACCCCCCTAGGCACCCCAATGGCATCAATGTAAATGTGGGGGGAAAAACTGCCTCTTACTGGGGCTTCACGCTTAACCTTGGCTGGTGTGTGTATGGACTCATGTATCTCAGGGTGTGTGTCAGAGATAATGTGTATGGGCATGATGGCTTTAGCCAGAGCACACTCCCCCCACCATTCCTTGTCCATTGTGGATCTTAGCTTTAAATCCCCACACAACCAGTAAATATCCCCTAATGACCTAGTATGGAATTGTAACAGGTACACAGGGACAGTTCTGTAGGTGGCACAATATCCTTTAGAGAAATTACCCAAGAACTTACCAATTCCATCATAATTGGCATAGCAGGTGTAGTTTCCCTTATAAATCGTAATACCATCTGGGGGTTTGACATCCTTGGTTAGGAGAGGGTATTCTACTGTCCATGCTTTGCAGAGGGACCTGTTAAAGTTGGAGTGGTAGGCAAAAAGGCTTAAGATGCATTCTTCTATATCTAATGGCAAAGTCAAAGGTACGGTGCCGAGATGGGGTCGGGCACCACCACACACATAGCATGCGGTTCTGTTATGTTTGTTGGCATTATATTTCATCCATTCTAACCATAAATTAACATCATTAAAACCTGTTTCAGCGGCCATAGTATCTTCAAAAGTGGGGTTAGCAATGGCCATCATGTCTTTAAAGGACTGGATGTGTGGTTTTAATGGATTTGAGACCATGTGGGTAGCTCCTTGCCACTCTGGAGAGTGACACATATCTTTCAGGTAGAAGTGCCCCAATTTGTTATAGGAACCCTTCTTCCAATACATTCCCATTACATACTGGTCTGCATCCATTGGGCTGGGATGCTCTATGTTTAGGATTAGTTTCATAGGGGTACCTCCTCCAGGTTTCCTCAGAGTCATTCTTTGGAGGAGGGATCTACCATGGTCATCTTAGATAAGGCACTTTTAGGTTTGTAACCCCAGGCAGGCCCAGCATTCCATCCTGCGGCCCCCCAATGGTTACAATTATGCCCCCATTGTTTGTCAACTACACAAACATAGGGGTCTTTTACATGGGGTATATCTCTATAGATGGTTTGAATTTGTGACGTAGGGAATGGACAGTCTACAATGTCACAATAGTCAAAAGTGTATGTAGCCACACGGGTACACGAGGAGTTGTACCAGAAGGTATACCCACTGGCATCTTTAGTGATGGCTACTTGTTGGGCCTTAATTAGGCTAATTAAGGAGATAATGTACCAGAGGTACATGGTTGTGCGGTATCCAGGGCTGCCATCAGAAATTTTGGGGCCCCTGACAAAGCACAAGGTCTGCCCCCCCCCTCCCTCCTCCTCTGCCCCCCCCCCCTCCCCCTCCCTCCCGGGCCCGCCCACGCCCTACCTAGTCCGCTGACAATGATGCGGGACTGAATGTGGTGTGTATAGTGGAAGTGAATTAGAATGTGTGTAATGGATGTAGTGTTTGTGTGCATTAGATACTGTTTGTGCAGTGAATGCAGAGTGTGTTAGCGTAGCGGATGCAGTGTGTATAGCGAACGCAGAGTGTGTTTGAGTAGTGTGTGTACAGTGATGTAGTGTGTGTTTGTGTAGTGGATGTAGTGTTTGTATGTACTAGATGAAATGTGTTTAGTGGATGCAGTGTCTGTAGTTGATGTAGTGTGTGTATTAGACGCAGTGTCTGTGTATAGTGAATGCAGAGTGTTTCAATTTGTGGTGGATGTAGTGTGTGTACTGTGAATACAGGATGTTTGTGTAGTGGATGCTGTGTGTACAGTTAATGCAGGGTGTGTGTCAGTATAGTGAATCCAGAGTGTGTGCATAGTTTAGTGAATGCAGAGTGTGTGTTAGTGTGTAATGAATGCAGAGTATGTGTTAGTGTGTAGTGAATGCAGAGTTTGTCAGTGTAATGAATGTAGTGTGTGTGTTAGTGCAGTGAATGCAGAGTGTTTGTAAATGTGTAGTGAATGCAGAGTGTGTGTTAATGTGTAGTGAATGCAAAGGGTGTTTTAGTGTGTAGCGGATGAAGAGTGTGTGTTAGTGTAGTGAATGCAGAGAGTGTTTGAGTAGTGGATGTAGTGTGTGTACAGTGATGTAGTGTTTGTATGAACTAGATGAAATGTGTTTAGTGGATGCAGTGTCTGTAGTGGATGAAGTGTGTGTATTAGACACTGCCTGTGTATAGTGAATGCAGAATGTTTCAATTTGTGGTGGATGTAGTGTGTGTACTGTGAATACAGGATGTTTGTGTAGTGGATGCTGTGTGTACAGTTGATGCAGAGTGTATTTTAGTGTAGTGAATGCAGAGTGTGTGTCAGTATAGTGAATCCAGAGTGTGTGCATAGTTTAGTGAATGCAGAGTGTGTGTTAGTGTGTAATAAATGCAGTGTGTGTGTTAGGGTGTAGTGAATGCAGAGTGTGTCAGTGTAATGAATGTAGTGTGTGTGTAAATTTGTAGTGAATGCAGAGTGTGTGTTAATGTGTAGTGAATGCAGAGAGTGTGTTAATGTGTAGTGAATGCAGAGAGTGTGTTAGTGTAGTGAATGCAGAGAGTGTGTTAGTGTAGTGAATGCAGATAGTGTGTTAGTGTAGTGAATGCAGATAGTGTGTTAGTGTAGTGAATGCAGAGAGTGTGTTAGTGTAGTGAATGCAGAGAGTGTGTTAATGTGTAGTGAATGCAGAGAGTGTGTTAGTGTGTAGCGGATGCAGAGTCTGTGTTAGTGTAGTGAATGCAGAGTGTTAATGTGTAGTGAATGCAGAGAGTGTGTTAGTGTGTAGCGGATGCAGAGTGTGTGTTAGTGTAGTGAATGCAGAGTGTGTTAGTGTGTAGCGGATGCAGAGTGTGTGCTAGTGTAGTGAATGCAGAGTGCGGTAATGTGTAGCGAATGCAGAGTGTGTGTCAGTATAGTGGATGCAGTGAGTGTGTTAGTGTGTAGTGTATGCAGAGTGCATGTTGTATTAGTGAATGCAGTGTGTGTATTGTATTAGTGTATGCACTGTGTGTGTTAGTGTATGCAGTGTGTGTTGTATTAGTGTATGCAGTGTGTGTGTTTCTGTATGCGGTGTGTGTTGTATTAGTGTATGCAGTGTGTGTTGTCAGTGTATGCAGAGTGTGTTGTGTTAGTGTATGCAGTGTGTGTTGTGTTAGTGTATGCAGTGTGTGCTGTGTTAGTCTATGCAGTGTGTGTGTTGTGTCAGTGTATGCAGAGTGTGTGTGTTGTGTCAGTGTATGCAGAGTGTGTGTGTTGTGTCAGTGTATGCAGTGTGTGTGTGTTGTGTCAGTGTATGCAGTGTGTGTGTGTTGTGTTAGTGTATGTAGTGTGTGTGTGTGTGTGTGTGTTGTGTCAGTGTATGTAGTGTGTGTGTTGTGTCAGTGTATGTAGTGTGTGTGTGTTGTGTCAGTGTATGTAGTGTGTGTTGTGTCAGTGTATGTAGTGTGTGTGTGTGTGTGTTGTGTCAGTGTATGTAGTGTGTGTGTGTGTTGTGTCAGTGTATGTAGTGTGTGTGTGTGTGTTGTGTCAGTGTATGTAGTGTGTGTGTGTGTTGTGTCAGTGTATGTAGTGTGTGTTGTGTCAGTGTATGTAGTGTGTGTGTGTGTTGTGTCAGTGTATGTAGTGTGTGTTGTGTCAGTGTATGTAGTGTGTGTGTGTGTGTGTTGTGTCAGTGTATGTAGTGTGTGTGTGTGTTGTGTCAGTGTATGTAGTGTGTGTGTGTGTGTTGTGTCAGTGTATGTAGTGTGTGTGTGTGTGTTGTGTCAGTGTATGTAGTGTGTGTGTGTGGTGTCAATGTATGTAGTGTGTGTGTGTGTGTTGTGTCAGTGTATGTAGTGTGTGTGTGTGTGTGTGTGTGTTGTGTCAGTGTATGTAGTGTGTGTGTGTGTTGTGTCAGTGCATGTAGTGTGTGTGTGTGTGTTGTGTCAGTGTATGTAGTGTGTGTGTGTGTTGTGTCAGTGTATGTAGTGTGTGTGTGTGTGTGTTGTGTCAGTGTATGTAGTGTGTGTGTGTTGTGTCAGTGTATGCAGAGTGTGTGTGTTGTGTCAGTGTATGCAGTGTGTGTGTGTTGTGTCAGTGTATGCAGTGTGTGTGTGTTGTGTCAGTGTATGCAGTGTGTGTGTGTTGTGTTAGTGTATGTGGTGTGTGTGTTGTGTCAGTGTATGCAGTGTGTGTGTGTTGTGTTAGTGTATGTAGTGTGTGTGTGTGTGTGTGTTGTGTCAGTGTATGTAGTGTGTGTGTTGTGTCAGTGTATGTAGTGTGTGTGTGTTGTGTCAGTGTATGTAGTGTGTGTTGTGTCAGTGTATGTAGTGTGTGTGTGTGTGTTGTGTCAGTGTATGTAGTGTGTGTGTGTGTTGTGTCAGTGTATGTAGTGTGTGTGTGTGTGTTGTGTCAGTGTATGTAGTGTGTGTGTGTGTTGTGTCAGTGTATGTAGTGTGTGTTGTGTCAGTGTATGTAGTGTGTGTGTGTGTTGTGTCAGTGTATGTAGTGTGTGTTGTGTCAGTGTATGTAGTGTGTGTGTGTGTGTGTGTTGTGTCAGTGTATGTAGTGTGTGTGTGTGTTGTGTCAGTGTATGTAGTGTGTGTGTGTGTGTTGTGTCAGTGTATGTAGTGTGTGTGTGTGTGTTGTGTCAGTGTATGTAGTGTGTGTGTGTTGTGTCAGTGTATGTAGTGTGTGTGTGTGTGCTGTGTCAGTGTATGTAGTGTGTGTGTGTGTGTGTGTGTGTGTGTGTGTTGTGTCAGTGTATGTAGTGTGTGTGTGTGTGTTGTGTCAGTGCATGTAGTGTGTGTGTGTGTGTTGTGTCAGTGTATGTAGTGTGTGTGTGTGTGTTGTGTCAGTGTATGTAGTGTGTGTGTGTGTGTGTTGTGTCAGTGTATGTAGTGTGTGTGTGTGTGTGTGTGTGTGTGTTGTGTCAGTGTATGTAGTGTGTGTGTGTGTGTTGTGTCAGTGAATGTAGTGTGTGTGTGTGTGTGTTGTGTCAGTGTATGTAGTGTGTGTGTGTAAATGTCCAATGAGGAGGGGGACGGGGGGCATTTTAACATTATTTAAAAAATAATAATAATTTAATTAATTCAATTGTTTCTCCCCCCTCCCTGCTTACCTGTGTCTAGGGAGGGGGGAGATTCCATCCCCGGTGGTCCGGTGGCATGGTGGGGCGGCTGGGGCCCCCCGGGTTCCCTGTTACCGCAGAGGGGGCCCAGGCAGCACACTGCTTCTCCTCTTCTCTCCTCCAATAACTCTCGCGAGACCCGCGGAGCGTTGCCATGGCAACCGGGTCTCGCGAGCGTTATTAGCAGGGAGGAGAAGAGAAGAAGCAGTGTGCTGCCTGGGCCCCCTCTGCGGTAACAGGGAGCCGGGGGCCCGGGGCTGCACACATAGATAGCGATATTCGCTATCTATGTGTGCAGGGAGGGAAAGTGGGTCCCGAGCAGTCCGGGCCCCCCAGGGCCGCCGGGCCCGTGACAACTGTCACGGTTGTCACCCCCTGATGGCGGCCCTGGCGGTATCTGCTTCCTCTGGGGCAGGAGTCTTCTTGCAATGGGAAGCGTGGATCCAATGTGGCCTGCCGGCCAACTTGACGGAGGTTGAAGTGATCAGGAGAACTTGGAATGGTCCGTCAAATCTTGGTTCCAGGGTGTGTTTCCGCACAAATCTCTTGACCAGAACCCAATCTCCGGGAAGCAGGTTGTGGGTACCCGTATCAAAATCGGGATCTGGAATTGAAGAGAAAACTTGGGCATGTATTTTGTTCAAAGCACTTGCAAGTTCAGTTACATAATCTACCAAAACATCAGTTTGAAGCTGTAGCTGTTGGGGGTAATAACAACCTAGCCTAGGTGCAGTCCCAAATAGAATCTGATATGGGGATAGTGAATGCTTCCCTCTAGGTGTGTGTCTGACGCTGAATAGAGCTATTGACAAGCTTTCGGGCCAGGGCATCTTTGTTTCTTGTGACATTTTTAACATTCTAGCTTTTAGGGTGCCATTCATGCGTTCCACTTTGCCACTACTTTGTGGGTGGTAAGGGGTGTGAAAAGCTAGGGTCACTCCCAGTGCAGTCCAAATTTCTTTAGTCACTGTTGCTGTAAAAGCTGGGCCCTGGTCACTTTCAATGACTTCTGGTAGTCCAAATCTACATACAATTTCTGTGAGTAGACGTCTTGCTGTTGTTTTGGCAGTGATGTTGGTTACTGGATAGGCTTCTGGCCAGCCTGTATTACTAGTGCATACTCATGGGGACCACTTTTTGGCATTTGTATGTGGTCAATCTGAATTCGCTGGAACGGGTACGTAGGCTTAGCCAGGTGTTTCAAGGGCACTTTGGTCGGTTTTCCTGGGTTGCATTTTGATTCACATTTGACAAGAGCACCCTTTTCCAGGAGTGCTTTGATTTGAATTGAGATAGCTGCAGCTTGTGCAGGTTTCAAAGGGTATTGTGGTTTCCTTGGTAACTTTGCTCCTGGAATGAGTTTTACCACCACAGGTGGGACCTTTAGGTGACCTATGTCCTCTGGGCCTGAGGACCATAGTTTTGTAGGAACAGCTGTCTTTAGTGAATCAGGGAAATTGGACCTCAGTTCCTTTGCATCCCCATGGGGTTCTTCCAAATGGAGCATCAGAGGCAGGGAGCACAAGGCTGAGGTGTCAGAAACAGATGGAGGGGTAGATAACTCTACTTGTCCATCTGGAGTGAATATGATAGATGCCTGCAGGCGTGAAAGAACATCAGCGCCTAACAGGTTAATGGGGCATGTGGAGGACACCACAAAACGAGCAAGCAAGCTGGGGTAGTTGCCAACTCGTAATGGAGTTGTTAAAGGACTTTGTCTTGGTAGGCCATCCACTCCTACACAGGAAACATCAATTTTTGACAGAAATGAAGGGTCTGGCAGGTCTTGTTCTCGTAGAACACTTCGGGCTGCACCTGTGTCAACAAGAAATGTAGTAGGTTGTCCTTCAATGGGTAGAGTCACAGTGGCAAGTGGCCCCCCTTGATCCCCTGAAGACACTGCCATGACAGGGGTTAATGACACAGGCTTGCCAATTTCCTAATCATCTGGCTCCTCAACAATTGGAACAGTTTTTGGGGCCTTGGGGGCAGGAGGCTTGATCACCTTCTTGGGTTCTGGGCACTCATTTCTGAAGTGTCCTTTTGCTTTGCAATTGAAGCAGAAACCATCCTCGGGTCTGATTGCTTTGGGGACAGTGCCAGGACGGGACACCATAAGGGGAGCTGAATTGGGCTTTCTTGGGGTCTGAGCAGATTCCAGTCCCCTAGCAACTTGGAGTAATGTATCCAGAGGAACAACTCTGAATTCAGGACGTGCAGCAACGATTCCCTTGCGTATGGAGTCTTTGATGCCTAGGACAAATGAACCAGACAGCATTTGAGAATGAATCTTATTAGTAAGATCAAATCCCAAATCTGTAAACACTTGAAACAGTCTTGCATGGAACCTTTCCACTGATTCTCCTTTTTCTTGTACAATATCAGTAAGGCCAGCAGCCTGATCTGCAAGTTTATCCTTAGCCCATTCCTTTAACTGGTTGCAGAATGCTACTCCGGAAGGGTAATCAATGTCAGTTGTAAGCAAATCCGTGCTGAGGTGGTGGGCTATGCTGGGCCAGTATGCATATCCGGCTTTAATGGCACAAATGCTTAGTAAATCACGCCACGCGGCAGAATAAGTCTTTTGAATTTTAACTATCCCTCGGTAAAAAGGCATTGGGTTCTTTTCTAGGTCAGGGAGTGATTTCATCAGAGCACTAGCCTGAGTAGGATTAAAAGAAACATATTTAGGAGGAGCCTGATCTCCCCGGCCCATATGTCCGAAAGGATCATCGAGGGAACAGCGAGGCGGAGGCCCCATGGCATCCGGTGAGCCCTGGTAACCATGAGAGCCAGCCTCATCATACTCATCTTCGTATGTGACCTGGACCCCTCTGGGGAGTGGGGCCGCTTGAGGTGTCAGGACCGGGGGATATGCGGGAATCCCGGATGCCGGGGTGGCCAGTGGGTCATGAGCTCAGGGTGAGTAATCACCGGGAAGTACCGGCATTAGGGGTGCTGGGTTACTTGGGGCCGCCATATTGGAGGCGTGGAAGGAAGCTGCGTTAGGGTCAAGGGAGGTAGTGGCGGCCATGTTGGATGTGGGCACATCCGGGGTAGACTGTACCGGAATAGGCGTGAATGGGGCCTGGGGTGTGGCTAGGGAAAGGAAGTAGGGGTTGTTTGGATAGGGCAGGGCCATAGGATAGGGGAAGGGGTATTGCCAGGCCATCTGGGCAGGGGCTAAGGCGGAACCTGGGGAGGGCGGGATAGCTGGGCAGGGAAGTGAAGGTGAGGAGGCAGGAACTTGGGCTGCGGGAGGAGTAGGCAGAAGGGAGGATGGAGAGAGATTAGCAGAGGCAGGAGTAGTAGGAGGGACCGGAGCGGGTGTAGTAGGATTGGTAATGGCAAGTGAGGAGTGGTTAGTGGACTGGGTGGATGCAAGTGGGAGGGTAGGGTTATTGACGGAGAGAGAGCGTAGGGAAGGAATGACGGATGGAATAGCTGGATTAGACAGAGAAGATGGTGCAGGGATGGATGAGGATGATGGGAATGATAGGAATGATGGGGGGGGAAATAAAGATCCATCAGAATTCAGGACCGGGCAAACAGGGGTAATGACGGGATGGGTGGTGGGAGGGTTAGGGGTGGGGAGCATGGTCAGCTGAATGTCACTCATTGCTGACTGAACCTTAGGGATGGACATCCCCATGGCGCCATTTTGGGGCGCTGGCTGAGGGAATGCCCCAGCAACATAATCTTTATGATATACATACAGTTTCAAACCTTTGTGATCAATTTCTTCCTCAACCCAACCTTCCTGTTGAATAGCTCTTGCTACTCTGTACCAGGCTTCTGCAGTACGAAGTAAACCATTATCTGTAAGCTTGCCTTTCTTCTCTGTCAGTAATCTACGCCAGCTTTCTGGCTGTAATCTACCACATAAAGGTACAGCAATCCTACACACCTTAGCAATTCTTTCAACTCCTTTAACCATCTCTTCACCCTCTCTGTCTTCAACTAGATCACACGCTAACCAGCCCTTACTGGGCTTATATAACCCCTGACCCATTCCCCCTATAAAAGGCGTCCCAGATATAGAGGAAAATAGAGAAACAGAGGGTCTACAATGCTCGACTGCCACGTGAGGGGGTGGGTCCCTACGTGCGTCTTCCCAAAACGTAGACTAGTCACTTATTCCGCCTACCCGAGGTAGCCACGGATTGGAGCAAGGTGAGAAGTGTGTGACCAATCACTTCTCTCACAAGAGAAATAGGAGGGGAAAGTGTAAATAACTCAGGAAGTAGAGTAAAAAGTAAAAGTAAAGTGAAAGTAGAGACAGACACAGGAGTTTGAATGACTCCCAATTAAGACAACAATTCAATTGAAATACAGTGCATGCATCACAGTTCAAATAAATTCAACAGTAATCCCTTTCCTTTACTCATGTGGCCAAAACCACCTCCCTCAACCTCGTAGTGTCCCCGCTCGGAGAATGACTTCCTCAAGTCTCACTACCAGCGGCCACGGAAAACAGCTGACACCAGCCCGAGATCCGTATGCCTCCCCCGTTACAGCGGTCCGATAAACGTGACCACCACTTCCCTCACTCTCGTAGCGCCCCTACGGACCCACCCGTAAGTCTCACTACCACGTGGTGATGGAGACAGCAATGCCTGCCCGAATCCACGCACCACAAATAAAATTGGAATGCCACCAGCCTCAGCGCTCGAGGCTGGAGGATACCACCTCTCTGCAAGCAGAGCAATGTACACAATGAGGCTAGCTAGGCTATCAAAGTGACACCATGGGGAATCCCCAGGAAGCAATGAGTCTACACCCTTCCACAGACTCCCCCCACCTCTTTTTACTTACTGCTGCAGCTACCCAGCACCTAAAAGAGGTAAACAGGCAAAAGAAGACCCCCAGGAAAACTTCCACAGGTCCACCCCCTTTTTCCCTGCAGCCACAGCCACGTGGCTCCTAAAAGGGGTAAACAGGCAACAGAGGACCCCCAGGCAAACACCCACAGGTCCACCCCCCTTTATCCCAAAAGGGGCAAACAGACAAACACTCCACCCGGGCACTTAAGCTAGAAACAGACCAATAAACACACCCAGGCAACAGATAGGCAAAATGCAGGTAAACAAGTGGGTAACAATAAGGCACCGGGCAAGATATTACCTGTCTTTGATGTCCTCCCGGTAGCAGTCACAGACACTGGGACGGGTCAATCAAAGGGGCTGGAACATACCGGCTAGGCTCTGCAGTAGTCTCTACCGTGTACTGGGAGGTGATCAGTCTCCTTTCCTTCCCCCAGGATTCCTCCATCCAGCGTCTTCTGGGACGGCTTACCGGCCAAAGGCCATAACCCGATGCCCCACGTTGGATGCGCCAAATTGATAAAGATTGTTTTAAGCAAACAAATATGTTTGAATGTCTATCTGTTCCTGTCCAAATCTGAGATGATTAAATTGCGTATACGCAGAAGTAAATTCACACTGACACACGGAGTTCAGGTTAAAAGAACTTCGAGAAAATTTAATGGCATCTGGTTAAAAAGTGGGCTTGCAGACCCTTATAAAGGCAATATTACATCATTATTGAATATCAAGATAACAACAAATAAACATCATTAATTGGGTTAAGTGTTAAGTGGTTATGTCAATGTCCACCCATCAATATTATTAATTGGCTCAAGTACTAAGTGGCTGGCTAAGTGTCCTCCCACCGAGAGGTGGCGTCATCTTGGACACAGGTGTGGACACGATGGTTCAGGCGCCATCTTGCTCAGCACGAGGCTTTACTCGATGGGAGGGGGGCTTTAGGCGCCATTTTGAGTAGTTAGTGATGTTATATTCGAGGTCAGGTTCAAGGCTTTTTAGAGAATGGACATTTCATTAGAGCAGTTTCTCATGAGCTAACTATGATATACTTTGTTACATGTTAAAGGAACTTGATGATTCCGGTGTTAGTCATATCCTTCTAGAAAATACATTCTCATTCTAATATTCTAAATGTTGTTAGGAAAATCTGTCATATAATGGAGTTAGATGGAGTTAATACAGAAATTTAATACAGGTTTTTAATAATTCCATAACAACACTAACTTCTACACTGCGAGAGCTCCTCTGTGAGATACTCTCGTGCTCTGAGCAAAACCCATGTATTTATCAAGTAAAAGACAAAGACACTGTGAGCAAAATCCATGGACTTATCATGATGAAAGAATGGACATTGAGTGTAAAGTTCACTGCTGGAGAATATAAAACTAAATGTATTTGTCACAAGAAATTTACTTGAAAATCTAAACAGCAAGATATCTGTGATACTACCGTGCACAAAAAGTAACAGACTCAGTTCTAAGAATATAATAAAATCATATAATTTGTTATGCTTTGTTATATCATCTATTAGAGGAGTGCTTTCAGTTTAGCTATTTTGGTGTAAAATGTGAAAATCCCGTAGAATTCACTTTGAATTCACAGCAATTCTAATTTTAGGGATTAACCCTGATTTCCTGTTAAAAATGCATTTCCTCCCAAATACTATTTTAAAGTTTAAAAAAATAATATTCTAACAAACATTTCTGCAGTCTTCACCTAAACATTTGATTAACTATTTCTATCTATCATATTTTCTTTTTAAAACATTTTAAAAGATAAACAACATCTGCTTCAACATAAAACATACTCGAAGGAGACAGAGGGAGGTGGGGGAAAAAAAGAAAAATAAAGAAGACCGTGAAAGAAACATGTTTATCTTGATATTCTCCTGTGAAATGAAGAATAACGTTACTATCTACCATAATATTGACCGCACAAACTATTACTGCTTTATTAACTAATGCGAGGATTCCAAGTGATCTCCAAGTGAATTTCAAATTTAAAGTCAGAATAGCTGACATGGAAAATTGTGGTTTCAGTTTGGCTACTCTGACCCTAAAATTCTCACTATAGTAAATATCACTGTTAGTCTCTATGGTCTGCCTTGCTTCTGTTGAGGAAGTAAAGCAGGGAAAATCATAGTGTGATCTTGTGATCTGCCTCCTTGACACAGTCTCAGGCAATTCTATTGGAAAGCATTTTGATTGGCTTTTGATCAACACTTCTAATGATGTCAGCCAAGCAGGCAGATCAGGGGCAGAGCCAGAAGTAGCAGTATGGAGAAAATGTACGATTATACTATATTTAGGGGGCAAGGGAGGGCTAGGGGGCTAGATGGAGTTTTTAATATTATAGGGTCAGGCATACATGTTTGTGTTCCAGACCCCATAGTGTTCCTTTAATTACATTTCCTTGAATTGTTTTGTTTGCCAATATTGCAAGATATCAGCATGTAGTTGCACAATTTTATATACCCTGGGTGCGGTGCTGGCATCATCCTTGTTCCTCTCCTTCTGAGAAACTTGTTTTTTTTTTAATTAAATATTTGTTCAAACATTGGTTACATAGTTATGGTCTAAGTAAACACCTGAAAACAACTATGGTAAATACATCTCTGTAACAGTGAGAAGATAGTTAATGTGAATAAAAAAAATAAAAAAGAAATACCAAACCGTAGCAAAGGCAACAACATTTTTTTTATAAATGTTGCCCCCAAAACGTCATATATTGGACACAGCGCTACACATTATTATAGTGTTGTTTATTACCCTGACAATACAGAACTATTGACTTGGAGTCATTACCTTAATATTCACATGTTGGAAATTGAAAACCTTAGAAGAGCAAAAGGCATGATGCAAACCGCACTAAAAGGAATTCCTTGGACGCAGATGAAATGTTTTTGAAACATTACGAGTATTTCAATGTAGGCAGCACAAGTCAAGGTAAGTCAAATGACTCATCGACACAAAGCAGTTTCTTCCATCATTCCATTATGTGTTGTTAAACCACACTGTAACGTATAAACCATTTTCACTTTCCCATGCTGACCTTAGACCTGTTGAAGGTCGCTCTACCCTTGTTGATCATGTTAAGAGTCAAATAGGGATAACAATGTTAGTGAATTAATAGAGACGTGGGCTGGAAATCTACCTGGCTCATTAAATATAAAATGTAAAGGTAACAAGGCTTGTTTGTCATATTTAATGCATTTAGCAGTGCATTAATGTCTGACTGTGCCAGTCAGAAAAGATCAGCACATTTTATACACATTTAATCATGGTATATTTATAGTAATGGGACTTATTGTCTTATACAAAAGGTAGTCTTTGACAAAGCAGCTTAGCAGTTTACATGTTTAACTCATATTATCTTCCACAGCAAGTACTGGCATTGGTTCCTCAGATGTCTGTGAATTACACCCCCAATTATTCCCATTAAACCTGAAGTTGGGTGAGCTTCGTGGGTAATGTAGTTAACAAACGTCAGCAGTGAACACAATTACAGCCACATTAGATGTTTGTGCAATTTCAGCATGTTTCACATTTTACATATATTTGGAGTTTGGATGGGGATTGTATAGAACAAAATTTCCATGCCATTTGTTTAACACAATATGTACAGTTTAAAACAACGTTACGCCCTAATAAATGCTTAACTCAGGGACTCATTTTAGCTTGTGGTCTAGAGGACATAGATTTCTTATCTCTAAGAAGTTTTGTACTAGACAATGCTTTACGGAAGTGGAACACTCAAAGGAATGAAGCTAGAGAGATCGAATAATTGGTGAGCTCTTCTGACTCCTGCAGAGATATTCTGACTCCAAAATATTTTCCTCCTTGTCACTACCCAAGATATATAGATGGATACACTTTAATTGGCAGTAGATGTGCCTGCAACACACCAGCTCAGGTGGCATTTGAACACTTAGAAAATAAAAAAATGATTGTTTTTAACGTAAAACATAGACAACCGGGTAACAATTATTTTTATTCTATTGATTATTGCTTTATATTAGGATTGGTAATCCTGGTATAGATACATAGTCAATTCATATTTTTTTTTTTTTATTAGTTTTTTATTGGAGCAATTTTTTCGATATACAACAAATATACTGGACCTAGCAATCAAATTCATAAATTATGCAGCAGACAAATAAATTACATATCGTATTAAACATATTACTGCGTTATACAATGTCAAAGTAATTAAAACATGATCACATAATGACCAGCATAGAATATAACAGAGTGAAAAGACCCATCACCATATTCAGAGCAAGAGATCCATATTATTTTATATGATTAATTGATTAAAATATTACCATGACAAATGAATTCTTTTAAAACCATATTAACCCATTGACTGTAAAAAGACCATTATTGTCCACCTAACACACAAAAAAGCTGAAAAACTTTGTACCATTTAAACAATAATGATCCCAAAGTGCAAAAAAATATTTTTTTCCTTCTAATCTTTTATATTTTATATTTGGATTTTACTTGTCTCAGGACAGGAAGTGCAGGTTAAAATACTACTTCTGCAGTTTAAGGAGAAAGGAAATAAATGCTGAAAAGAAAGAAAAAAAAAATCTATACTTTTCCTGTTGGATATCAGTTACCTAGTGGATGAATAGATTGCCATGGTAACACCTGTGTTTTAACACTAACCTTTCCCCGGAGAGGGTCCCTGGTGCCCAGCTGACAGACTGCAGGAGAACTGGACTTGTCGTCATTTGTTTCTTTTGCAAAGAGCTTTTGGGGAATAAATGACTGACTTATGTAAACGTACAAAACAGAAAGAAGAAAATAACATCACAACAATAGATACAATAAGAAAATAGCAGGTTCACTTAAAACATGTTGATCCTAAAAAGATGCTTAAAAATGGTTAAATTGCCATTACTGCAAGCTCGATTCTAATTATATTATTGGCCCTCTTATAGTAATGCACTATACGAGGTCCCACGTTAGTTCCAAATGTTATACCAGCGGGTTTACTGGAACCAGCACTATTAACTGTTCTGGTAGAAGAAGGAAAGTGGTTTTATTTACCAGAACTTTATTTGCAAAAAAAAAAAAAAACATTCGTGTGATTGCTTTTTGCCCTTTTTAAATAACAAAGTAACATGTCAGGTTCAATGGAGGAAGTTTTATTTATGAACCTATGACACAATTAAAGTGTAAAAGTCAAACGTTAGTTCATGCTCTGGATTTTAGCACCGAGATAAATAGCAAGCTCTGGATGGCAAAGTAATAAAGCAAGTCTACATTAAGTGTCAATTAACTCCCAGCCTAAAATGAAAGCTGACCCATGTGCCAAGTTTTATGTTATGGGTACAGAAGTGGCACACGTGGTTATCTGGAAGCCACAAGCCACACTCAAGCCACTGCCAGGACTGAGCCAACTTGGCTAAGGCGGAGTGTTTAATATGGTTCAACGTCTTCAGCTGAGCAATATGACCAATGTGGTTAATGAATTAAATGACTTTCAGCAGATATTTTAATTCATTAGAGGAAAATATTGTCTATGCAAAGGTCACGTCTAAACTAACCTGCTTACCTTGATAAGTATCAACTGAATACAGCTGACAATTATGCCAATGGGTATTAAACTTGCAAGGATTTGATTAGTAAAGGATTTGATTAGTATATAAAGTTATCCTTGCCTCGTTCGCCTCTAGTATAATTTGTTGCCCCATAGGTAACTCATTCGGCTCTATTTACTAAACACAGAAATTTGTCTGGATGGAGAAAATTAGGTGAAAATTTCCAAATTGCAACCGAAGTGGCAATTATCCAATTTACTAAAGCCAATTCCACTTGGAATTCAGCCATCCCGACTAAATCTGCACCATTCGGCTGGATGCATTCGGTTTCAACTTTAAATTCAGTGCTTTTCACATCTGGTTCCTATACATCTGGATCCTATATAAAGTCTAGGATTTAAACATTCACTTGACTTCTCGATTTATCTTCTACTCTGTTTCCAGATGATTAGCTCCTTACATTTGCCTCTAAGTTTTAGCTATTTAAAGATCTAAAAATTGGGGTTCACTGTAGGCGTTCCACAGTAAACTTTTACATGAAACAAAAACGATAATATCATATATTGACTTGGATATTCTGATTTTGCATCCATCCACAACAATGAACCGGTTGAAATTCTGAGATAAAGTGAGCAGTAGAGAAAGGACCTGTATTTGTCTATCCAGCTGTTTAGCTGAAATTGAAAATCCCACGGTCAGCAAGCTTCCTTAAAATACCATATTAGTGAACGGGGCAGTATATCTGGGGGATTATGTCTTGGATTAAGTACTAACCTAGTTGTTTTCGGGATATAGATTTAGGACACAATTATATTGGCTTTACAGAAGCATCATGTAACCCCTTTGTTGCCCAAAACAAAAACGCAATGTTCAAACAGCTACTAGATGTATACTTGCAAAAACTGAATATTCAATGATATAATCTTTCAATGTAGGATAATAACTGCTTGATCCAAGGATAAATCTGACTGTCATTCTGGGGTCAAGAAGGATTTTTTTCCTAGCTTGTTGCAAAATTGTGCTTCAAACTGTTTTTTTTTGCCTTCTTTTGGATCAACAGCAAAAAAACAAATGTGAGGAAGGCTGAACTTGATGGACGCAAGTCTCTTTTCAGCTATGCAACTATGTAACTATGTAACCAGCCTTCAGAGGACGCTCTCGCATTTGCCTGTAAATGGTTAATAAATTCATTTTCTTTCTCTCTTTGTTTTAAATTCAGGATCAGTGAGACAAATCATCACTACTTAGATTCCCTGCTTGGAGTGTTTATGTGATGGACAGCATGTCTGCAACATTTTACATAGAAAGATAAAAGCAACACTAACAAAAACCCCAAATCTATGTAAAATCTATGTATTTTCTATCGGGACATCGTAATAGCAGCAGGTTTCAAATGAAAGGACCTGGGGAATGTTAACCAACTGCAACACTTAACTCCTTGACTTTGTATTCATGTTGCCAATGGCATGGAAACCTGGCAAACAGACCAAGAGAATGATGTCAAAGATGATGTCATAAATGATGTCATAAGAAGGGACAGAGCCAGGGACCACATGCCCTTTTTATCTGAAAACCTTAACATTTAATCAAAGTTTGAGAAGTATTTTTTTTATCCTTAAATGGGAAACCAGCACGTCCCAGGATTTTTAATACAGTATTACATTTACTTATTGTAAACATTGAATTTAAAGACTAAAGTTAAGCTCTATCATGGAACTACTGAACGCGGCCATCCTAGCTCACTTCAATTATTGGGTTTGGAAAAGCAGAACAATGTTTATTTCTCCTTTAATGTGATGTGTGCTTTGCCTGTGCCAGGACTAAAGTGGATTGTGATATATATTGCTGAATCTCAAATTCATATTTAAAGGACAATGGAGTAATTTCTAGCAAACTAATGAATCTACTTCAACTATCAATCTTAAAAAAAAAAATAATAATAAAAATTATAAACAATAATTTCATCTTGATTTGTTAATTTCCAAATTTGGTTTTATCTAAAATTTGAAAATATTGATTAGGAGGAACTGAAATGCAGGACAATCATCACTCTCTGTGGAGAATGAATGAAGATGGCAGTCACAAAGTTACAAAGTACCAATTTATGACATTATCTGCTAAACTGTTGAAAGATCGAAATTAAGAAAAGCCCTTTTCTTAATTGTGCTCTTTGAATTCTTTAGTAAGTAACTCCCTAATTTGCTATTGAGATATTTAAAGTGACTCTCCAGTGCCAGAAAAACATATAAGTTTTCCTGGCACTGCAGGACCCTACATTGCTCTCTCCCTCCCACCCCCATCCCATGTTGCTGAAGGGGTTAAAACCCCTTCAGTGACTTACTGGAGTCCAGCGCTGATGTCTCTCGGTGCTGGGTCAGGCTCCGCCTACTCTCCTCCCCCGCCGACGTCAGCCGATGGGGGAGACCTAATGTGCATATGCTGCAATGGCCGCGCACGCTCATTAGACCTTTCCTATGGGTATTTCGGCAGCGCTGGAGGTCCTCACATAGTGTGAGGATGTCCAGCGTCGTATAACACACTTTTCGTGTTCTGATAGACAGCCACTAATGGAGGACTTAGCCCTGCAAGGTAATTATTGCAGTTAATGAAAACTGCAATAATTACACTTGCAAGGTTAAGGGTAGTGGGAGTTGGCACACAGACCACTCCAATGGGCAGAAGTGGTCTGGGTGCCTGGAGTGTCCCTTTAAGGATAATAAATAAGAAGAAATCAGCTGAACTGAGCCCTAACCTAGCATCCTTAAATATGGCAACCCCACATATATGGGTATCAATTTAGGGAGTTATCTGCTAAGTTGCTGAAAGAGCACCTGCCTTGCAAAGACTTCTCATTGAGTTGCATTGGGAAGTCTGTGAATGGACAGCCAAAGAAAGTATAGGCCTGAGAATGAATGCAGCTGTGTTAATGCATGCATGGATAAATATAATGTTGGAAGTGGTTATGGTAAAGGTGGATTAATTTCAGAGTTAGATAGGGATTCATTTCAGAGTTAGATTACATATGGTGTTCCGTGTTAAGATTAACAGCTTGAGAGGGGTTGAAGTTGCAGTACAAGGGCTGTTTATAATTATTGAGTTCAAGGCTATAATGGGGTTACATTTCCTATTGGGTTTCATGGGGTGTTTAGTTTGTAAGAGGAGTTACACATAGGATTCATGTAAAGGTCTTATTTTCAGGTTTATGCTTTGAATGCTGGAGTTTGAAGGATTATTTGCAAAGTACTCACTCTCCTATGTCCTCTTACACTTGCAGGGGCTGTTATACAGAGTGCATCTCTCAGTATTGTCCTATGAATATACAGTGTGCATCAAACAGAGCTTCCACCATGCCTCCTGCAAGGCATTTTCTGTGTGAGAGGCAGATGGGAAGTGATCTCTTATACTTCCTGTCCAGCCTCACACACAGACATTGGAGGAGCTGGAACAGCACTGAGTTTTACTTCCGGGTTGTTATGCAACTTTTGGCTGTCTAGCTGAAGTCCAGCGTCAGTTAGGCAGCCAAAAGTCACCTAACCACCCAGAAGTCCCCCTAGTGGCTGTCTAGTAGACAGCCACTAGAGGCAGTGTTAACCTTGCAATCTAATTATTGCAGTTTATAAAAAACTGCAACAATTACAATTGCATGGTTAAACTGACATGGGCACTGCACCGTGACCACGTCAAAGAGCTGCAGTGGTCTGGGTGTCCATATTGTCCCTTTAATGAATCAGTTTTGGTGTATAGATCATGCCCCTGCAGTCTCTGCTCAGTTCTGTGCCACTTAGGAGTTAAATCACTTTGTTTATACAGTGCTAGTCACACCTCCCTGCATGTGACTTGCACAGCCTTCCTAAATACTTCCTGTAAAGTGAGATGTAATGTTTATACTTCCTTTCTTGCACAATGTGCTTTATTTAGAATGTATTATCTCCTGCACTGTTAATA